>NC_140589.1:1507123887-1508323887 GCF_964204655.1 Triturus cristatus
TATCCCCGTCGCAATCCCTCTTTTAATTCATATCTATAGCTATATATCAATAACATGACTGATTACATTACACCACATTGTGTCATACTTTGAATTGCATATAAATTCCTGCACATTTTGTTCAATTTACAGCTGCTTCCGAAAAGTATTTATATAAGCATATACACCTATATCAACGTACACATCAGAAAACCCACGACACAATGCTTCTACATGCTGCCTAAAATTAACAAAGACATGATTGATCCACCGGGCAGGCCCAATGTCTCCGCTAATGGTAGCCTATTGGAAAATACTTCGGTATTTTTAGATTCCTTCTTATTCCCTTATGTCTTAAGCCTTTCCTCATATTGCAGGGACAGTACAGACTTCATTAACAAGATAGATGTATTCCTTGGCAGGAGAACTTCTTGCTGGTTACAATTGATGTGGTCTCCCTTCACACATGTATTGAACATCCAATGGGTATTAAAGCCGGTAGATATTTATTTAGAGACAAATCTATCTTTCTGTATGACCCCTCTATGATGCTAATAAGTATGCTAACATTTTGTCTTCAAAATAATTTCTTCCTGTTTGAGGACAAGTGGTACAGGCAGGTGGTCGGTACCGCCATGGGAAGTTGCTTTGCACCGAGCTATGCCTGTATGTTCATGGACTGGTGGGAGGAACAAATGGTGCGGATTGAGAAAAATGAACAACTTACCAGCTACGTTCCCTCTAAGGTGCGTGCATGAGTGGCCACGCAGCTCTTCTTACACTACCGTGCATTTCAATTGCAGGAGCGCGCACGCTTCTAATTCAATTCAGGAATGTATAAAACACTCTGACAGAGTCTGTGTCACTTCTTCCTTTTAAGTATAAGCTAGATAGACCAATAATTTCCCCTCCCAAACACGAGGGGAGGGTGCAACAAAGGGCAGCATTAACAGGCATTCATACTGATGACTTTGCAATCATCCCCTGTAGAGAAACCCTTTATGTCTAAAACAGTGCTTTGCACCTTTTTGCTCCATGAAACAAATGCTCGCCTGGGGGCCCAGGGACGCACAATGTAGAACTATTGTTGCCAATATGTGGTGGTGGAGAGCAGCGGAAATGTGTGTGTTCTCCTGTTTAGCAGTGCTTCCTGTTTTTGGGAGTGAGAGAGGCGCGCACCCATAGTAGTCCAACTGCATATGCGTGTGTCTAAGAGCCCGCAGCATCACACAGCAAGTAAACTTTTGCGCATTGTTCAGTGAGATTGCACGCATTTGGGCTGTCTGCGGTGACCTTGACAGATTACCAGCCCCCTGTAGGTCAGTGAAGCTGAGACAGTAAGCTACAGAAAGAGTAAAGTCATGGAATCAAAGTACATAGAAAGAGGGGCTGGGAGAGAGAGTGTAGGGTGCGATGAGTGGAAGCTG
Organism: Triturus cristatus; assembly: GCF_964204655.1. Taxonomy (NCBI): domain Eukaryota; kingdom Metazoa; phylum Chordata; class Amphibia; order Caudata; family Salamandridae; genus Triturus; species Triturus cristatus. The sequence continues at coordinate 1,507,125,294 of NC_140589.1, forward strand.
AGAGAAGGAAAGGAACGTTTTTTGTGTTGTGTATTGTGTGCTTTCATCATGCTTACCTGGGTCTACTTAGTTTAAATTATGCAGACTGTCATAAGGGCCAGTGTTGACAAATCAAAGGCCGGTGTCGAGCACCAGAAATCACGGCTCAATTTAAGCACTTCTATCAAATATTTGCTATGTAAATAGAGCAACAAACATTGCTTAACATATGGTAATGTCTCTTAAAAATGTAATTATTTCTTTAGCATGTGGAAGCTTTAACATTAATAAGGCACTTTATAGCACTGCCCTAAGAAGTTCTTATTAAAAGTGATATTTTGTACAACTCGTAGTCTGAATTCACATATTCGAAAGTGCTTTCATATGGGATAGTGAAAAAAAAGAGGTAGAGTGAAATAAAGTATTGGCTTAAGATCACACTTTAAGCGGGGAGGTTGTGATTTATTCAGAAAATGGGTCTCTATTTGTTTTCCTTATATTAACAAAACAAAGGGAGCTGCCAGTGCTGCCCATTATTTAACACCTATTTATAATCAAAGTGTGATCATTCAAACACCACACTGATGACTTCTTTTTCTGTCAGATTTAATCTTCAATCATTTGAATTTATAAAAAACACATAACACTACATTGTGCCCCAAACGAAAAACTCAACTTAAAGTGATAAACATAATTTGTTGTATACAAAGTTCACTTTTTTTGTAAGAGAAGACGTAACAAAACAATTTTTTGTACAAAAAACATTAAATACATCAGTCATACCCATTCATACCACTCATATCTTGTACAAATTACAATATTACACAATACATTGAAAAGGCCATCAATACCACCTAAATCACAAGCTCAGAAAATTCTATTGTAATTTAACTCGAAGATTGGCCTCAGACTAAAGGTCGACGCGTTTCAGATCCCCTTTCACGTGGAGATCCTCATCAGGACCTATGTGTGACTGAAACAGAAACAAAAACCGCATTTACTCAATGACCCAATATATTGCAAGGCACAGCCTACCTGCTGCTTTAGTACGACCCTTACCTGCATTGCTGCAGAAACAAGAAGAAGAATCTATTCTGTAATGGACCTAAAAGAGGGTGAAACAAGGACTCTGAATACAGTCATACTTAAAGGTCAACGTCAGTCTACTAGAACAGGCAATAACGTCAGTGTTTTAATCATGGTTTCTTACTTGTGGTATCTTAGTAGTGTGTGGACCCAGCTGCGGGCGGGAAATGGAGATTGCTGTGCGCTGGAAAAAATTAACGCATGACTATGAAAACGGGGCTTGCAGGTATAAATCATGCTTTCAGAAGCTGCTAATTTCAAAATAATACCTTGAATCGTGGCGTTTTTTGATGGAGCGAGAGCAGTGCGGACAGTATCTTCGTTTGTTCTAAAGCAGTTATTTATCTAAGATAGACAAAAAAGGGGCGATTAGAATTCTGTGGTGCAGCAATAATGCCGGTCGACTCTAAGTGATTCTGAGGCACAGTTTATTATTTTGCTCATGCAGGTCTTACCTCGGAGTGTAGCGATATCCTGTGTGTTATGAAGCTCGTTGTCTTCCCCGCGTTGGCGCCTTCTCGGAATTGAATTGCCTATGTGACCCGCTAGTCTCGCGATATTTATTGCTGCTGGGATTTGTAGTTTTTTAACGACGTTTAGTGCGCACGTGTATGTCAACAAACTTTATTTACATCCTGATTCCACAGCGCTGTCTTTTAGAGTGTCAAGAAAATCTGGAAGGATCTATTTTAGCTGATTCATGTGGTCCTCTCTAAAAATCCTTGCAAATTTTTTTGAGCATGTGCCCTGGTGGCCACTTTGTCCATGTCGTATAAGCGTGATCAATGAACGCATGAGTATTATAGAAAGTTCGTTGGGCTGACTTAATAGTGAAAGTTAGGTGCACACCACGTCTTTCTGGATATGGATACCATATTTCAGGTATTCCCAAAGTCGCTATCCTCATGAGAAACCTGACGATGGAAAAAACTGGTTTGGTTGGTGTAAATTACTTGTTTTTGAAGAGAGATGTTGTAGTATGCTGTAAATTCATGAATGGGCACTGTTCATTCTGTTAATAGAGAATCATTACAGATTATAAATTTCGGATAATTCATTCAGCCCATCGATGGATGTATTAAATTTAACAATGAGCATTGCCTCGCGTTTTAGTAGTTTGGAGTCTAAATCGCCTCCTCTCATGTCCTGTTCTACCTTAGAGATCACGGTCCATCTGAGGTCTTTTTCCGTGTGGTCGTGGGCCACCCAATGATTGACCAATGGTGCATTCTGCACTTTTCTGCGTACTCTCGATTTGTGCTGTTGGATCCTTAGTCTAATCTCTTGGTTGGTTTTACCAATATATAATTTGTCACATGGACATAATATTCCATACACAATGTACTTGGATTTGCAATTGGTGAATTTATCGTGTTTCCAATGTATTTCTTTGTGTGTGAAAAGTGCTCCTTCAATGGTTGATTCACAGCACACGCATGAGCCACATTTGTGGTGGCCCTGTATGGGTGGCAAATTTAGAAAACTTCTCATCGTCGTATTTTGAGGTTTCGGAAGGGCTGCTCTGACTATCTGGTTGGCGATACTTTTGTCTTTTTAAACGCAAAGAGGGAAACCTCCTTGAGTGTTGGATCTAGATTTTTTACCAAGTGCCAATTTTGGTTTATTGTCTTTTTAAGCCAGTTTGAAGACGGGCAATAAGTAGACACACAGACAATCCTGTCTGTTTTTCTTTTTTCTTTTCTTTGGAGTAACGTATCCCGTGGGGTCCACCATGCTCGTTTGATCGCTCTTTTTAGAAGCTTTTTAGGATATCCTCGGGCTACAAGATTGTTCTTGAGTACCTCTGCGTTCGCAAAATATTCATCTTTGAATGTGCAGTTTCTTCTTATACGCAGGAATTGCCCGTAAGGCAAATTCTCTTTAAGGCTTCTTGGATGACTACTTGAAAAATGTAAGGCTTTGTTCCTGTCTGTCTTTTTCTTGAAGAGTGTGGTTGCTAGCTTGCCATCTGCGGCATAAACTTCAACGTCCAAAAATGGCATTTTTGTTCTTGAATAGTTCATAGAGAATTTGTGATCTGCTGTTCTGTTATTGAGCCAATTGACAAAGGACTGTAGATGATCTTCTTCACCGCGCCAAATCATAAAAACGTCGTCGATATAACGAACCCATGTCTTGATATTGTCTGCAAAAGGATTGTTGTCATAAATAAAGGTCTCTTCATATTTTGACATAAAAAGAACTGCCAATTCTGGGGCAAAGGGACAACCCATTGCCACGCCCTTTATTTGTAGAAAGAATTGCTGCACCACAGAATTCTAATCGGCCCTTTTTTGTCTATCTTAGATAAATAACTGCTTTAGAACAAACGAAGATACTGTCCGCACTGCTCTCGCTCCATCAAAAAACGCCACGATTCAAGGTATTATTTTGAAATTAGCAGCTTCTGAAAGCATGATTTATACCTGCAAGCCCCGTTTTCATAGTTATGCGTTAATTTTTTCCAGCGCACAGCAATCTCCATTTCCCGCCCGCAGCTGAGTCCACACACTACTAAGATACCACAAGTAAGAAACCATGATTAAAACACTGACGTTATTGCCTGTTCTAGTAGACTGACGTTGACCTTTAAGTATGACTGTATTCAGAGTCCTTGTTTCACCCTCTTTTAGGTCCATTACAGAATAGATTCTTCTTCTTGTTTCTGCAGCAATGCAGGTAAGGGTCGTACTAAAGCAGCAGGTAGGCTGTGCCTTGCAATATATTGGGTCATTGAGTAAATGCGGTTTTTGTTTCTGTTTCAGTCACACATAGGTCCTGATGAGGATCTCCACATGAAAGGGGATCTGAAACGCGTCGACCTTTAGTCTGAGGCCAATCTTCGAGTTAAATTACAATAGAATTTTCTGAGCTTGTGATTTAGGTGGTATTGATGGCCTTTTCAATGTATTGTGTAATATTGTAATTTGTACAAGATATGAGTGGTATGAATGGGTATGACTGATGTATTTAATGTTTTTTGTACAAAAAATTGTTTTGTTACGTCTTCTCTTTCAAAAAAAGTGAACTTTGTATACAACAAATTATGTTTCTCACTTTAAGTTGAGTTTTTCGTTTGGGGCACAATGTAGTGTTATGTGTTTTTTATAAATTCAAATGATTGAAGATTAAATCTGACAGAAAAAGAAATCAGTGTGGTGTTTGAATGATCACACTTTGATTATAAATATGTGTTAAATAATGGGCAGCACTGGCAGCTCCCTTTGTTTTGTTGATTAGGCTAAGCCTTGCTGCTGACTAGCCAAGACCCCCGATTGTTTTTTCCTTATATTAAGGCTTTTTTTTTTTACCTCTCAGTTCATTTTCTGAAGTTTTTAAATATAGAGCAAATTCGACCCAAAGGCTAAGAGCTTTACATGAGCACCAGGGGCCATATTACTGAAAGAGCCCGGAGGGCGCAACAGGCATGTGTGCCTGAGTGTGTGCTTCCGGGGCATTTTGGTATTACAGAAGGGGCCACAGACGCTTGTGTGGCCTCTTCTGTACTACTGATAGTGCTGGAGCAGGGGCATTGCTAGCACTTTCTCAAGAAGGCGTTCTCTCATTTACATGAGGGCATGTGCCCATGGGGGCATCTCTTTGCCTCTGCACCCGCGCCATACTATGGACGTGGGCGCAGAGACAAAGAATCTGTCAGGAGGCGCACTGTCAGTGCGCCCCATGAGTGCAGCCGTCTCAGGGGATGTCCCATGGACCCCCTAGACTTCCCCCTTCAGGTGGGTGCAGTCAGTCACTCCACCCTCAAGCAAGGAAATCTCTAATCCATTTTGAAAGTGCAAGCAGGTTGCTGCCTGCACAGTGAAGCGCGGGGCAGCCACTCCATGTTTCACCTGATTGCGCTGCTCCCAGATGCCCTGAGAACAGCTCATTCAACATTGTCGGGCACACTTTCCTTGTGTACTGATGGCACACCTGTTCGAAGGTGAGCAAACAGGGTAAGTGTGCCCTTGTCATAATAGGGGCAAAGTTGCATTAAACAAGGTCACATGCATTGTTTAAACAGAGGATAGCTCAGCACACTGAGCAGACTGTAACTAAAGATTTTTTAAGGATAAGAGAACCATGACTAAAACCTATTAGATCATGTTTTCTAGTGTAATACTTATTTTTTGACTCTCCAGGCTTTTCTAATATGGCTGCTCAAATAACTAAAATGATTATGTTCATGTTGTGCCTACTCAACAAATATATCTCTTGAATACTGAGATTAATGTACAGTAGGATGAACTGATGCATTTACAGTCATTGTCTGTAGGCTGTGGCCGGATGCCATACAAAAGATGTCATTTGCTGAAAACCTTGCGCTGTTTAAACATTGCCCACATAATATAAGAAAGTTGTTACAATGATGATATACATACCATTCTTTTGGCGCTCATAGAATGGTTGTTTTAAAAGTAGACACTAAAGTAAGATCCACATTTGCCTACATAAAATGTTTATACTCATTAGCCAGAATTAAGAAAGCTACATATGAGTCTCTTTCAAAATGCTAGATATTCCAGCAGGCAATATGCGAAATCCGCTATACTTGACATAAATAGAAAGAGGCTTGCAACATTTATAATAAACAATGAAAAAAGCCCAAGCTATGTGTTAACAAGACGCTTTTTGGCAGACAATAGCATCTTATATACCTATACATACACTCTTTTTTTAGGATACTTGCCTAATCTTCAGGCAATTACAGACGTGCAGTGTCAGGACAAATGTCTTCTTAAAACAGGATCCGCTAGAAATTATGAGAAATGGATACTTGAACATACAGAAAAAGTATACATTGCGAGGTATGTGCACAATTGTACATGATACTGCCAAAAAATGGTGTAATATGGATCTAATGTTGGTCTGATTTTTCTTGCAAAACTGTATGTAATAATGGGAATTTAATATTGTGATATAATTGAATAGGTTATATTCTCTCACTTATGATTGCTCCCCCTTTCTTCCATCAATGCAATACCACTTAGGGACTGTGTATTCTTTGAAGATCCCCGATATGACATGTGTTCTCCATGTTTAATAATTATTATTTAAATAATGTTGGCATTTTTCTTTGAAAAATTGATTCGTATTTTATACTTTTTAAACATGTGTGTATATTCAGTGTTGTAAATAGTGTTTTTTATATGTCTTTGTAGCCCTGAAGAAGTCCGATTGTGGACGAAACGCGTTGGCGGTTGCAAAATAAAGTCTATATGTGAATAAAAGATGAGATTCCGAACCAACAGAACATATTGACTCCTTTTTGAGCATACAACTGTACTGTAGATGGACCTTACTATGGATTGCTTATATCCAATACTCACAAATGTGCTGAGCTATCCTCTGTTTATGTTTTTAGAGAAACCAGTTAGGTTTCTTCTTGTCTCTCTTTTTTTGGGACTTAGGGGTTTGTGTCCCAGGCTCCTTTGCACCTTGTATTGTGGTCAAACTATAGAGATGTTAAGATTGGTGTGTGTATTTATGCTTTGATCCCCATTTTTTCTGTGATATTTCACATGCATTGTTTATAGGCATAGGGAAATTAAGTGATGTGCCCAGTATCACAGGATGTTGAGCCGACATTGAATTTGGATCCTGGTTTGCCAGTTCCACAGCTGGCAGCTCTGGCAGTAATGCCACATCCTAGGTAGAGGGATGGGGGCAAGCAGAAGCCACATGAAAGCTCTGCTTATTATGGACTCGAGGTTCCAACAGAACCCAGAGTTGAGCCAGAGCTAGACTTCAGGCGTAGAAGTAGTATTAGAAATTGTCACTAATTAAATTTTGCCCACTTGGGCTTGATTGACAGATTACATGTCTGTATTAGACAGCGATTCATTTGTGTTGGATATATATGCAGGTTTGCATTGTATTGTGTGATGAATGTAACAACGCATTACTGATTGATTCATGTTGCAGTATCATTGAATCTTTGCATGATAAACCAAACGGACATTGTGATAATGTAAATGTATTTTATCTTGAATTTTATTACTCATTTGACTCTGACACAATGTATTAAGAGTGTGGGGTAATTACTGCTTTGATTTATTAAATGTAAGTCCGTGGATAAGCAGTCATAGCCGTTACAAGATGGCAGACAAAAACGATGTTTACAATGAGTGTAATAGTCCTATTTCCATTTTTATAAATGAAAGTATGTAAACGGAAGTGAAACATGTTTTGCTTCACAGTGAACAAGCCTTAGTGGCGAAACGCATTGGTGTGTGGCTTCTTGTTGCTAAATAAACGAAATTCAGCATCCTGGAGTGTCTGGAGTACCTTTCTCTTTGAGGAAGAAAGGGTTTGTTTTATATTTTGAAATGCCGGTTTTCACGATGGACCGCCACGAGGCCAAGCCCTGAGCTACCGGCTTTCTGTGGTGGTGATATATATATATATATATATATATATTCGCTACTGGCTGGTTAGAATTGATGTGGTCTCCCTTTACACGTGTATTGAACATCCGATGGCTATTAAAGTGTGTAGATATTTCTTTAGAGACAAATCTATCTTTCTGTACGACCACTCTATGATGCTAATAAGTATGCTAACATTTTGTCTTGAAAATAATTTCTTTTTGTTTGAGGACAAGTGGTACAGGCAGGTGGTCGATGCTGCCATGGGAAGTTGCTTCGCACCGAGCTACGCCTGTATGTTCATGGGCTGGTGGGAGGAACAAGTGGTGTGGATTGAGAAAAATGAACAACTTACCAGGCATGTTGTGTTCTGGACATGGTTTATCGATGACATATTCATGACATGGAATGGAACTAAGTTGGAGCTAGAGAGTTTTTTTGCCATGTTAGCTGATAATGAAATCAATTTGCGATTCACACTGAGATGTGATCAGAGTGAAATGGATTTTCTCAATGTATGTGTGAAATTGGTAAATAATGTGATTACAACCAAGCTACACAGGAAAGCTACATTGGGTAACAGTATATTGCGTGCGAGGAGCAACCACCCGCCCAAACTTATGTGGAGCACCCCATTTGGGAAGCTCATTAGGGCTAAACATAACTGCAGCAGGACACTGTCCTTTGAAGAGGAGGATGTTTGGAAGGTTCAGGAGTAGGGGTTACCCTCTCAAAGTGTTAAAAGAAGCAGAGAAAAAGGCAGCTGGCCTTCACAGATCTACACTGCTTATCTAAAAAACGAAACACAGCCAAGAAGATAATAAAGTGAGATTGATCACCCCTATAGCACAGAATCAGCCACGATCAGGGACGCCCTTAATAGACACTAGCACATAATTACAAGTGACCCGGTGATAGGCTCACATGTCACTACACATCCTCTGGTAACCTACAGAAATCTTCGATCATTGAAGGATATGCTAGTGAATAGCTACCAGGGCAACACTACAAAACAAGGATGGTTGCAGCAACAAAATGGGTTCTACAAATGTGGTAAATGTAAAGCGTGTGTGGGGAGCAAGAACAGAAAAACATTTCCCTTACCAACAGGCAAAACAGGAGCTATAAGAATGTTCATGAACTGTAATACAGATTTCTGTGTATATGTGATTGTATGCCCCTGTGAGAAAATGTAAGTGAGAAGCACGATTTTCCCTATAAAAAAGAGGATTTGGGAGCACCTTAGAGCAATCAAAGATAGGGATTTGAGTTACTCCACATCTAGACATTGGTTGAAGTTTCACAATCAGAATCCTAACAGTCTCTCTTTCTTTGGCATTGACAGGGTCACGGCTACCCCAAGAGGGAGAGACAGAGAGAAACAGCTGAGAATCCTGGAATCCAGATACATTGTGCTCCTTGGCAGCAAGTCCCCCTTTGGGATCAATGAGGATGAGGAACTTTTTGTCCACTTTGGATAAGTAACTGACATTGTTCCTAATAAACGACCAGCTTCTTCTGTGATCACAATTTTCCATGCACATACTGGGTCATGGTGGGGGCTCCCAACCGATATCCAGTATTAGCAGCATTGAAAAGTTTCACAAGTTGCTTAGTATTCAGAATTTGACCAAGAGCAGACCTCATAAACAGTGAGTAGTGTATGTCTTTTTGTGCTTTAGTTGAGCTATGGAACTGGCAAAGCATCCTGTTGCTTCTTTTAATTCCCCCCCTTTATAGATTGTTCGCACGGTGTCCATCCCACACTTGTTTAGTTTATAGTGGGCAAGAGGTGTTGGCTTAAGCTTTGTTTTCTATCCCTGTGTGGGTTAAGGCAATACAATGAACTGGAAAAGCCACTTGGCATGAATTGCATTATGGGTGAGATATGTTGTCCAGTATGTTCCATGTTTGGATTGTGACCCGCAACACACATGTACATTATTACGATGTATCTAACAGCATACTTGTAGAGGGTTATGGTTAATGCTCAGGTCATTTGATCACTCCTCTTAGAAAATGTGTACCTTGATATAGGTGTATATGCTTATATAAATACTTTTCGGGAGCAGCTGTCAATTGACAAAATGTGCAGGAATTTATATGCAATTCAAAGTATGACGCAATGTGGTGCAATGTAATCAGTGACGACACAATGCAGATATCACTTTGATCTCCCAAGAACCATGTGAATTGTTCAATTAAGTGTTCTATGGCTGTAGAAATCGACTTGGCATATTTGCGCAAAATTATATTTATTTTCTTCTAAACATTATTTTACATTTCAAGATTTGAATTGATCTCTAATTTATGTAATTTACACACTTTTGTTTATATTGGTTCTCACATGAGATGTCATGTAATGTGAATGCTCTGCAGAATCAGATTATTTTCACTATTTCCATGTTAAGCAGCCAACCCCTTGTCTATCTTCTATGTTTTACCTCACTTTGCTGTTGATACCAATAAAATTAACTTCTTGAATTCATATCCTGGAGTGTGAGTCTTCTTGTGTTCTCACTGGGAATAGGAGGATTTCTTTGGATTTACATATGGTCCCGGCACCCGCATCTTGCACCGACCCCGTACTAGCAAATGTGATCGGCAGTGCCAGAAGCTTTCCTGCACATACATATATGTGTGTATATATATATATATATATATTATCTACTGGCGGTCGCCAGTAGATAGTTATAGTTAGGACCTATTTTCCATAGGAAATCCGCAACAATCTATTGGGAATATCTTTGGCCCCAATTGACAAATCTTCACGAAATTCTCCAAACTTTTGGCCAGCTCCGCTCTGCTCCTACCCTGAAAGTTTCGTGGTGATTCGTCAAGCAGGGGCCGAGAAAAAAGGGGTGTCCCAAAACGCGTTTTCCCCATGCAATTTCCCGTAGGATCTGTTGTCACAGCTACAGCCCGAACCACTGAACGGAATGATACCAAATTTGGCAAAGAGGTAGTCCTCAGTTCGGACTCGTGCCTTTTGCATATTTGGTGTGAATCTGTTCAGTAGTTCCTGAGAAAATTAGGGTAAACATTTTAGTGATATCTATGGCCGCGGAGGGTCCGCGGACCGTACCCGCACCGTAAGTGAACCCTACCCGAACGGAGCGCGCACTCTCCCGATCGCGTGCTGAATGCTAATTGGCTGTCGAGCGCCTCTCTACATTTGAAACCAGGAACTGTTGGCGGCCAGTTTCAGCCTCGGTAGAAGCGAGGCTGAAGAAGCAAGGGGAATAAGTGCGTAAAACATATAAAGGGGGCAGAGTGGAAATACTCTGACCCTCTAGAGGTGCTTAGGGGGTCCCAGAAGGACACCCTGGGGCCCCCATTAAAAAAAGAAAGCGGCGAAATGCGCGCACGGTGCGCGCATCCTATCGCGTTGGATGCACGGATTCTCTCGCGGTGGGTGCGCGGATCCAAAGGAAAAAAAAATTAAATTGTTGGGAGATAAAGATTAAGCTTAAGTGTTTTGTTCTTGAGTGGCTCTAAAAAGAGCCGTTGTGTTCATTGAGAGTTTTTGGTACTTATAAGTAAGTACCTATACAGAGTCTAAAGTTGTTGAGGAAGACTCTGTTTCCTTCATCAGTAAAGAGTACTCCATCTCTCCTATACATCTCTTGCATATGAAAGCGCAGATTGTTATTGTAAATGGATCCCATTCTGTAGTCTCGGAGAAAAGCAGAAACAGATTTATTCACATGTTTCCCAGCTTTCTCAATCTGTGGACAAAACTGATCGGAGCAGTTCCATTTCTGCCTTTGGCATATGTTAGAATACACAAAGGCAGTTTTAGGGAAAAGTGAAATCAGTTGTGCGAAGGTGTCCTTCAAAAGCATTTCCAGACCTACCCCAGTCAAAGTGCCTAGGTCATTGCCACCACAATGCACTATTATGAGGTCAGGGTGTTGGATTCGCATGAAGGATTTCACCAGTGGCATCAATTGGTGCCACTTTAACCCTCTCTGTCCAATCCATTTAATGTCTACATTTGGCAAACCTAGGTCTTTGTGAATGCCTTTGTTTTCTGCATACCTTTGGCTCCAGAAAATGTAGATGTGTCCCACAATCCACACTGTAAGCATCTTGTAAGGAGGTCTGGATGCACTCAGATGGTCTCTGTAAATGAAATGGCAGTTTGGAAAGTAAGATGTTTCTAAAATGGTGGCTAAGATGCAATTTTGAAAAAAGACAAGAAATCATTGGTTGTTTGACAACCTTCTACACTGAAAGGTAGGGTGCATATTTCTGTTTTTTAAACGCTTGATTCTTATTGGTTAACAAAAACAGATTGTAAGGAACATTATATATGATAAGCTGATATGTTGAGAAGTCAAGCACACTTGCTGTTTTGATTAGCAACATTGTGTGTGCTGAACTTGTGACCTGTGTGCTCAGTACAGTGTTCCATGACCTGTTTCTATGGTAATGGGCAGAAGGCAGATTGGACGAAGGGTTGAAGTTTATGTAATTTGGAAAGGGTTGAAATGTTTAACCAATAGAAATGTGTGTTTGCTTTTGAATTTATGTGGGAAGGAATGTGATTTGATGTTTACATGTATATGAGTGGAAAATGAGAGGGAAACTTTGCCATTCTTTGGTTTTGCTGACAGGTGCACAGTGCAGAGATTCTGTATGAGAAAATCTGGCGTGTGACTGATATCTGGTGTGTGACTGATATACTTCTTAATCTACAAAACATCTTGAAAGGTGAGTTATTTAAGTGTGAGGGGATGTATGTAGACTATTTTTATTTTAATCAGACTATTGTATTTTTTCTGCTAAAGTGTAGGGAGTATTTTTTTTCTCTACAATCTTATTGACACTGTGTGTGCATGTAGAAACCATTTTGTGATAAGCATTTGTGTTTTCATGTGTTTGTAGAGAGATAACTGTGCAGTTTTTATATTTTGGTAGAATTAGAAACCAGTCATTGTTTATGAATTTGTGAAATGAGTTATGTTATGTTTCTATACTAAAATGTAGTACTACTTCTAGATGAAGAAATGTGTTTTGATATAGTGCAAGGGATAGTGTTGTTTGTCTAGAATCACAGAGTGAGTCTGTGTGCATTTGGGAACCACTGTGAGAGAAGCATTTGGTAGTATTGTGTATTTGCTGACAGAAAACTTTTTTGAAACCTGTCATGTTGTCAAGTTTTAGTATCATTAGAAGGCAGTCTTTTCCTATATGTTGATTAAATGAGTCAGGCATTGACACTAAAGTGCAGTCGTGAAATATGTAGATTGTGTGCAGTTCCGTTATCACTTCCAGTGTAGTGAATGAGTTTTGGTAAACTCCTAGGAATACTGGTGCTTGTCTAGAATCACACTGTGAGTCTGTGTACATTTGGGAACCACTGTCAGAGAAGCGTTTGGTAACATCGTGTATTTGCTGACAGAAAACTGTTTTAAAACTTGTCATGTTGTCAAGTTTTAGTAGCATTAGAAGCCAGTCTTTGCTTATGTGTTGATTAAATGAGTCAGGCATTGACACTAAAGTGCAGTCGTGAAATATGTAGATTGTGTGCAGTTCCCTTATCAATTCCAGTGTAGTGAATGAGTTTTGGTAAACTCCTTGGAATACTGGTGCTTGTCTAGAATCACACTGTGAGTCTGTGTACATTTGGGAACCACTGTCAGAGAAGTGTTTGGTAACATCGTGAATTTGCTGACAGAAAACTGTTTTGAAACCTGTCATTTTGTCAAATTTTAGTAGCATTAGAAGCCAGTCTTTGCTTATGTGTTGATTAAATGAGTCAGGCATTGACACTAAAGAGCAGTCGTGAAATATGTAGATTGTGTGCAGTTCCCTTATCTCTTCCAGTGTAGTGAATGAGTTTTGGTAAACTCCTAGGAATACTGGTGCTTGTCTAGAATCACACTGTGAGTCTGTGTACATTTGGGAACCACTGTGAAAGAAGCGTTTGGTAACATTGTGTATTTTCTGTCAGAAAACTGTTCTAAAACTTGTCATGTTGTCATGTTTTAGCAGCATTAGAAGCCAGTCTTTGCTTATGTGTTGATTAAATGAGTGAGGCATTGACACTAAAGTGCAGTCGTGAAATATGTAGATTGTGTGCAGTTCCCTTACCTCTTCCACTGTAGTGAATGAGTTTTGGTAAACTCCTAGGGATAGTGGTGCTTGTCTAGAATCACACTGTGAGTCTGTGTGCATTTGGGAACCACTGTCAGAGAAGCGTTTGGTAACATCATGTATTCGCTGAAAGATAACTCTTTTAAAACCTGTCATGTTGTCAAGTTTTAGTAGCATTAGAATCCAGTCTTTGCTTATGTGTTGATTAAATGAGTCATGCTTTGACACTGATGTGGTGTACTGAAATATGTAGATTGTGTGCAGTACCATTAACTCTTCCAGAGTAGTGAATGAGTTTTGGTAAACGCCTAGGATACTGTTGCTTGTCTAAAATCACACTGTGAGTCTGTGTGCATTTTGGTAAGGAATGTGAGAGAAGCATTTGGTAACATTGTTTATTTACTGACAGATAACTGTTTTAAAACCTGTCATGTGTTCAAGTTTTAGTAGCATTAGAAGCCAGTCATTGCTTATGCGTTGATTATGTGTTGATTAAATGAGTCAGGCATTGACACTAAAGTGCAGTGGTGAAATATGTAGATTGTGTGCAGTTCCCTTATCACTTCCAGTGTAGTGAATGAGTTTTGGTAAACTCCTAGGAATTCTGGTGCTTGTCTAGAATCACACTGTGAGTCTGTGTACATTTGGGAACCACTGTCAGAGAAGCGTTTGGTAACATCGTGTATTTGCTGACAGAAAACTGTTTTAAAACTTGTCATGTTGTCAAGTTTTAGTAGTATTAGAAGCCAGTCTTTGCTTATGTGTTGATTAAATGAGTCAGGCAGTGACACTAAAGTGCAGTCGTGAAATATGTAGATTGTGTGCAGTTCCCTTATCAATTCCAGTGTAGTGAATGAGTTTTGGTAAACTCCTAGGAATACTGGTGCTTGTCTAGAATCACACTGTGAGTCTGTGCACATTTGGGAACCACTATCAGAGAAGCGTTTGGTAACATCGTGTATTTGCTGACAGAAAACTGTTTTAAAACTTGTCATGTTGTCAAGTTTTAGTAGCATTAAAAGCCAGTCTTTGCTTATGTGTTGATTAAATGAGTCAGGCAGGACACTAAAGTGCAGTCATGAAATATGTAGATTGTGTGCAGTTCCCTTATCAATTCCAGTGTAGTGAATGAGTTTTGGTAAACTCCTAGGAATACTGGTGCTTGTCTAGAATCACACTGTGAGTCTGTGTACATTTGGGAACCACTGTCAGAGAAGCGTTTGGTAACATCGTGAATTTGCTGACAGAAAACTGTTTTGAAACCTGTCATGTTGTCAAGTTTTAGTAGCATTAGAAGCCAGTCTTTGCTTATGTGTTGATTAAATGAGTCAGGCATTGACACTAAAGAGCAGTCGTGAAATATGTAGATTGCCTGCAGTTCCCTTATCACTTCCAGTGTAGTGAATGAGTTTTGGTAAACTCCTAGGAATACTGGTGCTTGTCTAGAATCACACTGTGAGTCTGTGTACATTTGGGAACCACTGTAAAAGAGGCATTTGGTAACATCGTGTATTTTCTGTCAGAAAACTGTTCTAAAACTTGTCATGTTGTCAAGTTTTAGTAGCATTAGAAGCCAGTCTTTGCTTATGTGTTGATTAAATGAGTGAGGCATTGACACTAAAGTGCAGTCGTGAAATATGTAAATTGTGTGTAGTTCCCTTATCACTTCCAGTGTAGTGAAAGAGTTTTGGTAAACTCCTAGGAATACTCGTGCTTGTCTAGAATCACACTGTGAGTCTGTGTACATTTGGGAACCACTGTCAGAGAAGCGTTTGGTAACATCGTGAATTTGCTGACAGAAAACTGTTTTGAAACCTGTCATGTTGTCAAGATTTAGTAGCATTAGAAGCCAGTCTTTGCTTATGTGTTGATTAAATGAGTCAGGCATTGACACTAAAGAGCAGTCGTGAAATATGTAGATTGTGTGCAGTTCCCTTATCACTTCCAGTGTAGTGAATGAGTTTTGGTGAACTCCTAGGAATACTGGTGCTTGTCTAGAATCACACTGTGAGTCTGTGTACATTTGGGAACCACTATCAGAGAAGCGTTTGGTAACATCGTGTATTTGCTGACAGAAAACTGTTTTAAAACTTGTCATGTTGTCAAGTTTTAGTAGCATTAAAAGCCAGTCTTTGCTTATGTGTTGATTAAATGAGTCAGGCAGGACACTAAAGTGCAGTCATGAAATATGTAGATTGTGTGCAGTTCCCTTATCAATTCCAGTGTAGTGAATGAGTTTTGGTAAACTCCTAGGAATACTGGTGCTTGTCTAGAATCACACTGTGAGTCTGTGTACATTTGGGAACCACTGTCAGAGAAGCGTTTGGTAACATCGTGAATTTGCTGACAGAAAACTGTTTTGAAACCTGTCATGTTGTCAAGTTTTAGTAGCATTAGAAGCCAGTCTTTGCTTATGTGTTGATTAAATGAGTCAGGCATTGACACTAAAGAGCAGTCGTGAAATATGTAGATTGCCTGCAGTTCCCTTATCACTTCCAGTGTAGTGAATGAGTTTTGGTAAACTCCTAGGAATACTGGTGCTTGTCTAGAATCACACTGTGAGTCTGTGTACATTTGGGAACCACTGTAAAAGAGGCATTTGGTAACATTGTGTATTTTCTGTCAGAAAACTGTTCTAAAACTTGTCATGTTGTCAAGTTTTAGTAGCATTAGAAGCCAGTCTTTGCTTATGTGTTGATTAAATGAGTGAGGCATTGACACTAAAGTGCAGTCGTGAAATATGTAAATTGTGTGCAGTTCCCTTATCACTTCCAGTGTAGTGAAAGAGTTTTGGTAAACTCCTAGGAATACTGGTGCTTGTCTAGAATCACACTGTGAGTCTGAGTACATTTGGGAACCACTGTCAGAGAAGCGTTTGGTAACATCGTGAATTTGCTGACAGAAAACTGTTTTGAAACCTGTCATGTTGTCAAGATTTATTAGCATTAGAAGCCAGTCTTTGCTTATGTGTTGATTAAATGAGTCAGGCATTGACACTAAAGAGCAGTCGTGAAATATGTAGATTGTGTGCAGTTCCCTTATCACTTCCAGTGTAGTGAATGAGTTTTGGTGAACTCCTAGGAATACTGGTGCTTGTCTAGAATCACACTGTGAGTCTGTGTACATTTGGGAACCACTGTGAAAGAAGCGTTTGGTAACATTGTGTATTTTCTGTCAGAAAACTGTTCTAAAACTTGTCATGTTGTCAAGTTTTAGTAGCATTAGAAGCCAGTCTTTGCTTATGTGTTGATTAAATGAGTGAGGCATTGACACTAAAGTGCAGTCGTGAAATATGTAGATTGTGTGCAGTTCCCTTACCTCTTCCACTGTAGTGAATGAGTTTTGGTAAACTCCTAGGGATAGTGGTGCTTGTCTAGAATCACACTGTGAGTCTGTGTGCATTTGGGAACCACTGTGAAAGAAGCGTTTGGTAACATCGTGTATTTTCTTTCAGAAAACTGTTCTAAAACTTGTCATGTTGTCAAGTTTTAGTAGCATTAGAAGCCAGTCTTTGCTTATGTGTTGATTAAATGATTTAGGCATTGACACTAAAGAGCAGTCGTGAAATATGTAGATTGTGTGCAGTTCCCTTATCACTTCCAGTGTAGTGAATGAGTTTTGGTAAAGTCCTAGGGATAGTGGTGCTTGTCTAGAATCACACTGTGAGTCTGTGTGCATTTGGGAACCACTGTCAGAGAAGCGTTTGGTAACATCATGTATTTGCTGACAGATAACTGTTTTAAAACCTGTCATGTTGTCAAGTTTCAGTAGCATTAGAATCCAGTCTTTGCTTATGCGTTGATTAAATGAGTCATGCTTTGACACTGATGTGGTGTACTTAAATATGTAGATTGTGTGCAGTACCATTAACTCTTCCAGAGTAGTGAATGAGTTTTGGTAAAGTCCTAGGATAGTGTTGCTTGTCTAAAATCACACTGTGAGTCTGTGTGCATTTGGGTAAGGATTGTGAGAGAAGCATTTGGTAACATTGTTTATTTACTGACACATAACTGTTTTAAAACTTGTCATGTTGTCAAGTTTTAGTAGCATTAAAAGCCAGTCTTTGCTTATGTGTTGATTAAATGAGTCAGGCAGGACACTAAAGTGCAGTCATGAAATATGTAGATTGTGTGCAGTTCCCTTATCAATTCCAGTGTAGTGAATGAGTTTTGGTAAACTCCTAGGAATACTGGTGCTTGTCTAGAATCACACTGTGAGTCTGTGTACATTTGGGAACCACTGTCAAAGAAGCGTTTGGTAACATCGTGAATTTGCTGACAGAAAACTGTTTTGA
Source organism: Triturus cristatus (assembly GCF_964204655.1). Classification (NCBI taxonomy): domain Eukaryota; kingdom Metazoa; phylum Chordata; class Amphibia; order Caudata; family Salamandridae; genus Triturus; species Triturus cristatus. The sequence continues at coordinate 1,507,143,123 of NC_140589.1, forward strand.
AACCTGTCATGTTGTCAAGTTTTAGTAGCATTAGAAGCCAGTCTTTGCTTATGTGTTGATTAAATGAGTCAGGCATTGACACTAAAGAGCAGTCGTGAAATATGTAGATTGCCTGCATTTCCCTTATCACTTCCAGTGTAGTGAATGAGTTTTGGTAAACTCCTAGGAATACTGGTGCTTGTCTAGAATCACACTGTGAGTCTGTGTACATTTGGGAACCACTGTAAAAGAGGCATTTGGTAACATCGTGTATTTTCTGTCAGAAAACTGTTCTAAAACTTGTCATGTTGTCAAGTTTTAGTAGCATTAGAAGCCAGTCTTTGCTTATGTGTTGATTAAATGAGTGAGGCATTGACACTAAAGTGCAGTCGTGAAATATGTAAATTGTGTGCAGTTCCCTTATCACTTCCAGTGTAGTGAAAGAGTTTTGGTAAACTCCTAGGAATACTGGTGCTTGTCTAGAATCACACTGTGAGTCTGTGTACATTTGGGAACCACTGTCAGAGAAGCGTTTGGTAACATCGTGAATTTGCTGACAGAAAACTGTTTTGAAACCTGTCATGTTGTCAAGATTTAGTAGCATTAGAAGCCAGTCTTTGCTTATGTGTTGATTAAATGAGTCAGGCATTGACACTAAAGAGCAGTCGTGAAATATGTAGATTGTGTGCAGTTCCCTTATCACTTCCAGTGTAGTGAATGAGTTTTGGTGAACTCCTAGGAATACTGGTGCTTGTCTAGAATCACACTGTGAGTCTGTGTACATTTGGGAACCACTGTGAAAGAAGCGTTTGGTAACATTGTGTATTTTCTGTCAGAAAACTGTTCTAAAACTTGTCATGTTGTCAAGTTTTAGTAGCATTAGAAGCCAGTCTTTGCTTATGTGTTGATTAAATGAGTGAGGCATTGACACTAAAGTGCAGTCGTGAAATATGTAGATTGTGTGCAGTTCCCTTACCTCTTACACTGTAGTGAATGAGTTTTGGTAAACTCCTAGGGATAGTGGTGCTTGTCTAGAATCACACTGTGAGTTTGTGTGCATTTGGGAACCACTGTGAAAGAAGCGTTTGGTAACATCGTGTATTTTCTTTCAGAAAACTGTTCTAAAACTTGTCATGTTGTCAAGTTTTAGTAGCATTAGAAGCCAGTCTTTGCTTATGTGTTGATTAAATGAGTGAGGCATTGACACTAAAGTGCAGTCGTGAAATATGTAGATTGTGTGCAGTTCCCTTATCACTTCCAGTGTAGTGAATGATTTTTGGTAAACTCCTAGGAATACTGGTGCTTGTCTAGAATCACACTGTGAGTCTGTGTACATTTGGGAACCACTGTCAGAGAAGCGTTTGGTAACATCGTGAATTTGCTGACAGAAAACTGTTTTGAAACCTGTCATGTTGTCAAGTTTTAGTAGCATTAGAAGCCAGTATTTGCTTATGTGTTGATTAAATGATTTAGGCATTGACACTAAAGAGCAGTCGTGAAATATGTAGATTGTGTGCAGTTCCCTTATCACTTCCAGTGTAGTGAATGAGTTTTGGTAAAGTCCTAGGGATAGTGGTGCTTGTCTAGAATCACACTGTGAGTCTGTGTGCATTTGGGAACCACTGTCAGAGAAGCGTTTGGTAACATCATGTATTTGCTGACAGATAACTGTTTTAAAACCTGTCATGTTGTCAAGTTTCAGTAGCATTAGAATCCAGTCTTTGCTTATGCGTTGATTAAATGAGTCATGCTTTGACACTGATGTGGTGTACTTAAATATGTAGATTGTGTGCAGTACCATTAACTCTTCCAGAGTAGTGAATGAGTTTTGGTAAACTCCTAGGATAGTGTTGCTTGTCTAAAATCACACTGTGAGTCTGTGTGCATTTGGGTAAGGATTGTGAGAGAAGCATTTGGTAACATTGTTTATTTACTGACACATAACTGTTTTAAAACTTGTCATGTTGTCAAGTTTTAGTAGCATTAAAAGCCAGTCTTTGCTTATGTGTTGATTAAATGAGTCAGGCAGGACACTAAAGTGCCGTCATGAAATATGTAGATTGTGTGCAGTTCCCTTATCAATTCCAGTGTAGTGAATGAGTTTTGGTAAACTCCTAGGAATACTGGTGCTTGTCTAGAATCACACTGTGAGTCTGTGTACATTTGGGAACCACTGTCAAAGAAGCGTTTGGTAACATCGTGAATTTGCTGACAGAAAACTGTTTTGAAACCTGTCATGTTGTCAAGTTTTAGTAGCATTAGAAGCCAGTCTTTGCTTATGTGTTGATTAAATGAGTCAGGCATTGACACTAAAGAGCAGTCGTGAAATATGTAGATTGCCTGCATTTCCCTTATCACTTCCAGTGTAGTGAATGAGTTTTGGTAAACTCCTAGGAATACTGGTGCTTGTCTAGAATCACACTGTGAGTCTGTGTACATTTGGGAACCACTGTAAAAGAGGCATTTGGTAACATCGTGTATTTTCTGTCAGAAAACTGTTCTAAAACTTGTCATGTTGTCAAGTTTTAGTAGCATTAGAAGCCAGTCTTTGCTTATGTGTTGATTAAATGAGTGAGGCATTGACACTAAAGTGCAGTCGTGAAATATGTAAATTGTGTGCAGTTCCCTTATCACTTCCAGTGTAGTGAAAGAGTTTTGGTAAACTCCTAGGAATACTGGTGCTTGTCTAGAATCACACTGTGAGTCTGTGTACATTTGGGAACCACTGTCAGAGAAGCGTTTGGTAACATCGTGAATTTGCTGACAGAAAACTGTTTTGAAACCTGTCATGTTGTCAAGATTTAGTAGCATTAGAAGCCAGTCTTTGCTTATGTGTTGATTAAATGAGTCAGGCATTGACACTAAAGAGCAGTCGTGAAATATGTAGATTGTGTGCAGTTCCCTTATCACTTCCAGTGTAGTGAATGAGTTTTGGTGAACTCCTAGGAATACTGGTGCTTGTCTAGAATCACACTGTGAGTCTGTGTACATTTGGGAACCACTGTGAAAGAAGCGTTTGGTAACATTGTGTATTTTCTGTCAGAAAACTGTTCTAAAACTTGTCATGTTGTCAAGTTTTAGTAGCATTAGAAGCCAGTCTTTGCTTATGTGTTGATTAAATGAGTGAGGCATTGACACTAAAGTGCAGTCGTGAAATATGTAGATTGTGTGCAGTTCCCTTACCTCTTCCACTGTAGTGAATGAGTTTTGGTAAACTCCTAGGGATAGTGGTGCTTGTCTAGAATCACACTGTGAGTCTGTGTGCATTTGGGAACCACTGTGAAAGAAGCGTTTGGTAACATCGTGTATTTTCTTTCAGAAAACTGTTCTAAAACTTGTCATGTTGTCAAGTTTTAGTAGCATTAGAAGCCAGTCTTTGCTTATGTGTTGATTAAATGAGTGAGGCATTGACACTAAAGTGCAGTCGTGAAATATGTAGATTGTGTGCAGTTCCCTTATCACTTCCAGTGTAGTGAATGATTTTTGGTAAACTCCTAGGAATACTGGTGCTTGTCTAGAATCACACTGTGAGTCTGTGTACATTTGGGAACCACTGTCAGAGAAGCGTTTGGTAACATCGTGAATTTGCTGACAGAAAACTGTTTTGAAACCTGTCATGTTGTCAAGTTTTAGTAGCATTAGAAGCCAGTATTTGCTTATGTGTTGATTAAATGATTTAGGCATTGACACTAAAGAGCAGTCGTGAAATATGTAGATTGTGTGCAGTTCCCTTATCACTTCCAGTGTAGTGAATGAGTTTTGGTAAAGTCCTAGGGATAGTGGTGCTTGTCTAGAATCACACTGTGAGTCTGTGTGCATTTGGGAACCACTGTCAGAGAAGCGTTTGGTAACATCATGTATTTGCTGACAGATAACTGTTTTAAAAACTGTCATGTTGTCAAGTTTCAGTAGCATTAGAATCCAGTCTTTGCTTATGCGTTGATTAAATGAGTCATGCTTTGACACTGATGTGGTGTACTTAAATATGTAGATTGTGTGCAGTACCATTAACTCTTCCAGAGTAGTGAATGAGTTTTGGTAAACTCCCAGGATAGTGTTGCTTGTCTAAAATCACACTGTGAGTCTGTGTGCATTTGGGTAAGGATTGTGAGAGAAGCATTTGGTAACATTGTTTATTAACTGACAGATAACTGTTTTAAAACTTGTCATGTTGTCAAGTTTTAGTAGCATTAAAAGCCAGTCTTTGCTTATGTGTTAATTAAATGAGTCAGGCAGGACACTAAAGTGCAGTCATGAAATATGTAGATTGTGTGCAGTTCCCTTATCAATTCCAGTGTAGTGAATGAGTTTTGGTAAACTCCTAGGAATACTGGTGCTTGTCTAGAATCACACTGTGAGTCTGTGTACATTTGGGAACCACTGTCAGAGAAGCGTTTGGTAACATCGTGAATTTGCTGACAGAAAACTGTTTTGAAACCTGTCATGTTGTCAAGATTTAGTAGCATTAGAAGCCAGTCTTTGCTTATGTGTTGATTAAATGAGTCAGGCATTGACACTAAAGAGCAGTCGTGAAATATGTAGATTGTGTGCAGTTCCCTTATCACTTCCAGTGTAGTGAATGAGTTTTGGTGAACTCCTAGGAATACTGGTGCTTGTCTAGAATCACACTGTGAGTCTGTGTACATTTGGGAACCACTGTGAAAGAAGCGTTTGGTAACATTGTGTATTTTCTGTCAGAAAACTGTTCTAAAACTTGTCATGTTGTCAAGTTTTAGTAGCATTAGAAGCCAGTCTTTGCTTATGTGTTGATTAAATGAGTGAGGCATTGACACTAAAGTGCAGTCGTGAAATATGTAGATTGTGTGCAGTTCCCTTACCTCTTCCACTGTAGTGAATGAGTTTTGGTAAACTCCTAGGGATAGTGGTGCTTGTCTAGAATCACACTGTGAGTCTGTGTGCATTTGGGAACCACTGTCAGAGAAGCGTTTGGTAACATCATGTATTTGCTGACAGATAACTGTTTTAAAACCTGTCATGTTGTCAAGTTTCAGTAGCATTAGAAGCCAGTCTTTGCTTATGTGTTGATTAAATGAGTCAGGCATTGACACTAAAGAGCAGTCGTGAAATATGTAGATTGTGTGCAGTTCCCTTATCACTTCCAGTGTAGTGAATGAGTTTTGGTGAACTCCTAGGAATACTGGTGCTTGTCTAGAATCACACTGTGAGTCTGTGTACATTTGGGAACCACTGTCAGAGAAGCGTTTGGTAACATCGTGAATTTGCTGACAGAAAACTGTTTTGCAACCTGTCATGTTGTCAAGTTTTAGTAGCATTAGAAGCCAGTATTTGCTTATGTGTTGATTAAATGATTTAGGCATTGACACTAAAGAGCAGTCGTGAAATATGTAGATTGTGTGCAGTTCCCTTATCACTTCCAGTGTAGTGAATGAGTTTTGGTAAAGTCCTAGGGATAGTGGTGCTTGTCTAGAATCACACTGTGAGTCTGTGTGCATTTGGGAACCACTGTCAGAGAAGCGTTTGGTAACATCATGTATTTGCTGACAGATAACTGTTTTAAAACCTGTCATGTTGTCAAGTTTCAGTAGCATTAGAATCCAGTCTTTGCTTATGCGTTGATTAAATGAGTCATGCTTTGACACTGATGTGGTGTACTCAAATATGTAGATTGTGTGCAGTACCATTAACTCTTCCAGAGTAGTGAATGAGTTTTGGTAAACTCCTAGGATAGTGTTGCTTGTCTAAAATCACACTGTGAGTCTGTGTGCATTTGGGTAAGGATTGTGAGAGAAGCATTTGGTAACATTGTTTATTTACTGACAGATAACTGTTTTAAAACCTGTCATGTTGTCAAGTTTTAGTAGCATTAGAAGCCAGTCATTGCTTATGCGTTGATTATGTGTTGATTAAATGAGTCAGGCATTGACACTGAAGTGCAGTCGTGAAATATGTAGATTGTGTGCAATTCCTTTGCCAGTTCCAGTGTAGTGAATGAGTTTTGGTAAACTCCTAGGGATAGTGGTGCTTGTCTAGAATCACACTGTGAGTCTGTGTGCATTTGGGAACCACTGTCAGAGAAGCGTTTGGTAACATCGTGCTTTTGCTGACAGAAAACTGTTTTGAAATCTGTCATGTTGTGAAGTTTTAGTAGCATTAGAAGCCAGTCTTTGCTTCTATGTTGATTAAATGAGTCATGCCTTGACATTGATGTGCTGTACTTAAATATGTAGATTGTGTGCAGTCCCCTTACCCCTTCCACAGTAGTGAATGAGTTTTGGTAAACTCCTAGGATAGTGTTGATTGTCTAAAATCACACTGTGAGTCTTTTTGCATTTGGGTAAGGATTGTGAGAGAAGCATTTGGTAACATCGTTTATTTCCTGACAGATAACTGTTTTAAAACTTGTCATGTTGTCAAGTTTTAGTAGCATTAGAAGCTAGTCTTTGCTTATGTGTTGATTAAATGAGTGAGGCATTGACACTAAAGTGCAGTCGTGAAATATGTAGATGGTGTGCAGTTCCCTTATCACTTCCAGTGTAGTGAATGAGTTTTGGTAAACTCCTAGGAATATTGGTGCTTGTCTAGAATCACACTGTGAGTCTGTGTACATTTGGGAACCACTGTCAGAGAAGCGTTTGGTAACATCGTGAATTTGCTGACAGAAAACAGTTTTGAAACCTGTCATGTTGTCAAGATTTAGTAGCATTAGAAGCCAGTCTTTGCTTATGTGTTGATTAAATGTGTCAGGCATTGACACTAAAGAGCAGTCGTGAAATATGTAGATTGTGTGCAGTTCCCTTTTCACTTCCAGTGTAGTGAATGAGTTTTGGTAAACTCCTAGGAATACTGGTGCTTGTCTAGAATCACACTGTGAGTCTGTGTACATTTGGGAACCACTGTGAAAGAAGCGTTTGGTAACATTGTGTATTTTCTGTCAGAAAACTGTTTTACAACTTGTCATGTTGTCAAGTTTTAGTAGCATTAGAAGCCAGTCTTTGCTTATGTGTTGATTAAATGAGTGAGGCATTGACACTAAAGTGCAGTCGTGAAATATGTAGATTGTGTGCAGTTCCCTTATCACTTCCAGTGTAGTGAATGAGTTTTGGTAAACTCCTAGGAATACTGGTGCTTGTCTAGAATCACACTGTGAGTCTGTGTACATTTGGGAACCACTGTCAGAGAAGCGTTTGGTAACATCGTGAATTTGCTGACAGAAAACTGTTTTGAAACCTGTCATGTTGTCAAGTTTTAGTAGCATTAGAAGCCAGTATTTGCTTATGTGTTGATTAAATGAGTTAGGCATTGACACTAAAGAGCAGTCGTGAAATATGTAGATTGTGTGCAGTTCCCTTATCACTTCCAGTGTAGTGAATGAGTTTTGGTAAACTCCTAGGAATACTGGTGCTTGTCTAGAATCACACTGTGAGTCTGTGTACATTTGGGAACCACTGTCAGAGAAGCGTTTGGTAACATCGTGAATTTGCTGACAGAAAACTGTTTTGAAACCTGTCATGTTGTCAAGTTTTAGTAGCATTAGAAGCCAGTATTTGCTTATGTGTTGATTAAATGAGTCAGGCATTGACACTAAAGTGCAGTCGTGAAATATGTAGATTGTGTGCAATTCCTTTGCCAGTTCCAGTGTAGGGAATGAGTTTTGGTAAACTCCTAGGGATAGTGGTGCTTGTCTAGAATCACACTGTGAGTCTGTGTGCATTTGGGAACCACTGTCAGAGAAGCGTTTGGTAACATCGTGCTTTTGCTGACAGAAAACTGTTTTGAAATCTGTCATGTTGTGAAGTTTTAGTAGCATTAGAAGCCAGTCTTTGCTTCTATGTTGAATAAATGAGTCATGCCTTGACATTGATGTGCTGTACTTAAATATGTAGATTGTGTGCAGTCCCCTTACCCCTTCCACAGTAGTGAATGCGTTTTGGTAAACTCCTAGGATAGTGTTGATTGTCTAAAATCACACTGTGAGTCTTTTTGCATTTGGGTAAGGATTGTGAGAGAAGCATTTGGTAACATCGTTTATTTCCTGACAGATAACTGTTTTAAAACTTGTCATGTTGTCAAGTTTTAGTAGCATTAGAAGCTAGTCTTTGCTTATGTGTTGATTAAATGAGTGAGGCATTGACACTAAAGTGCAGTCGTGAAATATGTAGATGGTGTGCAGTTCCCTTATCACTTCCAGTGTAGTGAATGAGTTTTGGTAAACTCCTAGGAATACTGGTGCTTGTCTAGAATCACACTGTGAGTCTGTGTACATTTGGGAACCACTGTCAGAGAAGCGTTTGGTAACATCGTGAATTTGCTGACAGAAAACTGTTTTGAAACCTGTCATGTTGTCAAGATTTAGTAGCATTAGAAGCCAGTCTTTGCTTATGTGTTGATTAAATGTGTCAGGCATTGACACTAAAGAGCAGTCGTGAAATATGTAGATTGTGTGCAGTTCCCTTATCACTTCCAGTGTAGTGAATGAGTTTTGGTAAACTCCTAGGAATACTGGTGCTTGTCTAGAATCACACTGTGAGTCTGTGTACATTTGGGAACCACTGTGAAAGAAGCGTTTGGTAACATTGTGTATTTTCTGTCAGAAAACTGTTTTAAAACTTGTCATGTTGTCAAGTTTTAGTAGCATTAGAAGCCAGTATTTGCTTATGTGTTGATTAAATGAGTTAGGCATTGACACTAAAGAGCAGTCGTGAAATATGTAGATTGTGTGCAATTCCCTTATCACTTCCAGTGTAGTGAATGAGTTTTGGTAAACTCCTAGGAATACTGGTGCTTGTCTAGAATCACACTGTGAGTCTGTGTACATTTGGGAACCACTGTCAGAGAAGCGTTTGGTAACATCGTGAATTTGCTGACAGAAAACTGTTTTGAAACCTGTCATGTTGTCAAGTTTTAGTAGCATTAGAAGCCAGTATTTGCTTATGTGTTGATTAAATGAGTCAGGCATTGACACTAAAGTGCAGTCGTGAAATATGTAGATTGTGTGCAATTCCTTTGCCAGTTCCAGTGTAGGGAATGAGTTTTGGTAAACTCCTAGGGATAGTGGTGCTTGTCTAGAATCACACTGTGAGTCTGTGTGCATTTGGGAACCACTGTCAGAGAAGCGTTTGGTAACATCGTGCTTTTGCTGACAGAAAACTGTTTTGAAATCTGTCATGTTGTGAAGTTTTAGTAGCATTAGAAGCCAGTCTTTGCTTCTATGTTGATTAAATGAGTCATGCCTTGACATTGATGTGCTGTACTTAAATATGTAGATTGTGTGCAGTCCCCTTACCCCTTCCACAGTAGTGAATGAGTTTTGGTAAACTCCTAGGATAGTGTTGATTGTCTAAAATCACACTGTGAGTCTGTTTGCATTTGGGTAAGGATTGTGAGAGAAGCATTTGGTAACATTGTTTATTTACTGACAGATAACTGTTTTAAAACTTGTCATGTTGTCAAGTTTTAGTAGCATTAGAAGCTAGTTTTTGCTTATGTGTTGATTAAATGAGTGAGGCATTGACACTAAAGTGCAGTCGTGAAATATGTAGATTGTGTGCAGTTCCCTTATCACTTCCAGTGTAGTGAATGAGTTTTGGTAAACTCCTAGGAATACTGGTGCTTGTCTAGAATCACACTGTGAGTCTGTGTACATTTGGGAACCACTGTCAGAGAAGCATTTGGTAACATCGTGAATTTGCTGACAGAAAACTGTTTTGAAACCTGTCATGTTGTCAAGATTTAGTAGCATTAGAAGCCAGTCTTTGCTTATGTGTTGATTAAATGTGTCAGGCATTGACACTAAAGAGCAGTCCTGAAATATGGAGATTGTGTGCAGTTCCCTTATCACTTCCAGTGTAGTGAATGAGTTTTGGTAAACTCCTAGGAATACTGGTGCTTGTCTAGAATCACACTGTGAGTCTGTGTACATTTGGGAACCACTGTCAGAGAAGCGTTTGGTAACATCGTGAATTTGCTGACAGAAAACTGTTTTGAAACCTGTCATGTTGTCAAGTTTTAGTAGCATTAGAAGCCAGTATTTGCTTATGTGTTGATTAAATGAGTTAGGCATTGACACTAAAGAGCAGTCGTGAAATATGTAGATTGTGTGCAGTTCCCTTATCACTTCCAGTGTAGTGAATGAGTTTTGGTAAACTCCTAGGAATACTGGTGCTTGTCTAGAATCACACTGTGAGTCTGTGTACATTTGGGAACCACTGTCAGAGAAGCGTTTGGTAACATCGTGAATTTGCTGACAGAAAACTGTTTTGAAACCTGTCATGTTGTCAAGTTTTAGTAGCATTAGAAGCCAGTATTTGCTTATGTGTTGATTAAATGAGTCAGGCATTGACACTAAAGTGCAGTCGTGAAATATGTAGATTGTGTGCAATTCCTTTGCCAGTTCCAGTGTAGGGAATGAGTTTTGGTAAACTCCTAGGGATAGTGGTGCTTGTCTAGAATCACACTGTGAGTCTGTGTGCATTTGGGAACCACTGTCAGAGAAGCGTTTGGTAACATCGTGCTTTTGCTGACAGAAAACTGTTTTGAAATCTGTCATGTTGTGAAGTTTTAGTAGCATTAGAAGCCAGTCTTTGCTTCTATGTTGATTAAATGAGTCATGCCTTGACATTGATGTGCTGTACTTAAATATGTAGATTGTGTGCAGTCCCCTTACCCCTTCCACAGTAGTGAATGAGTTTTGGTAAACTCCTAGGATAGTGTTGATTGTCTAAAATCACACTGTGAGTCTGTTTGCATTTGGGTAAGGATTGTGAGAGAAGCATTTGGTAACATCGTTTATTTACTGACAGATAACTATTTTAAAACTTGTCATGTTGTCAAGTTTTAGTAGCATTAGAAGCTAGTCTTTGCTTATGTGTTGATTAAATGAGTGAGGCATTGACACTAAAGTGCAGTCGTGAAATATGTAGATTGTGTGCAGTTCCCTTATCACTTCCAGTGTAGTGAATGAGTTTTGGTAAACTCCTAGGAATACTGGTGCTTGTCTAGAATCACACTGTGAGTCTGTGTACATTTGGGAACCACTGTCAGAGAAGCGTTTGGTAACATCGTGAATTTGCTGACAGAAAACTGTTTTGAAACCTGTCATGTTGTCAAGTTTTAGTAGCATTAGAAGCCAGTATTTGCTTATGTGTTGATTAAATGAGTTAGGCATTGACACTAAAGAGCAGTCGTGAAATATGTAGATTGTGTGCAGTTCCCTTATCACTTCCAGTGTAGTGAATGAGTTTTGGTAAACTCCTAGGAATACTGGTGCTTGTCTAGAATCACACTGTGAGTCTGTGTACATTTGGGAACCACTGTCAGAGAAGCGTTTGGTAACATCGTGAATTTGCTGACAGAAAACTGTTTTGAAACCTGTCATGTTGTCAAGATTTAGTAGCATTAGAAGCCAGTCTTTGCTTATGTGTTGATTAAATGTGTCAGGCATTGACACTAAAGAGCAGTCGTGAAATATGTAGATTGTGTGCAGTTCCCTTATCACTTCCAGTGTAGTGAATGAGTTTTGGTAAACTCCTAGGAATACTGGTGCTTGTCTAGAATCACACTGTGAGTCTGTGTACATTTGGGAACCACTGTGAAAGAAGCGTTTGGTAACATTGTGTATTTTCTGTCAGAAAACTGTTTTGAAACCTGTCATGTTGTCAAGTTTTAGTAGCATTAGAAGCCAGTATTTGCTTATGTGTTGATTAAATGAGTTAGGCATTGACACTAAAGAGCAGTCGTGAAATATGTAGATTGTGTGCAGTTCCCTTATCACTTCCAGTGTAGTGAATGAGTTTTGGTAAACTCCTAGGAATACTGGTGCTTGTCTAGAATCACACTGTGAGTCTGTGTACATTTGGGAACCACTGTAAAAGAGGCATTTGGTAACATCGTGTATTTTCTGTCAGAAAACTGTTCTAACACTTGTCATGTTGTCAAGTTTTAGTAGCATTAGAAGCCAGTATTTGCTTATGTGTTGATTAAATGAGTCAGGCATTGACACTAAAGTGCAGTCGTGAAATATGTAGATTGTGTGCAATTCCTTTGCCAGTTCCAGTGTAGGGAATGAGTTTTGGTAAACTCCTAGGGATAGTGGTGCTTGTCTAGAATCACACTGTGAGTCTGTGTGCATTTGGGAACCACTGTCAGAGAAGCGTTTGGTAACATCGTGCTTTTGCTGACAGAAAACTGTTTTGAAATCTGTCATGTTGTGAAGTTTTAGTAGCATTAGAAGCCAGTCTTTGCTTCTATGTTGATTAAATGAGTCATGCCTTGACATTGATGTGCTGTACTTAAATATGTAGATTGTGTGCAGTCCCCTTACCCCTTCCACAGTAGTGAATGAGTTTTGGTAAACTCCTAGGATAGTGTTGATTGTCTAAAATCACACTGTGAGTCTGTTTGCATTTGGGTAAGGATTGTGAGAGAAGCATTTGGTAACATTGTTTATTTACTGACAGATAACTGTTTTAAAACTTGTCATGTTGTCAAGTTTTAGTAGCATTAGAAGCTAGTTTTTGCTTATGTGTTGATTAAATGAGTGAGGCATTGACACTAAAGTGCAGTCGTGAAATATGTAGATTGTGTGCAGTTCCCTTATCACTTCCAGTGTAGTGAATGAGTTTTGGTAAACTCCTAGGAATACTGGTGCTTGTCTAGAATCACACTGTGAGTCTGTGTACATTTGGGAACCACTGTCAGAGAAGCATTTGGTAACATCGTGAATTTGCTGACAGAAAACTGTTTTGAAACCTGTCATGTTGTCAAGATTTAGTAGCATTAGAAGCCAGTCTTTGCTTATGTGTTGATTAAATGTGTCAGGCATTGACACTAAAGAGCAGTCCTGAAATATGGAGATTGTGTGCAGTTCCCTTATCACTTCCAGTGTAGTGAATGAGTTTTGGTAAACTCCTAGGAATACTGGTGCTTGTCTAGAATCACACTGTGAGTCTGTGTACATTTGGGAACCACTGTCAGAGAAGCGTTTGGTAACATCGTGAATTTGCTGACAGAAAACTGTTTTGAAACCTGTCATGTTGTCAAGTTTTAGTAGCATTAGAAGCCAGTATTTGCTTATGTGTTGATTAAATGAGTTAGGCATTGACACTAAAGAGCAGTCGTGAAATATGTAGATTGTGTGCAGTTCCCTTATCACTTCCAGTGTAGTGAATGAGTTTTGGTAAACTCCTAGGAATACTGGTGCTTGTCTAGAATCACACTGTGAGTCTGTGTACATTTGGGAACCACTGTCAGAGAAGCGTTTGGTAACATCGTGAATTTGCTGACAGAAAACTGTTTTGAAACCTGTCATGTTGTCAAGTTTTAGTAGCATTAGAAGCCAGTATTTGCTTATGTGTTGATTAAATGAGTCAGGCATTGACACTAAAGTGCAGTCGTGAAATATGTAGATTGTGTGCAATTCCTTTGCCAGTTCCAGTGTAGGGAATGAGTTTTGGTAAACTCCTAGGGATAGTGGTGCTTGTCTAGAATCACACTGTGAGTCTGTGTGCATTTGGGAACCACTGTCAGAGAAGCGTTTGGTAACATCGTGCTTTTGCTGACAGAAAACTGTTTTGAAATCTGTCATGTTGTGAAGTTTTAGTAGCATTAGAAGCCAGTCTTTGCTTCTATGTTGATTAAATGAGTCATGCCTTGACATTGATGTGCTGTACTTAAATATGTAGATTGTGTGCAGTCCCCTTACCCCTTCCACAGTAGTGAATGAGTTTTGGTAAACTCCTAGGATAGTGTTGATTGTCTAAAATCACACTGTGAGTCTGTTTGCATTTGGGTAAGGATTGTGAGAGAAGCATTTGGTAACATCGTTTATTTACTGACAGATAACTGTTTTAAAACTTGTCATGTTGTCAAGTTTTAGTAGCATTAGAAGCTAGTCTTTGCTTATGTGTTGATTAAATGAGTGAGGCATTGACACTAAAGTGCAGTCGTGAAATATGTAGATTGTGTGCAGTTCCCTTATCACTTCCAGTGTAGTGAATGAGTTTTGGTAAACTCCTAGGAATACTGGTGCTTGTCTAGAATCACACTGTGAGTCTGTGTACATTTGGGAACCACTGTCAGAGAAGCGTTTGGTAACATCGTGAATTTGCTGACAGAAAACTGTTTTGAAACCTGTCATGTTGTCAAGTTTTAGTAGCATTAGAAGCCAGTATTTGCTTATGTGTTGATTAAATGAGTTAGGCATTGACACTAAAGAGCAGTCGTGAAATATGTAGATTGTGTGCAGTTCCCTTATCACTTCCAGTGTAGTGAATGAGTTTTGGTAAACTCCTAGGAATACTGGTGCTTGTCTAGAATCACACTGTGAGTCTGTGTACATTTGGGAACCACTGTCAGAGAAGCGTTTGGTAACATCGTGAATTTGCTGACAGAAAACTGTTTTGAAACCTGTCATGTTGTCAAGATTTAGTAGCATTAGAAGCCAGTCTTTGCTTATGTGTTGATTAAATGTGTCAGGCATTGACACTAAAGAGCAGTCGTGAAATATGTAGATTGTGTGCAGTTCCCTTATCACTTCCAGTGTAGTGAATGAGTTTTGGTAAACTCCTAGGAATACTGGTGCTTGTCTAGAATCACACTGTGAGTCTGTGTACATTTGGGAACCACTGTGAAAGAAGCGTTTGGTAACATTGTGTATTTTCTGTCAGAAAACTGTTTTGAAACCTGTCATGTTGTCAAGTTTTAGTAGCATTAGAAGCCAGTATTTGCTTATGTGTTGATTAAATGAGTTAGGCATTGACACTAAAGAGCAGTCGTGAAATATGTAGATTGTGTGCAGTTCCCTTATCACTTCCAGTGTAGTGAATGAGTTTTGGTAAACTCCTAGGAATACTGGTGCTTGTCTAGAATCACACTGTGAGTCTGTGTACATTTGGGAACCACTGTAAAAGAGGCATTTGGTAACATCGTGTATTTTCTGTCAGAAAACTGTTCTAACACTTGTCATGTTGTCAAGTTTTAGTAGCATTAGAAGCCAGTATTTGCTTATGTGTTGATTAAATGAGTCAGGCATTGACACTAAAGTGCAGTCGTGAAATATGTAGATTGTGTGCAATTCCTTTGCCAGTTCCAGTGTAGGGAATGAGTTTTGGTAAACTCCTAGGGATAGTGGTGCTTGTCTAGAATCACACTGTGAGTCTGTGTGCATTTGGGAACCACTGTCAGAGAAGCGTTTGGTAACATCGTGCTTTTGCTGACAGAAAACTGTTTTGAAATCTGTCATGTTGTGAAGTTTTAGTAGCATTAGAAGCCAGTCTTTGCTTCTATGTTGAATAAATGAGTCATGCCTTGACATTGATGTGCTGTACTTAAATATGTAGATTGTGTGCAGTCCCCTTACCCCTTCCACAGTAGTGAATGAGTTTTGGTAAACTCCTAGGATAGTGTTGATTGTCTAAAATCACACTGTGAGTCTTTTTGCATTTGGGTAAGGATTGTGAGAGAAGCATTTGGTAACATCGTTTATTTCCTGACAGATAACTGTTTTAAAACTTGTCATGTTGTCAAGTTTTAGTAGCATTAGAAGCTAGTCTTTGCTTATGTGTTGATTAAATGAGTGAGGCATTGACACTAAAGTGCAGTCGTGAAATATGTAGATGGTGTGCAGTTCCCTTATCACTTCCAGTGTAGTGAATGAGTTTTGGTAAACTCCTAGGAATACTGGTGCTTGTCTAGAATCACACTGTGAGTCTGTGTACATTTGGGAACCACTGTCAGAGAAGCGTTTGGTAACATCGTGAATTTGCTGACAGAAAACTGTTTTGAAACCTGTCATGTTGTCAAGATTTAGTAGCATTAGAAGCCAGTCTTTGCTTATGTGTTGATTAAATGTGTCAGGCATTGACACTAAAGAGCAGTCGTGAAATATGTAGATTGTGTGCAGTTCCCTTATCACTTCCAGTGTAGTGAATGAGTTTTGGTAAACTCCTAGGAATACTGGTGCTTGTCTAGAATCACACTGTGAGTCTGTGTACATTTGGGAACCACTGTGAAAGAAGCGTTTGCTAACATTGTGTATTTTCTGTCAGAAAACTGTTTTAAAACTTGTCATGTTGTCAAGTTTTAGTAGCATTAGAAGCCAGTCTTTGCTTATGTGTTGATTAAATGAGTGAGGCATTGACACTAAAGTGCAGTCGTGAAATATGTAGATTGTGTGCAGTTCCCTTATCACTTCCAGTGTAGTGAATGAGTTTTGGTAAACTCCTAGGAATACTGGTGCTTGTCTAGAATCACACTGTGAGTCTGTGTGCATTTGGGAACCACTGTCAGAGAAGCGTTTGGTAATATCGTGAATTTGCTGACAGAAAACTGTTTTGAAACCTGTCATGTTGTCAAGTTTTAGTAGCATTAGAAGCCAGTATTTGCTTATGTGTTGATTTAATGAGTTAGGCATTGACACTAAAGAGCAGTCGTGAAATATGTAGATTGTGTGCAGTTCCCTTATCACTTCCAGTGTAGTGAATGAGTTTTGGTAAACTCCTAGGAATACTGGTGCTTGTCTAGAATCACACTGTGAGTCTGTGTACATTTGGGAACCACTGTCAGAGAAGCGTTTGGTAACATCGTGAAATGGCTGACAGAAAACTGTTTTGAAACCTGTCATGTTGTCAAGTTTTAGTAGCATTAGAAGCCAGTATTTGCTTATGTGTTGATTAAATGAGTCAGGCATTGACACTAAAGTGCAGTCGTGAAATATGTAGATTGTGTGCAATTCCTTTGCCAGTTACAGTGTAGGGAATGAGTTTTGGTAAACTCCTAGGGATAGTGGTGCTTGTCTAGAATCACACTGTGAGTCTGTGTGCATTTGGGAACCACTGTCAGAGAAGCGTTTGGTAACATCGTGCTTTTGCTGACAGAAAACTGTTTTGAAATCTGTCATGTTGTGAAGTTTTAGTAGCATTAGAAGCCAGTCTTTGCTTCTATGTTGATTAAATGAGTCATGCCTTGACATTGATGTGCTGTACTTAAATATGTAGATTGTGTGCAGTCTCCTTACCCCTTCCACAGTAGTGAATGAGTTTTGGTAAACTCCTAGGATAGTGTTGATTGTCTAAAATCACACTGTGAGTCTGTTTGCATTTGGGTAAGGATTGTGAGAGAAGCATTTGGTAACATCGTTTATTTACTGACAGATAACTGTTTTAAAACTTGTCATGTTGTCAAGTTTTAGTAGCATTAGAAGCTAGTTTTTGCTTATGTGTTGATTAAATGAGTGAGGCATTGACACTAAAGTGCAGTCGTGAAATATGTAGATTGTGTGCAGTTCCCTTATCACTTCCAGTGTAGTGAATGAGTTTTGGTAAACTCCTAGGAATACTGGTGCTTGTCTAGAATCACACTGTGAGTCTGTGTACATTTGGGAACCACTGTCAGAGAAGCATTTGGTAACATCGTGAATTTGCTGACAGAAAACTGTTTTGAAACCTGTCATGTTGTCAAGATTTAGTAGCATTAGAAGCCAGTCTTTGCTTATGTGTTGATTAAATGTGTCAGGCATTGACACTAAAGAGCAGTCGTGAAATATGGAGATTGTGTGCAGTTCCCTTATCACTTCCAGTGTAGTGAATGAGTTTTGGTAAACTCCTAGGAATACTGGTGCTTGTCTAGAATCACACTGTGAGTCTGTGTACATTTGGGAACCACTGTCAGAGAAGCGTTTGGTAACATCGTGAATTTGCTGACAGAAAACTGTTTTGAAACCTGTCATGTTGTCAAGTTTTAGTAGCATTAGAAGCCAGTATTTGCTTATGTGTTGATTAAATGAGTTAGGCATTGACACTAAAGAGCAGTCGTGAAATATGTAGATTGTGTGCAGTTCCCTTATCACTTCCAGTGTAGTGAATGAGTTTTGGTAAACTCCTAGGAATACTGGTGCTTGTCTAGAATCACACTGTGAGTCTGTGTACATTTGGGAACCACTGTCAGAGAAGCGTTTGGTAACATCGTGAATTTGCTGACAGAAAACTGTTTTGAAACCTGTCATGTTGTCAAGTTTTAGTAGCATTAGAAGCCAGTATTTGCTTATGTGTTGATTAAATGAGTCAGGCATTGACACTAAAGTGCAGTCGTGAAATATGTAGATTGTGTGCAATTCCTTTGCCAGTTCCAGTGTAGGGAATGAGTTTTGGTAAACTCCTAGGGATAGTGGTGCTTGTCTAGAATCACACTGTGAGTCTGTGTGCATTTGGGAACCACTGTCAGAGAAGCGTTTGGTAACATCGTGCTTTTGCTGACAGAAAACTGTTTTGAAATCTGTCATGTTGTGAAGTTTTAGTAGCATTAGAAGCCAGTCTTTGCTTCTATGTTGATTAAATGAGTCATGCCTTGACATTGATGTGCTGTACTTAAATATGTAGATTGTGTGCAGTCCCCTTACCCCTTCCACAGTAGTGAATGAGTTTTGGTAAACTCCTAGGATAGTGTTGATTGTCTAAAATCACACTGTGAGTCTGTTTGCATTTGGGTAAGGATTGTGAGAGAAGCATTTGGTAACATTGTTTATTTACTGACAGATAACTGTTTTAAAACTTGTCATGTTGTCAAGTTTTAGTAGCATTAGAAGCTAGTCTTTGCTTATGTGTTGATTAAATGAGTGAGGCATTGACACTAAAGTGCAGTCGTGAAATATGTAGATTGTGTGCAGTTCCCTTATCACTTCCAGTGTAGTGAAAGAGTTTTGGTAAACTCCTAGGAATACTGGTGCTTGTCTAGAATCACACTGTGAGTCTGTGTACATTTGGGAACCACTGTCAGAGAAGCATTTGGTAACATCGTGAATTTGCTGACAGAAAACTGTTTTGAAACCTGTCATGTTGTCAAGATTTAGTAGCATTAGAAGCCAGTCTTTGCTTATGTGTTGATTAAATGTGTCAGGCATTGACACTAAAGAGCAGTCGTGAAATATGTAGATTGTGTGCAGTTCCCTTATCACTTCCAGTGTAGTGAATGAGTTTTGGTAAACTCCTAGGAATACTGGTGCTTGTCTAGAATCACACTGTGAGTCTGTGTACATTTGGGAACCACTGTGAAAGAAGCGTTTGGTAACATTGTGTATTTTCTGTCAGAAAACTGTTTTAAAACTTGTCATGTTGTCAAGTTTTAGTAGCATTAGAAGCCAGTCTTTGCTTATGTGTTGATTAAATGAGTGAGGCATTGACACTAAAGTGCAGTCGTGAAATATGTAGATTGTGTGCAGTTCCCTTATCACTTCCAGTGTAGTGAATGAGTTTTGGTAAACTCCTAGGAATACTGGTGCTTGTCTAGAATCACACTGTGAGTCTGTGTACATTTGGGAACCACTGTCAGAGAAGCGTTTGGTAACATCGTGAATTTGCTGACAGAAAACTGTTTTGAAACCTGTCATGTTGTCAAGTTTTAGTAGCATTAGAAGCCAGTATTTGCTTATGTGTTGATTAAATGAGTTAGGCATTGACACTAAAGAGCAGTCGTGAAATATGTATATTGTGTGCAGTTCCCTTATCACTTCCAGTGTAGTGAATGAGTTTTGGTAAACTCCTAGGAATACTGGTGCTTGTCTAGAATCACACTGTGAGTCTGTGTACATTTGGGAACCACTGTCAGAGAAGCGTTTGGTAACATCGTGAATTTGCTGACAGAAAACTGTTTTGAAACCTGTCATGTTGTCAAGTTTTAGTAGCATTAGAAGCCAGTATTTGCTTATGTGTTGATTAAATGAGTCAGGCATTGACACTAAAGTGCAGTCGTGAAATATGTAGATTGTGTGCAATTCCTTTGCCAGTTCCAGTGTAGGGAATGAGTTTTGGTAAACTCCTAGGGATAGTGGTGCTTGTCTAGAATCACACTGTGAGTCTGTGTACATTTGGGAACCACTGTAAAAGAGGCATTTGGTAACATCGTGTATTTTATGTCAGAAAACTGTTTTGAAACCTGTCATGTTGTCAAGATTTAGTAGCATTAGAAGCCAGTCTTTGCTTATGTGTTGATTAAATGAGTCAGGCATTGACACTAAAGAGCAGTCGTGAAATATGTACATTGTGTGCAGTTCCCTTATCACTTCCAGTGTAGTGAATGAGTTTTGGTGAACTCCTAGGAATACTGGTGCTTGTCTAGAATCACACTGTGAGTCTGTGTACATTTGGGAACCACTGTGAAAGAAGCGTTTGGTAACATTGTGTATTTTCTGTCACAAAACTGTTCTAAAACTTGTCATGTTGTCAAGTTTTAGTAGCATTAGAAGCCAGTCTTTGCTTATGTGTTGATTAAATGAGTGAGGCATTGACACTAAAGTGCAGTCGTGAAATATGCAGATTGTGTGCAGTTCCCTTACCTCTTCCACTGTAGTGAATGAGTTTTGGTAAACTCCTAGGGATAGTGGTGCTTGTCTAGAATCACACTGTGAGTCTGTGTGCATTTGGGAACCACTGTGAAAGAAGCGTTTGGTAACATCGTGTATTTTCTTTCAGAAAACTGTTCTAAAACTTGTCATGTTGTCAAGTTTTAGTAGCCTTAGAAGCCAGTCTTTGCTTATGTGTTGATTAAATGAGTGAGGCATTGACACTAAAGTGCAGTCGTGAAATATGTAGATTGTGTGCAGTTCCCTTATCACTTCCAGTGTAGTGAATGATTTTTGGTAAACTCCTAGGAATACTGGTGCTTGTCTAGAATCACACTGTGAGTCTGTGTACATTTGGGAACCACTGTCAGAGAAGCGTTTGGTAACATCGTGAATTTGCTGACAGAAAACTGTTTTGCAACCTGTCATGTTGTCAAGTTTTAGTAGCATTAGAAGCCAGTATTTGCTTATGTGTTGATTAAATGATTTAGGCATTGACACTAAAGAGCAGTCGTGAAATATGTAGATTGTGTGCAGTTCCCTTATCACTTCCAGTGTAGTGAATGAGTTTTGGTAAAGTCCTAGGGATAGTGGTGCTTGTCTAGAATCACACTGTGAGTCTGTGTGCATTTGGGAACCACTGTCAGAGAAGCGTTTGGTAACATCATGTATTTGCTGACAGATAACTGTTTTAAAACCTGTCATGTTGTCAAGTTTCAGTAGCATTAGAATCCAGTCTTTGCTTATGCGTTGATTAAATGAGTCATGCTTTGACACTGATGTGGTGTACTTAAATATGTAGATTGTGTGCAGTACCATTAACTCTTCCAGAGTAGTGAATGAGTTTTGGTAAACTCCTAGGATAGTGTTGCTTGTCTAAAATCACACTGTGAGTCTGTGTGCATTTGGGTAAGGATTGTGAGAGAAGCATTTGGTAACATTGTTTATTTACTGACAGATAACTGTTTTAACCCCTTCCATGCGGCGCGGATTCCCCCGCGGTGCTGACCGTTGCTTGCGCGGGCGTGGTCATGACGGAACGGTTCCATCATGAGCACAGCTCAACCGACGCTCATGACGGAACCGTTCCGTCATGAGCACCGAAGGGGTTAAAACCTGTCATGTTGTCAAGTTTTAGTAGCATTAGAAGCCAGTCATTGCTTATGCGTTGATTATGTGTTGATTAAATGAGTCAGGCATTGACACTAAAGTGCAGTCGTGAAATATGTAGATTGTGTGCAATTCCTTTGCCAGTTCCAGTGTAGTGAATGAGTTTTGGTAAACTCCTAGGGATAGTGGTGCTTGTCTAGAATCACACTGTGAGTCTGTGTGCATTTGGGAACCACTGTCAGAGAAGCGTTTGGTAACATCGTGCTTTTGCTGACAGAAAACTGTTTTGAAATCTGTCATGTTGTGAAGTTTTAGTAGCATTAGAAGCCAGTCTTTGCTTCTATGTTGATTAAATGAGTCATGCCTTGACATTGATGTGCTGTACTTAAATATGTAGATTGTGTGCAGTCCCCTTACCCCTTCCACAGTAGTGAATGAGTTTTGGTAAACTCCTAGGATAGTGTTGATTGTCTAGAATCACACTGTGAGTCTGTGTACATTTGGGAACCACTGTGAAAGAAGCGTTTGGTAACATTGTGTATTTTCTGTCAGAAAACTGTTTTAAAACTTGTCATGTTGTCAAGTTTTAGTAGCATTAGAAGCCAGTCTTTGCTTATGTGTTGATTAAATGAGTGAGGCATTGACACTAAAGTGCAGTCGTGAAATATGTAGATTGTGTGCAGTTCCCTTATCACTTCCAGTGTAGTGAATGAGTTTTGGTAAACTCCTAGGAATACTGGTGCTTGTCTAGAATCACACTGTGAGTCTGTGTACATTTTGGAACCACTGTCAGAGAAGCGTTTGGTAACATCGTGAATTTGCTGACAGAAAACTGTTTTGAAACCTGTCATGTTGTCAAGTTTTAGTAGCATTAGAAGCCAGTATTTGCTTATGTGTTGATTAAATGAGTTAGGCATTGACACTAAAGAGCAGTCGTGAAATATGTAGATTGTGTGCAGTTCCCTTATCACTTCCAGTGTAGTGAATGAGTTTTGGTAAACTCCTAGGAATACTGGTGCTTGTCTAGAATCACACTGTGAGTCTGTGTACATTTGGGAACCACTGTCAGAGAAGCGTTTGGTAACATCGTGAATTTGCTGACAGAAAACTGTTTTGAAACCTGTCATGTTGTCAAGTTTTAGTAGCATTAGAAGCCAGTATTTGCTTATGTGTTGATTAAATGAGTCAGGCATTGACACTAAAGTGCAGTCGTGAAATATGTAGATTGTGTGCAATTCCTTTGCCAGTTCCAGTGTAGGGAATGAGTTTTGGTAAACTCCTAGGGATAGTGGTGCTTGTCTAGAATCACACTGTGAGTCTGTGTGCATTTGGGAACCACTGTCAGAGAAGCGTTTGGTAACATCGTGCTTTTGCTGACAGAAAACTGTTTTGAAATCTGTCATGTTGTGAAGTTTTAGTAGCATTAGAAGCCAGTCTTTGCTTCTATGTTGATTAAATGAGTCATGCCTTGACATTGATGTGCTGTACTTAAATATGTAGATTGTGTGCAGTCCCCTTACCCCTTCCACAGTAGTGAATGAGTTTTGGTAAACTCCTAGGATAGTGTTGATTGTCTAAAATCACACTGTGAGTCTGTTTGCATTTGGGTAAGGATTGTGAGAGAAGCATTTGGTAACATCGTTTATTTACTGACAGATAACTGTTTTAAAACTTGTCATGTTGTCAAGTTTTAGTAGCATTAGAAGCTAGTCTTTGCTTATGTGTTGATTAAATGAGTGAGGCATTGACACTAAAGTGCGGTCGTGAAATATGTAGATTGTGTGCAGTTCCCTTATCACTTCCAGTGTAGTGAATGAGTTTTGGTAAACTCCTAGGAATACTGGTGCTTGTCTAGAATCACACTGTGAGTCTGTGTACATTTGGGAACCACTGTCAGAGAAGCGTTTGGTAACATCGTGAATTTGCTGACAGAAAACTGTTTTGAAACCTGTCATGTTGACAAGATTTAGTAGCATTAGAAGCCAGTCTTTGCTTATGTGTTGATTAAATGAGTCAGGCATTGATACTAAAGAGCAGTCGTGAAATATGTAGATTGTGTGCAGTTCCCTTATCACTTCCAGTGTAGTGAATGAGTTTTGGTAAACTCCTAGGAATACTGGTGCTTGTCTAGAATCACACTGTGAGTCTGTGTACATTTGGGAACCACTGTGAAAGAAGCGTTTGGTAACATCGTGTATTTTCTGTCAGAAAACTGTTCTAAAACTTGTCATGTTGTCAAGTTTTAGTAGCATTAGAAGCCAGTCTTTGCTTATGTGTTGATTAAATGAGTGAGGCATTGACACTAAAGTGCAGTCGTGAAATATGTAGATTGTGTGCATTTCCCTTATCACTTCCAGTGTAGTGAATGAGTTTTGGTAAACTCCTAGGAATACTGGTGCTTGTCTAGAATCACACTGTGAGTCTGTGTACATTTGGGAACCACTGTCAGAGAAGCGTTTGGCAACATCGTGATTTTGCTGACAGAAAACTGTTTTGAAACCTGTCATGTTGTCAAGTTTTAGTAGCATTAGAAGCCAGTATTTGCTTATGTGTTGATTAAATGAGTTAGGCATTGACACTAAAGAGCAGTCGTGAAATATGTAGATTGTGTGCAGTTCCCTTATCACTTCCAGTGTAGTGAATGGGTTTTGGTAAACTCCTAGGAATACTGGTGCTTGTCTAGAATCACACTGTGAGTCTGTGTACATTTGGGAACCACTGTGAAAGAACCGTTTGGTAACATCGTGTATTTTCTGTCAGAAAAGTGTTCTAAAACTTGTCATGTTGTCAAGTTTTAGTAGCATTAGAAGCCAGTCTTTGCTTATGTGTTGATTAAATGAGTGAGGCATTGACACTAAAGTGCAGTCGTGAAATATGTAGATTGTGTGCAGTTCCCTTACCTCTTCCACTGTAGTGAATGAGTTTTGGTAAAGTCCTAGGGATAGTGGTGCTTGTCTAGAATCACACTGTGAGTCTGTGTGCATTTGGGAACCACTGTCAGAGAAGCGTTTGGTAACATCATGTATTTGCTGACAGATAACTGTTTTAAAACCTGTCATGTTGTCAAGTTTTAGTAGCATTAGAATCCAGTCTTTGCTTATGCGTTGATTAAATTAGTCATGCTTTGACACTGATGTGGTGTACTTAAATATGTAGATTGTGTGCAGTACCATTAACTCTTCCAGAGTAGTGAATGAGTTTTGGTAAACTCCTAGGATAGTGTTGCTTGTCTAAAATCACACTGTGAGTCTGTGTGCATTTGGGTAAGGATTGTGAGAGAAGCATTTGGTAACATCGTTAATTTACTGACAGATAACTGTTTTAAAACCTGTCATGTTGTCAAGTTTTAGTAGCATTAGAAGCCAGTCATTGCTTATGCGTTGATTATGTGTTGATTAAATGAGTCAGGCATTGACACTAAAGTGCAGTCGTGAAATATGTAGATTGTGTGCAATTCCTTTGCCAGTTCCAGTGTAGTGAATGAGTTTTGGTAAACTCCTAGGGATAGTGGTGCTTGTCTAGAATCACACTGTGAGTCTGTGTGCATTTGGGAACCACTGTCAGAGAAGCGTTTGTTAACATCGTGCTTTTGCTGACAGAAAACTGTTTTGAAGTCTGTCATGTTGTGAAGTTTTAGTAGCATTAGAAGCCAGTCTTTGCTTCTATGTTGATTAAATGAGTCATGCCTTGACATTGATGTGCTGTACTTAAATATGTAGATTGTGTGCAGTCCCCTTACCCCTTCCACAGTAGTGAATGAGTTTTGGTAAAGTCCTAGGATAGTGTTGATTGTCTAAAATCACACTGTGAGTCTGTTTGCATTTGGGTAAGGATTGTGAGAGAAGCATTTGGTAACATCGTTTATTTACTGACAGATAACTGTTTTAAAACTTGTCACGTTGTCAAGTTTTAGTAGCATTAGAAGCTAGTCTTTGCTGATGTGTTGATTAAATGAGTCAGGCATTGACACTAAAGTGCAGTCGTAAAATATGTAGATTGTGTGCAGTTCACTTACCTCTTCTACTGTAGTGAATGAGTTTTGGTAAACTCCTAGGGATAGTGGTGCTTGTCTAGAATCACACTGTGAGTCTGTGTGAATTTGGGAACCACTGTCAGAGAAGCGTTTGGTAACATCATGCATTTGCTGATAGAAAACTGTTATGAAACCTGTCATGTTGTCAAGTTTTAGTAGCATTAGAAGCCAGTCTTTGCTTATGTGTTGATTAAATGAGTCAGGCATTGACACTAAAGTGTAGTCATGAAATTTGTAGATTGTGTGCAGTTCTCTTACCTCTTCCAGTGTAGTGAATGAGTTTTGGTAAACTCCTAGGGATAGTGGTGCTTGTCTAGAATCACACTGTGAGTCTGTGTACATTTGGGAACCACTATCAGAGAAGCGTTTGGTAACATCGTGTATTTGCTGACAGAAAACTGTTTTAAAACTTGTCATGTTGTCAAGTTTTAGTAGCATTAAAAGCCAGTCTTTGCTTATGTGTTGATTAAATGAGTCAGGCAGGACACTAAAGTGCAGTCATGAAATATGTAGATTGTGTGCAGTTCCCTTATCAATTCCAGTGTAGTGAATGAGTTTTGGTAAACTCCTAGGAATACTGGTGCTTGTCTAGAATCACACTGTGAGTCTGTGTACATTTGGGAACCACTGTCAGAGAAGCATTTGGTAACATCGTGAATTTGCTGACAGAAAACTGTTTTGAAACCTGTCATGTTGTCAAGATTTAGTAGCATTAGAAGCCAGTATTTGCTTATGCGTTGATAAGATGAGTCATGCTTTGACACTAAAGTACAGTACCACGTAGTATTGTCTTTACTGCCCCAGAACTGAAAATGTAATATTTTTACCCAGACACAGTCCTAGAAGTAGTCTGATGATTTAGTCAGTTTTTAAGTACTTATGTTGTGAACCATTCATTACCAAACAGACTGCTTCAAATGTCCATGCAGTATGCATGTAGTTCTCTAACCACCTACACAGTTGTTTTTCACACCTTCAATTCTCTAGACAGTTTCCATACACTTCCAGGAAACACCCTATCACTCTCTTTGTAGTCTTCTAGTGACCTATTCAGCACCATGTAGTAATTCATTCACTGTGCCAAAACCCAAACATTTATAAATTCACCAAGACACTCTCTTTCCAGTACTCTAATGATTCACTTACTGTCTAAGTATTCATGCACTGAGCCAGGACTTAGCACATGGACTGCTTCAAACCCCTATGCACTATGCATGCAGTCTTTTAACCACCTAGAGATTTCTCTTTTATACTTTCAATTCCCTAGTCAATATCCATATAGTCCAGCAAACATCTTGTCACTCCCTTTGCAGTCTTTTAGTGACCTTTATAGTACCAAGTACTAATTCATTCCCTGTGCGAAAAGTCTACCAGTTCTAAATTCATCCAGGCAGTCTCCTTTCTGTAGTCTAATAATTCAGTCAGTACCCATGTACTCATGCAGTGAGCCGGGCCTTAGCATATGGACTGCTTTAAATGCCTATCCAGTATGCATTCAGTTCTCTAATGAGCTACACAGTTGTCTTTTGCAGCTTCAATTCCCCAGTTAATATTCATCCACTTCTAGCAAACACCCTGCTACTCACCCAGTGTGTCTCTTTTTAGTGCTGTAATCATTCAGTTAGTTAGCATGTAGTCTTTTTGTGAGGTAGGCTTTAGGGCATGAACTGCTTCAAAGTAGTATGCATTATGTATGTAGTGTTTTAATCATCGTCACACTTGTGGTTCAGGGCTATAGTTTTTTAGTCTGATTTTATATAAAATGTGTTTGTACAGTAATGGAATATTGTAAATTTGAAAGTTATTAATATACATTTATTTGTCACTCTTTTTTGCAGATACTGTTTTTCAACGTTAAAATCGAGAAAGTATGCCAGAAAAAAAAAGAAAAAGAAAAGAACAGAGACAGGAGGATTATTTGAAGAAACATCAACCACAAGTATTGAATGAAAAAATCTTCTGGTAAGATCACAAAGCAATTTATTAAAAATGTTTGTAGGAGCAAACAGAATGTAGCGAATGCTGCAACTCCAAATAATTTTTTGAGTAAGAAAAAAAATCAAAATAAGAGGAAAAGTATATTAAAAAAATGTTCAGTCAAAGGAGATAAAGTATGGTAAAAGAAGACAAAATCAGTATAAGGAATTACGCAAAAAAATATTTTACAAGAGAGTAGTGCATAATTTGCTGAAAGATGTCAAGAAATATAAAAAGAGAGCTTTATTTTTAGCTTTATTTTATAAAAAGAAGAAGCATATTGAAAGCATTGTGGAAAAGGTTTTTGAAGTAAAAAGGAAACTGTTTATTTTAGTGTTGAACAGAATTCGATCACTAGATAAATCAATATATGTAATGAAGGCCAAAAGTAGGAGGAAAAGAGTTATTAATAAAAAAAATAATTGTGATTTTTTGGGGGAGAATGGAAACACAGTTCTAGTTCAGAGCCTTTTTTTTAATGAAGAGAGTTATTCACTAAGTGAAAAATTATTGTACGCAGTTGACACCAGTGGTAGAGGTTATGAGGTTAGTGATGGTTGTCCAATGGAGAAAGAGAAAATGGTTGAAAGAAATGCAGAAGAAGTGATAGCTGATGAAGTTTTAGGGAGACGTGCTAAAAACCCTGTGTACACTTGGGATTGCAGTAGTGTTTGTAGTGTACGACAGGCATCTATTGAAAAATGATGTTGTTTTTTATGAGTCTATACTAAAAAAAAGTGCAAAACAAAAGATTAAGCTGTTGCAAGGACTAGACCCTTGCAGAGTGAGAAAACATACTGGTTTGCAAGGTCATTCTCTGGCTTGTCTTTCTAGGAAAGTTTGTGAAAGTGTTTTTCACCATTTCAGAATGCTGGCAGTACATTATACTCAAATGCGGAAGTTAGTGAGAAGGTTGTATTATGCAAAAAGTCCAGCACTAAAGTTAAGTGAGTTGAACAGTGCTCTTTTGCGTGGGTCAGTTTCAGATGTGAAGCAGGTCTGTGAGGATATTGAGTTTTGTTACTTTGGGCCTTAGCAAGAGAGTGAAGAAACTTACACATTAGTAGAACAAAATGTTGAAGACAATGTAGAACCTGTAATTACAGAAAATTTTGAGGATGAAATGACAAAGTTTAAGGTAATTTCAGGTGAAACACCAAATGTTTCTTGTATTTGTTGTCGGCAAAGTCACTATAAAAATCAGACTAGGGGTGTCAATCTGTATTTAAAAAGTGAAATAGAAGATAATGATAAGTGGATGGAATTTGCAACTTATTTGTTGGTAGAGGATTGTTTTGATTTGGGATGTGAGCAGCGTATTTGCAAATATTGTTATAATAAATTAGATGAGAATAAAATGCCTGCTAGAGCTGTTCATAATAATCTAGAGTTGGTTGCTATTCCTCCAGAGCTGATAGATTTAAATACGTACGAGTCTATTCTGATACAATGTGTTCACCCTTTTCAGGCTATTGTTCGTATGGAGCCCAAAACAAGTAAATTACCTCCATCAGAGTTGCAAAGAGGATTGAAAGGAAGAGTTGTGTATTTACCATTAGATTTAAGGAAAAATGTTGAAACTATTGGTGTAGATCATGCAGAAAATGAGCCACTAGTCATTCTAGTTAATGGTGTTCCCACTAAGAATAAGAAAATCTGGCAAGAGTTAGTGGATGTTAGAAAAGTGCAAAAGGCATCATTGTATCTGATAAAAAATAATGAGTACTATAGAAATGTGTTTGTTGGAGAAGAAGAAATATATGTAGCAGAAGATAGTGAAACATTAAGTGGACAAATTGAAAAAGTGGACATGTCCAGATGTGAAGAGATCTATGAACATTACAGTGTACATCCACTTCATTCCAAAGAGGTGATGGGGAATACAATTGAGTTGTTTCAAATGAAAAAAGCAACAGGAAGTCCCATGAGTGTATGGGAAGAGAGTTTGGAAGCTCGTTGTTTCTCGCAGTTGTTTCCAACAGGAAAAGGTGGACGATATGATGGACGTCCTGTGCAGATTCCTGCATCTGAATATCGGACAACAAGATTATATGCAGAAGATCCAAGATTTCGACAATGTATTCCTTATATGTTTCATCTTCTGTTTGAAAGTGACTTGTCTGGACTTTCATATGCAGTAAATCACATTTTAAAAACTGGAATGCATCTGCAAAATGTAACTGCAAAGGATTTTATGGATAAAGTGCATCAGAGAGATGATCATTTAGAATCTCAGTTGATTAATCTGATGGCATGTCAGCGTGGGACTAATGAATATTGGTACCGTCGACATGGAGAACTGAAATGCATGCTACGGAACTTGGGAACTCCTACATGGTTTGTTACACTAAGCTGTGCTGAGTATGCTTGGGATGATTTACTTGAATTTCTTCGAGAGGCAAATTCCAATATAAATAATATTGAATACAAGACACCTGGAGAATTGTGCTCTTTGGATCCTGTCAATGTATGCAGATATTTCAATCATAGATTTGAAGCTATGATGTCTTTCATCTGCAATAAAAAGAATCCTCCTCTTGGAGAAGTTGTGGATTTCTTTTGGAGAAAGGAGTATCAAGCAAGAGGTGCTCCTCACATACATATGTTGCTATGGGTCAAGGATGCCCCCAAATTTGGAACAGATTCAGATGAAAGTGTTTTGTCTTTCATTGAAGATTATGCTACATGTAATGTACCAAATAGCAGAGAAGACAAAAACTTAAAAGTTCAAGTCTTACGATTTCAAAGGCATAGGTGTGGAAAATACTGTCGACGAAAGTACAAGTCAAAGGATAAGTTCTATACCAAATGTCGTTTTGGATTTCCACGTCCTGTATTAGCCAAAGGAAGAGTGAACAGTTTCATGTCAGCTGTACGACATACCATCACAAGAAAGTCTCCGAAAAACACCTACAACTTAAGAAGAAGCGAAGAATCGAAATACATAAATGACTACAACCCAGTTATTTTATCCATGTGGAACGCTAGCATGGATATTCAGTATGTTGCGGACACTTCTATTGCTGTTGCTCGATATGTAACGTCTTACATTACTAAATGAGAAAAGACTGAATTGAAAGAAATGTGGGAAGAGATTTCTCACGAGAAGAGTCTAAGTAAGAAATTATACAGTTTCAGTTTGAAAATGTTATCGCATCGTGAAATTGGAGCATATGAATGTTCAGATCGGTTATCATCTGCAAGTCTATATTCAAAAAGTAGAAGAATACTTTGGGGGAGTCTAGGTCTTGCAGGAATGCGAAATCAGGTACTGAAATCTGTACAAGAAATTGAATATTTAGCAGAAAATGACCCTGAAAGTACAGATATTTTGAAAACCAATATGTTGGACACATACTATCCAAAGAGAAGTCATCATCTTGAGAACATGTGTCTCTATGAAGTGTTGCAAAACTACACTTTTAAACGGAATATTACTGAGAACATCAACGATGGAAAATATGGAGTGATTGGTTCTGAAGGATGTTTGGTGAAACAAAGGAAAGGAAATTTAATTAATCACAGAAAACTGAGTTGCGACACTGTTGACAAAAGGGAATTTTACTATTTAGCCCTTTTGCAAATGTTCAAACCATGGCGTTCTGAACTGGAATTACTTGGAGATTTTCCCAGCTATGAAGATTCATTTAATGCTTGTAAAGATAGCATACAATGCAGTGCTTTCGCAAATTATGTGAAAATGTTGAATGATGAAATTGATCAAGAAGCTACAATTGCAGCTGAGATTGCTAGAGACAGTTCTCAAGATAGTCAAAGTTCTGCTGCACTGACTCAAGATCCACTTGGACAACCAATTGTTGAAAATGAAGCAGCGATTGCCATGAATGAGGTGGAAACAGCAATGTGTCAAGCACAAGATGATGCAATACAGTTAGGAAACTTGGAAGAGCAACTAAATGTTGAACAGAAACAAATATATCAACAAGTCAAAGAGCAGATTGACCATGGATTACTTCATGAAAAGAAAGACTGCTCATGTACATCATTTCAACCTATCCGAATGTATGTGAGTGGTCAAGCTGGAACAGGAAAGAGTTTCTTAATTAAAGTAATTACAAGTTATCTGCAAAAAAAAAACTGAGTCGCATTTGTCTTGTGTTGTCACTGCTCCAACTGGGTTGTCAGCACATAACATTAAAGGAATTTCTTTACATCGTTTACTAATGCTGCCAGTAGAGCATGAGAACAAATTGGAATACCACAAGCTATCTGGAGAAGCTTGTTTTGAAGTTTCAAGAGTTCTGAAGAAAATGAAACTTCTCATTATTGATGAGGTGAGCATGGTCTCGAACTTGATGCTTGCCTTTGTGCATTTAAGAATGCAGCAAAGTCTTAAAACAGACTATGACGTGTTATTTGGAGGAAAACACGTCATAGTTTTTGGAGATCTACTGCAACTGACACCGGTAAAAGGACAACCGGTATTTAAAACACTTGCCCATGAAGATACCAGAAAGTCTCTTGGCAGTGTTGGTAATGTGAACATTTGGAGTAATTTTGAATACAAAGAACTGACAACAAATATGCGACAGGCAAATGATGCTGAATATGGAAGTATTCTTCAAGATATAAGAATTGGAATTCTTTCAAAAAAAGGGAAAGAAGCTTTGGAGAGTCGATTACTTTGCAATGTCTTTCCAAATGAAAATGCAGTTGCTGCAAAAGTGTACGTGGAGATTGCTAAAAATAAGTCAGTGATTTGCTTAATGCCAACACTGCGTGAGTGTTCAATATTCAACGAAGAATTATTAAAATTGGAAAATGAAGAAATTGTCAAAATGGAAGCCATCGATAAAATACTACATGAAGGAATCACTATTATTTTTTTTTGACAACAAACTTTATTGGCATTTTTAGGACACCGGGGAACTCGTCCCCATACATGGTACCAATATGGATAGAAGAACAATGAGAATTGGCGTCCCTGTTCAACCCCCGGGGCTCTGATTAGCCTCTCTATTGGGTCCAACGTCACTGCATCCTCCCGTACAGACAATACAATGCCCCGATATCGCACCCATCTCTTCCAGACTTTACCATGCTTGTTCGGACAACCCCTTGCCAAGAATACCGCCTCTTCCGCGGACATGCAGCGGTCCAACGCCTTCTTCCAGGCCTGAACCGGGGGCGGGGCAGAGGACTTCCAATGCTGGGCAATATCTCGTTTGGCCAGCGTCAAACCCAGAAACAGGAGGTGTCACTTATAGATATTGCCCCCTATCTCCTTGGTACAGTGCAATAGTGTTAAGCGGGGATCGGGGGGAAGCTCCCAACCCAGCACCCCCCCCCAAGCAGGACAGAACAGAATCACTATTATTTTAACGGGTAAGTTGAGATCAAAACTAGATTGTTTGGAAAAAAAAAATATCTAAAACTGCTGGTTTGGAAAAGACACAGTATGTGTGTGTAAACTGTCGGGTAATTTTAAGGCGTAATTTGGATGTAGAGAACGGTTTAGGTAATGGTGCAATGGGCAAAGTGGTGGATTTTGTGAATTATCAGAAAAAAGAAGGAATTGAATTTTTAAAAATTAAATTTGATCAGATTGATGAAGTTAAAGAAATTGGTCGTTGTTCAGTTAGTTTTTTGCTTGTTAAAGTTTTATATGTCCGTAGGAAACAATTTCCATTTTCTCTGGCAAATGCAGTGACTATTCATAAATCTCAAGGATTAAGTCTAGACAGTGCATTGGTGAACATTGGATCTACTGTATTTAAAGAGGGTATGGCATATGTTGCTTTGTCGCGAGTCAGAACATTATCTGGTTTGTTTTTGATTGATTTTGATGATGAGGTTACTGCAGATGAAAACTGTGTAAAAGAATATAATAGGTTAAGAAGGGTGTATGCTCCAAATTTAGGTCAATTTCCTGTATTTGAAAAGCGTGTGGTTGGTCGAAAAAGAAGGTTAGAGAATATCTGTTCTGAAGGTATCAAGAAAAGAAAAGAACAAGATAATGTTGTGATTGCAGGTAAAAAGAAATTGGACACTGTTGAAGAGATTGTTGGTTATCAGTTTGAAATTAGTTCTGGTGTCAACTGCTATGCTAATGTAGTGGTTAATGTTGTTTTTTATCTTGAAGATTTGCAAGAGCAAATTATGGAGAATCGGCAAAAAAGATTTTGTTCTCTGTTGCACTCTGTTTATGAAAAATTGACAACAGATAGAAGTAAAATACAATCTGTTTCAGATGTTCGTAGTCTTTTGGATGTGTGTTCTGGTTCTACACAATTTACACAAAATATCCAACAAGATGCTCAGGAATTTTTAATGTATATGCTTACCATTTTTGAAAATGAAGGTGTAGAAATAGAAAATATTTTTGGCCTTTCTTACAAATGGGAACATCATTGTGAAAATTGCACATATACATGTAACACCAATGTAGACACTGAGAGATTTCTGTATTTAACATTACCAGACTGTAAATCAGTGGCTTTCAATAAATTAGTGAATGGTGCAAATCAAAACATGGAGTGTAGCCAATGTAAATCAGAAATGTTATCCACATTATTGTTAACAAAATATGGAAAATACATAATTTTAATGATACAACGTTGTACAGCTGATGGAAGAAAATTGTATACTTTAATAAAACAATTTGTAGCAGCACAAATATCAATATCAGGAGGGACTTTTGTAGCAATTGCAATAATTTTCCATGATGGCCCTTCCACCACATCTGGACATTACACTGCCTATCTAAAATGTGACAAAGGCTGGACACTTGGTAATAATGTCCAGTTGGTTTTCAAACAACGTTTGCCTAGGGAATTACAAAATTCCTACCTAACATTTTTGAAGCCAAAGTTTTAGGAAGCTAATTTACTCTCTGAGGAATTTATTATTATAATTTAATAGAACTACCATTGGACAGTTTACATAAAGAAGAAGTGCAAAAATACCATTTGGCCTCAAGGAAAGGTATATTTTTGAATTTTGGACTTTTTGGTGGTCATTTATTCGGTGATTATTTTAATGTGGCAACATTTACAGTTTTTATAAGTTAAAGTTATAACATTGTGTAATCTGTAAGCATTTCATATGTGTATGATTTGTATTTTCTGGTATTTTACTGAGAATAGTATGTTGTTTTTTTTTTAACAATCTTTCTGATTGTTTTTTTTTTTGCCCGCTGTTAAGTGATGAGTACTATTGAAATCACTATTTCGAGTGAAATTCAATATATTCTGAGAACAGCAAAAAAGGCAAACAAATTACTTTGTGGAAATTATGTTGTGTTGTAAAAAATGTATTACTATATGTTATCATTTTTATTTTATTTTCTTTCACAGATCCAAATTTTAAAATGAATAATTTTTAAGAATTTATATTTGAAAGAAAAATAGGCAAAAATGAAGAACATTTTTTATTCCTATTACTGTGAAGGTAAGTTTAACTAAGCCTCAATATGGAGAATGAAGAGGCCTGCAAGAATCTACAAAGTTGAAACACGTTTCTTAAAGCACTT
The DNA here is from genome assembly GCF_964204655.1 of Triturus cristatus. Taxonomy (NCBI): domain Eukaryota; kingdom Metazoa; phylum Chordata; class Amphibia; order Caudata; family Salamandridae; genus Triturus; species Triturus cristatus. The sequence goes on from NC_140589.1 coordinate 1,507,178,025, forward strand.
TGTTTAAGTAGTTTTGAAATTTGACCATAATCAGATATCAAGTCACCTGCAAAAAAAGAGATTTGAGGGGTTCATAATATTTCATCTTTTTAGCTGTTGAAGGACCGCAATTATTTAAATCATTCTTCTTTGAACATCTTTGCAGTCAAAATTCTGTGCTTACCTTCTATCATTCGCAAGGAAATTTAAAAACGGAAATATGTCACTTTTTGTAACATAGTTATTGTGTAATATATTCTTTCATATTTTGAAAGAGAGGAAAAGGCACTCTGTGCACTTTTTATACTCCATGAAAATAAAACTTCATCATGCAGACCACTTTCGGATGAAAGGGTGTTCTATAAGTGTTGTTGTGCATGATTGCACTTAATACTCATAGAACAAGACACATGTCTAGATTTATTAGAAATCGTAAATCTCGATATGTGTGTGAATGGTGCACCATTCTACAATTGGTGTAGGAAAGCACAACAAAGAGAATTGTTTTAATTTCTCCACATTTTTATTTCTTCAATGCATGCTGAAATGTTCAGCATACATTGAAGGAGAAAAATGCATTTTCTCATTGTTTTTGTACAGGAAGGTGTGTCTTCCTGTAGAAAAACAAACAGCACATGACACAGATATCCTTGCACTATTGTGCAAGGGTGCCTGTGTTACCACATGGCTGCCGTTTAAGCAGCCGTGCAGAGAGAAGCATAGATTTGCAACATATTTATGTACATATGTTGCATCCCTGTGCTTCGGAAGTACTACAGCACACAGCAGTTAAAGAGGTTACTGTATGATGTTGCAGCACTTCCTTATAGTTCTGCACTTATACATTCACCATACGCTACTAATGCATTCATTCAGTCAATTACGTACTACACATACATTCTTCTAAACTTTCACACACTAACAAAGAAATTTAGCTCTTTTTTTAAACCAGGAAAGTTAGTTCTTAAAATAACTTTTTTTTCTTCTTTCTTCTTTTATGTTTTTTGTGGGGTTTTTTGAACAATTTTGTGTTTTTTTTGGTTTTTCTGAAAAAAAAAAAAAAAAAAAAAACAGGAGAAACCAAACAATGAACTTCAGGGAACAGTAAAAAAAAAAAGAAATAGCAAATATGACTTTCATGCCGGCGGCAGATGAGGTCGATTGACTGCTCGCCATAGCACAAAGTCTTATTGCACTTAGTGCAGAGTACTTTTAAAAATTGAAATTGAGGACGGGTGTCCAAGGTTGAGTCTAAAGGGATGCACTCTTGACGTGCTCGGCTGCGATGAGGTGGATGGCGCAGGAGCAGGAGTGTCTCTCATGCGTCGGCACTCTTCACGTGCAAGATTGTTTGGATGAAGGCTCCTCATGTGCTTCCTCATACTTGCTGTGCCGCAAGAGTATTTCTTGGTGGGATCCCCTCTCGATAAGACTCTTTTGCAAATCTTACATGTGACCAAGGTGGCATTGGTCTTATTCTGTCATTCGGGAAATGTAAAAAATTTCCACACCACTGAAGCAAAACGTTTTTTCTGTGGTTCCTCCGGCAACAATTCATCCTCAGAGGTTTGAGGTGATGCAGGTGATGGCTGCTGCCCTGAAGCCATTTTTGGTTGCAAAAAGTTAGAACTAAGTGTATACTTAGTCTAAAAAAATCTTCTTCTGTCCAAAGAGCTGGTTCTCCAAAGAAGCTCAAAGAAGAATGATTGAAATGGGTGGGGTCTTTCAGTAGTTAGAACAGGAAGTGTAATGAACCAATCAAATCTCTTTTTTTTGCAGGTCACATGGGATCCGCGCACCGTGCGCTTACGCAACACGCAGCCAGCGCGCATCCGCGAAATTGAATTAAAAACAAATAGAGAATTAGATGTCAAAATATATTCGTTTTAAGACTAGTTTAGAGTTTGTCTTCAATTAATATTCACATACAATACATAAATATGTGTTTTTAAATGTTAAATACTTCGCGGGATACGCGCACCCATCGCGTCACGGACGCATATGACGCATCGCGGAAGCGCGTAAACGTCGCGTTACGTACATCGAAAGTGTCGCGTATAGGCTGGGAGTCGCGTACCGATCGCACAGCGATCGCGCACTAAACACGTACCCAATGCATACCATGCACGGATGCTATCGCGTACGGATCGTGAACGGTGCGCATAGGGTGCGCGGATCCAAAAACATTTTAAAAAATATATATCTAAAATAAAGTTTTGCACTTATAGTTGAAAAAATATTTTGAAAAATATAAAAAAATATGTATGAAAAACACATTAAGTTCAAATAATATTTTTTAATTTTTAAAAGAATTAATTAAAGAAATATGTTTTAAAAGTGATGATAAAAAAGTATTTAAAAAAATAAAAAATATAAAGAAAATGACACAATGAATTTGAAAAATATAGAAATGCAATCAAAATCATTAAACATGATATCTTTAGAGATAAGTTATAGACAGGAATTAGCATTTAAAAAACCTTTGAAATTCACTGAAAAAAACGTAGGTTTCATGCATGTTATAGTTAGGAATTGGCATTTAAAAAACCTTTGAAATTCACTGAAAAAACCAAAGGTTTCAGGGGCATTATAGTTAGGAATTGGCATGTAAAAGACCTTTGAAATTCACTGAAAAAACCATGGGTTTCAGGGGCGTTATAGTTAGGAATTGGCATTTAAAAAAACCTTAGAAATTCACTGAAAAAACCATAGGTTTCAGGGGCACTATAGTAAGCTGCACATTTCTCTCATACAAAACCCTAGAAATTCCCCTGTTATAGTTAGTTCAGCTAACTATAACTCGCGCCCCCGCAATGCACTGCTGATGATGTCACATATTACATCACTCATGACATGGTCAGTGACATCACTGATGACATCACTGATGACATCTCAAATGACATCACTGATGACATCACTGATGACATCATCCATGTGATAAATTAGTGCATCTTAATAAAAAAAAATAGCATTTAAAAAACTGTACAAATTCACTTAAAAAACCATAGGTTTCAGTCACGTTATAGTTAGGCATTAGCATTTAAAAAACCTTGCAAATTCACTTAAAAAACCATAGGTTTCACACATGTTATAGTTAGGTGGACATTTCACTCGTAAAAAATCAATGAAATTCCACCGTTATAGTTAGTTCAGATAACTATAACTCGCACGACCGCCACTCTATCACAAGGATGATGTCATCAGTGATGTCATGAGTGATGCCACTGACCATGTCATGAGTGATGAAATATGTGACGTCATGAGCACTGGATTGCGGGCGCGCGAGTTATAGTTATCTGAACTAACTATAACGGTGGAATATATATATATATATATATTCACTGAAAAAACCATAGGTTTCACACACGTTATAGTTAGGAATTAGCATTTAAAAAACCTTGCAAATTCACTGAAAAAACCATAGGTTTCACACATGTTATAGTTAGCGGAAATTTTACTGATAAAAAACCAATGAAATTCCCCCGTTATAGTTAGTGCAGGCAACTATAACTCACGCGACCGCAATCCTCTGCTGATGCTAATACTGTATTTAGACACTTTTTTGCCCATGTCTTCTTCCATACATTTTTAGCTATACATATATTACAAATATTTTTTTTTCATAAAGACACATATGTCATCAGCAGAAGATTGCGGTCGCGTGAGTTATAGTTGCCTGCACTAACTATAACGGGGGAACTTCATTGGTTTTTTATCAGTAAAATTTCCGCTAACTATAACATGTGTGAAACCTATGGTTTTTTCAGTGAATTTGCAAGGTTTTTTAAATGCTAATTCCTAACTATAACGTGTGTGAAACCTATGGTTTTTTCAGTGAATTTGTACGGTTTTTTAAATGCTAAGTTACTTTACGCCATTCGTGGCGTGCGCGCCCACTTTACGCAGTTCGTTCCGTGCGCGCACGGTGCGCTTCGCGCACCGTGCGCGTACAGTAAGCACGCGGTGCGCTTCGCGCGCCCACTTTACGCAGTTAGTGCCGTGCACGCACAGTGGGCACGCGGTGCGCTACGCCCACGTTACGCTAGATGGGCCATGTACGCACAATGCGCTTCGCGCACCGTGCGCACATGGAGGACATATGATGCACTTCGTTTTGAAAGGTAATATTTTAATTTTTCGTATATTTTATAAGCCATGCACAAATGGTGCCCTTCGGGCACCATTTGCACACGGGGTGGAGAGAGTGTGGATAATTTTTTTTTTTATTATTTTTTTTTTTAATATTTTAGTTTATCTCATCTCTAATAAGCCATGCACAATTGGTGCCCTGCGGTCACCAACTGCACACGGGGTGGAGAGAGTGTGGATAATTTTTTTTTTTTTTACATTTTTTACCGTACGCGTACGGTAAGCGTAATCGGCGAAATTACCGAAAAAATAAAAATTCCGTTTTTGGCCTTGGGGGATCTTTGGGGACTCCCTCAACATGGCTATGTGTGTGGGAGCTGTCTAAACAGCCCCTTTACATGTTTTTGGGCTTTTCATTTTATAAATCACTCTCAGTGCGAGAGAGAAAATGGCGGCCGCCGCTTCCTGGTTTCGGCCGATTGGAATGTTTACTAAGATCTAAGAGCCAATCAGAATCGCGCTCGCGCACGCCACCGTACGCGTACGGTAAGCATACCGTAAGCGCACCGTAAGCTGGCTCAGATATATATATTGATTTAAAGGCTATTTTCTCAAAATCTACTGAACAGATTTACACCAAACCTACAAAAGGCACTTCCTTGACCTGAGGACTACCTCTCTGCCAAATTTCTAGTAATTCTGTTCAGCCGTTCGGGCTGTAGCCCTGTCTAAAGGTCCTATGGAAAAATGCATGGGAAAAACGCGTTTTGGGACCCCCCTTTTATCTCAGCCCCCGCTTGACGAATCCCCCCGAGACTTTCAGGGTAGGAGCGGAGCGTAGCACCCCACCTATTTTGAAAAATTCGCGAGGATTCGTCGACCGGCGCCAAAGTTATTCAAAATAGAATGTTGCGGATTTCCTATGGAAACGTGGTCCTAAATATAACTACCTACTGGCGACCGCCAGTAGGTAATATATATATATATATATATATATATATATATTACCTACTGGCGGTCGCCAGTAGGTAGTTATAGTTAGGACCACGTTTCCATAGGAAAATCTCAACATTCTATTTTGAATAACTTTGGCGCCGGTCGTCGAATCCTCGTGAATTTTTCAAAATAGGTGGGGCGCTACGCTCCGCTCCTACCCTGAAAGTCTCGGGGGGATTCGTCAAGCGGGGGCTGAGTTAAAAGGGGGGTCCCAAAACGCGTTTTCCCCATGCATTTTTCCATAGGACCTTTAGACAGGGCTACAGCCCGAACGGCTGAACAGAATTACTAGAAATTTGGCAGAGAGGTAGTCCCCAGGTCAAGGAAGTGCCTTTTGTAGGTTTGGTGTAAATCTGTTCAGTAGATTATGAGAAAATAGCCTTTAAATCAATATATATATATCTAAGCGCGCTCCGTGCGCGCTGGGTGCGCGCACCTCGCCGTGCGTGAGCGCAATTCTGATTGGTTGTTAGATCTTAGTAAACATTCGAATCGGTGGAAATCAGGAAGCGGCGGCCGCCATTTTGTCTATCGCATAAAGAGGGGGTGATAAACAAAGGGGGAGAACTTGAAAAGGGGGCAGAGTGGGTAGAAATAGACCCAGTAGGCATTGTAAGGGGGTCAAAGTAGGACCTTGTAGGGCAAAAAAAAAGATTAATATTTTGTTAAAAAATATCGCCGAGTGCGCGCACCCAGCGCGCACCCGAAAAAAAACTTAATAAAACAAATAAAAAAAAAATCGCATTTAAGTGTTTAGATATAAGGTGGCTCTAAAAAGAGCCCTTGTGTTTATTGTTTGTTTTTTGGTACCTACAAGTAAGTACCGATGCAGAGTCTGAGGTTCAAGAGGAAGACTCTGTTGCCTTCATCAGTGAAGTGCACACCATCTCCTCTATAAATGTCTTGCATGTCGTAACGCAAGTTGTTGTGGTAAATGGAACCCATACCATAGTCTCTGAGGAAAGCAGAAATAGATTTGTTGACGTGCTTCCTTGCTTTGTCAATCTGCGGACAAAATTGGTTGGACCAGTTCCACTTTTGCCTTTGGCATATGTTAGAATATACAAAGGCAGTTTGTGGAAAAAGCGACATCAATTGCACAAAGGTGTCCTTAATAAGCATTTCCAGACCTACCCCAGTTAAAGTGCCTAGATCATTACCACCACAGTGCACAATAATAAGGTTAGGCTGTGGGAGATGTTGAAAGGTTTTCACCAAAGGCATTAATTGGTGCCACTTTAACCCTCTCTGACCAATCCATTTGATGTCTACATTTGGCAAAGCAAGGTCTCTCACCATACCTCTTTTCTCTGCAAATTTTTCACTCCAGAAGACATAGCTGTTTCCTACAATCCACACTGTGAACATCTTCAAAGGAGATCTGGATGCACTCAGGAGGTGTAATTCAGTAGAATGGTAAAAAGAAATGAAAGACAGTTTGGAAATGGAGGCATACATATTTTTTTATAAAAAAAAAGAACTGATTGGCTGTTTCATACCATTCTACACTAAAAACTAGGCTGTATGTGTAAAATAATAGAAGCATGTTTTGTATTGGTACAGAAAAATGTGTTACCAAAGAACAGTACTATGGATTTGCTGTAAGGTTTGAAAAGTCAAGCACTCTTGCTCTGTGGAATTGAAACATTGTGTGGCGAACTTCTGACCTAACTCCACACAGCAGTGTTCCATGAGCTGTTGCTATGGTAGCAGGCAGAAGTCAAGTTGGGGGAAGGGTACTAGGCAGAAGTCAAGTAGGGGGAAGGGTACTTTTGGAAAAGGGTTGGTTTTCAACCAATAGAAATGTGTGATTACATTTGAAAAAAAGGGGGAAGCAGTGAGATTTGAAATTAACATGTATATGTGTGGAAAAATAGAGGGAAAGTTTGCCATTATCTGGTTCTGCTGAGAGGAGAGAGGTGTAGAGAACAGAGGTCCTGGCTCTGATAATCTGCTGTTTGAGTGCCACATTTCTATCACAACTAACTAATTTTAAAGGTGAGGTTAGAGTTTGAGAGGAGATGTATATGGTAAATTAAGAAATGAATAATAGAAATGTAATTCTTTTTGTTGAAGTTGTGTTTATTATTTTCTGTTTTGGGAGAAATTTAAATGTGAGGAACATGTAAAATAATATGGACTATGTTTTCACGATAAATTAAGGTGTATTGGTCTGGACATGGGCTTTTTAAAAAATCAGAAAAGTGGATTCATAATGTGTCAGTCTGTAAAAGTGAATATTACTTGTCAAAAAAAAAGAGCAGTAAGTGTGCTTTCAAATTGGCAAAGAAATTTCGTTTTGTGACTAATGTGAAAACATGACTCTGTGTGCAAAGAGGAATTACAGGCAGAGATTTATTGCGTTTTGCTCTGGTGATTTCACAGTTGCATTAGTAGGAAAAAGGGGGAACCATTTTTTGGTGCAGAAGCAGACTCTTAGCACACACCCAGCTCCTTTCCATGTATAATCATGCACAGTATTCACAAGCGAGTGGGGTTTGAGGTTTCAGTCTGTAATGCAAATACATTCAGCATCACTAAGGCTGGTTGCCCTTGCTGGAGTGTAGGCAGTCACCCAGCATACACATGGTGGTGGTCTGAAAAAGCAGTCTGGACATGGGCTTTTTAAAAAATCTGAAAAGTGGATTCATAATGTGTCAGTCTGTAAAAGTGATTATTATTTGTCAAAAAAAAAGAGCAGTAAGTGTGCTTTCAAATTGGCAAAGAAATTTCGTTTTGTGACTAATGTGAAAACATGACTCTGTGTGCAAATAGGAATTACAGGCAGAGATTTATTGCGTTTTGCTCTGGTGATTTCACAGTTGCATTAGTAGGAAAAAGGGGGAGCGATTTTTTGGTGCAGAAGCAGACTCTTAGCACACACCCAGCTCCTTTCCATGTATAATCATGCACAGTATTCACAAGCGAGTGGGGTTTGAGGTTTCAGTCTGTAATGCAAATACATTCAGCATCACTAAGGCTGGTTGCCCTTGCTGGAGTGTAGGCAGTCACCCAGCATACACATGGTGGTGGTCTGAAAAAGCAGTCTGGACATGGGCTTTTTAAAAAATCTGAAAAGTGGATTCATAATGTGTCAGTCTGTAAAAGTGATTATTACTTGTCAAAAAAAAAAGAGCAGTAAGTGTGCTTTCAAATTGGCAAAGAAATTTCGTTTTGTGACTAATGTGAAAACATGACTCTGTGTGCAAATAGGAATTACAGGCAGAGATTTATTGCGTTTTGCTCTGGTGATTTCACAGTTGCATTAGTAGGAAAAAGGGGATGCGATTTTTTGGTGCAGAAGCAGACTCTTAGCACACACCCAGCTCCTTTCCATGTATAATCATGCACAGTATTCACAAGCGAGTGGGGTTTGAGGTTTCAGTCTGTAATGCAAATACATTCAGCATCACTAAGGCTGGTTGCCCTTGCTGGAGTGTAGGCAGTCACCCAGCATACACATGGTGGTGGTCTGAAAAAGCAGTCTGGACATGGGCTTTTAAAAAAATCTGAAAAGTGGATTCATAATGTGTCAGTCTGTAAAAGTGATTATTACTTGTCAAAAAAAAGAGCAGTAAGTGTGCTTTGAAATTGGCAAAGAAATTTCGTTTTGTGACTAATGTGAAAACATGACTCTGTGTGCAAATAGGAATTACAGGCAGAGATTTATTGCGTTTTGCTCTGGTGATTTCACAGTTGCATTAGTAGGAAAAAGGGGGAGCGATTTTTTGGTGCAGAAGCAGACTCTTAGCACACACCCAGCTCCTTTCCATGTATAATCATGCACAGTATTCACAAGCGGGTGGGGTTTGAGGTTTCAGTCTGTAATGCAAATACATTCAGCATCACTAAGGCTGGTTGCCCTTGCTGGAGTGTAGGCAGTCACCCAGCATACACATGGTGGTGGTCTGAAAAAGCAGTCTGGACATGGGCTTTTTAAAAAATCTGAAAAGTGGATTCATAATGTGTCAGTCTGTAAAAGTGATTATTACTTGTCAAAAAAAAAGAGCAGTAAGTGTGCTTTCAAATTGGCAAAGAAATTTCGTTTTGTGACTAATGTGAAAACATGACTCTGTGTGCAAATATGAATTACAGGCAGAGATTTATTGCGTTTTGCTCTGGTGATTTCACAGTTGCATTAGTAGGAAAAAGGGGGAGCGTTTTTTTGGTGCAGAAGCAGACTCTTAGCACACACCCAGCTCCTTTCCATGTATAATCATGCACAGTATTCACAAGCGAGTGGGGTTTGAGGTTTCAGTCTGTAATGCAAATACATTCAGCATCACTAAGGCTGGTTACCCTTGCTGGAGTGTAGGCAGTCACCCAGCATACATATGGTGGTGGTCTGAAAAAGCAGTCTGGACATGGGCTTTTTAAAAAATCTGAAAAGTGGATTCATAATGTGTCAGTCTGTAAAAGTGATTATTACTTGTCAAAAAAAAGAGCAGTAAGTGAGTTTTTAAATTGGCAAAGAAATTTCGTTGTGTGACTAATGTGAAAAGAAATGTAGTAATATATTTAAATAAAATAAAGGATTTTTTTTTTTAGTTTTTTTCAGGTATTGCTGAAGAGCAGTGAACAAAATTTAAGATGCCTACAAAATCCAGAGTTAAAAAAACCCAGAAAAAAAACGTATATTTGAAGACAACTGGAGGACCAAAGTTAGTAGAAGATGCTCATGTTGGGAAAAAGAAAAAATCTTCTGGTAAGCAGAAAAAACAATTTCTTAAAAATATATTCAAAAGAAGGAAAAATGTACAAAATGTCTGTACTGGAAAGAATGTTATGAAACGAAAAGGACAGGAAAAAATTGAGAATTTAGTTAATGCAAACATACCTTCTGCAACTGAAAAGATTTACATAAACAGAAAAACAGCGTTTAAAGAGATACGTAGAAAAATGTTTCAGAGAAGAGTTATGTCCAATTTGATAAAGGATGTGAAGAAATATAAGCAAAAGAGTAAGTTTTATAAAAGAAAAAAAGAAATTGAAGTCATTGCAGCAAAGGCATTAGAATTAAAAAGGAAACTATTCATTTTAATTTTGAATAGGATGCGTACATTAGACAAAATGGTTAATGTACTGAAATCACATAGCAAAAGGAAAAGAGTAGTGAACAGAACAAACTTTTGTAAAGTGTTTTTAGGAAAGTGGATGCATAGTTCAAGTAGTGAACCTTTTTTTAATGAAGAGAGCTATTTTCAAAGTAATAGATTGCTGCATGCAGTTGACACCAGAGGTCGTGGTTACGAAGTGACAAATGGTTGCATAATGGAGAAGGAGATAATGGTTCCAAGAGATGAGGTACAAGTGATGGCGGATGAGGCTATGGGGAGACGTCCTAAAGCCCCAGTGTACACTTGGAATTGTAGTAGTATTTGCACTGTGCGTCAGGAATCTATTGACAAATTTCGTGAGTTTCTAAGAGAATATAGTAAAAAAAGTATAAAACAGAAGATTAAGGTGCTTCAAAGTCTGGATCCATGCAGAGTGAGAGAGAATACTGGTTTGCAGGGTCATTCTCTGGCTTGTCTATCTAGAAAAGTGTGTAATAGTGTTTTCCATCATTTTAGGATGCTGGCTGTTCATCATACTGAAATGAGAAAGTTTGTGAGACGGTTGTATTTTGCAAAAAGTCCAGCAATAAAGTTAAATGAATTGAATAGGGCTCTGTTCCGAGGAACGGTATCAGATGTAGAGAAGGTTGTTGATGAAATTCAGTTTTGTTACTTTGGTCCTGAACAAAACAGTGCAGAGAAGGACACAGTAAATGAGGAAGAAGTGGAAGAGAATGTAGAACCCTCTGTAAGTAACACATTTAATGATCACATAACAAAATTTGCAATAATCTCTAATGAAAGACCAAATTTTACTTGTATTTGTTGCCGCAGAACTCATTATAGAAAACAAACTAGGAATGTTGATCTCTACAGAAAGAGTGAAAATGAAGATAATTATAAGTGGAAGGATTTTGCCACATATATATTTCTTGAAAATTGTTTTGATTTGGGTGAAGATCAGAGTATTTGTAAATACTGTTACAACAAGTTAGAGGAAAATAGAATGCCGACCAGAGCTGTACATAATAATTTAGAATTGGATGCTATTCCTGCTGAACTTTCTGAATTAAATACATATGAGTCTATACTCATTCAATGTGTTCATCCGTTCCAGACCATAGTACGTATGGAGCCCAAAACTGGTAAATTACCTCCTTCAGATTTACTGAGAGGTTTAAAAGGTAGAGTGGTGTATTTGCCCTTGGATTTGAAAAAAAATATGGAAACTATTGATGCGGATACTTTGGAAACTGAACCATTAATTATTCTGGTTAATGGTGTACCTACAAAGAATAAGAAGATTTGGCAGGAGCTGGTAGATGTGCGGAAAGTACAAAGAGCAAATTTATATTTGAAAAGGAATAACAAATGGTATGAATCAATTTATATAGAAGAAGAAGAAGAAGAAGAAGATTTACAAGAAGACACAGAAACACCAACTGGACAAATTGAAAAAGTGGACAAGTCAAAGGAAGAAGAAATATATGAACATTTTAGCATACATCCTCTCCATTCAAAAGAAGTTATGGGAGACAATATTGATCTGTTTCAGATGAAGAAAGCAAAAGGAACTCCCGTGAGTGTATGGGAGGAGAGCTTGGAAGCTCGATGTTTTCCCCAGCTGTTTCCTAAAGGAAAAGGAGGACGATACGATGAACGTCCGGAACAGATTCCAGCTTCTGAGTATCGGACTACAAGACTCTATGCTGAAGATCCCAGATTTCGACAAAGTATTCCTTATTTGTTCCATCTTTTATTTGAAAGCGACTTGTCTGCACTGTCTTATGCAGTAAATCACATTTTAAAAAGTGGAGTACATTTACAAAATGTGTCTGCTAAGGATTTTATGGAGAAAGTGCAGCACCGAGATGATCATTTGGAAACACAACTGATCAATCTGATGGCTTGTCAGCGTGGGACAAATGAATATTGGTACCGACGCCATGGTGAATTAAAATGCATGTTACGGAATTTAGGAACACCAACATGGTTCCTTACCCTAAGCTGTGCCGAGTACGCTTGGGATGATTTACTGGATTTTCTACGAGAGGCAAATTCAAACATTAAAAACATCGAATACAAGACAGCAGGAGAACTGTGCTCATTGGATCCAGTTAATGTTTGCAGATATTTCAATCATAGATTTGAGGCTATGATGTCCTTCATCTGCAATAAAAAAAATCCACCTCTTGGAGAAGTTGTAGATTTCTTTTGGAGAAAAGAGTACCAGGCAAGAGGTGCTCCTCATATTCATATGCTGTTGTGGATCAAGGATGCCCCAAAGTTTGGAACAGATGCTGATGAAGCAGTGTTATCTTACATTGAAGAATATGCAACATGTGCTATACCAAAAAGCACAGAAGAGAAAAAGTTAAAGGAGCAAGTTTTACGTTTCCAAAGTCATCGGTGTGGAAAGTACTGTCGACGGAAATACAAGAGCAAAGATAAATACTACACTAAATGTCGATTTGGATTTCCTAGACCTGTTCTTTCAAATGGAAGAGTAAACAGTTTTATGTCAGCTGTGAGACATACTATCACAAGAAAATCACCTAAGAATACCTACAACCTAAAAAGAAAAGAAGAATCAAAAAATATAAATGACTACAACCCAGTCATTTTATCCATGTGGAACGCTAACATGGATATACAGTATGTAGCTGACAATTCCATTGCTGTTGCTCGATATGTAACGTCTTACATTACGAAATCAGAAAAAACAGAATTGAAGGAAATGTGGGAAGAGATTTCTCACGAGAAGACTGTCAGTAAGAAGCTGTACAGTTTCAGTTTGAAGATGTTATCGCATCGAGAAATTGGATCCTACGAATGTTCAGATAGGTTATCTTCTGCAAGTCTCTACTCGAAATCAAGAAGAATAATTTGGGCAAGTTTAGGCCTTGCAGCAATGAGAAATCGGGTTCTGAAATCTGTTGGAGAAATTGAATATTTGGCCGAGAATGACCCACAAAGTACAGATATTTTGAAATCAAACATGTTGGACACATATTATCCAAAAAGAAGTCAACATCTGGAGAACATGTGTCTCTATGAAGTGCTGCAGAACTACATTTATTCACGGAAAGCCGCAGAAGACATCAACAATGGAAAATATAAAATGATTGGTGAGGAAGGATGTTTGGTGAAGCAAACAAAAGGAAGTTTGATAAATCACAGGAAGCTGAGTTGCGACACTACTGACAAAAAGGAATTTTACTACTTGACTCTTTTACAGCTGTTTAAACCATGGCGTTCAGAGGACGAACTACTGGGAGAATTTCAAAGCTATGAAGATTCTTTTAATGCTTGCAAAGACAGCATACAATGCAGTACATTCACAACTTATCTGCAAATGTTAAATGAAGAAATTGAACAGGAAACTACAATTGCAGCAGAAGTAGCTAGAGACAGTTCTCAAGACAGCCAAAGTTCAGGAACACTCAGTCAAGATCCTCTAGGACAACCAATCGTTGAAAATGAAGCATCAATAGCCATGAATGAAGTGGAAACGGCTATGAATCAAGCTCAAGAAGAATTTATAGACTTACAAAATTTGGAAAGACAACTGAATGAAGAGCAGCAACAAATTTATGAAGAGATCAGAAGCAAAATTGATCACGGATTTCAACATGAAAAAAAAGAGTGCTCATGCACATCATTTCATCCAATCAGGATGTATGTAAGCGGACAAGCTGGAACTGGGAAAAGTTTCCTTATAAAAGTCATCAGAAGCTACCTACAGCAAAAAACGGATTCTACTTTGTCTTGTGTGGTTACTGCTCCAACTGGGTTAGCAGCATATAACATAAAAGGAATCACTTTACATCGTTTGCTAATGTTACCAGTGGAGCATGAGAACAAAATACAATACAACAAGCTAACTGGAGAAGCATCCTTGGAAGTTTCAAGAGTATTGAAGAAGATGAAAGTTCTCATTATTGATGAGGTGAGCATGGTATCAAACTTAATGCTTGCCTTTGTGCATTTAAGAATGCAGCAAATTTTGAAGACAGACTATGACATGTTATTTGGTGGAAAACACGTCATAGTTTTTGGAGATCTTTTGCAACTTACTCCAGTTAAAGGACAACCAGTGTTTAATACTGTCACACATGAAGACACGAAGAAGTCATTGGGAAGCATCGGTAATACAAATATTTGGTCCTTCTTTGAGTACAAGGAACTTACTACTAATATGAGGCAAGCAAACGATGAAGAATATGGAAGTATTCTGAAAGATATCAGAATTGGACTACTCACTGAAGCTGGCACAAAAGCATTACAGAGTCGGCTGCTACATAATTTATTTCCAAAGGAAGAAATAGTTGCAGAGAAGATATACAAGAACATTGCAGAAAACAAAAGTGTGATCTGCTTAATGCCAACTCTACGTGAATGCTCAATATTCAATGAGGAGCTTTTGAAATTGGAAAAGGAGGAGATCAGGAAATTGGAAGCAGTTGACAAAATTGAGGATGGAAGAATTACTGTCACAGTAACAGGCACACTGAAAAATAAATTGAATTCACTAGAGAAGAACATTTCCAAAACAGCTGGATTAGAAAAAAATCTATATGTTTGCATGAACTGTAGAGTATTTTTAAGGAGAAATTTGGATGTTGAAAAAGGTTTAGTTAATGGAGCTATGGGAAGAGTTGTGGGTTTTATTAATTATCAGAAAAAAGATGGAATTGAATGTTTAAAAATAAAATTTGATCAGATAGAAGAAGTTAAAGATATTTGTCGTTGTTCAGTTCGTTTCATGCTTGTGAAAGACTTATATGTACGTAGAAAGCAGTTTCCATTTTCTCTAGCATATGCTGTAACTATTCACAAGTCTCAAGGATTGACTGTAGATTGTGCATTTGTGAACATTGGTTCAACTGTGTTCAAAGAAGGTATGGCTTATGTAGCTTTGTCACGAGTGAAAACATTATCTGGTTTATTCATGATAGACTTTGATGACTCAAAAGTTAGTGCTGATGCAAATTGTGTAAAGGAGTATAATAGATTAAGAAGAACCTATGCTCCTCATTTAGGTCAGTATCCTGTGTTGGAGAAACATGTAGTTTCTCGTAAAAGGAGAAATGAGAATATCTGTAATGAAGATGTAGAGAGGAGGAAAAAAAAGAGGAGTGATGTAATTGCAAGCAAAAAGAAAAAGGAAAATGAAGAACAGGTTGTAGGATGTCATTTTGAAAATAGCTCTGGTGTCAACTGCTACGCTAATGTAGTGCTGAATGTTGCATTTTATCTTGAAAGTTTGCAAGAGCAGATAATAGTAAATCAGGGAAAAAGATTCTGTTCTGAGCTGAGTCTCCTTTTTCATAAGCTGAGTAATGATAAAAGTCAAATAGAAAGTGCTACTGAAATTAGAAAACTTTTAGATGTATGTTCAGGACGAACACAGTTTTCTCAAAATGAACAGCAAGATGCACATGAATTTTTGATGTATTTTCTTCAAGTACTGGAAGAAGAAGAAGTTGCAATTGATATTTTATTTGGTCTCTCTTATAAATGGGAACATACTTGTGAAAACTGTTATAATATATGTGGCTCTAATGTTGATAATGAAAGGTTTATTTATTTGACATTACCAGAGAGTAAAACAGTCACTTTTGCTAAATTAGTTAAAGATGCTAATCATAGCATGCAATGCGGTGAGTGTCAATCTGACATGTTTTCAACATTAATTTTAAAGGAATACGGACAGTATGTAATTTTAATGATGCAACGATGTAGAGCTGATGGTTCAAAATTGGATACTTTAATAAAGAAGTTTACAGGACAGCAATTATCAATTTCAGGAAAAACTTTTGTAACTGTTGCAATAATTTTCCATGAAGGACCTACTGTTACTTCTGGACATTACACAGTTTATCTTAAATGTGAGAAAGGCTGGACACTGTGTAATGATTCCCAATTGGTTTTTAAGCAACGTTTGCCTTTTGATTTAGCAAATTCCTATCTAATCTTCCTGAAACCTAAATTTTAGAGAGACTTGGCAAAATCTGGACAAAACAATTTTTCCATTTTATTGGATTACCATTGGAATTTTCAAAAAAAAGATTTTTTAAATTATCATTTGGCCTAATGGAAAGATAACCAATTGTAATGTGGACTTTTATAATTTTTTA
Source organism: Triturus cristatus (assembly GCF_964204655.1). Classification (NCBI taxonomy): domain Eukaryota; kingdom Metazoa; phylum Chordata; class Amphibia; order Caudata; family Salamandridae; genus Triturus; species Triturus cristatus. Next base: position 1,507,194,286 of record NC_140589.1, read on the forward strand.
TGAAACTTTCAAAAACCAAAAATTTAGATAAAATTGGTAACATCTGCACAATTCAAATTTTGGAATGTTATTGGAGTGCCATTGGAAATTTTTTCAAAAAAGAATTTTAAAATTACTATTTGGCCATGCGGAAAAGTAACCAATTCTATTGTGGACCTATTAAATTATTAATAAATCTTTCGGAAACCAAAATGTTACAGAGAATCGGTGAGATCTGTACAAATTTAACTTTAGAATTTTATTGGATTACCATTGGGAATTTAATCAAAAAAGAATTTTAAAATTACTATTTGGCCTAAAGGAAATGGAATCAGATGTATTGTGGAGTTATTTGAGATATAATATTGTGATTATACTTCTGAACCAAAAATATCAGACGGTATTTTAAATAAATAAGTATTGTTTTTAGATGATATTTTTTTAGAATATTATGCATTTCTATAATGTTAAGTTTAAGTGACAAGAGATTCTGGGCTTTTTTAATACAATCTTTGAGATTGTTATTTTTTTTTTGCCCGCTGTTAAATGATGAATGCAATTGCTTTCACAATTTATAGTGAAATGCAATATATTCTGAAAACAGCAAAAAAAAGGCAAAAAATTTTTTAGATAAATATGTAAATATGTGTACTGTATTATAAAATGTTTTAAAAAATATTAATACTTTTTTCTTTTTTTTCAGATTGATATAGAAAATTTACGAAAACTAGAACCATTTTTAAAGCAATTTTTTACAAAAATAAATGAAAAAATATTTTTTTGAGTGGGTATGGTAAGTCACCAATATCATGGTTCCTTTTTTTCTACTTCTCTACAATCACATTTTCAATTTTTAATTGTAGTCTCTCAAAAAAAAAAAAACCTAGGGTGCGCGCAGGGTGCGCGCACCTCAAAAAAATTTCCAAAAAAATTTCTAAAAAAAAAATTTGTTTGGTTACGTTTATAAGTGGCTCTTAAAAGAGCCCTTGAGTTAATGGAGGGAAACAGGAAGAGAAAAACGCAAAAAAAGAAAAAACATCTATGGCCTAGTGCACGGATGCGCATCAAATTTTCTCTGAAGGAGATCAAGACTGGTCTCCCCCACAGAAATAAGAGAACCGCAATCAGTGCACCGTGTAGACAACCTCGCCAAACAAGGTGGACCAACAAGAGGTATAGAAACAGGTGAAGGCACCATCGCAGCTGAAGTGCTCCCCTGAGCTGCCGAAGATGTGCTCGGCTGAGCTGCTGCTGATGTCGTCGGCTGAGCAGGTGGAGGGTTTTCTCCAGAAGCTCGACGATAAGTTACTGGATGCATTTTGTAAACATGTCTCAACATAGTGTGAATGCTAAAAGAATATTTCTTGTTAGGATTCCCACGAGATAAGACTTTTTTACAAAGTAAACATGTAACTTTCGGTGCATTTACCTTTTTCTCACCATCTGGAAAAGAGAAAAACTGCCATATAAAGCTGTCTTTCTGCTTCCTGTTCCTCTGCCTCTCAAGAGTGTCCTGGTCACTGTCTGAAGTAGGTTGCTGTTCAGCCATTGTCTCTCAACAACAGAATAGCTCCTTCTCCAAAGGAATCAGAACTAATAATGAGGGGAGTAGGTGTGGTTTGGGAAGAATCTGGAACAGAAAGTACTTCAAACCAATCAAAAGTGATGATTCTTGATCACATGACTTGCCATGAGGGGATTGGGTGTGGTATTGAAACAATTAGAAACTGAAAGTAATGATAACCAATAAGAAATATTGTTTTATTATGTATAAACCCGAGGTGCGCGCACTGCGCAAGCTCCGAGCGCGCACCCCGTGATGACGTATGCACGAACGCGTAAACGCGCAGGTGCATACGTCATATGCGCGTACCTAGCGCGCATACGTTGAACACGCGTATACGCGACCGTTATTGCGCATAATTTTAGCGTATGCGGAAGTAAACCGCATCGAGCGCGTAGGACGCATGCGTACGTACGTACGCATACGTACTGGGTGCGCGCTCCCAGCGCGCACTATGAAGTATATTTGCGCACGTAAATAACGTACGCCGGAATTCATAAAAAACTTACGAAATAGTAGTAGGAGCGCGCTCAGAGCGCGCACCCCAAGAATTTATAAAAAAAAAAAAAAAAAGTGGACATAAAATAATTAAAAAAATAAATAAATAAATAAATATCCTAATTGAATTTTTTTAAAAAATAATTTATAAAAAAATACAGATAATATATAAATGAATATATAGTAATTTTATTTTAATAAAAAAAATATCTTTAATTAAAAATACATAACTTAGCATATAAAAAACCATACAAATTCACTGAAAAAACCAAAGGTTTCAAAAACGTTATAGTTAGGGATTAGCATTTAAAAAACCTTGCAAATTCACTGAAAAAACCATAGGTTTCACACACGTTATAGTTAGGAATTAGCATTTAAAAAACCTTGCAAATTCAATGAAAAAACCAAAGGTTTCACACATGTTATAGTTAGCTGGACATTTCACTCGTAAAAAACCAATGAAATTCCCCCGTTATAGTTAGTTCAGCTTACTATAACTTGCGCGCCCGCAATGCACTGCTGATGACGTCACATATTACATCACTCATGACATGGTCAGTGACATCACTCATGACATCACTGATGACATCTCAAATGACATCACTGATGACATCACAGACCACCTCTTCCCCTAAAATAACCTTTGATACAAACACTTAAAAAAAGAGAAATTTTAATTTTAAAAACAATGGACAGACCAATACCGGTTACAACAACCTATACAGTAATTCTAAGATCCACATACACATCCACTCATTCACCAACAGCCCTATACAGTCACTCATACATGTACTCACTCATCATATGTACTCATACACCTATACACCCTGTTACACAATGCCACTCATCCATAGAGTTACTCACACACATAGTCACTCATGCTAATAAAGAATCAAACATCCATTTACTTGCATATACAGTTATACACACACCACCACACTTACTTCTACGGAAACTTACACATACTTAGTCTTTTAAACAATCACTTAACGAAACACATACTTATTCATACAGGAACTCTTTCAATCTCTCACTCTCACATATACTCGCTTATATACACCAATAGTCACATATACTAGTTTAAAACATATGTAGTTACTCATAGAGACACTATTGAGACAGTCATTCACTCACTAACACACCCATGCACACACTCATGCACCCATAGAGTCCTGCACACATGCTGTCTTCAACACATACAAAGACTGAGTCATTCATTCATGCACCTATGCACTACGTAATACCCCCACCAAACCATACAGACATCAGACACTGATACTCAAAAAACCAACAAATAACCTATATAGACACTCATGTAGCTACTCACCAACCCATGCAGCCACTTATACACAAAGAGAGAGACTGATACAGATATTTAAATATTTAAACATTACTCACTAAGCCATGTATTCACTATGATACACTTAATCAGTCAGTTACACAATCAATTTTTCAAAAAAAAATCATCCATTTAGACACTTATATACCCATTTATTCTTCCATCGACCTTGAGATATACATATATAAAACATATTTAATTTTCAGAAAAACACACATTCACTGGATGATGTCATCAGTGATGTCATCAGTGATGTCATTTGAGATGTCATCAGTGATGTCATGAGTGATGTCACTGACCATGTCATGAGTGATGTAATATGTGACGTCATCAGCAGTGCATTGCGGGCGCGCGAGTTATAGTTAGCTGAACTAACTATAACGGGGGAATTTCATTGGTTTTTTACGAGTGAAATGTCCAGCTAACTATAACATGTGTGAAACCTTTGGTTTTTTCATTGAATTTGCAAGGTTTTTTAAATGCTAATTCCTAACTATAACGTGTGTGAAACCTATGGTTTTTTCAGTGAATATATATATATATATATATATATATATATATATATATATATATATAAAGGCAGGCAAGCAAGACTAAAGTAAACAAGATTGGAACTTACTGGTGCCAGCGCCCGGTCACTTGTATATATATATATATTACCTACTGGCGGTCACCAGTAGGTAGTTATAGTTAGAACCTAGTTTCCTTAGGAAAAGCGTTTTTTGATTTGCTAATAAATTTGGCTTCGTTTGATGAATCTTCGCGAAATTCTCCCAAAAAAAGTCTATCCAGGTCAGCTCCTATCCTGAAAGTTTTGGGGACATTGGTCAAGCGGGGTCTGAGACAAAAGGGGGGTCCCAAAACGCATTTTCCCTATGTTAATTTCCATAGGAAATTTTGAGACGGGCTACAGCCCGAACTGCTGAACAGAATTACTCCAGATTTGGCACAAAGGTAGAGCTTGGTTCAGAAAGCAACCTTTTTTTTTAAATGGTGTAAATCCATTCAGTAGTTTTTGGGAAATTAAAAAAATATCAATTTCCCATAGGAAACTTCAGCGAAGGCTACAGCCCGAACTGCTGAACGGAATTACACCACGTTTGCCAAAAAGGGAGGGCTTGGTTCGGAAAGCAACCTTTTAAAAAATGGTGTAAATCCGTTCAGTAGTTGCTGAAAAATGTAAAAAATAAAAATATCTATATCTAGAGGCGCGGTGGATCTGCGCACCCTCCCAACCATGAGCTTTATTTTAATTGGCTGTCAACACTCCAAACTAGGAAGTATTGGCAGCCATCTTGTGACTCGGTAAAAAAAAAGTAAAGCTTCATTTAAATGAGGCCCCCGGGTGGGCCAGGTCCCGGGGGCATTGATAATAAATATATGCGGGGACCCGCGGGGGCCCTTGCAGCCCCGGGGACCGCCACCCCTGGGTCTTGGTTCAGATTATGTGCGGGAAGGCACTTGGCCGTCCTGCAGCCCCGGGGACCGCTACCCCCAGGCTTTTTATTTAATGTGTGGGGGCCTCCAAGGCCCCCCCAATCCCCAGGGACTGCCACCCCCCAGGGCTTTTATAAATTATTCATGGGGGCAAACGGCCCCCCCGCTGCCCCGGGGACCGCCACCGCCAGGGCTTCTTTTTAATATGTAGGGGGCCTCCAAGGCCCCCCCAAACCCCAAGCACAGCCACCCCCCAGGGCTTTGAAATGATGGGTGGGGGGCCATGTGGCCCCCCTACTGGAGCCCTTGATGGCCCTGGGGACCACCACCCCCAGGGCTCCTGCAGTGCCCCGGGGTGCCTACCCCTAGGACACTGTTGTTTGCAATGACAGGGCGGGAGCCGCGCGGTTCCCCGCCTGTCATTGCAAACTCTGCTTTGCTTCATTGAAGCGAGAGCAGGGAAACCAGCTCTCGCTTCAATTAAGCAAAACAGGATTGTTTTTCCATAAGGGGAGATGCATATCAGCAGCGCCCCGTGTGGGAAAGCAGTGCCGCCTCCCGCAGGAGGCGGGGAGCCGGAGGGACAGTGGGGAATTGGGGCCCCCCCATGGTCCCCAACGGATAGGGCCAGCCCTGGGGGATGGGGTCCCCGGGGCCAGAAGTGGCCCGGGAGGAGGGAACACGGCCCCCCTCCCCTAATTTTTTTTTTTAATCAAAAAGGAAAGGCCGGCCCAGGGGGATGGTGTCCCCGGGGCCATAAATGGCCTAAGGAGGGGGCCACACGGCCCCCCTACAAATAAATGAAAAAATAAATAAATACTGGCCATGCCCTGGGGGATGGGGTCCCCGAGGCTAAAAATGGCCTCGGGAGGTGGGTCACGCGGCCCCCCCTCACAAAAATAATTTTAAAAAAAGGATGGCCATACCCCTGTGGATGTGGTCCCCGGGGCCGAAATTGGCCTCAGGAGGGGGGCCGCATGGCCCCCCTCCCATTTTTTGTTTATAAGGAAAAAAAAAGAGCAGGCCCTGGAGGATTGGGCCAAAATTAATGTAAAAGAAGGGGGGCCACACAGCCCCCCTTGTAAAAGAAAAAAAAAGAAAAAAAGCCGGCATCGCGGTTAGGCCCCGCTCCCTCCCAACAGCACTCAGCAAACGCGCCCTCTGGTGCGTTGTAAGTTGGGGAACTACTTCCCTTTGAATACTGAGGGTCCCTGGGGGCCAACTAGTCCACCAGGTACCTCCAGTATGCGCCAGGGAGCTGTGTTGCAGAGGCCACACCCCTTTTGACACCTCTCAGCAACGCAGCTCTGTGGCACTTACTGGAGGTACCTGGTGGGCTAGTTGGCCCTCAGGGACCCTGAGGACTCAAGTGGAATTAATCCCCCAATTTACAACAAGGCAGGGGGCGCGTTTGCCCAGTGGTGCAGGGAGGGGGCGGGGCCTGGCATAGCAAGTGTACAAACGCATCCCCTGGCACATTGTAAATTGGGGGAATAAGTCCCCTTCAATCCTGAGGATCCCTGTGGGCGAACTAGCCCACCAGGTACCTCCAGCATGCGCCAGGGAGCTGCGTTGCAGAGAGGTGCTCAGAGGCCATTCCCCTTTTTACACCTCTCTGCAACGCAGCTCTGTGGGCTAACTGGAGGTAGCTGGTGGGCTAGTTGGCCCCCAGGGACCCTCAGGACTCAAGGGGATTTAATCCCCCAATTTACAATGTGCCAGGGGGCGCATTTGCACAGTGGTGCAGGTAGAGAGCGGGGCCTGACATAGCAAGTGTGCAAACTGCAAAGGCACCCCCTGGCACATTGTAAATTGGGGGATTAAGTCCCCTTCAATCCTGAGGGTACCTGGGGCGAACTAACCCAACAGGTACCTCCAGTATGCGCCAGGGAGCTGCGTTGCAGAAAGGTGTTCAGAGGCCACGCCCCTTTTAACACCTCTCTGAAACGCAGCTCTGTCGCGCCTACTGGAGGTAGATGGTGGGCTAGTTGGCCCCCAGGGACCCTCAGGACTCAAGGGGATTTAATCCCCCACTTTACAATGTGCCAGGGGTGCGTTTGCACAGTGGTGCAGGGAGGGGGCGGGGCCTGATGTGACAAATGTGCAAAGACACCCTATGGCGCATTTTAAGTTGGGGGATTAAGTCCCCTTGAATCCTGAGGGTCCCTGGGGGCCAACTACCCCACCATGTGCGTCCAGTAAGTGCCACAGAGTTGCGTTGCAGAGAGGTGTAAAATGGGCGTGACCTCAGACCACCTCTTTGCAACGCAGCTCTGTGGCACTTACTGGAGGTACATGGTGGGCTAGTTGGCCCCCAGGGACCCTCAGGATTCAAGGGGACTTAATCCCCCAACTTAAAACCCACCAGGGGGTGCATTTGCACTGGGGTGAATGGAGGGGGCGGGGCCTGATGTGACATGTGTGTACTTATGCAATCCCTCCACCAAAACCCGAGCACTTATAAATTCACCATGCACTCTCCTTGCAGTACTCTAATCATCCAGTCACTACCCATGCACTCATGCAATGACCCATGCACTAACTCATGCACTGCTACAATACCCTGAGCAGTACACATGCAGTCCAGCCATCGCCCTGTCAGTACCCATGCACTCATCCAATAACCCAGCCAGCACCATGTACTTATCCAATCACTCCACCAAAACACAAGCACTTATAAATTCACCATGCACTCTCCTTGCAGTACTTTAATCTTCCAGTCAGTACCGGTGTACTCATGGAATGACCCAGGCACTAACACATGCACTGCTACAATGCCCTGTGCACTACCCATGCACATGTCTAACCACCTACACAGTACTGATTCACTCCTCCAATTACCCAGGTTGTACCCATGCACTCCAGAAATCCCTCTGCCGCTACCCATGCACTCCTCAAATCACCCATCCAGCATCATGTACTTATCCAATCACTCCGCCAAAACCCAAGCACTTATAAATTCATCATGCACTGTCCTTGCAGCACTCTAATCATCCAGTCACTACCAATGTACTCATGCAATGACCCAGGCACTAATACATGCACTGCTACAATCCCCTAAGCACTACTGATGCAGTCCAGCCATCTCCTTGTCACTACCCATACAGTCCTCCAATCACCCAGCCAGCACCATGTACTTATCCAATCACTCCGCCAAAACCCAAGCACTTATAAATTCACCATGCACTCTCCTTGCAATACTCTAATCATCCACTCAGTACCCATGTACTCATACATTGACCAGGGACTAACTCAGGGCAAATACAGAGGAGGTCATGTTAATCACAGGGGTACCACAACGCATAGTGTTCCCTAGTGTATGTAGGTGTTTTCACTGTATTCTAAGTGTCTTTAAGCATAGCACTGGCTTCGGTCCTGGTTAGCCAGAGTCAGTTACCACCAGTACCCATCACTAAAAAGTTGGGGGCACAGGAGGACTTTCTGCTCCTCAGTTGGTTCTTTCTGCACATCTCTTGCTTCTTCCTGCACTTTTCTTCATCTTTCTGGACTTCTGTTGCCTCTTTCTGCATTTGTCTTGCTTTTTTATGCGCTTTTCTTCCTCTTTCTTCACAAGTCCTAACTTTGTAGGCAAAGTTAGAAATTAGCATTTAAAAAACTATTGAAATTTACTGAAAATCCATAGGTTTCAGGCACGTTATAGTTAGAAATTAGCATTTAAAAAAAGTTGAAATTCACTAAAAAACCATAGGTTTCAGGTACGTTATAGTTAGAAATTAGAATTTAAAAAACCTTAGAAATTCACTGAAAAAAACCATAGGTTTCAGGGACATTATAGTTAGTTGGACATTGCACTCGTACAAAACCATAGAAATTTCCCCGCTATAGTTAGTTCAACTAACTATAACTTGCGCCCCTGCAATACACTGCTGATGACGTCAAATATTACATCATTCATGACATGGTCAGTGACATCACTGATGACATCACTGATGACATCGCAAATGACATCACTGATAACATCATTGATGACATCATCCACATCAAAATCTAATGCACCTCCTCACATTCTAATATAACTTTTGATACACCCACTGTAAAATACAGACTACCATTTTTGAAAATAAATATCGACACACCAATACCAGTTACTACATATGCACTCACTGATTCCTAGGCCTACACTCACATCCACTCATTCACCCATACAATCACTCATACATACAGTCACTCATCAATACAACACTATCATATGCACTCATACACCTATACAGACACTCACACACTGCCACTCATCCATGGAGTTACTCACACACCTAGTCAGTCATGCAAAGAATCAATCACACTCCCATTTCCTCAGCTATACAGTTATACACACACCACCTTACTTATTCAAACATATTATAACACATACTTAATCTCTTATACAATCACTGAGACAAGTACACACTCATCCATACAGCTACTCTCACAATCACTGACTCTCACGTATAGTCATTTATATACTCCAAATCTCACATACACTGTCTTTTACATATTTAGTTACTTGGACATGTACCACTGAGACATCCAATCTCTCACCAACACACCCATTCACACACTCACCCACCCATACAGCTGTTTTCACATGCAATCTTGAACCCATACATCGAGTGAATCAACCACTCACACATCCATGCACAGTCACACACCTCCCATCCACACACACACTCAGTCTCCCATACAAATACTCAGGCAACCAATCAATAACCCATATAGACACTCATGTAGCTACTGACCAACACATGCAGCAGCTTACACAACAACAGACATACTGATGCACACATTCAGACAGTTTAGTCACCAACCCATTGTTCTGCTTGGGTTTTCGGATCAGATAGAACCCGCTCATCAGAGCCTCACTAACCCAGCCAGAACGTTACCCCCTCCCTATTTACAATAGTGCAACCACATATATCTACCACCTAAGGACAGGGGATTCCTACTATACATACCAAGACCTCTTATAATCGGCGGCCTCGCGATCCCATACGGATCCAGACCTCTCTGCCCATACGACAGTATCACAAGTGGCGGCCTCGCGATCCCATACGAATCCAGACCTCTCTGCCCATACGACAGTATCACAAGTGGCGGCCTCGCGATCCCATACGAATCCAGACCTCTCTGCCCATACGACAGTATCACAAGTGGCGGCCTCGCGATCCCATACGAATCCAGACCTCTCTACCTAGACGGCAGTCTCAGCACAATCGGCGGCCTCGCGATCCCATACGAATCCAGACCTCTCTGCCCATACGACAGTATCACAAGTGGCGGCCTCGCGATCCCATACGAATCCAGACCTCTCTACCCAGACGGCAGTCTCAGCACAATCGGCGGCCTCGCGATCCCATACGAATCCAGACCTCTCTGCCCATACGACAGTATCACAAGTGGCGGCCTCGCGATCCCACACGAATCCAGACCTCTCTACCCAGACGGCAGTCTCAGCACAATCGGCGGCCTCGCGATCCCATACGAATCCAGACCTCTCTGCCCATACGACAGTATCACAAGTGGCGGCCTCGCGATCCCATACGAATCCAGACCTCTATACCCTGACGGCAGTCTCAGCACAAGTGGCGGCCTCGCGATCCCATACGAATCCAGACCTCTCTACCCAGACGGCAGTCTCAGCACAATCGGCGGCCTCGCGATCCCCTACGAATCCAGACCTCTCTGCCCATACGACAGTATCACAAGTGGCGGCCTCGCGATCCTATACGAATCCAGACCTCTCTACCTAGACGGCAGTCTCATACGACAGTTCATCCTATGATCACCATAACATACAAAAAGGGAATCAGTCTCACTATTCATCAGATCACACAAGGATTGCCAGTTCGAGCATAGCCTGTTCTCAGGTTCGAGGGGCTCCTCTTTCCCTTATTCAGTTACCACTTACCTGATCAGGGTTAACATCTGTTCATGTAGCCGCAGCTGACTAGAAGAATAGGCTACCCTCTCATACAAGAACACGCAGCACATGTTGGTTCACTACAAACTGGGTACTTTATTACTCATTACATACGCAATCACATAACATTACAATATAACACATAACCTGCAAAGAAAAGTGAAAGATTAAGTTGTACACTCTAATAAGAAAGGGTCGACATCACCTTAGTAGTATGTAGCCTGCACTCAGTGGTCATCTAGGTTCCCTTCTCGTCTGTGCCTCGGCTCGCCTGGAATCACCCTTCTCCGAGTCACTGGGACCTCTTCCTTATCGGCTACTCTCTCCTCTCTGGCTATTCTGCTAGGAGAGCATCTGTCCCTCGGTTCTTCTCCGCCTTCAAGATGGCGTCTGTCTTCCCTGGAATAAGTAGTAGCTTTACTGCTAACGGCTAGATGCCGCCTACGGACTGAACATGTAACTGCCTCAGACTTTCACTAATATAGAGGTGCGTTTCCTCATGGAAAATTCCGGCCCGTAACCTGCCGCCCACCAAATTCTTGTACCTCCCCGTACCAAGGACACGTTCCCAGCCGGCCGGCCTGATGTAGTGTCTTCGGCATGAAGAAAAATACAATCCTTCGATAAGGGCCGGCCTGAACCGGTTCTCTCCAAGCGAATAACACCTCATAACTAAAACATTACATTTGACCTAGAAGCATCCCAAGCTGCCGGAGCAGAAAGAAAGATGGAGTCTCTCCCGTTTGAGGCCTACCAGGCCTGAATTCAGCACAGCTCCATGAAATACCCTCACTACAGGACAGGTTATCCCTAATACTAACGAATCTATCCCCTAGGCTATGTGTGCAAGCCCTGATCTATGGGGAAGAGCACAGAATCATGTCGAAGTGCCTAGTAAATAGGCTCCATTCACTACTCTAACCCTTAGACTTGAATGATAAGAGACTGAAGTCACATTCCATCATTGTTCCTCACAAGAAGGCCGGGAAAATCGAGCAGAACACCCATGCATTCAGTAAGACACATTTAATCACTCACTTATACAGTCAGTCACGCACCAACTAAATCCTTCATCCAGACACTTATACACCCACTCATTCTTCAATACACCTTGGCATATATATAACACATATTTAAACTTTACAGAAACACAGAGTCACTGGATGATGTCATCAGTGTAGTCATCAGTGATGTCATTTGAGATGTCATCAGTGATGTCATCAGTGATGTCACTGACCATGTCATGAATGATGTAATATGTGACGTCATCAGCAGTGCATTGCGGGGGCGCAAGTTATAGTTAGCTGAACTAACTATAATGGGGGAATTTCTATGGTTTTGTACGAGTGAAATGTCCAACTAACTATAACGTCCCTGAAACCTATGGTTTTTTCAGTGAATATATATATATATATGTGTCCAAGAGTGCTTTGCTCACTTACACACTCCTTTGTACGGCGAAAGATTTCACGGCACCACGACAGAGGTAATGAATTTCAAATGTGTTCATTTTCACACCATAGTGCAATTTCAAACGATAGAGGACAGTCTACGCGTTTCGGCTCCAATCCTTCTACTGGACCATATATATATATGTATTGCATATTACCAACTGGTGGTTGCCATAGTTAGGACCATGTTTCCATAGGAAAAGCTTTTTTTGACTTACCTATATCTTTGGCACCGTTTAATGAATCTTCCTGAAATTTTCCCTAAAAAACTGTGCCAGTGATGCTAGTTGCACATGGAAAGTTTTGGGGCATTTGGTCAAGTGGGGGCAGAGAAAAAGGTGAGGTCAATAAAAGTGTGTTTCCCATGTTAATTCCCATAGGTGCTTTGAACACGACTACAGCCCGAACTGCTAGACAGAATTACGCCAAATTTGGCAGAAAGGTATATTTTGTTTTGCAAATCCCGCTTTCAGTTATTTGGTGTAAATCCGTTCAGTAGTTGCTGAGAAATTTAAGGAAATTCAAATTTCTATAACTCCAATCACGGCTAATTTACAACGATTTTGGGGCATATTAGCAAGCCTGTGATAATTATCGCTCAGCGCTTTTAGCACTAGGATAATTATCGCAGGCTAACGCTGGATTTTATCACGGAGATAGCATGCTATCAGCAACGCTTATCTCTCAAGCGATAGGAATCCATGCGTTAGCTGGAAAACAGTGTGATTATCGCTGGAAATCCAGCGATAATCGCACTGCGACCTGCGATACCTTGCTGATAGGGCAGGGTGGTCTTAGCCATGTAATCCACCTCCCATTGGATTGCATGGCTAAGTCAGATTACAAGCAGGCGTAAGGAAAGTAGCGATAACTGTGGTTAGCGCTACTTTTCCTATCGCTCTGCTTGTTTGCGTGCAGCTTGATAATTGGAGAAATGTCGGTTAGCGATATTTCTCCAATTTACGGAACGCCCACTTTGCATCTCATTAGAATCAGCAAAACACGCGATAGCGTGTCTTTGCTGATAAGGCGATGAAATTATCAACGCTTTTTGCCCGAAAATGGATGCAAAAGCGGCGATAATTTCATAGCGCCACCTTGCTGATATGCCCCTTTCTGATTACTTGCGAGTGCCAACAGTAATGCCATGATTGGCTGCTCGCAACTTGAGCAGAGAGTTACGGCTGCCATTTTACCTCATCGGAACAGTCCCTGGGGCAGAAACCAAATGGCCAGAAAGTGGCATAAGGGGTCAAGTTGCATTCGCCGTGACCCCATGAGAGGAATAGAGGGGTGTTTCAGGAACTCCATATGAGTATAATATGCGGAAAAACTATTTTTTTCCACTCGTGATATTCATGAATTCACCACAACCCATGTAAAATCATGATGAATTTCCAAATATACATTGCAATGATATAGCAGATATCACTGAAAACATGAAAAAAATATATGTTTATACACCCACCCTCAAGTTTACTTAGGTACTCACACACCCCCTCTGAGACTGATGCTCCCACTAAGAGATGCACTCAAATATTCATGAACCGACTCACAGACCCACTCAGACACTTATACACCCAGCTACAGATCTATTCAGGTGCAAACACACTCACTCACCGAGCCAATCTGAGACTCATGCACCCACTCACAGACCCAGTCATAGACTCACACACCCACTCATGGATCCATTCAGACACTCATGCACCCACTAAAAGACTCACTCAGAGACTCACACACCCACTCCAAGACCCACTCTGACTCTCATGCACCCACTCACAGACCCACTGAGACACTCACACACCCAGTCAGAGAGCCACTGGGAGAATCATGCACCCACACACAGACCCACTCAGACACTCACACATTCACTCACAGACCCACTCAGACTGACACACCTAACCACATATCCACTCAGACACTCATGCACTTACTCAGAGACCCACTCATATTCTCATGCACTTACTCCAGACCCACACAGACACCCACACACTCCCTCACAGACCCACTTATATACTCATACACCCACTCACTCAGAGACTCACTGAGACTCATGTGTCCACTCACACACCCTGTCAGAGACTCAGACACCCACTCACAGACCCTCTCAAACACTGACACACCCACTCACAGACCCATTCAGATAATTATTCACTCAATCCCAGACCCACTCCTATTCTCATGTACTCACTCACACACCCACTGAAACATTCATACACACACTCACAGACTAACTCAGACACTCACAGACTGACTAAAACACTAGCGCATATACTCACAGATCTACACAGACACTTATGTCCCCACTGATACACCCATTCAGACACTCATGCAGCCACTCACAGACTCAGTCATACATTAACACACCCATTCATAGACCCACTCTGAGACTGATGCTTCCACTAACAGATGCAGTGAGACACTCATGCACCCTCTCATGAAACCACTCAAAAACTCACACACCTAGTTACAAACTCCCTCTGAGACTGACACTCCCACTCACAGATGCACTCACACATTCATGAACCCATTCACAGAGCCAATGTGAGGCTCATGTGCCTACTCACAGACCGAGCCAAAGATCCAGACACCTACTCACAGATCCACTCAGACACTGATGCACACACTCACAGACTCAGCCATACACTCAGACACCCACTCACAGATCCACTCAGACACGGAAGCACCCATTCAAAGACTCACTCAGAGACTCATTCACCCACTCACAGGCCACCTGACACACCCATGCACCCAGTCACAGATCCCTTTCAAACACTCATACACGCTGTCACAGACACATTCAGACTGATACATGTTTTATAGAATTTAGGTTGTAATGTATCTAGTGTGATGGTTAGAATCAATTATATAGTTATACATTTAGAATGTCCTGGCGGCTATTGAATGTCTGCTTTTGCTTTGCAATTTCGCAAAGCATTTGCGACTACCACAATGTCGTCGTGAATATTAAAATGCATTGAAAAAAAACAGATATTTATAAAGAAAATGAACAACATGTTCGGCACTTCGGTGGCTCTGAGAAGAGCTCTTGTGTTTACTGTGTGTATATGACAGCTGCACATAGGCCCGGATACAAGGTTTCAGGTTGCTGACAAGCACCCTGCTGCCTTTGTATATATAGTAAACTCCATCACTTCTATAGATTCCATGCATGTCAAAATGCAGGTTGTTGTTGTAGATAGAGCCCATATTATGGTCTCAGAGGAATGCAGAAACAGTTTTATTAACATGTTTCCAGGCTTTGTAAATCTGTGGACAGGATTGATTAGACACTTCCATTTCTGCCTTTGGCATATGTTGGAGTACACTGAGACAGTTTGAGGGAAAAGGTAGCCCTCATTAGGATTTCCAGTCCTACCCCAGTCAGAGTGCCTAGGCCATTGCCACCACAGTGCAAAAGCATGTGGTTAGGTGGTTGTGAGTCCACAATGTTTTAAACCAAAGGTAGTAATTGATGCCACTTCAAACCTCTCTGGCCAACCCAAATAATTTCCACATTGGGTAACCCAAGTCCCTGTCAATACCACTCTTTCTAGCAGATTCTCTGGCCCCAAAAATATAGCTGTGACTAAGCATTTCGAAGTGAAGCAGCAGTAGCAGACAGAATAATGCTGGAGCTGAATGAGACACTTTTCAAAATGAAAGGCGGTTAAGATGAAGGGGTTCTCCTGGTTTTAAAAAACATTGGATGCTGTGAATATGGAGTGATTAAAATGATGTAGTGTCCTGAAAGCTAAAGTAATTAGATCTATGATTTGCTGCGGGAAAAACTAAAAAAGTGTAATGCAAACTTGGATATGCTTTTAATTCTGTACTGTAAACCACACCTGCTGCAGCTAATTTTGTAACTTGTGTGGCCCTTCTTGAATGGCCCTTCTTGAATGAGCTGCAAACTTATGACCTACTGGTTCTACTGTTGCAATGGAGACTGTGGTAAGAGGAAGGGTGTTAAAGTGAGAGTTGTGTGTTTTAAGAACTAAGAGGTTTTTAGACAGATTGTTTTGTAGCAAGGGTTACATTTCCTAGTGAGGGCTTGCTAACAAAGTGTATTGTACATTTAGAGACATAAAACTACTAAGCTAAATATGTTTTAGAATTCTTATTTTTTCACGAATTCGTCATGACGATCGTGAATAATTCGCGATTATTCACAAATTCCCTACCACATTGGGCATCTTTAAAAATGTATATGAAAAGGTTAATACATACAAACCATTCAGAGGTGGAGTTCCAAAATAAAAAAAATGAAAGATATATTTTATTTGCTGCCTTCTGCACTATCAGAGAGTTCAAAGTTGAAAGGTTATCATAATGATTGCTTTGTATGGGAGTGGAGTGCCAGTCTGATGCTTAGTTTTAACATTTCCTGAGAGTATTGAATCTATAGATTAAGAGCAAAAAAGGTATTTCAGCAATGAACTCAATTTTCAGGTATGTGAAGTACATTGTATTCTGTGAAGAAACAAATATGTATATGTGTAGTTGTTAAAAGTGATAGTGTGTGTGGTTTAATATATGTATTAATAGATGAGTACGCCGCTTTGTGACTTTGTGAGTAGGTAACTATTTGTGTGAGGTACAGGCTTGGTCTGTGAGAAGTTGAGTTACAATGTGTTGCCCAGGAATTGTATATTGTTCATGTGCTGTTTTACTGTATGCTTTAATTGCTAGAAAGATAAACTGCTTGCAAAAGTTTAAAGTTATAGTTAATAATGTATTATAATATATGCAAAGTTTTACATGTGCATACATGATGTGCTGATCGGAAAGTATTTTTTTTTAATTCTGGGATTTGTAGTCCTATTTATTCCATTTCATAAGAGGACTACAAGACTTAGAATTGAAAGGAATAAAATATGCGCTGTAGGTGCACATAACAATGTGAAACTTGACAGCTATGTATTACATACCTTAAAGGAAAGGTGCTGTTAAATTATAGGGCAGGGTTGAATGTACTTAGATGGTAAGATATGCTCTTTAAACTAGTACTGATCCACATGTGTAGTGTGAGAGTGCTAACAAAAATTAAACATGCAGAGTTTAAAGATGGGTCTGGGCTACTAGTGGAGACCCTGTCTGTGCACTCTCCCTGCCAGCTTCACTTGGTATATAAAAGCTGTTTGTCAAGTCTCAAACACACACTTTACTTGATGTAACTCATCTCTGGGATAGCATGTAGGTATGTCATTAAGCATTATGCTTTGTTCTTAAAAGATGAGGGATGTGTTTTAGAGGTCAATCCGTTACTCATGCACTTGCAGGCCTCTATGCTATGTGGCATATAGAGTGTGCAACCCATAAAGCAACTGACATACATGTTTCCAAAGCATAGTACCTCTTTGTCACCCACACATAGAGCAACAAAGGAACTTATACATTCACTTACATACTCAGAAACTGCTTATGTTTGCACCAGTATCAAAGGCAGTTGCACAGATACCTACATACTCCTCTATTCTCTAATACAGGCACTCAGGTATTCATAAGGCCACTTATATACACATTTCGAGAGCCATTGAGGTACTAAAACAGACAGTCACACACCAACACATTTACTTAAACAGTTCATGGCACTGCTATAGGTGGACTCCTACACTCACTCAGGTATGAAGGCTAGTGGAGATACAATCTCATCATTTATCCAGACAAATAGTTCTTTAAACATGGCTGAGGCCTTTTAGTGCAGAGCATGTATATGCACTATCACTGCCAGCTTCACTAAATATGTAAAAACTGTTAAGTTTTATATCTACATTTTAGTGCACATAACTCTCCTCTAAGATATGCTGTAGATATACCATAAACCACACTGCTCTGTACTTAAAACATTGAGAGGTGTCTTTTTCAATTTTAGTAAGTTACTCATGCAGATGCAGACCCCTATGCTAAGCACGACATATAGGATATGATCCATAATGCAACTGACATACAGGTTTCCAAAGCGTGCAGCTTCTATCTCACCCAATTACAGAGTGACAGAGGGACTTATACATTCACTTACATACATAGAAACTCTTTATGAAGGGACCACTATCAAAGGCAGTTGCAGAGATACCTACATACTCTGCTCTTCCCTAACACCTACACTGAGGTTTTTCTTCTGTTATTTACATACACATTTTGAGAGCCATTGAGGTACTAAAACAGACAGTCACCTACCAGAATATTTAGTTAAACATGTCATGGAACTCCCATAGCTGGACTCCTAAACTCATTGAGAGATATAAGCAAGTATTGATGCAACCTGATCATCTATCCAGACTAATAGTTCTTTACACTTGGGTCAGGCCTAGTACTACAGAGCCTGTCTATGCAGGCTACTTGACAGCTTCACTTAGCATGTAAAGCTGTGTGGCAAGTCTTATATCCACATTTTAGTACACATAACTCTGCTCTGAATTATGCCATAGGTATGCCTTGAAGCATACTGCTTTTTGCTTTAAAGATTGAGAAGTGTCCTTTTGATTCTTTGGAACTTACTCATGCAGTTGCAGAAGCGTATACCAAGCAGGCCATAAAGGATACCATCTATAATGCAACTGACATACATGTTTCTAAAGCATACACTGTCTCTCTCACCCAGTGACAGAGTGACAGTGGGACACTCTGAATATACTTATCTATGCAGGAATATCACAGGTATTTGGAGAAAAATCTACATACCCCTCTATTTTCTAACAGAGGCACTGAGGTAATTGTCAGGCCATTGAGAAAAACATTCATGAGAGCCGCTGAGCTACTGAAAGATTCAGAGATATCTTTTTGACTTTAGTAAGTTACTCATACATTTGCAGACCCCTATGCCAAGCACTACATAGAGTAATACACCCATAATGCAACTGACATACATGTTTCAAAAGTATAGAGCCTCTCTCACACACAGTTAAAGAGCAATAGAGGGACTTATACATTCATTCACATACTCAGAAACTACTGATATGGACAGCAGTCTCAAAGACAGTTACAGACACACCTACATACTTCTGAATTTCATAACACAGAGATTGAGGTATTCATTCAGCCAGTTACATACAGATTTAGAAAAACATACAGTTACTAAAACAGTCATATACCAGCACACTTTTCTAAACATCTCATGGCCTTGCTAGAGGAGGACTCCTACAGTCACTTACAGATGTACGCAAGTGGTGACAGAACACAGTTAACCTTCTAGACAAATAGTCGTTTTGAAATGGATAAATACCGAGGAACTGAGTAATGGATAGTGTAGTATACCCAGTTACACAGTAATGTATACAGAGTCACATAGGAAGTCACAGAGACATAAACCAGAAAATTAATAGAGTAATTTTGCCTCTATTATAGTATGAGAATCATTTACGTTGGTAGTTAACTGCTTAAAATATGTATTGTGATTGTAGATAATAACTTAAATTAACTTATTTTTTCCTTATCAGACATCAATTCTTAGTTAACTATAGACAGTTACAATGCCTTCTAAAAGAAAGAGAAGAAAGAAACAGAGGCAAGAATATTATCTAATTACAACTGAGAAACAAATAGGGCAAAATGCTGAAAAAGTGGTGAAAGTAAAAAGAGCTTCTTGTAAGAGAACAAATACATTTCTTAAAATACTTTGTGAACATTTGGAAAAGCAGCAAAATCAAGTAAACACAATGTGAGATCAACTAAGAAAGGAGAACAATTCCATAATATCCAAAATAAAGATACGTATAAAAAAACACAGAGTATAAATAAATGGCAGAAGCAGTGTAAGGATATTAGATTTAGGATGTTCCATAGTAGAGTCATTCAGAATCTAAAAACAAATATGAAGAAGTATAAAAGAGGGAGAGAAACAGTCAGACAAAAGGAACGTGTTGAGGTTATAGCTGATAAGGCCTTTGCTCTCAAAAGGAAGCTATTTATTTTTATTCTAAACAGAATGAAGACACTGGATAAAATAGTGTTGTACTGTCCACCTGTTCCTGCCTCTTCTGTTCTGCAGCTGGTCGTAACCTTTCCAACTTACCCTCTCTTCCCTGGGTGCTAGATGCATTCTTCGTGCTGCCCTGTGAAGGTACTGCCCACTGGTTCCACTCTCATTCCCTTGGTGTGTCTCCAGTTTCAGTTCTGCTTTCCCAGGACCATTCCGGGAAGAACACACAAAACCTCTCAAAGGGACACAGCTTGTAACCAGTATTTTGCCATGTAGTTGGACGTAACAGTACACACATTTAACAGACCAGAAACATCATATAAATGGAGATCACCATGCTCACATCAATCCACCGGGACACACCTTGCACCATCATACAACAGAACTCATTAAAGCAGAAATCCTACTATGCATCCAACATAGTTCAATACGCCATAAAATGGCTATAAAGCCACAAACCACATTCGCTGCCTCAAAAAGCCTTACTCACATAACATGCCAGATAGCGACCATACAATGGCCGTGCATGCCATCCTCGAATACAGGTAATCTTTTTGGAATTGCTCTCTAATATATATAGCGCTCTAATATCACAAATTAATTATCAAGAACATTCACCCACAAGTCATTCAAGCTCACACATTGGCCTAATAGAATCAAACCCATTCACTCTACAGCTTGCATATTCTTCACAAGCCAAACCAGCCTCTGGTCTGTGATGGAAGTCACTTTCTCACTACTACAGGCACTGCTATTCTATAGAGGTGTCAGTTTGTTATGCTATAGCGATAACGTAACGCCTAACCAGTATCAGTTAAAGAGGCGCAAGGTTTCTACCTAGGAGTGGGAAGGATCTTTTGGGAAACCTAATGCAGAGAAGGTTCTCAGACAGAAGCGTTACAGAAATGACCAATCATTTGTTTAAAATTGCTTTTTATTTTTAAATTCAGGGTTTTTTTTCATTTACGTGGAGACCAGTAATTTAGTGAAACTAGACCATTACAATTCTGAAAGATATAACAAAATCAGAGAAGACAGAGATGAAAGAGATTTGGGAGGAGATTTCTGCAGAAAAGAGTCCTACCTAGAAATTGTACAGCTTTAGATTGAAAATGCTTTCCGACAGAGAAATAGAATTCTATGAATTGTTAGATAGGTTAAGCTTGGCTAGTTTGTACTCCATGTCAAGAATAATTGTGTGGGTAAGCCTAAGCCTTGCTAGCAGTCGAATTAGAGTATTAACCCCTTCGACGCGCATGACGGACCGGTTCCGTCATGCACGTCGGTTGGGCTGTGCTTATGACGGAACCGTTCCGTCATGGCCCAACCCGCGCTCAGAACCTTCAGCGTGGCGCGGAAATCCGCGCCACGCTGAAGGGGTTAAAGTCTTTCCCAGAAATACAGAATCTTGCAGAATTTAATCCCGAAAGTAGAAATATTCTGAAAACTAACATGCTGGATGCATACTAATCAAGAAGGAGTCCTCACCTTCAAAACATGTTCCTCTATGAAGTACTTCAACATTATACATATAGAAGTAATGTAACTGAAAACATAGAAGAAGGAAGGAATGGAGTACTTTGATGTGACGTTGTTTGGTGAGACACAACACAGGGAATATAACTAACCACCAAAAGCTTAGATTCCAAATCCCTCAGAGAAGAGAATTGTTCTACGTGGCACTTTTGCAGTTGTTCAAGCCATGGCGTGCAGAATCAGATTTACTTGGATGGTATGACTGCATTGAAGACTTTTTCAACACTATTAAAAACAGCATTGAGTGCTGAGGCTTTCCAACCTACCTGCAAATGTTGAAAGATGAGATTGAATAGGAAGAAACCATCACTGCTGAGATAGCAAAAGAAGGTTCACAAAGCAACCATAAGTTCTGCACCAGCAAGTCAATATCCTCTTGGAGAACCAATTATTCAAAGTGAAGCAGCTACAGCTATAAATTAGGTAGAGACTGCAATGCAGCAAGCAAGAGAGGAAATTGTGGATTTCAAACATGAGAAGAAACAATGTGATTGTTCTTCATAAAAACCAATAGTACTATACATCAGTGGTTAAGCTGGCACTGGAAAAAAAAGTTTCCTAATTAAAGGTCTCACTAGTTATCTATAGAAGACTACAGAATCAAGCTTGCCATGTGTAGTAATGGCATCAACAGGATTAGCTGCACATAACATTAAAGGGATTACTTTACATACCCTACTAATGCTACCTATTGAACATGACAAAAACCTGGAATACCAAAAACTATTTGGGGAAGCTTGCCATGAGTTGTCAAGAGTGTCGAAGAAACCGAAGCTTTTAATCATTGATGAGGTCAGCATGGTGTCCAACTTAATGCTTGCCTTCATACAGTTAAGAATGCAGGATATTTTGAGAATAAGCTACTATGTGCTCTTTGGAGGAAAACATTTGACTGTGTTTGGTGACCTACTGCAACTCACCCTCATAAAAGGATACCCTGTTTTCAAAACACTTGTCTATAATGAAACAAGAAATTCTCTGTGGAGTATTGGCAATGTGAATATTTGCTGAAACTTTAAATACAAGTAACTAGTGAAAAATATGCATCAAGCACCTGATGAAAGTTGTGCATATATAGTGAAGGACATTAGAATAGGAGTTCTAACAAAAGTGGGAACACGTACTTTGGAAAATCGTCTTATCAAGAAACTATTTACATCTAATATTACAGCAGCAGAACTAATGCACCCTTTCTTTGAGGAACAGAAGTCGATAGTTTGTTAAATGCCAACAGTTGAAGAGTGCTCCAAGTTAAATGAACAATTACTACAACTGGAGAAAGAAGATATTTTGTAAATTACAGCTATTGAAAAAATGGAACATTAGGGAGTCACAATACTACTCACAGATGAACTACAAACAAAAGTGTATGCTTTGGAGAAGTCTATCAAAAACTGCAGTATTAGAAAACATTTACGCATGAGCAACAAGTGTTGTGTAATTTGCGCCACAATTTAAATGTTGAGGAAGAGTTAGTCAGTGGTGCAATGGGTATAGTAGTTGATTTTATTCATTTTTAAAATAGAAATGACGTTCAATACTTGGCTATAAAATTTGATCAGATTGATGTGAAGCAAAATAGCAATTGTGTTGTACAGTTTTTGCTAGTGAAAGACTTATATATGCGGTGCCAACAGTTTCCACTGCCTCTAGCATATGCTGTAACTGTCCATAAATCTCAAGGTTTAAGTGTAGATGCAGCTTTTGTTAATATTGGAAGTACTGTATTTAGAGAAGAAATGTTATATGTAGCATTTGTTCGAGCTAGAACATTGTTTGTTTGTGATCAATTTTGGTAAAAAGAAAGTGCTGATGCAAGCTGTGTAAGAGAGTACAATCGATTAAGAAGTGTATACGCTCCTTATTTGGGACAGTTACCTGTTTAGGAGAAAAGGAAAATCTGTCCAAAGTGGAAAATTACAAAAAAGTGTACACATGCAAAAGAAAAGACAATATAGAACCTGTGAAGAAGAGAAATCTGGAACTTGATGGGGATATTGTAGGTTACTAGATGGAAAACACTTCAGGTGTCACCTGCACAATGTACTATTTCTTTGACCACATCTAGTCAACCAAATTGAACAAGAACCAGATAAGAGATTGTGATCTGCATTGTATCACTTGCTGCAACGTTTACTGACTGACAGAACTGTGGCACATTCTGCTTCAGGTATTTGAGATCTTTTAGATATATGTAGTGGATCAATAATGTTTACTCTCAACAGTCAACAAGATGAACAATAATGTATTATGGTTATGTCTGAAGTTTTAGAAGAAGAATTTGTAAATATTGATGATTTATTTAGAGTAAGTTAAATACGGAACTATGACTGTGAAGATTGTGATAATTCATCTACCACTAAAATAGATTCTGAGTGTTTTCTCTATGGAACATTACCAGATTCAAAAAGTGTGCCTTTTCACAAATTGTTGAAGAATGCTAACCAAAATGTGACCTGCCCAAACTGCAGATCAGATGTTATCTCTTCCTTAATTCTAACAAGAACTGGAAAATACTTTATAGTAATGCTACAAAGATGCAGAGGAGATGGTTCTAAATTGGAAACTCAAATACAAACTTCAAAGATGAACAAATATCAATTTTGGAAAGAACTTTTGCTACTTCAACTATCATCTTTCACAAAGGAATTAGTACAACCTCTGGATACTACACTTTCTATTTAAAGAGTGAAACTGGATGGACTGGAATGTAAGGACATCAACCTTAAATTCAAACCAAACTTCCTTTCAAATTATCAAACACTTATCTTTTCTTTCTTCAAACAAAGTTATAACGAGGAATTGGGGATACAAAAGTGCTGTACGGTGTTCCGTCTACGTGGTTCATCAGTCTTCTAAACATTATTCGGTGTCTTGGGGGTAATTACTTTGAAGTCTTAAAAATTGAATAAGCCTTTTATCTCCCACAAAGGAGTTAATACCATACCTAAATAATACACTGTGTAATTAAAGTCAGAAACTGAACTGTCATAATCCAATTACAGCAGCCTTACGTTGAAAGGCAAAACTGCCTTTGTAACTAAAAAATGACTCCTTTTTTTTATCAACCTAACTTATATGCACTATTTGCGGGAAAAATCAACTATACTATGGGATGTTGTCTATTTGGATTATCACTATTCAAACATTATTTGGCCTACCAGGGGTGATGTTTTCAAAAGGATCTCCAAAACTGAAGAGTGCTTTGTATTTATTTGTAATATTGTATCAGAAATAATATTTCAAGAAACATTTTCAACATAGGTTTGTTTACATTACTGTAGTAACTCACACCCATTCACACATCCATAAAGCCACCCACACAGGTACTTTCTCATCTATACAGCTACTCACACATGCAATTAATCACCAATACAGCCACTAACACAATCACTGCCTCACCTATACAGCCATTCACACAGATACTCACTCTCTAATACAGCCACTCACACAACAACCCACTTAACCAAACACCCACTCAAACAGCCACTCACTCACCTATACACCCAATCATATACCCAGCCACTCACCTATACAGCTACTCACACAGCCACTCACTCACCCATACAACTACTCACACAGCCACTAACTCACCTATACAAGCACTCACATACCCACTCACTCTCCCATACCCCTACTCACACAGCCTTTTACCTATCCATACAGCCATTCACACAGCCACTCACACACTCATAAAGCTATTCACCCAGCTACTCACTCACCCATATAGCTACTCATGCTAGCAGTTACTCACCCATATAGCTACTCACATTAGCATTCACTCACCCATACAGCTACTCATTCAGCCACTAACTCAATCATACAGGCACTTATACTAGCACTCATTCACCCATGCAGCTACTCACACTAACACTCACTCATTCCTACAGTCACTCACAGTGGCACTCACTCACCCATACAACCACTCACACAATCACCCTTATGGCCACTGACACAGGTACTAACTCATACAGCCATTCAAACAACCATTTACTCACCTAAACAGCTACTCCTACATCTACTGTCTCCCATATAGTGACTCACACGGCCACTCACTCACCCATACATTCACTCTCACACACTAACCCACCAATACAGTCACTGATACACCCACTCACTTACCCATATATCTACTTACACAGCTGCTTACTCATCCATACAACCCTTCACACTACCACTTGCTCACCCATACATCTACCCACACTAGCAAGCACTAACCCATACAGCCACTCAAAGTAGCAGTCACTCATCCATACAGTCACTCACACATCCACTAACTTACGCATACAGCTACTTCTACTAACACTCACTCACCCAACTACTCACACACTCACTCAATTACACAATCACTCATACACCCACACAGTTACCCATACAGCCACTTACACAGGTACCAGCTTACCCATACAGCCACTCACACAAACATCCACTCACCCATGCAGCCACTCACATAGCCACTCGCTCACCCACACAACCAGTCATTGAGCCATTCACTCACCCATATACCTACTCACACAGCCGCTCGCTCATCCATACAGTAACTAACACTGACATTCACTCACCCATACAGCTACTCACACACCCTCTGACTCACCCATACAGCCACTCACACTAGCAGTCACTGAACCCATATGGTTACTCACAGTAGCAGTCACTCACCTATACACTATACAGCCACTAACACTGCCACTCACTCTCCCATACAGTCACTGACACTAGCACTCACTCACCTATACAGCTACTCATACACCTATTCACTCACTCATACAAGCACTCACATACCCACTCACTCACCCATTTAGCCACTCACACAACCACTCAGTCACCTATATGGTCAGTCACATGGCCACTCGCCCATCCATACAGCCACTCACACAGCCACTCAATCCTATCTGGCACTCACACAGCCATTCACTTAGCCATACAAACAATCACACATGCAGTCACTCACCCACACAGTCAGTGATACACCCACTCATACAGCTAATCACACACCAAATCATACACCAATACAGCCACTCACGCAACCACTCACTCACCCATGCACCCATTCACGCAGCCACTCACTCACACATACAGCACAGTTTACCTTTTTCCAACCGTAAAAGGTGATTTTGACAAGAAACTTTTTTCCTTTTTATTATAACATTTTTTATAAAGTTTTTTGCTTTTATAACATTTTGTATTTTTGTCAAACAAAATGACAATGGGGGGGAGAAAAAATTGCAACAAGCAACACAAAAACAGAGGACAAACTGGTTTAAATGAAAAAAATAGCATGAATGTGTCCTTGCAGCTTCATTGATAACATCAACAGACTACTCACCAGCTGTGAGTGTAGTGCTATAGTCAAGGCAATATGTGCCAACATGCCTTAACTCAGGGGCTATTTCAGAACAACGCTTCTCAACTTCACTGGGCACTCTCTCCCCAGGGACAGATGGTGCAGCTGAGGATGTAGAGGGTCCCTCTCCTTCTCTCTCCTTCTGTACCCTCTTCAAGCTGTTGAAGTGGGAAGTCTTCTAACGGTACAACATTGAAGTTGTACCACAGGAATATTTTTTGTTTGTACCTCTTGAGAGGGTCTTGCCACATAAACTACATTTTAAAAATTTGGAAATCATCTTAGACTCTCCTGAGGGGATTGTGAAAAAATCCCAGGCAATACTCTGCTTCTAGGGTGCAGGCCCTTCATCACCAGATTCTTGGTATTCCATATCATTCTCTTTCTCCTCTAGATGCTGTGGCACCTCCTCCTGCTCATTTCCTCCTGTTGCCATTTTGCAGATAAAAAATGACAATCCTAAAACTCTAATCACAATGCTATAGGAAAAGCAAAGGACAGCTCCTGAGAATGATCCAAAAATGAATAGAATATTAAAGAACAGAGAAATGGCTGGGGTCTTCCTTAGAAGGTAAATGAAACTCTCTTCCCCAATCGAATACCGACATCATCGTGCCTACCAGCGTTGTCGCGAGAATGGGAAATAAAATTAAAAAGGGGTTATCTATAAAAAATGATTACAGAAAGAGAAGTTTAAACCCTTTGGGGTCTATTACGATGGCGGGCGGACATCGCATCGTGAAATGGGACCGCCCGCTATGTGTGTGGTGGTCCCACATACACAATTAGGATGCACCCACCACACTGGCGGGCGCACCCCACATTTTTTACATTACGGCAGACGGTGCTGTCAGCAGCACCCTCTGCAATGCAAAAAAGGCATATTGTACATTTGCATGCACAACGTGGCAGGCACCGCGCGGTGCTTGCCATGTTGTGCATGCAAATGCAGGGGGTACAATAGGTACCCTCCATGTGCCCCCTCAACATCCTGGTGCCCGCAACGGGCCCCCAAATGTGAAAAACGCATGCCTTTCCGTGGTGGCAATGCCGCCACAGAAAGGCTGCTTCCAGCATGCATTGTAATATGGATGGCGGTGTCTAGCATACACCGCCATCATATTCAACTCTTTCCCACCCGGTCGACTCATCGACCGGGTGGAAAAGCGGCGAACGGCCTTCCCGTCTGCCGCGGTGCTCCCCGCCATCATGATGTGGCGGGGGGAAATGGAAGGCAGGCGGGAGATAATGTCAGATGGATCGCCACTGCCATGTGGGCGGTGGCGATCCGCCCGACATTAATATAGACCCCCTTAGTTAGTAAACAGCTATTGTCAAACATTATGTACAAGATGTGCCCAAATATGTTTTACACTGTTTTAAAAAATAGAACCCCAGTTAATAATCCACTGTAACAAATGGGAAGAACTGACACAGAGAAATAAATAAATGACTGGTCCATTATGCAAGTGTAGATTACAACATGTAGTAGAGATTTGAGAATAAAAAAAATATTAAGTAATTCTCAGTACACAGATGAGTGCACAATTTACCGAAATCAGTGGACTCTTTTTTAAAAACAATGAGATTCCATTCAAATCATCATATTCATATCAGAAAAATTAAATCTCTGAATGAAACATTTGCAATTTAAACATATCTTGAACCCTAGGTAAACCTCTCCTTTTTAACAATGGAAACTAATCTATCTTGAAAGCCAGGCAAATAGAAAACAAAAATGTTCCCACTAAAAATCCATATTAAAAAATGATCTGAAATCCTTGACATTAAGTAAATACATGATAAATACATGCGAGTAAAATCTGTACTTCACTGACTTACAAATGTATTTTAAACTGCCATCTCCTTGTAAGGGCAAAGACCATGGTTCTGTTCTTTAAATATATTAAGTATGGAAATGTGCAAAAACAATAACACTACTCAGACATCCACTCATACACCTATAAAGTCACTAACATACCCACCCAAAAATCCAAAGCACCACTTGCACTTCAACCTGTTCCCCAAATGTAATAAACTTACATTTGGGGAACAGGTTAGCTGAGTTGTTTCAACAAGGTTTTATCTCCTCAGAGTTTTGAGGAAAATAAAATTCTTTCTACCTGAGGATAGTTTTAGGACGGCAGCCACAGCGCTCATTTTGTCTTGGCTGGACTATTGTAATAGTCTGTATCTGAACATTCACAAGAAACATCTAAACAGACTCCAGCTGGTGCAAAATGCAGCAGCCAGGTTGTTAACCGGCACACATAGGTTTGTCTCTGTTAGGAAGGAACTTTGGCAGCTCCACTGGCTCCCAGTGAAACAGCGTGCAAAATTCAAAGTACTTTGCATGGTTTTTAAGTCTCTGACAGGCAGGGGCCCTGAATATCTTAGGAAACGCCTTCAATGGTATGTCCCCAGGAGAACACTGCGATCCATGGAGGCAAAGCAAGTGGCCACCCCTGAGTTAAAATAGCCAATTGGGGTGACAGAAGTTTCATCGCCTGTGCTGCTAAAGCCTGGAACAACCTACCATTACATCTCAGGAATGATACAGAGCTCCTCTCCTTTAGGAGGGGGCTGAAAAGTTGGCTGTTTTCCAAATAGCCATTTTGTTTTTTGGTAACCAATTAGGCATGGCTCAGCACCAGGACACCTTTGGGTAGAAGTGCGCTTTAAAAGCTTATTAACATAACATAACATAACACACACAGGCGCTGACACAACCAGTGACAAAGCCATCGAGGTAATCACACAATCCCTCACAGACCCACTTACACACTCATAGACTACCTCAGACACCCACTGACACATTCATGCTCCCATTGAGAAATACCGGTGTTTACACATCCACTGTGAAACATTACAGGTTATAGTTAGAGTTAGAGTTAGAGTTAGAGGAAAAGGTATTTAAAACACCTTAGAAATTTACTGAAAAAACAAAGGTTACAAGGACATTATAGTTGGGAAGCAGAATTAAAAAACAAATGTAGAAATGTACCGAAAAAAACGAAGGTTACTGGGAGGTTATACAATATAGTCAGGCTACAAAACCATAGAAACTCAGCAGTTATATTTACCTGAGCTGGCTATAAATTTTGCCCCTGCAATGCACTGCTTATGACCTCATATATTACATCACTCACAAACAAGATCAGTGACATCACGGAAGACATCAGTGATGACATTTAAAATGGCATCACTGATGATATCACTACTAATACACCCATTCACACACACCTACAACCTTTCATACGCACACTCACACAATCACTCACATACCCATTTACAGACCCATACAATTACTTACACAACCACTCACATATCCATAGAGCCACTCACACACCTACCCACTCAATCATTCATAGAGCCTGATCATACAACCAGTCACTCACCCATACAGCTACTCACACACTCACCTATATAGCTACTGACACACCTAGATAATAACCTATACAGCCACTCACATGCCCACTCACTCACTCATACAGCCTCTCATCAGAACTACTCACTCACCTATAAAATCACTCACACATTCACAAACACATTCAAACAACCACTTGCATACCCATTTACTCATCCATACAACCTCTCACACAGCCACTCACTCACCCATACAGCTAATCCCATAGACACTCATTAATCCATACTGCCACTAACACACCAACTCACTTAACCAAACACTCACTCAAACAGCCACTCACTCACCCATACAACCACTTAAATACATAGTCACTCACCTGTGCAGCCATTCGGACACCCACTTACTCAAACTTACAGTCTGTGACACATCAACTCACCTACCCTTATATCCACTCACACAGCCACTCACTCACCTTCCCACCCACTCACCTACCCATACAGCCACTGACACACCCATTTACTCACTCACTAATACAGCCAGACACACACCCACTATGTCACAGACACAGCTACTCAGACCCATACAGCCACTCACACACCTGTACAGTCCCTCAGACACCCACTCACACATGGATACACACAGTCACACAGTGGCTCACATAAACTATGCTAAAAAGGAATTACTCATTAGTTGTACACAAAGTATACTAATTCAATTGTTGTGGTACCTTAGTATACACGTTTAACGCACAAAATCTTTTAGAAAACACTCACAATTACTGGATGATGTCATGAGTGATATCATTTGAGATGCTATCGGTGATATCATCAGTGATGTCACTTACCATGTCATGAGTGATGTAATATATGATGTCATAAACAGTTCATTGCAGGGGCATACATCTTAGTTAGCTCAGGTAACTATAACTGCCGAATTTCCCTGGTTTTGTATGATTGAAACTTAGCCTACCTATAACGTCCCTGTAACCTTTGTTTTTTTAAGAGTATATATAGATAGATAGATAGCTAGACAGACAGACAGACAGACAGACAGACAGACAGACAGACAGACAGACAGACAGACAGACAGACAGACAGACAGACAGATAGATAGACAGACAGACAGACAGACAGACAGACAGACAGACAGACAGATAGATAGATAGATAGATAGATAGATAGATAGATAGATAGATAGATAGATAGATAGATAGATAGATAGATAGATAGATAGATAGATAGATAGATAGATAGACAGACAGACAGACAGACAGACAGACAGACAGACAGACAGACAGACAGACAGACAGACAGACAGACAGACAGACAGACAGACAGACAGACAGATAGACAGACAGATAGATAGATAGATAGATAGATAGATAGATAGATAGATAGATAGATAGATAGATAGATAGATAGATAGATAGATAGATAGATAGATAGATAGATAGATAGATAGATAGATAGATAGATAGATAGATAGATAGATAGATAGATAGATAGATAGATAGATCTAGATAGATAGATAGATAGATAGATAGATAGATAGATAGATAGATAGATCTAGATAGATAGATAGATAGATAGATAGATAGATAGATAGATAGATAGATAGATAGATAGATAGATAGATAGATAGATAGATAGATAGATAGATAGATAGATAGATCTAGATAGATAGATAGATAGATAGATAGATAGATAGATAGATAGATAGATAGATAGATAGATAGATAGATAGATAGATAGATAGATAGATAGATAGATAGATAGATAGATAGATAGATAGATAGATAGATAGATAGATAGATATATAGATAGATAAATGGATAGATAGATAGAAAACCCTGTTGAAGGCTACTGCTGAAACGTGTTGGTCTCATGTCTGCACCTGATGGTAGAACTTACTAAATAAAAATAAGGATTTTATTAAACCTGACTGTGCTGCTGTAGGCTTGCTGCATCCATGGTGAAGAGTGAAAAGGAGAGGCTGCAACAGAGACAAATTTTGATATGTATAGATGTAGATATATATAGATATATAGATATATTTCCTACTGGTTGTTTTTAGTAGGTAGTCATTGTTCGGACCTAAAAGCATTTGCTGTTTTGCCAAGAACATCAGCGCCGTTTGACGAATCTTCACAAAATTCTCAAAATTAGTATGTCACCCACTTCAGCTGCTGTGTGGAAAGTTTCGGGGTGATTCATCAAGGGGGGACCAAGAAAAAGAGGCGGTCCAAAACCACTTTTTTCCTATGCAATTTCCTATAGGGATTTTGAACACTACTACAGTCTGAACCGCTGAACGGAATTACACCAAATTTGGTAGAATGGTAACTTTGGTCCAGAAAGCATCCTCCGGAGAGTGAGCATGCCTTTTGTTATTTGGTAAAACCCTTTCAGTAGTTTTTAAGATTTTAAAAGAACCCAAATTTGTATATCTAGGGATGCAGAACTTCCATGGATCCACCCTTGGTAAATCCACACCTGCACGCGCAACATCAAGGCCCTGATTGGCTGGCTGCAACCTGGGAGAAAAGTTCCTGCTGCCATTTTATATATCGGGAAACAGTCCGTAGGGCTGAAACGTTTCATGCAAACTAAATGAAGGGGTCAGGTGAGGGCATTCCTGACCCCATGTGGGAGATATAAATGTGGGGAAAGCTAGTTTATAGGGAAGTAAAATGTCAGAAAACATTATTTTGGCCATGCGCAAGATCCACAGGTTTGTTGTGGAGCTCAGCATAGCCCCCCATGTAAATCTGTGACAAATCCACAAATCTCACTGGGAATTAAAATATAGTTATATATATTTGCACACCCACCCTGACACTCACACAGACACTCCCACACCCACAGTGACACCCAAACAGACACTCTCATACCCTGAAACTCACCCAGACAGATGCTCTTATACCTACTGTTATAGAGGAAAAACAATGGTTCCTGTGGAATAATATACTATGAGGTTATGATACATAAGCACAATCGCGATATAGAGGGTTAGATAATGGCAGAGCGCGAAGGAACCACTAACACACCGAGTACAGTGTAGTATATTTTATGGATTTTTTAAACAATAAAGTTAGGAGTAAACATTATACATCAAAACAACATTTGTGCATAGTGTCCCAAGTGACAAAGGGAACCTAAACCTGAGTGACAATGTGAATATTAAATACAAGGTTTCCACAGTTTGTACAAGTCGACCATTATCATAATAATTCCATGTGAACAACAGCTATATACAGTGATATGTGCTGGGTAAATGGTTCGCTTCTTCTGTATGTTGACGGCGTTTCGACCCTCAAAACAATGTGGGGTCTCTTCAGGACTATTGATGAAGGGACATCTAAATGGGATTGAAATAAAAAGAGAGCATAAGGCCCATATACCGGCATAAATGCGAAAAATAGGAAAAATAAATCGAATCAGGCCGTTGGATACCTGAATATATGGTTGCGCAGCCTTGTGAAAATGATGTGCCACACGTGAAAGAAAGACGAAAAAGGTTTACTCACATGAGGACCTGTCCAGGTACTGTGATTGTGAGAAAAGAAGTAAAGAAGAATGTTGCAATTACTTATAGTTGGACAATGCGCTATGTATAATCAATTACAAGTTTCACCGAGGTTCTTACCTCAATGTGAGGACAGGCTGTCAATCCAATGGGGTATGTAGGTGGGCCAGAGGGGCTCAATTAATTATACGCCACAGCCGTAGCGTTGTAGAATCCCTTTGTGGATTAACAGTGACAATGCACAGAGTATTTCTGAAAATTAAAATAATGAAGGGGCCAGATTACTGAATTAAGGGCTGAGCGCAAGGGCTAAGCGGCCTGGATATGCCAATTCTTACCTCGGTAGAAGAACGGAAAAGCTGGACAGCGCTCTGCATGTAGATTCAAAAAAAGCCGCGTCAGTCAGCTTGATCGGGTACAATGACATAGATCCTCATCCAGAGAGGATTGTTATATACAGGGTTTCCCGCTCTTTTTGCCAAGGGAAACCGGCAGACCTAACTAGGGAAAACCGCTGCACCGAGCAATCCGGTGCTCCGTTTCCGTGATCGGTAAAGAGTGAAAAA
Source organism: Triturus cristatus (assembly GCF_964204655.1). NCBI lineage: Eukaryota > Metazoa > Chordata > Amphibia > Caudata > Salamandridae > Triturus > Triturus cristatus. Next base: position 1,507,228,730 of record NC_140589.1, read on the forward strand.
AGACCTTAGTGGGAGTTGAAGAGATAGAATGTGTGGCACAAAGGTGGGGCTGTTGCGCTAATGACAGTGGTGAATTCTCTGTTAAGGCACAATACCGGTGATGGGTACTAAATAGGGAAGAGCAGGTAAAATGACATATATATTTTGTATATTTACAAAATTCTGAATTACGCCGGTGTTTATAATATGCAAACACGCATGCTGGGCACTTCATGGAGTATGGACATTGTATGTGGGCAGATATTTCACAATTATAATTCTTAGTTAGTGAACACATATTGCATAAGAGTGATTCTAATATATACAGTTCAAGTGTTACAGCAAATATGAACTAAATAAAGCTGTTGGATCAAGCATAGTCGGATGTCAGATAACGTACAGGTGCATTCAGACCACAATTGTTATATCACATGCAGTTGTTTAGCGAAGGGAAGTGACATATCCTCTCCATTCCTCAGCAGAGTTAAGCCCTTCATTTACTGAATTCACCTTATCTATCCAGCGGCATTCATTCCATTGGAGTATCTGAAGGATGTCATCTCCTCTTTCTGGAAGAGTGGCAATCTCAATTGCTTGCCACTTTATTTCATCAGCAGTATGACCTTTTACATTGTAATGAGACACAAGTGGTGTGTTTTCAACTGATCTGCGTATACGACTGCGATGTTGGCCAATGCGAGCCTTGACCGGTTGTTGTGTTTGTCCAATATAGGGGAGGCCACAGTGACACCATATGCAATAAACAACATTCTTTGTATTGCAGTTAGAGAATGATTGTAAATCGTGTTTTACACTACCATGTTCAAATGTGTTGGTATTGAACGTGAAATTGCAGGAAACACAATTGCCGCATTTGTGGTGTCCTTTCATTTTGGGGAGGCCCCATGCAGTGATCAATGTGTTTGTCCTGTTGGTGATTAAGTCAGTAGATGACCTGACCAAATGATCTTTTCTATTTTTTCATCGTTTGTAGGCAAACAGAGGTGTGTCTATTGTGGGTTCAATGCTCTGGATAACATTCCAATTTTTCGTGATCAGGTTGCAGACTTGATTGGTGTGTGTGCCAAAGGTGGTGACACATACAATCTTGTTAAGATTGGGTTTCTCTTTTGTCTAGAGAAGTTCTTCTCTGGAGCAGTGCCAGGCACATTTGAGAGACTTTTTAACAAGTCTGTTGGGGCACCCTCTTGTGACTAGTTTGGTCCTTAGTATCTCCGCCTCTTGCATGTAGTCTGTTTTAAGGGTGCAATTACGGTGTATCCTAAGGAATTGGCCGAATTGCAGTCCATCCCTTAGTGCACGTGGATGTTGGCTTTGGTATGAAAGGAGGGTGTTCTTTTCAGTGGGTTTCCTATGAAGGGAAGTGTATAGTCTCCCTTTATCATGATTGATGTTTAAATCAAGGAATGCGATGGTGGTTTTATGTACTGTGGATGTAAATATGAGATGGGTCTGGATGGTGTTAAGGTACGTAACAAAATTGCCAAAGTCTGTCTCACTTCCTGTCCAAATCATAAAGATGTCATCTATGTACCGCCTCCAACATTTAATGATGGAGCGGTACACATTGTTAATGTTGAGAGCAAATGTTTGCTCCAAATAGTTCATATAGATATTTGCCAGATTTGACGCAAAAACTGCTCCCATGCTGGTGCTAGAGCACTGCTGGTAGTATTTGCCACCTGATAGAAAGTAATTACTCTGTAGGGCAAATCAGTAATCGTGTGATGATGAAAGTGGTTGCTACCTGGATGGGTCTAGATCTGCTTTCTAACAGTTGTCCAATGATTGCTATGCTTTCTTTCTGGGGTATGTTGTTGTATAGTGAGCTGATGTCTAAAGTAGCCAACATGTCAGTTTCCAAATTGTATGGTATCCCATCTACCAGGTTAATCATATACATGGTATCTTTGATGAATGTTTCTTGTAGGGGAACATATTCCTTAATGAAGTAATCTATATAAACCCCAATGGGTTCTAGAATGGATCCACACCCTGATATAGGGCGACCAAGGGGACTCGTTGTGCTTTTATGAACCTTGGGTAGGGTGTAAAGCACTGGGGTTCTGTGATTTTCAGCATTGAGGAATTTGAACTCTTTTTTGGAGATATACCCTGCTTCTTTGGCCATAGTAGTTATTTGTAAAATCTCATTATGGATGTCTGTAAGGGGGTTAGTGCATAGTATTTTGTAGTGATTTTTCTCACTGATTTGTTTGTTGATCTCTGTTTCATAGTCATTGTGGTCTTGTACCACAATTCCACCACCTACTGTGACACCCAGACAGACACTCTTGTATCCACTCTGACATATATACAGACACTCTCATACCTACTCACACACCCAGAGAGACATTCTCAAATCCAATCTGATGCCCATACAGACACTCCCACCCAGTGACACACCCATACAGACACTCTCACACTCACACACACAGACAGACACTCTCACATCCAGTGTGATACCTATACAATCTCACACCTCCTCACACCCACAGATACTCTTACTCACACACAGATACTCTCACACCTATTCTGATGCCCATACAGACACTCTCACACCCATGCACACACAGAAATACTCTTGCATCCACTCACACACATAAACACTCTCACTCCCTCTATCACTCTCACACAAACACTCTCACCCGTACTCACACACCCAGACACTCTAACACTCACTCTGATGCCCCTACAAACACTCTCACAACCAGTGACAGACAGTCTGACACCCCCTCACACACACAGACACCCTCTCAAAGACTGATAGACAGTCAGACATCCAGTCACAGCCCCACTCAGATTCTCACCCACCCACTCACAGACTCAGGCATACCCATACACATCTACTCACACACACACACATATTCACCTTTACACTAAGGGCCTGATTCTGATGCGGTTAGGAAATCCTTCCGATCAAATGGGTTTGGAAATGGTTTCCGACTGACTCGGGAGAGTTTGATGCATCCAGATGCTTGCCAAAACAATTTGGTTGGACCCCTATTAACTTCTATAGGAGCCTATGTTCCTAAACGCATCGTAATCTGCCCCTCGGTCGGGAAGACACATTCCCGATCCGATTCAGAAGGAGCAAATGCCACTAGGAGGCCTTCCTAACCGCATCGTAATCAGGCCCGAGGTGGGAATGCTTTCCTAACCGCATCAGAATCGGGCCCTGAGTGTTAGAGTGATAAACCACTCACATTTCCAATATGACATTCTGTAGTGATATTGGTGTGCATTGGATGAGCGCTTTTGGTATGTGGATCACAACAGATCTGTGGATGTGCCTGAGATTTAAGACATTTTAACGTTTTTTTTAAACTGTCTTTAGTGAAAGGGTTGGCTCTGAAAAGAGCCTTTGTGTTTATGATGTGTAGTTGATAACTACACATAATACAAGATGCAGTTTTTTAAGTTCTTGAGGAACATCCTGTTGCCTTTCTCTGTCAAGTGAATGCCATAATTTCTAGATCTACCCTCCATGTCAAACAGTAAATTGTTGTTATAGATGGAGCCCATGTTGTGGTCTCCTAGAAATGTAGAAACAGTTTTATTAACATAATTCCTGTCTTTGACTATCTGTGGACAGAATTTGTTTAACCACTTCCATTTCAGCCTTTGATAAATGTTAGAGGACATCAGGGAAGGTAGGGAAAAGTGGCATTAATTGTCCAATGGTAGTGTTCATTAGGATTTCCAGTCCTACCCTGGTAAGTGTGCCTAGGTCATTGCCACCACAGTACACAATCATGAGGTCTGGATGTTGGCAATCCACAATGCTTTCAACTAAAAGTAAAAACAGAAATTGAAGTCACTTTAACCCTCTCTGGCCCACCCAAGTAATGTCCACATTAGGCAAGCCCAACTCCCATGCAATGCCACTCTTTCTAGCACCTTATCAAGCCCAACACTCAAAGCTATGACCCACAATCCATAGACTAACCATTTTGAAGGCAAGGAGGAGTAATACACAGAAGGCTGGAGATGAATGAGAAAGTTTTCAAAATGAAAGGCAGTTAAAATGGAGGACAGCACTTAATTAAAAGAAAACAAATGTGTTTGGTGTGAACATGCAGGTGTCTAAAATTAGTTCGTATTTTGAGAAAAAAATAATTAAATTTGTGACTGGATGTGGGTAAATTGCAATTTGTTAATTCTATTTGGATATGCTTATACTTCCAAACAGTCAACCACTCCTGCTGTAGTTTAATTTGAAGCTGGTTTGCTGCTTAAAGAAAGTGTGGTGAACTTTTGACTTACTGGTACAAGAGAGTGTTCCAAAGGCGGTTGCTATGGACAGTGAGCTAAAGCAGTATGGGGTGAAGGATTATGAAGAGCCTTTACTCTCCAACGTAAACGTAGAGTGGTTTAAACACATTCCCTATTATGGAGGGGTTATTTTCTAAATCAGTACTATCTTATAAAGTTAAATGTAGGTGCAAAGTTAGAGTAGTATAATGTTAAATGGTTAAACAGACTCCTGCATAGATTTGCAAATCCACTGCGAAGTTACACGGGGGACCGCACTGAGCATCGCAAAGGATTCGATTCTTGGAAAAAAACAAGCAAATTAGGGTTCTTTGCAGGAAACATGGAAAGGGTTAAAGAAATACTGACCATTTAGAAGTGGTATAACATACAAGAAGGATGAAAAGAAACCTGTAATTTGTTAACTAGAGAAGCATAAGTAAGAGGACATGGTGAGAGGTAACCATTTTACCTGCTTTTCTTCTGAGAGAGGAGATGGTTTGCAGGAGTTCTGACTGGAGATTTCAAATGAAAACAGGTGTTACCAGACATGGAAATAAAACTGAGAGAATAGCAAAGCACTTTTAAAGGTATATTAATTTGGCTGTAGAATATAAAAGCATATTTAGAAAAGAAATAGTGAGAGTATGTAAGTTAAAAGAAAATGTGTAGCTTTTAGACACTATGCTAGAAAGGACAATAGAAGGGTGCTTAGATTAGAACAATAACAAAAAATACAGTGAGCAGGAAAGGAGAAAGAGGAGTAGGTATACTGAATGAACATTAATTTTATTATTCCAGTATAAATGAATGAGTTTGAATTTAGATGTGTGTGCTTGCTTATAGTATGTAATATAATAGTATGATTTGCATAATCTCAAATAGTCAGACAGGCACTTACAGACCCAGTTATACTCCTGCAAAAACACTTATGTATTCATCACACATGTAGCCATTTAGTGACTGCCATACTCACTCATACACCAATAAGATTAAGATCATTTACACACCCATTTACCCACCTGTACATCCAAGTTTTTTTTAATGTATTTATTGAGTCTTGTTGCATACAACATATGCATAACACTTAGCGCCATAGAATGGCTACAAACAGAAGAAAAGTAATGGAAAGAGAAAGAAAACAACCCATGCAGTACAGTACATCATGTGTCACATTGAGATCGATCATCATCTTAGCTGAGAGCGCCAAACATCACTTTTTATCATAGGGGATTTCTAAACACACTATTGAGTTATATCTAGTTATTATACAATAAAAAACATTTATGACAGCACTGGGTGGTCCAGCTGGTATACAGTCAGCGGTGCCCAGATATCCTTGGGTCTGGAGGCCTTAGGCAGTTCTTCATTTTCCCACACCAATGTTTTGTCACCAATCATTTCGCTAATAGTGTAGGGGTAGCCACTAGCTTCCTGTTGCATGGTTTAGGCGAATTAACTAGGCCCAGTAGGCAAACTTTCAGGGTGCATTCCACATTTTACATTAACATTTGTGTTATAATCTTTGTTACCTGAACCCATAAGTTATAAATAGGCTTACAGGCCCAGGCCAGGTGCACAAAGTCTGCAGCGTTATCGCCACAGCACACACAGCGAGAGTCCTCCCGCAACCTATATCTCTGTAGTCGAACAGATGTATAGTACATTTGGTGAATAAGCTTAAAATGTATTATTCGGAGGTTACAATTGGCAGTAAGGCGCCCAGTTAATGCACAGCATGCCTCCCAAGCCAGCGGTTCCTCAAGCCTACTGTTCCACCTATATAAGGCTGCGGAGCTGGTCACTGACTTTTCTCTAATGGATGTATTATATAATCTAGTGATCAGCCTTTTACTCTCTCCAGTCGTCAATACCACCTGCAGCACTTTCAACATCTCTGGCTCATTTGGAAACTCTGGTTATAACGACCTAACAGCCAGTGCAACCCAGTGTATACAAACCCCAGCATCGCCATTTAGGGTTGCCCGCAGTGAATACATCTAGAGTCAGGAACTGATGTCTATATACAGATCCCCTAGCGTGGTCACTCCAGCAGTGGTGAGGGTTCCCAACGCCCAAGATTCATGGGCTACAGATATGTCCGAATGCACCGAAATTGGCATGGCCGGCGCATAGAGGCATTCCCTTCCTGCTCGGGCACCCAGTTCCCTCCAGGCTTTTAAAGTCCAAGCTACAGTGTTTATCACCTTCCTATTGATCTCCGGCCTGTTATATAACACCATGGCCGTGAGCGGGATTGGGTGTGCATCGTCTGCTTCCACCGCTAAATGTGGGAGATAATGCTGAGGGAAGTGCCAATAGTGCGCGAATTGTGCTTGCGCACATAAGTAATAAAGTCTTAGATCTGAGGCTCTGACACCTCCTCTCTCATATGGTTGTGTGAGGGTGTCCCAGCTGCATCTTGATTGTTTGCCCACCCAAACTAAAGTTAATAAACACGTTTTTAGGGTCTTGAATATTGCTCTATTGAGTATGATTGGTATATTCATGATCAGATATAGATATTTGGGGAGGACTGACATCTTCACTGCTGCTATTATGTCCGCGAGGGAGAATGGGAGACATGTCCATCTGGCAACTTGGCCCATTAGCTTTGCGATAGCACAATCATAGTTCATGCTAATCACTATCTCTGAGTCTCTGTGCACCCACTCTCCCAAGTAACTTACAGGGTCATTTGTCCAAGTCATTAGGAACTCCATTTCATAGCTAGTGGTGCATTGTGTTATTTGTCCCAATTTGTACAGAGGCCTGAGAATCCCTCAAATCAGACATACTCCCATAATAAAGATGCCAGATGTGCCTCAGGTTCTCTCACATACAGCAGCACATCATCTTCGTATAGAGATATGGCCAAGGACTGCTGCCTGAACCCTAGAGCAGCACGAGCATGACATTGCCTGATCTTGCATGCCAGATGTGAAAGGGCTATGAGGAACAACATCAGGGAGAGGGGGCACCCCTGTCTAGTCCCCCTACAAATCTCTTTGGGGCGGATGCCACTTTATTGATATGTATCCTGGCCACCGGGTTCGTGTAGAGTGGGCGCACCCATTTCAGAAAGGCAGGCGGCAACTCTTGTGTTGCAGGACTGCAAAAATATATCCCCATTGTATAGAATTGAACACTTTGGCAGCATCTATTAATACTGCTGTGGCCTTAAGCTCAGGGTTTAGTTGATGCAGCACTGCAAACAGGGTGCACAAGTTATGTGTAGTAGATCTTTGGGGAACAAACCCCAACTGATCCGGTAAGACCAGGCTATGCACCAGAGGTTGCAGTCTGTTTGCGATTATTCTGCCCAGAATTTTGGTGTCAATATTTATCAGTGGCCTATATGATTCACACCTATTTGCCTCCTAATCTGGCTTCAGCAGCATTACTAGAAGAGCTTTGCGCAGTGTAGGGGGCAGGATTACACTAGCATATGCCTCTGTGTACACCTCTAGTAGACTCGGGGCAAGGCTATCCACACAGGTTTCATAGAACTCACTAGGCAGGCCATCAATCCCGACGCCTTCCCATTAGGTAGTGACTTTATTGCTTCTTTCACATCTTCCACTGACAAGGGCTGGATCAAGTACTCTCTCTGGCCCAGGGATAGCCAAACCAGCTCAACATCCTCCAAATACGTAGACACATTGCTTTCTGCGGCCGCTGGCCTAGGCCCATATAACATAGAATAAAACTCAGTGAACACTTTAATAATCTCTGGTGTAGTATAATGTACTTCGAATTCCCGGTCTACTATTTCTACAATGTGTTCCTGTTTCCTTGGCTCTGCCAATTTATTGGCAAGTGACCGTCCTGGTCTGCCACCCTCCCCATATGCCAGTGCTTTCCACCTTCTGGATCTATGATGTACCTCCTACTCTGTGAGGTCAGTGTGCTCTGAGACCAAATCCCTAACCTGGGCTAGCAAATCATGAGTGGGCCTCTGTTCATATGAATGCTCAAGTGTGTGTATCCTCCCTTCGAAGTCTTGTAACCTGTTCCTGAGCGATGCATTCCCCATGCATGGAGACCTTGAAGGCCTTCCATAGCATCCCAGCCCCGTCCACTGAACCTCCATTTTCTAGAAAGCAATTTGAGATGTCAGCCCCAATGGTAGTATGAAATCCTTGGTCTAGCAAAGATGATAGCTGGAGCCTCCATTGAAAGGAAGGTCTAGTGCATGTAGGTATCGCTAGTTCCAACAGCATCGGATCATGGTCAGAAAGTGTCCTGGCGAGGTGTGTTATGCCCAGCCGCAGTCCGTGCAGGTAACAGCGGTGGGGCGGTGGGGCTGGGTAAGGGGGGATTTCGAGGGACGATGTCATAGGAAAATTAAATATTTATTTAATTTCCCCTCTGCATCGTCCCTAGAAATCCCCCCTTACCAGGCCCTGCCACCCCACCGTTGTTACCTGCACGGACTGCGGCTGGTTCCGCCCACAGTCCAGGTGCTCACCTCCCTGGAGACCAGCCTATAGTCCAAACTACACCACGAGCCATGTACTGATGACACATAGGTGCCCTCCATGGCGGTTGGATTCCGATTCCTCCATACATCAACCAGCCCCTCAGCCTCTATTATTTCCCTTATTATTTAACTGCCTGTTTTCCATGCCATGCTGTGGTGGCCAAGCGGTCCAGCTGCGTGTCCAGATACATATTTATATCCCCACCCCATATCACTATTGATGAAGGCAGTGAGCTCATTCACCTCCAGACATCATTATAGGATGCAGGGCCGTCTATATATCAGGGCCATATTTTTCTGGGGTTATGAAGACCCTGTATATCCCATGTTAACAATTTAGTTAAACCACCCTGACACGCCACTTTCTATATCTGGGTTTCCAGATCCCTTGGTGTGTACGAATCCCATTAGTGGACAGCCCTCAAACCTTTCAGGCACGTATCCTGTACTGCATCTGTAATTTAAAATACATTTTTACCCCACCCACTTCAGCACACCCAACTTGCTAAAGCCATCCCCATATAACCCTAACTTGCCCAAACTAGGAAAGGTTCCCCATATCTGTCACTGGGGGACACCCATATGGGGGCACTAGTGCACAAATACCCTCCCAGTGACCAGGGAGTGATTCTCTTAGGGTGGTACACTACTTATGCATTGTTCCTACAGATCTCTAGCCCACAAAGTCCTTTTCTAGACATTTACACCTTACTCACAGAGTATCTGCCAATTGTCTTCATGCATCATGGGCCCCTGCTTGGTGTGCATCACCCCTGCCATGCAAAATCTATCAAATAGTTAGTTTGCTTCCAAAAATGAGGTGCTGTTATCATTCTGCCGCCTGTCTCTCAGTCCAGATTCATTACGATGTGTCTGAATTTTCTTAGCTGAGTGAGTTAATTAGCGTATTTCTCTATTGTTCCTCTTCGTTAGATCATTCCTCTTGATCACATTGGGTCTTCTTCAGGAATTTGACATAGTCCATGGCTAACTTTGGAGTGTTGAATATTTTGGTCTTACCCTCACCTCCGATGTGCAGTCGGGCCAACTACAGCATTGCATATGGGATGCGAGCTGCCTGCAACTGTTTCTTGACTGGTTGAAATTCTCGCTTTGTCGCCTGGACAGAGGCAGTGAAATCTGGATAGAATGCAAGGTTGTTCCCATTATAGGTAATGTTCTGCTTCTCTCTCGCAAGGCACAGGACGATGTCCCGGACCTGTAATTTAGCAGTCTTGTGGTAATCAGATGCGGTGGGGCACCGGGGACTGGGCGCACTGCTAATGACCTGTGGGCTCTTTCCACAATTAGTACCTCAGATATGTTCTCAGGCCAGAAAATGTCTTTAAGCATACCTTCTACGTATAGCTCCAACTTGCCTGTGTTTGTCAATTCTGGCAGGCCATTATTCTGAGGTTGGTACACCTCGACCTCGCTTCTAAGTCCTCGTTCTTTGCCTGGATTACAGCCAGCACTTTCTCCATGTTGAGGTATTTAGAACAAACAGTTGGTAGGCCATCCTCTGTATCAGAGATGCATTTTTCTGCTTCACGCAGGTGGGGGCCTGTTTGTCGAGCATCGTTGACATGTGATCCATCCGTTGGTTGAGAGCATTTATTTTCCCATCAATAGATTGCAGACTGTTCTGCAATGCAAGGAGCGTGGTCTCTAGTGCTTTGGCCCCCTCTGACGCAGTGTCTTACTCAGAGTCCAATAATGCTCGCTGTTGGGACCTGCCAGGCTTACACATTTCAAAGGTGAGGTGGGTTTGGCTTTTTTCCGTCTTCCCCATGGTGACCGTCTGACACTCTGTGTCCCAGCTAGCTTTCTAGTAGTCGTGCAGTGAATCTGAGGATGGGCCTTTCACTTGTATATTGGTGCACTCTGTGCCTGTGTGTTATATTATGATGTTTCTATGTTGAGTGTTTGTTGTCCGTTTACCGGGCCGTCAGCAACGCACCTGCCCAGATCGGCAGCTACTTTAAAACTGCTTCAACTCTAGGATTGCCTCAGCCAGGCCAATTCCACAGGCCTGACCCAGGATTCTCGCAGTGCCTCTGTTTATTCCCTTTCACTCGGCCCCGCTTCAACTGCGCACCAGATGGGTGTCACACCGCTGCACTTCTTCCTCTCAGTGCCTCCGGGTTCCGAGTGCCTACTACCACATCTGATCATCCGATTCCATGCTTGCCGCTGCTCTGGTAGGCTACGCTCTCAGCTCTATACACTTGCAGCGATCTCGGCGGCACACAGCATTCACATGTGCTACTCCTCACCGCTGCCTTCCGCCTCTTTGTTTCTGCCTTGCTGCACCACGTGCATTGGCTGCTTGACTGCACGTTCGGCCCCCGGTCCAGCTTCTCTGGCCCTCGGTTTTCTCACAAGCAGAGTCAGGGAGGCCACCACGTCTCACCGTTTTATTTTGACACCTTGTTTCTTTTCTCACAGCATACACAGCGGCGCTACCGCAGTCAGTCGGGCGACTTCAGCCGCTCCCGGTGGTCACCATTTTCTCACCGCTGACAGCAGCCTCAGGACCTGGCCACGGCTCTCCTTGCCTTTTCCACCCGATCTGGACCGCTGAGTGGCACTGCACCACCTTTAATGCTAACTTCCTAGTGGGCGCAATGACAAACCATTTCCAAAATTTTGTTCGGATAATGCACTCGGCCGGGAGAGCTGCACTAAGGGGCAGCCATCTTGCTGTGCACCTTCTAACGCCTCACCTGACCATCCAAGTTTGAGCACTAGTTTGCCCTTATGGTCTGGCAGGACATCCAGAGAATGCAACACAGGAGGAATTTTAAGAGAACTATGTAAAGTCGTCAAATGATATACCACGATGTAGTTCGTCATAAGGATAACTTTATTGGAAGTATCCAGATAAACACTAGTAACAGGTAAGGAAAGCCCGGGAGCCGACCACCGCTTCAACCGTCTCACCATCCATTTGTGCTCCCACTCTCCCAACACTCTCAAACTCAAAACGTCATACACAGCACACTACACTTACTACAGACTATTTCAGCACTCTTGAGAAGGAAGAACCCTCATTGTTGTGACCTTACAATCAGGGCCCATAAGGGTACTATCTCTGAGAAAGAGGAAAAGGAGTAGAGAAATGATTTGGACAAAGGTTCCATAGGAGAGAGGGGATAGTACCCCACAGAAGGAGAAAGTTCCCAACTGGATTCGATGCAGGAAGCACTGTCTTCTCCCAAACCGAGTCCCTTGAGGAGATCAAGGACAGGCAATATGAGAGGGGCCTGAGGCTCCAGCTGGTCCAGGTAGCTCCAGTGAGAGAAACACTGAGGTTGAGAGTGTCTTGGAGGTGAAAAGGGTCTTGTTGGCTCATGAAGTGACTGTCAAGGAGGTGGGCTTGAAGGCCAAATTGTTGTTAGAGTCTAGCACAAATGGTGGGAGCAAATTATCCTCAGGGACACGCTGGTCCACAGTGACATCACGGAATTACCAGGCAGGAACACTCATAACCTCCAGGGCTTTTTTCCATGTGGCCATTGTAAGGCGTGCAAAAACAGCCTGTTGTGCAAAGAGGTAGCACAAGGGCCAACCAGCAGAGTCATCTCCCAATTTCTCACATGCAGTACCACTTTTGTCATCTATATCATTGAGTGCTCATGCAAATTGTGGTATGTAGGCAGTACCACATTAATAGCTAAAACGAGAATACTGGAGCACATGAAGGCCATCACCAACAAGGACCCTTGGTATCCAGTAGCCAGACATTTTTCTGATGCCTCGCAGCTTTCTTTCTGTGCCATCAAACAAGTTACAAATAAACTCAGGGGTGGGAGAGTTCTCAAGCTCAGGAGGAAGGAGTCTAAATACATAATAGACTTCCAAACCAGAATCCCAGGTGGGTTGAACCAGGATGAAGAACTTGCTGTACACATCAAACAAGAATATTTTCCACCCCCATGTCTACTCATCTCCGTGAAGCATTTGAAACTCAATTTTTGATGTTGAATGTTATTTTTTGCATTAGTTGTTTCACATTGTTTTTAAGAAAAAAAAATTCTGATACTAATATCTTTCTCTCTTTTTTGCATGTCTTCCTACAGGATGAAAGGAAGGACCCATCGTCACATCACATCACTCACCAGCACGGGTTCCCTACCCTTATGTTCGTCGTCACTCCTGGGTAAGATTAACTATGCATGATTTGATTATAATTTGAGAATCATTGTTCACAATGCCTGTATCTGAGTCATACCCTGCCAGAGCACTTGCCCAACACTAGCTTTGGTTGCTTCACCAAGTATGTTACTTTTCCGAGCAGTTGTTGTTGTGATCCGGACTGACCCACTTTTTAGGACCTACCATGTAGTTGCAAGGTAGTGTACAGGCACTATGCCTTTACTCTCATGCTTTTCCTGTGTATCTCTGTCTATGAGTCCTGGCTGTGACACCATGTCATTCACCATCCATGGTTTCCATCAACACACTTTTGTGTGCGACCATTGTGTTGTTTCCTCGTGGTTGAATACTTCTATGTGGCAATTGCCGTTGGATTTCCACTTCTTGTTTTCTGCAATGACAATGAATGCACCATCCTATGGCTTCTATACCCATTTTCTGTCTAGGTCTTTGCACCATTCCAATATGGCCGCACCTTCTATCCTCTTATGTTTCCTTTGTCTATGTTTACCAGGCATTTTTAAGGAAACCCTAGTGGTGGTTATGACACATGTGGCCAAGGCAGCTGGGCAGTTGAAACGCGTTGCATGAATTAAACAGTTTCCTGCAATAATCTAGTGTGGATTGTACTACATCCTGAGAGCGTGCCTGTTTTGTGAATGTTTGGACAGCCGGTATGCTCTGCCACCATGCGCGCCACTTCCCAAGGGTCCGGAGTTCGAGAAGGAAGGCCTCGAATTTTGATTATATATATATATATATATCACTCGAAGGGTTGCCCCATGCTTTGGGACGCACTCAATGACACAAGGTTGGACCCCGTCATTTGTAACAGAGTCCTTTATTTTAGTTTCGAACCGGCATCGTTTTCAAAAGTTTGAAGCCCTACGCGTTTCGGAGCTGCTTGCTCCTTGTTCACGGGCTGACACCTCCGGTTTTGGCAGTTTATGCAAGGCATTTGCAAGTCACCATTTTAAAACCCAAATACCCGCCCCCTGATGGGCTGGCTCTGGTGCATCATGGCCAGGCATCCTGGGACTTGTAGTGTTCGCCATGCTCCTGCATCCTTGTTGGACTCAGCCATCCCCAGTAAGATGATGCGCTCTGGTGTCAAAAAGGAATCCGGTTCCAAGTGTTTCTAAGCCTCGTCATTCCGCTAAATGTGCAGATTCCGGTATCTCACAGCGGACCATATATTTTCCATGGCGGTGCGGGCTCCACGACCTGGGCTGGCCGTTTAAGACATCACTCGAAGGGTTGCCCCATGCTTTGGGACGCACTCAATGACACAAGGTTGGACCCCGTCATTTGTAACAGAGTCCTTTATTTTAGTTTCGAACCGGCATCGTTTTCAAAAGTTTGAAGCCCTACGCGTTTCGGAGCTGCTTGCTCCTTGTTCACGGGCTGACACCTCCGGTTTTGGCAGTTTATGCAAGGCATTTGCAAGTCACCATTTTAAAACCCAAATACCCGCCCCCTGATGGGCTGGCTCTGGTGCATCATGGCCAGGCATCCTGGGACTTGTAGTGTTCGCCATGCTCCTGCATCCTTGTTGGACTCAGCCATCCCCAGTAAGATGATGCGCTCTGGTGTCAAAAAGGAATCCGGTTCCAAGTGTTTCTAAGCCTCGTCATTCCGCTAAATGTGCAGATTCCGGTATCTCACAGCGGACCATATATTTTCCATGGCGGTGCGGGCTCCACGACCTGGGCTGGCTGTTTAAGACATCACTCGAAGGGTTGCCCCATGCTTTGGGACGCACTCAATGACACAAGGTTGGACCCCGTCATTTGTAACAGAGTCCTTTATTTTAGTTTCGAACCGGCATCGTTTTCAAAAGTTTGAAGCCCTACGCGTTTCGGAGCTGCTTGCTCCTTGTTCACGGGCTGACACCTCCGGTTTTGGCAGTTTATGCAAGGCATTTGCAAGTCACCATTTTAAAACCCAAATACCCACCCCCTGATGGGCTGGCTCTGGTGCATCATGGCCATATCTGTATATATATCTATATATATATTCACTTAAAAAACCATAGGTTTCACACATGTTATAGTTAGCTGTACATTTCACTCGTAAAAAAACAATGAAATTCCACGTTATAGTTAGATCAGGTAACTGTGGGCCCACGTTGCGCAGTCCATGCCGTGCGCGCCTCGCCTCGCCTTTTTTTACGCAGTAACATTTGTTTTTTTCTCCCTTGTGGGTCCTTTAATTTATTTAATTAATGTGATTGTTACTTCTTTATTTTTTTTTTATTTTTTTTTTGCCGTGCGCGTACGGTAAGCTTACCGTACGCGTACCCCGCGATTTTTTTTTAAAATTATTAAATTTATTTTTCGTACTTTTGGGTCCTTCTTGGACCCCCTGACAAACACTAGGGGGTCTGCAACTCTCTTCGTTGCCCCCGTTTCACGTTCTCCACCTTGTTTCTCAGTGCGAGAGACAGAAAATGGCGGCCGACACTTCCTGATTTCGACCGATTCGAATGTTTACAGTCATGTAACCACCAATCAGAATTGAGCTCGCGCACGGCACCGTACGCGTACGGTAAGCTTACGGTAAGCGCACGGAGCGCGCTTACAGATATATATATTGATTTAAATGCTATTTTCTCAGGACCTACTGAACAGATTTACACCAGACCTACAAAAGGCACATCCTTGACCTGGTCGCCAGTAGATAGTTATAGTTACAACCTAGTTTCCATAGGAAATCTCAAAATTCTATTTTGAATAACTTTGGCGCCGGTTGACGAATCCTCGCAAAATTTTCAAAACTAATGGGGCGCTCCGTTCAGCTCCTACCCTGAAAGTCTCGGGGTGATTCGTCAAGCAGGGGCCGAGAAAAAAGGGGGGTCCCAAAACGCGTTTTCCCCATGCATTTTTCCATAGGACCTTTAGACTCAGCTACAGCCCGAACGGCTGAACAGAATTACTTGAAATTTGGCAGAGAGGTAGCCATAAGGTCAAGGAAGTGCCTTTTGCAGGTCTGGTGTAAATCTGTTCAGTATTTCCTGAGAAAATAGCATTTAAATGCATATATATATGTGGGCGGAGCCTAACCACACATCTCATCCTGAGATCTGATTGGCTGTCAGCACTTCATCCAAGAAGTGTTGGCAGCCATCTTGGGACCAATATACATGATAGCACCTCATTATAAAGCATTGCAGTTAATAGAAGGTTTTAAGACTTTAGTTACATTATAAATCATTTGTTGATGGTACCATACTCATTTTAGGAATTGTGGTATGTTCTAAGGTGATTTCACCATGTGAAAAAGCCTTCTGCTGGGATATCATGATTGAGAGAAAAATATTTTCTCATGCTTTTACCACAGAGGTTTGGAAGGTGATCTATAAGCTAAACTGAGAGCTTATTTTCTGTAAATTCACATTATCTTTCTCAGTCATGTGAGAATGAAGTCTGACATTCTCAGTAAAGAACAAGTTACTTACCTTCGGTAACGCTTTTTCTGGTGGATACAGTATCTGCCTGTGGATTCCTCACCTTGTGAATATCCCCTGTGCCAGCAACATTCGGAAACTTTTGTAGCAGTCCACGCCGATGAGGTCGAAGACGACGTCACAGAGGCACGGCTCCGCTCGCGACTCCGCTGACGTCACCGGCTCCATAAGAAGACCTCCTCGGCGTGATGACGTCAGTTCCGCCCCTTTTTTCCGTGCCTCCGAGGCACACGGACGGACTGACAGCAATATATACACAGTATACACAGCACATGATATACAAACGAACACACACAGTGTGGAAAATAAATAGCAAGGCACAAGAAACAACATAATGCCCATGATAGTAATAAACACATTTGAAATACCATCAACATAATTACAGGTATAGAAGGATGGACAACGGGGAGGCAGGTGGGTCAGTGAGGAATCCACAGGCAGATACTGTATCCACCAGAAAAAGCGTTACCGAAGGTAAGTAACTTGTTCTTCTGATGGATACATATGCCAGTGGATTCCTCACCTTGTGAATATATTCCACAGCAGTCCCCACTCCCGGAGGAGGGTGTCCATCCCCCTATACCAGAAAGTCCTGAAGGACGGAACGAGCAAAGTGTCCGTCCCTCCTCACCTCAGTGTCCAAGCAATAATGTTTTGCAAAGGTGTGGAGGGAGGCCCAAGTTGCCGCCCTACAAATGTCCTCCACAGGAACACCCCTAGATAAGGCAGACGTAGAAGACTTAGCCCTGGTAGAATGAGCCCTCAAACCCTCCGGAGGCTCCTTACCAGCCAGGGAGTAGCAGATCTTGATGCATAGTACAATCCATCTGGAAAGGGTGCGCTTGTGCACCGCATGACCCTTTCTGCAACCAGCAAAGCCCACAAAGAGCTGGTCATCAATCCTGTAGTCTTTCGTCCTGTCCAGGTAAAAGCTCACCGCCCTCTTAGGGTCCAAACGGTGAAGTCTCTCCTCCTCCTTGGAAGGGTGAGGGGGAGGATAAAAGGAAGGAAGGGTAATGGATTGCCCCAGATGGAAGGGAGTCACCACTTTAGGCAAAAACGCAGCCCTGGTCCGGAGCACCATCCGTTCAGCATGCACAGTCAAGAATGGGGGCTTTGAACTAAGAGCTTGAAGCTCACTTACCCTCCTTGCCGAGGTGATTGCAATGAGGAAAACCGTTTTAAACGATAACAGTCTCAAGGGACACTTATGTAAGGGCTCGAAGGGAGAACCCATAAGATAAGTCAGTACAAGGTTTAAGTTCCATTGAGGCACAATAAAGGGAGTAGGAGGAAATCTATTTGTGAGGCCCTTGAGAAACCTAAGCACAATAGGTGATTTAAATAAGGACGGCTGATCCGGCAGGCATAGAAAAGCCGACAAAGCCGATAAATATCCTTTAACTGTAGCCACAGCAAAGCCTTGCTGAGCAAGAGAAAGGGCAAACTGCAGAATGTTAGACAAACGAGCCTTCAAGGGATCAATTGACCTCTCTCCACACCAGAGAACGAATTTAGACCATCTATAGGAGTATATGGATTTGGTGGAGTGTCGCCTGGCCGATAAAATAACGTCCACCACATCTGGCGGGAGAGAGAAAGAATTCAGGTTGCCCCGTTCAATCTCCAGGCATGAAGGTGTAAGCTCTGGAGGTGGGGGTGTAGAACCTGCCCCTCCG
Organism: Triturus cristatus; assembly: GCF_964204655.1. NCBI lineage: Eukaryota > Metazoa > Chordata > Amphibia > Caudata > Salamandridae > Triturus > Triturus cristatus. Next base: position 1,507,246,770 of record NC_140589.1, read on the forward strand.
ACTGCGAGAGGAGGTCTGCCCTCAGAGGGAGACGGAGCGGAGGGCACGAGGAGAGGTGGAGAAGATCTGTATACCACACCCTTCTCGGCCAATCCGGGGCGACCAATATAACTTGGGCCCGGTCTTGGCAAATCTTCCTCAGAACCCGAGGAATCAAGGGTATGGGAGGAAACGCGTAAAGGAGTCGTGAGCTCCAACTCAACTGAAACGCGTCCCCCAATGCCCCCTGCATCGGATACTGGAGACTGCAGAACGACGGGCAGTGCGCGTTCTCGAAAGTAGCAAACAGATCCACCCGAGGAGTCCCCCACGTCCGAAAGACGTAACGAACCACCTCCGGATGGAGCCTCCACTCGTGGTCGGCGGAGAACTGCCGACTGAGACTGTCCGCACGCACGTTCAGCACCCCGGCCAAATGATTTGCCAACATACAAATCTGATGGTCCTGAGCCCAGGACCACAGACGCAAGGCCTCTCTGCAGAGACAAAGAGACCCCACTCCTCCCTGTTTGTTTATATACCACATCGCAGTCGTGTTGTCCGTCAGGACTTGAACAGACAGACCGCGAAGGGAAGGAAGGAAGGCCTTGAATGCCAAACGTATCGCCCGTAACTCCAGAAGGTTGATGTGAAGCAACCTTTCCTCCGGAGACCAAAGACCCTTGATCTCCAGATCCCCCAGATGAGCACCCCACCCTAAGGTGGATGCATCCGTTATCACTGTTGTCACCGATGGAGGTAGATGGAAGGGCTTTCCTTGGGACAGATTGCCCTCCACGCTCCACCAAAATAGATCCGCCGCAGCTTCTCTGGAGATCCTCACAGACTCCCTGAGATCCCCTTTGTGCTGATACCACTGCTTGCGGAGGCACCACTGGAGCGCCCTCATGTGCCAGCGTGCATGGTTGACCAACAGTATGCAGGAGGCGAACAGACCGAGCAGGCGAAGGACCTTCAGAACTGGAACGACCGCTCCGCTGTAAAACAAAGGAATCATTTCCTGTATGTCGAGAATCCTTTGAGGAGGAGGGAATGCTCGACACACAGTAGTGTCCAGTACCGCACCTATGATCAGGTTGCGCTGAGAGGGCACCAGGTGAGATTTGGGCACATTGATCGAAAAACCCAATCTGTACAACAGCCGAGTTGTATCCTGCAGATGACACAGCACCTTCTCCGACGACTCCGCCTTGATCAGCCAGTCGTCTAAATAAGGGAAAACCGAAATTCCCGACCTTCTGAGATGGGCTGCCACCACCACCATCACCTTTGTGAAGACTCGAGGTGCCGAAGTAAGACCAAACGGGAGGACCGCAAACTGATAATGTTGCGACCCTACCGTGAAACGAAGATACTTCCTGTGCGACTTCAGAATGGGGATGTGAAAATACGCATCCTGCAAGTCGAGTGACACCATCCAGTCCTCCTGATTCAGCGCCTGAAGAACCTGCGCAAGGGTGAGCATCTTGAACTTTTCCTGTTTCAGGTAAAAGTTCAGGATTCTGAGGTCTAATATCGGATGCAATCTGCCGTCCTTTTTCGGAATCAGAAAATACCGGGAGTAGCATCCCTGACCCCTCTCCTGCTCCGGGACCACCTCTATCGCACCTTTCTGAAACAACTTCAGGACTTCCTCCTGCAGGAGAAGACGGTGGTCCTCCGAGCAAGCACCTTGACAAGGAGGGTAATTCGGAGGGAATTCCAGAAAGGGAAGGGCATACCCATTTTCCACAAGATCCAGAACCCAGAGATCTGTAGTTACAGATTCCCAATCTTGCAGAAAATGGGTAAGCCGGCCCCCCACAGGACCAGCATGATCCGGAATGTCGAATCTAGGGCTGTTTTGCGGTGGTGGGAGGGGCTGAGGAAGAGGAAGAGGAGGAGGAGAGTTGACGGCCACGTGAGCGACCTCTAAGTCTTCCTCTATATCCCTTGGAGCCTTGCTGCTGTTGGGTTGGCCTATAAGAATGAAAACTCGCCCTTCCAAATCCTCTGTACCTCTTGAAAGTACCTCTCGGCTGGGATTGAAGGCCCAACGACCTAGCCGTAGCCTTACTCTCTTTGAAGCGCTCTAGAGCAGCGTCAGCCTTCTTCCCGAACAGACCAGACCCATCAAAAGGTAAATCCAATAAAGTTGACTGGACATCCGAAGAGAATTCAGAGGACTTAAGCCATGCACCCCTCCTGGTGGCAACTGAAGACCCCATGACCCTGGCAACTGAGTCTGCTGTATCCAGGCCACTCTGAATAACCTGGCGAGCAGCCACCTGGGCATCCGATAGTACTTCATTGAAGCCTGCTCTATCCTCCTCTGACAGTTTTGGTGCTAACTTTTTAGCAGAATCCATAAGCGCGTGGATATAGCGCCCCAACAAACAAGTCGCATTTGAAGATTTTAATGCCATACTGGCTGATGAAAAGACCTTCTTGGCCGATTGGTCCACCTTCTTTGCCTCCCTGTCCCCTGGGACTTGAGGAAACGCACCTTTGGAACGTTCAGAACAAGCCGCCTGAACCACTAGGCTTTCAGGTGAAGGGTGTGAAGACAAAAACTCAGGATCCCCTGGAGCCACCCTATATCTTCTTGCAACTACCTTGGATACTGCAGGAGCTGAGAAAGGCTTGCGCCATACATCCAGCACAGGTTCCAAAATTGCTTCGTTGAAAGGCAACAGAGGCTCTGAGACCATAGTCGGAGAATGCAACACCTCAGTCAAAATATTGGACTTGAACTCAGTGGATGGCAATTGAAGGTCCAACAACTCCGCAGCCTTCCTAATAACTGCATGATACGGTGCTGCATCCTTAGAGGGTTCATCTGATGGCGGAGTGATCTCCCACTCCGTAGACAAATCCAAACCACTTGCCTCCTTCAACTCGTCGAACACCTCATCAGATTCGACCAATTCCCCCTCTTCAGCCTCTTCCAACAAAAAGCGTATCTCCTCCAGCACTCTCTGCGCCTCCCTTCTCGAACGGATCCGCACCTGCGGCGTCGGTGGCACCGTGTTCGAATCCGACGGAGCCGGCAGCGGCGTCGAACGCGGATCAGCTGGAGCAGCCGGCGTCGAACGATGTCGAGCCGGCGCCGGCGAAGAAGGAAGCGGCGTCGATGTTCTCGGTGCCGGCAGCTGCCAAGACGGCGTCGCTGGGAAGAACGGCATAAACGGTGCTTGATGATAAACCTGCGGCACTCCCAGATTGAAAGCCATCGGACCCATCGGACCCATAGGTGCACCAGAGGTATACATGGCCCGTGAGAACACCCCATACATTGCATTGAGATAATGCGAGTGGTCCTGACCTGGATTAGGGAAAGCAGGATACTGGTCAGGTAACACCGGACTCGGGCCTGGCGGCGCCGACGGTGGAACAAGCGGCGTCACAGTCTCACCCGGAGCCTGACGATCCTCATCCAGGGTCGGAGACGGAGCCGGAGGACTTGCAGGATCCGGAGATGGAACCGGCGCCGGAGAGGACACCGGCACCGGGGATTCAGCCGGAGCCGGCGAAGGCATCGGAGAAGATGGAGTCGGAGGCGAAGCCGGGACAGGAGAGGGAGACACTGACTCTCTTCGACGCCGAACTGGTGATTTCGACTTTGACGCCGAAGCCTTATGATGCGACAAATGTCTCCTCTTTTTCTTATGCTTCTTGCTCTTGGAAGCATGTCCCGAAGTCGTCTTGGAAGCCGACCTCGACCTGGATCTTCTTCTACCCCTTTTCTCCTTCTTCTTCATCCGAGCGATAAAGAGTTTTGCCTCTCTCTCCTTAAGAGTCTTCGAGCTCATTTTTCTGCAACTTGAACAACCTCCGACATCATGATCCGAGGACAAACACCAAACGCAATCGTCGTGCGGGTCGGTGATGGACATGTGCTTGCCACACTCTCGGCAAGGCTTAAACCCAGACTTCCTTGTCGACATTTTCGGAAGATAGACAGAGAAATCCAGAAAACATACAAAGTAACCAGAACAGCTACCAGTAACGATTCCCGAAATCCGTTGGCGTCGTCGGCGCGGAAAAAAGGGAACTGACGTCATCACGCCGAGGAGGTCTTCTTATGGAGCCGGTGACGTCAGCGGAGTCGCGAGCGGAGCCGTGCCTCTGTGACGTCGTCTTCGACCTCATCGGCGTGGACTGCTACAAAAGTTTCCGAATGTTGCTGGCGCAGGGGATATTCACAAGGTGAGGAATCCACTGGCAGATGTATCCATCAGAAACATGTACATCCAACAAGGGCAGAGACTGTCAGTTGATTCCTTTGTGTTCTACTGCAGCTTCCCAGAGTGTTCCAAAGAACTACTAGAGCGCTAACAGTCCTACTTATGATAAACGTATGGCACACCTGAAGCCATCTTGCTTGGATTAAAGTGGTAACTCTTAAAACATTTAATTTAAAAAGGAACAAAATGAGGGGGTTTATTTTTCCATAAAAAGTATGATTAGTGCTGCAGAAAGAAAAATTAGGCCACATTTTGAGTGACTTCTCAAATCCTCTTCTATTTCATTAAAAAAATTCTGACATGCAGACTGAAACATGCATTTTCAATACCAGCAGCAGTTTTCCCTGGTGAGCAGTAGCTTTACTACAGTGATCTAATGAGCAAAACGAGTGCTAACATTCTGAATTTATGGCAAATGTGTGACACATCTGAATGCCTTCTTGATGGAATCAAAGTAAAAAACTGAAAGTATTTCCTACTGAGGTGACTGCAGTAAATGAGGAAATTAGGAAACTTCATAACAAATAAGTCTCCCAAGATGGCCACCAGAGACAAAAGAGCCCAAATGTAGCCCAAATATCACCCAGATGTAGCCCAAGTATAGCCCAATGACAGAATGTCCCAGAATGTTCTTAAAAACAACTAGAGCGCTTACTGTCTTCATTATGACAAAAGTATGGCACACCTGAAGCCATCTTGATTGGAATAAACTGGTAACAATTAAAACATTTAATTTAAAAAGGCACACAATGAGGGGGTTCATTTTGCAATAGAAATTATGATTAATGCTGAAGAAAGAAAATGAGGGCACATTTTGAGTGACTTCTCAAATCCTCTTCTATTTCATTAAAATATTCTGACATGCAGACTGAAACATGCACTTTTAATACCAGGAGCAGACCTCCATGGTGAACAGTAGTTTTACTACAGTGATCTAATGAGCAACTAGAGTGCTAACATTCAGAATTTATGGCAAATGTGTGACATATCTGAATACCTTCATGATGGAATCAAAGTAAAAAACTGAAAGCATTTCCTACTGAGGAGACTGCAGTACATGAGGAAATTAGGAAACTTCATAACAAATAAATCTCCCAAGATGGCCACCGGAGACAAAAGAGCCCAAATGTAGCCCAAAATCACCCAGATGTAGCCCAAATATAGCCCAATGACAGAAGTGTGCAAAACACTTATTATTTTGTGTTTTTGCAGTGTTATATAGTGCAGACTTGTCAGGTATTGGAGTGCTTTACATGAGCATTGGTTACATCACACAAGAACAAATTCATTTTGGTTGTAGACATGGGGAGACTAAGTGATTTGACCAGAATCACAGAATGTCGAGCTGAAGCAGAAACTTCAACCTGGTTCCCCAGTTGCAAAGTCTGCAGTTCTGGAAGTAACACCACATCCTCTCCCCTAAGTGCAACATTTAATCAAGTGGTCAACTGGATAAAAAAACATAAAGATAACAAATAATTTAAAAGTGCTTTGTTGCTATTTGAAAACTCACAAAATATGTCCTTATTTTAGTCTTTTAGAGCACTAACCATAATTTTGATGCCAATAAGACCCTATCATATATGTAATTTCTAAAGGAAATGCTCTAGGTATTACAGTTTTGATTACATCAAGATGATGTCAGGCGTTCCACACTTTTGTAATAATATAGAATGTTAGCAATCTAGTTGTTCATTAGGATACTGTTGAGAGGCAGAGGCCAGGGGCATGGACTCTGAAAATTGAAGGCAGGTAGGAGGGTGCAAAGGCAACAATTTAACCACACTGAGCAGGCAGGAAGGGCAGTGGAAGCACAAGAGACTATGGAGGGCAGTGGAAAGGGGGGCAGGAGCAACAAACCAACAATACAGGACTTTCAAGAGAGGCTGTGGCAATGTAATAGACCATTGTGGGCAGAAGGAAGAGGCAATGGTAGCACAACCATACTTGCCAACAGACCCGATTCAGCCAGGAAACGTCCAATGTTTTTAAGCTCAAATGGGCTTTATTTGATCTGTCTCCTGTCTACAATCTCCTCTTTTTCAATGTAACTCAAAGGGGAAAATCAATACCCCAGTTTTTTTTCAAAATCTCCCTCTTACCAAGTTCAAAATGTTCGCAAGTATGGTACATTGGATCATGGAAGGAAATGGGATAGGGACATGGACTCGGATAACAGAGGACAGGAGGGACATGGAGAGGTGCACCAAACTGACCCTACAGGGCAGGCATCAGGGTTTGCAGCAGCACAATACACCACACAGCGCATGCGGGACGGGAGTGCAGCACAACAATCCATAGAAAGCAAGAGGGAGGGGACAGGACCATGCACATGGACAACAGAGAACAGTTGGGAAAGAGGCAATGGTAGCTAGCTGACCATAATGGACAGACAGGAGAGAAAGCTGCAGCATAACAGACCATAAAGGGCAGGAGGGACGGATCAGGGGCATTACAATGGAACAGACAAGCCAGGAGGGAGGGAGTAGGGGTCTGCACATGTAAACAGAGGGCTGGGGGCAAGGGTGCAGGGCAGGAGCAGCTAGATAGCCATGGAGGTCAGGCAGGATGGGCACTAGAAGCAAGACACACCATGAAGAGCAACAGTGAGACTGTGATGGCATACACACAGACCATGGAGGGAAGGTGAGAGGGGCCATGGCAGCACAGAAGACCATGCATGGCAAGTGGGAGGGTTAGTGGCAGCACAATGGCTATGATGGGCAAGAAGGAGGGTGCAGGGGCATGCACAAAGGACGATGGAGGATAGAAGGGAGGGTCAGGACCTGTGCACAGACAAGAAAGTTCAGGGGAAGGGGCCTCACAACAGACCACACGGGGCAGGCAGGAGGAGCAGTTGTAGCACAACAGACCAGAGAGGGCAGAAGGGTGTGGCAGTACAATGGACCATGTAGGACAGGAGGAAGAGGATAGGGGCATGGCATGTGGACAGGCAGGGTGGAGGTGGCAGAGACAGGTTACAGTCATCTGACAATGCTAGGCAGGTGGGAGGGGAGAGGCAGCTCAACAGAACACTCAGAGTAGATAGGAGTGGCAGGTCCATGGGACATGGTGGGCAAAAAGGATGGAGCAGGGGCATGCACAAAGACTTCGGAGGGCAGGGGGAAGGAGAACAGGGGCAGCAAGCTAAGCACAGAGTTTAAGCAGGAGGTCAATGATGGGGCATAGAATTGGGCAATGGAGGGCAGGAGGAGTGGACGGGTACATCATACTAAATTGAGGGCAGTGGCAGCACATCAGACCATGCATGGCAGGAGGGAGGAGGCTAGCCCATGGATTCGCACAACAGAGGATAGGGAGGAGGGGGATGGGGCAGCAAGCTAACTGTTCAGAGAAGGTGGGTATTAGGAACTTTATTGTTTTTAAAACATTGTGTCTGTGCGAACTACTTAAAATATGAACAAGTATGCAGCATAATCTCACTTTTATTCAGGAAGAAGAGGACGTTTGTGACTGTGACTCCGGGCTCACTTGGCAGAAACACCCGTGAAAAGGGTAGGTGGACGCAGTGTTATATAGAACATAGTCCTGAGAGCACGATTGAAAATGAAAAACTAGATATAGTGTATGGTATAAACTATGCATCAAAAAGTGTGATATAAGATGAACCGGGCGTGAAATATAATATGCAATACATTGTGCGCAATGACAGATTCATTGGAGAGCGCGAGATAGCACAGGTACTAGCGCGTGCTATGCGATATGCGCCTTGGAGTGTAATATGCACAGGGCAGTGTTGTGTAACCTAACTAGTCTCTAAAGTTGTAATATAAAATATGTGCTGGGGAGTGTAACGTTGCATATGCACTGTGACAAAGATATGGATCCCAGATTGTAATATATATGGCATAGCACTGTGCGTTATAACATAGGCATCGAGGAAGGCACGTTAGATGAGGCAATATAAAACCTGCGAAGACAAGTGTGGCATGACATATTCACGGGGTGGTGTTACAGTGCACATGGGCTAGAGAGTGTCATAGCATATGCATTAGCTAGTGGAATACAACACAGAGGTGAGTGGCACTCGGCAGGCAATGGTGGGTGTAACACAGCATTGGGCTCTGTCAGGAGCGCGCTGTGACTCTCAAGTGATGTTCGTCCCCTTTCCAGAGAGTAAAATAAAAAGTATTACACATTCGGCAGTGGATGTGTGTTTTCTTAACCGTGAGGGGGGTTTCTTGCATAGTTTTGGTCGAATTTTTGTTGAATCTCCTTTGAATGGCTTGGTGTGCATGTGTATTAAATGTGCCCATCAATAGCTACCCATGTTTGTATAAATAAACGACAAGGGTGTCTACCGGGATTAGGCACGGTAGGGCATCAGACATGTCAGAGCTTCACTAGTGGTGTAAATACATTCCACGTGGATTCATTGCATGCATAGTCGCCTTTTAATGAATATCACGCAAATCGTCATGGTGATAGGTACGTACGGTTTGTCCAGCATGTCCTAGGTGTGTCTATAAATATATATTTTTTAAAAATAATAAAAAACAGTGGCCGGCCCTGGGGATTGGGGTCAAAAAAATATAATTAGGAGACAGGCCCTGGGGGATGGGGTCATCAGGGTCAAAAAATTAGAATAAGAAGGGGAACCACAAGGCCCCCTTCTTAAAAAATTAAAATAAATAAAAGACTGTCATCGTGCCGGAGGCCATGCCCCCTCCGTGCAGCACTCTGCAAACGCGCCCCCAACAGGCATCTCCAGTATGCGCCAGGGAGCTGCGCTGCAGACAGGTGTTCTGAGGCCAAGCCCCTTTTTACACCTCTCTGCAACGCAGCTCTGTGGCGCTTACTGGAGGTACCTAGTGGTCTAGTTTGACCCTAGGGACCCTTAGGATTCAAGGGGACTTAATCTCTCAACTTAGAACAGCCACAGGGCGCGTTTACACAGGGGTGAAGGGAGGGGACGGGGCCTGAGGTGACGTGTGCAAACAAGCACTATGGCACGTTTTAAATTGGGGATATAATTTCCCTTCAATACTGAGGGCCCCTGGGGGCTAACTAGCCCACCAAGTGCTTCCAGTAAGCGCCACTGAGCTGCATTGCAGAGAGGTCGTCCAGGCCGTGCCACTTTTTACACCTCTCTGCAAAGCAGCTCTGTGGCACTTACTGGAGGTACCTAGTGGGCTAGTTGGACCCTAGGGACCCTCAGGATTCAAATGAACTTAATCTCCCAACTAAAAACGGACACAGGGCGTGTTTACACAGTGGTGAAGGGAGGGGACAGGGCCTGAGTTAACGTGTGCAAAAACGCCCTGTGGCCTGTTTTAAGAGGTAGTTTTAATCCCCATGCCCTATTATATACTAGGGGCTTACAGAGGAGGTCATGCTAATCACAGGGGGACCCCAACGCATAATGTTCCCTAGTGTATGTAGGTGTTTTCACTGTATTCTAAGTGTCTTTTAACATAGCACTGGCTCTAGGACTGGTTAGTCAGACTCAGTTACCACCAGTATCCATCTGAAAAAGTTGAGGGTACAGGATGAATTTGCAACAAGGCTTCTTTCTGCTCTTCTTTTTGTTCTTTCTGCACGTTATCCTTCTTCCTGCACTTATCTTCGTATTTGAGGACATCTGTTGCTTCTTTCTGCACTTCTTTTGTTTCTTTCTGTGCATTTTTTCTTCTTTCTTCACATGTCCTATCTCTGTAGGCATAGTTAGAAATTAGCATTTAAAAAACCTTTGAAATTCACAGAAAAAACCATAGGTTTCAGGCACGTTATAGTTAGGAATTAGCATTTAAAAAACCTCAGAAATTCACTGAAAAAGCGATAGGTTTCAGAGGTGTTATAGTTAGCTGGATGTAACGCCCTGAACGTCTCAGGATCGTTTAACAGACACGACAATGAGGACGCAACCACTTGTGAAGGGTTAGTTCTTTTAATGAAGGCAAATAAAATACAAAGAACAAACAAAAGTTATAGTCACTGGAATCCTCCAGGCTAAGTACGTTACCAGCCCACAGCACGGATGGTCCTAACCGTCCTCTGCATATACGCCGATCCCGGCGTATGCCAACAGAGGGCAGAAATGAAATGGCCGACAATGCCAATCGGTAGGCTGTGAGGGGCACGAAGAGTGTTGGGGAGAATCGAGGAGTCAGGGAAACACCCAGCCGGGGTCTCTACCTGAAGGGAGCAGCCGCTCAACCTCTTCCTCAGACTGCACCGGGACGCGGAGTCACCTCCTGGTGATGCGTCACCGATACCCCAATCACAAGCAAGAAGACTGAACCGAGAGCAGCCGCTCGATCGATCCTGTGGACTTCCGAGTCTGTAACGCGGCAAACACCTCCTGGTGTGCGTTACAGCTGGCAGTCCCTGTGTCTCTGGTCGGGCTGGGAGTTACGACTCCAACCAGCAAAAGCGCCACTGCGCTTGGACTCAGCCGAGTCAAAAAGCGAAGCTCAATGGTTGACCGGTAGAGCTTCCGGGTCCTTCACAGGTGACGATGGGGCAAGACACGGCCCAGGGAGTAACGACTCGACCTACCTCCGTTCTTGCCTTACTGGAGCACCACTCCTGAACACTGCTCTTCACGAAGCAGGTACGTCGGTGTAAACACAATATCCGACAGCCTTGTACCTCCCGGTTCCTCCCTTTATAGGGCGTGTTTTCCTTGAGTTATGTAACAGCTCTCCTGTTTACATAAGGGCGTGTTTCCCTTGAGTTATGTAACAGTTCTCCTGTTTACATAAGGGCGTGTTTCCCTTGAGTTATGTAACAGCTCTCCTGTTTACATAAGGGCGTGTTTCCCTTGAGTTATGTAACAGCTCTCCTGTTTACATAAGGGCGTGTTTCCCTTGTATGACAGGAATTCTTGACAGTACATCCTCCCTCTCAGCGGCTCCCCACGGGTCCAGCGCTGGCAGGAAAACGCCGATGGAACAAGGAGACCAAGCGCGGAGCATGAACCCCTTCAGCCGGTTCCCATGAATGCTCCTCCGGGCCATAGCCTTTCCACGCAACCAGGTACCACAGCTTCCCCCTGCGCCATTTGGACGCCCGTATGCCCGACACTTCATACTCCACCTCCGACTCCACGCATACCGGCCTAGGTGTCCCAGACGGCTTGGAGGGTGCTGGTTTGAGCAATGATACATGAAAGACAGGGTGTATCCGCAATGACTGGGGCAAGCACACCTTCACGTTCACGGGACCCATACACTTGGTAATTCGATAGGGGCCCATGTACTTGGGATGGAACACACTGTTCTTTCGAAACCTCATGTTTCTTGTGGATATCCAGACGTAGTCTCCAGTGCGGTACAGTGGCCCGGGCCTTCTCTTCCCATCTGCCGCAGCCTTGTATCTTCTCTTGGCCTCTATTAGGACAGCCCTTGAGCGCATCAACGTGTCTTTTATGTGTGCCACCCTGTCCGCTGTGGCGGGAATCCTGTCCTCTCTGAACGGATGTAGAAATGGCAAGAACCTGGGATGTTGGCCATAGTTGCTATAGAACAGAGATGACTGTGTGGAGCTGTGAGTGGCGTTGTTATAGGCTATCTCTGCAACCCATAGCAAGTCGACCCATTCTTCCCTGCCCTGGTCCACAAAACATCGCAGATACTGTTTGAGCGTTTGGTTCAGGCGCTCGGTTTGGCCGTCCGTTTGAGGGTGGTAGCTGGTGGACAGGGCGGTCTTAACATGCAGCGCAGTGCACCAAGTCTTCCAGAATTGCGCAGTAAACTGCGACCCCCGGTCCGACACGATCACCCCAGGTAATCCATGCAGTCGTACCACATTCTTTAGGAGTAGTGACGCCAATTCCCCGGCCGTAGGGACTCTCTTGCAGGGGATGAAGTGCCCCATTTTCGTCAAGTAATCCACCACCACCAGTATTGCCGTCATCCCCTGGTCTACCGGTAGGCCCACCACGAAGTCCAGTGATATGCTATCCCATGGTCTATCCGGGGTCGGAAGTGGATGTAAGAGCCCTTGGGTTCGGCCATGGTCGGCCTTCATGGTAGCACACGTAGGACACTCCTGTCCCCACCTCCTGACATCCACTCTCATGGTTGGCCACCAGAAATGCCGTCCCATGCTAGCCACCGTTTTTTCAAAGCCCAAATGACCTGCGCATGGAGAGTCATGGCACCAGATGAATGCTTGTTTCCTTAGCCTAGGCGTGGGTATCAATAGGCACCTGCCCTTCAGGGGTATCCCGTCCTTCAGCTGCCATTCTCTGTGACTGAGGAGCCACCTCCGCCATGCGAATGACCTGATCCCTCTCTTTATTCCCCTCAGGAAAGTATCCGGTTGGATAACCCCCAATACCATCCTCGGGGAAATGATGGAACGCTCGGTTGCAGGCAATGGTTCCTTAACTGCAGATTGACGGGACAGGGCGTCCGCCTTCCGGTTTTCCGTCCCCGGCCGATATGTGATGCGGAAGTTGAACCCCGCAAAGAAGATCATCCACCGCAGCTGCCTGGGAGAAAGGTGTCTAGTGGCCGTCATGAACTGTAGGTTCCGATGGTCCGTGTACACCGATACCACATGTCTTGCCCCCATCAACCAATGCCTCCATTCGGTGAAGGCGTCCTTGATTGCGAGAAGCTCCTTCTCCGCAATATGGTAGTTGCGTTCGGCGTCGTTGAGTTTGCGGGACATGTACGCAACGGGATGAAGCACCCCTGTGTCGTGGTTGCGTTGGGACAAGATAGCCCCCAGCGCCACATCCGACGCGTCCGCTTCCACCACGTAGGGGAGATCCGGATCAGGGTGAGCCAACACCGGCGCCTTACCAAAGGCGCTTTTCAGGGCCTCAAAGGCTTTGTTCGCTTCAGGGGACCAGACAAACTCCTTGGACTTCCTCAGTAGCTGTGTGATTGGGGCCACCACTCCTGAAAATCCATCTATAAACCGCCTGTAAAAGTTGGCGAAGCCAATGAAACTTTGGACGTCCTTCACGCTTTGGGGCACCGGCCATTCTTTCACCGCCTTGATCTTTCGTTCTGCCATCTCCTGTCCCTCTGGACTCAGCATCACTCCGAGGAATTCCACGGATGTGACGTGGAAGTCACACTTGCTGAGTTTACAAAACAGCATGTTTTCCCTCAGCTTTTGGAGCACAGCTTTGACGTGGTGTACGTGCTCCTCCACACTGGACGAATAGATGAGGATGTCGTCGATATATACGACCACGTAGATATCCAACTCCTCTCTGAATACCTCATTCAAAAAGTACTGAAAGGCTGCCGGGGCGTTGCACAGACCGAACGGCATGACGAGGTACTCAAAAAGGCCGAACCTGGTCTTAAAGGCGGTCTTCCACTCGTCTCCGTTTCTCATGCGCACCAGATGGTATGCCCCTTTCAAATCCAACTTGGTGTAGATACGAGCTTTCTTGACCTGTTCCAGAAGTACACTGATGAGAGGCAAGGGGTACCGATTTTTTATGGTTATCGCATTCAATGCCCTAAAGTCCACACAGGCTCTCAGCTCCCCATTAGCCTTCGGGATGAAGAAGAGTGGCGAGGCGGCCGGAGACTTGGACGGGCGGATGAATCCTAGCCTGAGGAGTTTATCCAGGTACCCCCGGAGATGCACGTTTTCAGGCTCCGTCAGGGCATACAGCCTGCCGCTGGGAACGCTGGCCCCTGGCACCAGGTCGATCTGGCAGTCAAACTGTCTATGTGGTGGTAGCACTTCCGCCTTCACCTCATCAAATACATCCTCAAAACTGTGATAAGCCTGGGGGAGAGCCACATCTTTTTCTGCCGCTGTAGCCACCGTCTGACTCCCGCTCTCATCTGCGTCAAGGGATTCCGTTCTTATTCCACAATGCAGGATGCAATACGGTGACGTCATTTCGATGCGATGTGTTGGCCAATCCACAAAGGGGTTGTGTTTCTGTAGCCACGGCAATCCCAATATGACGCCATATTGGGGCGCTCGGATGATGTTAAAATCGATTTGTTCCAAATGGTTCCTCCCATATCTCATCGGAAGGACCCCCGTGTGCTGTCCGATGGGCCCCGTCACCAATCGCCTTCCGTCTACCGCATAGACGTCTTCGGGTACTGCTTTGGGAAGAAGCACTAGCCCTAGCCTGCATGCCTCGTTGTGGTCCATAAACATGCCAGTGGCCCCTGAATCCACCATGGCCACAACGGGTATCCACTGGTCATGCACTCCCACGTGCACCGTGATAAACAGGTGTCGTTGTCCCTTAGTGACCGAGTTGGAAAGTGAAGGGATGGATGAGTGACTCCGAGATGCCCCTTCTCTGGTCTTGGAGTCCTCTAGTTTTCCGCCGGTATGTCCACCACGGCTGTTACCGACCGGTTGGCCCGATAACGTGACGTCTTCGGTTTGGCAGGGCATTCACGTACGTAGTGGCCTTTTTTGCCACAATATAGGCACAATCCTTGTTTACGGCGTGACTCTTTCTCCGTGGCTGTGAGGCTCGCTCGTATTGCGCTGATGTCCATGGGTTCTCCCTTGGATGCGGTGGAAGTTTCAGGACTTCCCACCGTCACATAGGATGGAAGGGATTTTCCTTTTCTCCCATGATCCCCCTTTCTTTCACTTAGCCTATGTTCCAGCCGTAATACCAGGTTGATAAGGCCCTCACATGTCTTGGGTTGAGGGTCAATATGAGCCACGGCGTCCTTGAGCTCATCGCACAGCCCTTGATGGAAGAGTGCCGTCTGTTTAGCAACAGGCCACTTGGTTTCCGCAACCAGCCTTCGGAACGCGTTGAGATACCTTCAGGAATTCCTCGCGAAAAGCACCCCAATCACATAAGAGGGGGTCGTCCCTGCTCACCAGAGGTACGGCCCATTGTGCCGCGGTTCCAGCCAAATAGGATATAAGGAAAGCCACACGAGCCTGACTCGTGGGGAACGCCTTTGGTTTGCACGATAAATGTAGTGCCACTTGTGTGAGGAATACCTGCACTGTGTTAGGATCCCCACTGTACCTCTCTGGTGTTGCCAAGGGGATGGCTACCGGCATTTCCACTACTACCGCAGGGGTCTGGTTCGTGAGGGAGGTGCTGGGCGTGAGCGGGTCCAATTGGATAGCATCCAGTCTGGCTTTTACATCGGCTGTTTCTTGCCTAGAGGCAGCCACTTCAACTTGCATGGCCGCTAAAGCAGCCAGCACATCATCAAGTGTTGCCATGTCTGTTATCGACCGGGAGACAGTTAGTGTTATTAAGGTCGGATATTTTGTAACGCCCTGAACGTCTCAGGATCGTTTAACAGACACGACAATGAGGACGCAACCACTTGTGAAGGGTTAGTTCTTTTAATGAAGGCAAATAAAATACAAAGAACAAACAAAAGTTATAGTCACTGGAATCCTCCAGGCTAAGTACGTTACCAGCCCACAGCACGGATGGTCCTAACCGTCCTCTGCATATACGCCGATCCCGGCGTATGCCAACAGAGGGCAGAAATGAAATGGCCGACAATGCCAATCGGTAGGCTGTGAGGGGCACGAAGAGTGTTGGGGAGAATCGAGGAGTCAGGGAAACACCCAGCCGGGGTCTCTACCTGAAGGGAGCAGCCACTCAACCTCTTCCTCAGACTGCACCGGGACGCGGAGTCACCTCCTGGTGATGCGTCACCGATACCCCAATCACAAGCAAGAAGACTGAACCGAGAGCAGCCGCTCGATCGATCCTGTGGACTTCCGAGTCTGTAACGCGGCAAACACCTCCTGGTGTGCGTTACAGCTGGCAGTCCCTGTGTCTCTGGTCGGGCTGGGAGTTACGACTCCAACCAGCAAAAGCGCCACTGCGCTTGGACTCAGCCGAGTCAAAAAGCGAAGCTCAATGGTTGACCGGTAGAGCTTCCGGGTCCTTCACAGGTGACGATGGGGCAAGACACGGCCCAGGGAGTAACGACTCGACCTACCTCCGTTCTTGCCTTACTGGAGCACCACTCCTGAACACTGCTCTTCACGAAGCAGGTACGTCGGTGTAAACACAATATCCGACAGCCTTGTACCTCCCGGTTCCTCCCTTTATAGGGCGTGTTTTCCTTGAGTTATGTAACAGCTCTCCTGTTTACATAAGGGCGTGTTTCCCTTGAGTTATGTAACAGTTCTCCTGTTTACATAAGGGCGTGTTTCCCTTGAGTTATGTAACAGCTCTCCTGTTTACATAAGGGCGTGTTTCCCTTGAGTTATGTAACAGCTCTCCTGTTTACATAAGGGCGTGTTTCCCTTGTATGACAGGAATTCTTGACACTGGACTTTTCACTTGTACAAAACCATTGAAATTCCCCCGTTATAGTTAGTTCAGCTAACTATAACTCACGCGCCCGCAATGCACTGCTGATGACGTCACATATTACATCACTCATGACATGGTCAGTGACATCACTCATGACATCACTGATGTCTCAGATGTCCATTTAACAAATACTACATTGGGAGCACTATATATATGGCCAAACTAAGGGTATTTGAAGATATGAGGGCCATAACAAATGTAAACCAATAATATCCTGTATTAGAACATTGGAATGTGGAGCACTCCATTGTAGACAATGGAGTGCTCCGTGCTTCTACGGGCCGGTAAAGGCCCGCAGAGCAACATTCCAATCACTCATTCATGCACCTATGCACTACGTAATACCCCCCACCGAACCATGCAGACACTCAGACTGATACTCAAAAAACCAACTAATAACCTATATAGACACCCATGTAGCTAATCACCAACCCATGCAGCAACTTATACACAAAGTGAGAGACTGATACAGATATTTACATATTTAAACATTACTCACTAAGCCATGTATTCACTATGATACACTTAATCAGTCAGTTACACAATCAATTTTTCAAAAACAAATCATCCATTTAGACACTTATATACCCATTTATTCTTCCATCGACCTTGAGATATACATATATAAAACATATTTAATTTTCAGAAAAACACACATTCACTGGATGATGTCATCAGTGATGTCATCAGTGATGTCATTTAAGATATCATCAGTGATTTCATGAGTGATGTCACTGACCATGTCATGAGTGATGTAATATGTGACGTCATCAGCAGTGCATTGTGGGCGCGCGAGTTATAGTTAGCTGAACTAACTATAACGGGGGAATTTCAATGGTTTTGTACAAGTGAAAAGTCCAGCTAACTATAACACCCCTGAAACCTATGGTTTTTTCAGTGAATTTCTGAGGTTTTTTAAATGCTAATTCCTAACTATAACGTGCCTGAAACCTATGGTTTTTTCTGTGAATATATAGATATATATATATATCCAAACGTAAGCGGTTTCTCTGTCACACTCCCAAATAATCCACAAGTCTCCTCTGCCATATATTAGAAGTACAGTTTTATTTTGAAATAAGCAAACAAACAAATTTTCCCAATGCGTTTCGGAGATCAGTGTCAAGGGTTAGGACGTACACACTAATCCACAATTAATATTCACCTCTGTGAAGAGAATAATGCAAATGGAAAGAGGACT
Source organism: Triturus cristatus (assembly GCF_964204655.1). Lineage (NCBI taxonomy): Eukaryota > Metazoa > Chordata > Amphibia > Caudata > Salamandridae > Triturus > Triturus cristatus. The sequence goes on from NC_140589.1 coordinate 1,507,264,471, forward strand.
ATGTGAGTCAAGAATCGCTACCCAGTTAGTTAGTGTTAACATAGGTGCCATTGTTGTGAGAAGACATTTACAAGAACTTGAATTTTAAAATCCAGAAAATACCTTATATTATATTGCACAGTGGTTTCATTATGCCACCTTATTTAAGCATTGGATAGAATTAATACACCAACAGCATGACGCATTGTATAGTATAAAATTAATCATCGATCACAACGGTGAAAATTAACAATAAAAAATATATAATACATTTTGTGTACTATAATATACAAAAATATATAGTTTAATATACAAAACAACAAGTAAACAGTAATGCAAGAATAATACGCCCTAGTGGGTGGACATATCCTCTATTATTAGAATCTCTGACCCCATTAGTTTGTGTACAATTATGGGCATTTGAACAAAAACAAAAACAAAAAGAAAATCCCACCAGCACTATTGCATACTGGGGTATCTTGCATTACAATGGACATTCAAATACTACCACAACATCCATGAATTCAATCAAAAAAGATACATTAGCAGTCTTTTGCACTTCTCAAGACATCAATCCTCAATCCATACCTAAAACAACAAAACAAATTAACACCATTAAAATGAAGAATAGTGTGTGTCCAAACTAGCCCATTAAAAATAATGCTATGTTAAAATACCATAAACAAAAGATAGAAAAAACATTAGAATTCAAAGGGAATTCAGAAGAATGGGGCTTTAATTTTATTATACATAATATATCCATAAGAAAACAACAGCAGATAATGTACAATCCTAAAAATTCAGATGGAAAACCTAAGTTTACCGAAATGTACTGCTAGCTCTTCATCATGACTGAGACCTCTAGGATGAATGGTCTGGAATTCAATAACATATCTTGATTCCAGGCGTCTTAGTTTCGTAACTCTATTGCCTCCTCTTATGTTGATAGGTATTCTATCTAGAACATAACATTTAAGTAAATTTGCCTTACTTGAGTGTTTAGTCTCAAAATGCCTGACTATAGCCTTATAGCCCGCCGTAGCGGGCTATACCGGCTATTAAAGGCCCGCTGCAGCGTTAAAGGCCCGAGCCGAAGGCGAGGGACTTTAACAAAAGCAGCGGGACTTTAATAGCGGTATAGCCCTGCTACGAAGGGCTATAAGGCTATTAGAACATTCTGCCACTAGAGCTGCCACTAGAGGGCAGAATGTTCTAACAAATTAAACAAAGGCTTCTCGAAGCTCGAGGAGATTTAAATCCCCTCGAGCTTCGAAAGGCTTTTGTAAAACATTGGAATGTTGCTCTGCGGGCCTTTACCGGCCCGTAGAAGCACGGAGCACTCCATTGTCTACAATAGAGTGCTCCACATTCCAATGTTCTAATACAGGATATTATTGGTTTACATTTGTTATGGCCCTCATATCTTCAAATACCCTTAGTTTGGCCATATATATAGTGCTCCCAATGTAGTATTTGTTAAATGGACATCTGAGACAGTACACACAGAAATCAGAGTGACACGTTAAGTGTTCACAGATCTCAAATTCCTTACTTTTCATATTCAGCTTAAGCTTCTTTGCATTCTCAGTCTATTGGCATGCTTTACATTTCATGCACCGGAAAAATCCCTTGACCTGATTAGAAGTGGTCTTGTTTGATAACATATTCCTATGTAGCATATCCCTCAGGGATTTACTCTTCCTAATGGCTACTTTAGGGTGATTATCCTGATATTTGCTGAGAATATTGTCAGTTTGTAAAACATGCCAATGTTTCTTAAACACGTGTCTGATCCCGTAAGAACCTGTGTTGCATGTAGTTATGTATCTGATAGTTGGAGATTCAGTTTCAAGTTTAGCTTTATTGATTAATATTTACTTTCTTTAAGGCAGATTCTATATTCTTTTTATAATACCCTCTTTCCAAGAATCTCTATGTCATGCACCTGGCTTCCTTATGGAATTTCTCTTCTGAACTTCAATTTTGCTTTTGTCTTAAAAATTCCCTGTATGGTATAGTGAAAATTAAATTCTGGGGATGACTGCTAGATGCATGTAATAAACTATTACCTGCAGTATGTTTACCATATAATTTTGTCTCTAGCTTGTTGTCAACTGTCTCTAGGTGGAGATCCAGAACCTCAATTTCCTGTTTATTTATATTGCTTGTGAAAGACGAATTCATTTAAGTCTCTCACAAAATCTTCAGCTGTTTCCTCTGATCCATTCCAGATACAAAAATGTCGTCTATATACCTGGCTCCTGCTATGTCCCTGGGTAACCACCCCGGTATATATCAGTTTGCTTTGGCTTGGTGGGAGCTTAACCACTCCCGCCAAGCCATAGCAAACTGTGCTCTGCTTTGAGCAAGCAAGAGCATTTTGCTTTTGCTTGCTCAAAGTGGAGCACAATTGCTTTGATAGAGAGGGAGCTGGCATGTTCAGCAGCTCCCTCTCTGTCAAAGTAATGTCGGCTCCTGCAGGAGGCGGGGAGCTGGCAGGGACTGCAGGGGCCTTGAGACTCACCCCGCAGTCCCAAACATGAGTAACTGGGTGCCCTTGGTGGGACCAGGGCACCCAGCAGAGTGACTGGGCCCCTTGGGATGGGTTCCCCGGGGCCAAAATCGGCTAGGGGGGCCCTTCCATTAAAAAAAAAGTATAACAAAAGGCCTGATCGGCCCCCCTACCTTTAATCTTAAAATACATTTTTTTTAAAAGGTCAGGCCCCAGGGATAGGGTCACCGGGGCCAAAATCAGAAAACAAATGCAGATTGGCAGGTCGCTGGAAGTCCCACCCCCTTTCTCCACCTGGCACACTGTTGGTTGGGGGATAAAGTCCCCTCGGCCACAGACGGTCCCTAGGGGCCAACAAGCCCCCCTGTCACCTTCAGTAAGTCCCACACAGCGGGGTGGCTGAGAGGACTTCGGAGGTCATGCCCCCTTTCTCCACTACTCTGCAAACTTGCCTCCTTGTGCAGTGCTGGTTGGGGGATGAAGTTCCCTTGCATGCTGAGGGTCCTTGGGGGCCAACAAGCCCTCATGTTACCGACAGTAAGTCCCACAGAGAGCGATTGCTGAAAGTACTTCAGAGGCCATGCCCCCTTTCTCCACCACTCTGCAAATGCGCCTCATGGTGGACTGATGGTTGGAGATGAAGTCCCCTTGACTCTGAAGTGTCCTTGGGGGCCAACAAGTCCTCTTTTACCTCCAGTAAGCCCCACACAGCAGAATTGCTGAGGTCTTCAGAGGCGATGCCCCCTTTCTCCACCACTCGCGCCTCCTGGCACACTGCTGGTTGGCGGATAAAGTCCTCTTTGATGCTGAGGGTTCAGAGGGCCCAGAAGCCCTCCTGCTACCTCCAGTAATGCCAACACAGCAGGATTATTGAGAGCTGGTAACAGGCCCTGCCCCCTTTCTCCACCACTCTGCAAATGCAACTACTGATTAAAAAAACATAGAAATTCACTTAAAAAAGCAAAAGTTACAGGGATGTTATAGTTGGGAAATAGAATTTGAAAAATCTTTGAAATTCACTGTAAAAACAAAAGTTACTGGGACGTTGTAGTTAGGCTCAGAGTTCACTCATACAAAACCAGTGAAATTGAGCAGTTATAGTTACCTCTGCTATAACTATAACTTACGCCACCACAATGCACTGCTGAAAGACATCACGTATGACATTTATATGTATATATATATATATATATAGGCTCTTTGGTGCAATCGCCCTAAACACGGCAAACAAAAGTCTCAGGCTCCGACCCAATTAAGTTCACCAGTGGCCCCCTGTGGCATGCAGGGTCACTTCAACGAGAGTATGTGGGCTCTGCGACCTCCACACAGCACTTGATACTTGGCATACTTGGCACAATCCACCTTAGCCCTCTTCTAGCATACTGGGGTCGCCAAAAACAGTCTTGCACACAGGCTTGGCCCGTTAGTGCACAGCCAAATCCTCACACTTTGTACAGGCAGTCCTCACATTAGGGCTTCTCACTGGATCTTGCTCTCTCCTAAGCTCTCCTCTTCCTCACAGAGCACACTGGTCTTAGCAATCAGGCAGGCACTTGTGGTGCAGGCTCCGGGGCAAGTGGACTTGGTTTCCCTGGGTTATGTTTCCTCACCTACCATAGTGACTTGCAGGCCTTGGCCCCTAATCCTGGTCACAAACAGAAGTCTTTCAGACTGTCGCCTCCTCACACAGCCAATCTAGCTGCTTGGCAGATGACATATTTTGGGAGACTCACCCTCCCTTTCTTATAGTCCTTTTCTAGACACCAAATGCTATTTAGGGTATTCCTTCATGAAAGAGGTCTGTCACAGCAGGTATAACTCCAAAGATGATTGTCCACAACACAATTTATGGGAGTGAGCAGAGTTCACACCTGGCTGTCAGACACAGTGATATGTGCATCAAAAGGTTAATCCCAGACCCCCAGCTCTAGTCTGTACAATTCTCTTATCAGCCCCATCTATCTTCCTGAGATGTATTCAGGCCCTTCCTTGTGATCTATCAATAAATCAAAGAGCAGTCTTTTGAAATGTAAAGGGAGTCTCATCCTCTTCCCACCAGTGTGTCCCCACCTAGCTTACAGGAATGCAGCAATACACAAATCTGTCTGGGGCGATTTCTCTCCTTCTCTTCATGTTTTCAACAGGCAGTCCTGGGCTTCCCAAAATGGAACGAAGGGTCCTCCATACAATGTACCATAGCAGGCACACTCACTTTCACAGCATACTTTCTGTCCAGCATTAACACCTCTAGGCATTGCACATTTATCTGTACACATGCATTCAGTATACACACTCCGCATGCACTGTTCAATACTGTAGCTTTCCTATATTCAACCAGGGCATACGTTTTTAAAACACACGAAGTGCCAGCACACATACTCACTCACAATTCTCTCCCTTCATGTATGGTGTTTCAAACAAACACACATACACCTAGCAGATGTGGTCCCTGCACCCGCACTGCACAGCACTACTTCTCTCATGTAATATATTCCTCTCAGGCATACATACATCCTGCACATGTACTAGTCACACACACACTCCACAGTACTGCATCATCCTTGTACTGTACCCTTCCCAGGCACACATACAACCAATGCAAAGGCATGACTCCTCCACTATGCAGCACCTCACATTTACCTGATGTAGGCCAAGGGTGAGTTAAGTACACATCAGTGGAACTTTTAAAAAGGTGAGCACACTCCGGTGATGCATGATAAAAAGTTCCAGTTCACAGCTACTGCTCACTAGGCTGTCTGCTGTCACCACCGTGCTCGTGCTTCTTATCTCATGGTGAATGTGGTAGCCTTCCACCACTATGAGGGTAACAATTTGGGCACCCCTCCCAGTCCAACAAAACCAGAATTCGTGAAAAAGGCATATGTCACTACACAAACACATGATCCATGTTTGCCTATAACAAAAATCAGCATTAGGGATCTAGACAACAGTACAGTTAGGCACTCAAAGCATAGGTAGACATTTCTTACCATGTTGAGGACTTTTCCATTCCAATGCAGGCTTCTCAATTTTTTTTCCAATCTGTATTCAGGCAGAGTTTGTCCTTACTTTAATTTTAGCAATTCAGTATTCACTAATTGCTTAAAAGTGTGTTTGTCGATCTTTAAGTAAACTTAAGTGTACAACAGTGGGTTGTCTCTTTCGACTTCTGGTATAGCTCATTTTAGCTTTTTACTCCCAGGTATCAGAGAACAAAAACAATTTGTGATTGGTCATCTGGCAAGTATGCTGGTCTACACATCAAGGCGCCGATCACGATCCTGTAAAAACCGGGTACGAACCCTCGGACGGAGCATATTCTCCGTCCGACGCGTACCCGGTCGTCAAAATATACAAACATGGAATTACGATTCGCACGGGAACACCATTTCCGTACGAATCGTAAAAAACCCCGACCGAACAAAATAAACCTACAAATGCGATCCGGGAAAGCGCCGACCTGACGTCGGGACGCTCGCAGCCTGCCATTCACGAACCAGGAATTACGATTCGCATCGACGTCATCCCGCACGGTGAATATTTTCTGGCAGCCAAAAACTGCCGGGAAATCAGGACGACGCGAACAAGGACTACCAGTACGCGACGGACAGACAGGACGACGCGAACAAGGAGGACCAGTACGCGACGGACAGACATGGACCCGAACCTACGAGTCATCCCGGCCCTCATAGCAGTCCACCTCCTCCACAGGTTCAGACGCAGACGCCGCAGAAGGTCAGAACAACTAAGGGAGGGGGGAAAGTGGGGGGGGGGGGTGGCAGGACCAGGGCAGGCCACAAACCCCCCACCAAAGTCACACAGCACACATGCCCTGGACATACCTGACTCCCATGCCCTGGTCACTACGAGGGGGTGGGGGCGTGTCCAGATAAGCCAGCGACCGCCACAACGGAAGTCCGTCACGACGCGAACAGGCAACACAACCAGACAGGTACGTGCCGTACCCACGCCTGAAGAGCGTGGGTACGAGTCAAACCACGCCCACACCCACATCACCCCAACAATGGCGGGACGGCTCGTACCCACGTGGCAAAGGCCTGGGTACGGCCCGCACAAGCATCACATAGCGTGGGGACGGATATGTACGGACCCTACCCCCACCCCGTATGCATGGAGCGTACCCCCCACCCCAACAGTGTAAGTACGACCCGTACCCACCCGCGTACGTATGGAGCATACCCCCACCCCAACAGTGTAAGTACGACCCATACCCACACCCGCGTACGTATGGAGCGTACCCCCACCCCAACAGCGTAAGTACGACCCGTACACACACCCGCGTACGTATGGAGCGTACCCCCACCCCAACAGTGTAAGTACGACCCGTACCCACACCCACGTACGTATGGAGCGTACCCCCACCCCAACAGCGTAAGTACGACCCGTACCCACACCCGCGTACGTATGGAGCGTACCCCCACCCCAACAGTGTAAGTACGACCCGTACCCACACCCGCGTATGTATGGAGCGTACCCCCACCCCAACAGCGTAAGTACGACCCGTACCCACACCCGCGTACGTATGGAGCATACCCCCACCCCAACAGTGTAAGTTCGACCCGTACACACACCCGCGTACGTATGGAGCGTACCCACACCCCAACAGCGTAAGTACGACCCGTACCCACACCCGCGTACGTATGGAGCATACCCCCACCCCAACAGTGTAAGTACGACCTGTACCCACCCGCGTACATATGGAGCGTACCCCCACCCCAACAGTGTAAGTACGACCCGTACCCACCCGCGTACGTATGGAGCGTAGCCCCACCCCAACAGTGTAAGTACGACCCGTACCCATCCGCGTACGTATGGAGCGTACCCCCACCCCAACAGTGTAAGTAAGGGTAAGGGCGGTAAGGGGAGGACAGTGGCAGTGTTCCCCCGACCCCGCTTGGTGTCAGGTAATTTCTCAGAGCGGAGCGTTTTTGAGCAATTGGCAATTGGAGCGTTTTGAGCAATTGGCATAAGCATTGTGTCACTGTGAACTAGGAACTGAGTATTTTAACATCACTTGCGGCGAATTTTAAATCAATTTTAAAACACTGCACTTTGAAGCATTTAACTTCACATCCTGCGGTTATTGTTTGCACAATTAATTGCCTACCTGCTATCTAATCTGTTAGCACTCTGACGATTCTACCGCTACTGTAGGGGTTCTAGGGGCCAGGTTTCTGTCTCTGCTCAGTGATCCAGCCCACCCGCCCTGGTCCGACTCGGTAGCCAATACCGTTGAGCGGAGGGCGGGTGGACAAGAGCAAGACACGCCCACTAACCCCGGAACAGGTGAGCGGTTAGCGCTCTAACAGCTTTTCACTCAGGCTATTTAGGCGGCGAGGAGGCCTGGACGATTGCGGTAAGGGGAGGACAGTGGCAGTGTTCCCCCGACCCCGCTTGGTGTCAGGTAATTTCTCAGAGCGGAGCGTTTTTGAGCAATTGGCAATTGGAGCGTTTTGAGCAATTGGCATAAGCATTGTGTCACTGTGAACTAGGAACTGAGTATTTTAACATCACTTGCGGCGAATTTTAAATCAATTTTAAAACACTGCACTTTGAAGCATTTAACTTCACATCCTGCGGTTATTGTTTGCACAATTAATTGCCTACCTGCTATCTAATCTGTTAGCACTCTGACGATTCTACCGCTACTGTAGGGGTTCTAGGGGCCAGGTTTCTGTCTCTGCTCAGTGATCCAGCCCACCCGCCCTGGTCCGACTCGGTAGCCAATACCGTTGAGCGGAGGGCGGGTGGACAAGAGCAAGACACGCCCACTAACCCCGGAACAGGTGAGCGGTTAGCGCTCTAACAGCTTTTCACTCAGGCTATTTAGCCCCTCGTCGGCCAAAGCGCGCAGCGGTTGCGCGCAGAGGGGCGCCATTGACAGCGCCGAAGACAAGCCAAAGACCTGCCCGTCTGCGCCCGTCCGCGACTGGACGGGGCCAGGGGCCATGGGGACTGCGAGAACCCACACACAAAGGCGTCCATCGGTGAGGTACACTTATAGCTCACATGTATTAAAGGGATACAACGTACAATCATTAAATAGTGGCAGGGTAAACGAACACCTTGAGGTAGATGGGCTTTTGCCAAGCAAACAACGGCGCACTGAGAGCACCATTGTTACACAAGATCCGCCCGATATGGATTGTTCTATTTTCGTCGACCCCGATATTAGTGGGGTTTCAGGAAACAACCATACTCTTTCTGGGAAGAAAAACATCCTGTGCAACATTAGGTCGCTCCCGAAACACAGTGCTGAAGTTTGGGACCTAATCTCTTCCAAACAACCAGATTTATGCTACCTCACAGAAACGTGGTTGAAACCACATTCCACTCCTGCCATAACCTTGGGAGTCCCTAGTGACTATAAAATAGTGAGGCTGGATCGCCCCACTAAAATTGGTGGGGGGATTGCAATTGTACATAAACAGGAAATTGGTATATCGGTTTTAGATGAAATAAGTTCCCCAGAAATTGAATTAATAATTTTTAAAATAATACTGCCATCTAATGACACTCAAAGGGGTGCATTAGTATATCGACCCCCTGGATCGTACAATAATTTCTCTAGCTTATTGATTGAGCTACTTGCCCCATATGTCAATAGTGACAGCGAGTTTATTTTAGTCGGAGACTTTAATGTACACTGTGATAAGTCGGATTGTTGTGAGGCCCAATCCCTACTTCTTGACCTGTCCTCATTGGGCCTTATGAAACGCAACTCTGGGCCCACACATCAGGCAGGCCATACCCTTGACCTGGTATTTTCTAATTTTATGCTGGTCTCTTGTCCACCAGCAAGGCAGGTCAACTGGACAGACCACTATGTTGTGGAATTCCTTACTCCCCACCCGAAACGCATCTCTTCTCGAACTAAACAGTTACCGAGGACACGTAGACAGTGGCACAAAATTACCAATACCACTTTTAAAAATAATTTTTATTGTCCACCTTCTGTTCCTAATGAAAATATTGATACGGCCGTGAAAAATTGTGAAAAAGCTATTGTGGATACTATTGACAAGATTGCCCCTTTTAAACAATTTAAACCCAGACTCACAAATAAACAAGAAATTTGGTTTACTGATCACCTTAGAACGTTAAAATTGCATGCCAGGAAACTTGAAAAGAGATGGAGAACCTCTCACTTGATCGAGGACAAAAATAAATATTGGGACTCACTATCTATATACCACAAAGCCATTCGTGTTGCCCGCAAGACTCACATTGCATCGCAAATCACAGCTGCAGGAAACTCTTCAAGGATTTTGTACCAAGTTCTACAATCCTTTGTTAAACCTGCAGCTTGTGAATCTTCGGACCTTGCATCCCAACAGCTGTGTGACGACATCTCTTGCTTTTTTACGAATAAGATAGATACTATCTACGACAAAATAGTTTGCACCAATAACAAACTGACCACAGATATGGCACCCTTGGGAATAGATGCTGACCCCAATCTGAATAAATTTATGTTAAGCTTTTTTCCACCCATTTCTTTACAAGAGACATCTGCACTAGTATCACGGATTAAAAGTGGTAGCCCTGACGATATCATCCCAGCCAGGATTATGCCTGTCCTGACTGACGAGTTGTGCCCCATGATCCAAAGGTTGGTGAATCTCTCTCTGGGCTCAGGCACTGTCCCAAGAGAGTGGAAACGTGCTCTTATCAGGCCTATTAGGAAGAATACTACTATCCCATGGTCCGATCTAACAAATCTCAGGCCCATATCCCTTTTACCATTCTTAGGGAAACTGATCGAAAAATATGTTAATGGTCATCTGTCCAATCATATCGAACTTGTTGGCGGCCTGGACTATTCACAATCAGGGTTCAGGCCGAAACACAGCACAGAGTCTACCTTGCTGTCTGTTACAGACGACTTACATATGTATCAGGACAAGGGTTTCTCAGTAATCCTAGTTCTTTTAGATCTTTCAGCAGCGTTCGACACCGTGTCCCATACCATTCTTATTGACCGGTTGTCGAACGCTGGTATTGAGGATAAAGCCCTTGATTGGCTAAAGAGCTTCCTATCAGGGCGCTCCCAGAGAGTGATCATGGACACGTACCGATCAGCGGAGGTGGAGATATCGAAAGGGGTGCCACAGGGCTCTTGTCTAAGCCCTACCTTATTTAACATCTACGTGGCACCCCTGGCAAGAGTGATGCGCAGCTATGGATTCATTCCAGTATCCTATGCTGATGACACGCAGCTCCTCTTCCCTTTCAAGACCATGTCCGCAGAAATTAAAAACTCCTTTTCTGCGGGCATGAAGGCGGTGGCTAATTGGATGTCTTCCAACTTCCTGCAATGCAATGTCAGTAAGACGGAACTAATGCTGTTTGGAGAAGCCAAACTATTGTGGACCCCTGATTGGTGGCCCCCCGATTTGGGAGTAGCCCCAGAACCCAAACAGGTTGTGAAGAGTTTAGGGATTCGGATGGATCAAGACTTGTCATTTGGACAGCATGCTAACCATACTGCTGGAATTTGTTTCCATACGATTGGCCTGCTACGCAGAGTCTTTCCCTTACTACCGAACTCTTTCAGACGAACTCTGGTCCAGACATTGGTTCTGAGTCGAATTGACTACTGCAATGGCCTGTTGCTTTTTGCCAACGAAAATGTGCTGGCCAAGCTTCAGGTCATTCAAAACACCGCGGCTCGTCTTGTCCTTAATGTTCCTCCAAGAACTGCGTCCAAACCTCTTCTGGAGAAACTGCACTGGCTCTCCATTCGCCAGAGATCTAAGTTCAAGTTATGCTGCTTGATCCATAAATGTTTAAATGGACAAGGACCTATTTATCTTCAGAACAAATTTGTTCCTTATGTTCCAAGTCGTTCACTTAGGTCCAGTAACTGTCTTCTTCTGGTGATTCCCCGTGCAAAGAAATCTAGACACGGTGGTAAAGCGTTATCTATCGTAGGCCCTACCCTATGGAATAGACTTCCTCTTCATCTGAGACAGTGCAAAGAACATCTCACTTTCAGGAAACTCCTGAAGACTGTGTTGTTCAGAAACGAGATCTAGCTCCTATTATTCCTCTGTTTCTACCGGCTCCAGAAAGCGCAGAGATACTCCAGTTGGAGTCGATTCTAGCGCTATACAAACCCACAAATAAAATAAATAAATAAATAAAATAAATAAGTACGACCCGTACACACACCCGCGTACGTATGGAGCGTACCCCCACCCCAACAGTGTAAGTACGACCCATATCCACCCGCGTACGTATGGAGCGTACCCCCACCCCAACAGTGTAAGTACGACTCGTACCCTCACCTCGAATGCATGGAGCGTAGCCCCACCCCAACAGTGTAAGTACGACACGTACCCCCACCTCCAATGCATGGAGCGTATCCACATCCGTGTATGTCATGAGCGTACATATTGTGAAATTGGAGAGGTGGGTGCAGAGTCCTCCCAGCAGTGCCCTGAGACAGGAGGGGTGTGTGCAGAGTCCTCCCAGCAGTGGCCTGAGACAGGAGGGGTGGGTGCCTATCACTCCCAGCAGTGCTCTGAGACAGGAGGGGTGGGTGCCTATCACTCCCAGCAGTGCCCTGAGACAGGAGGGGTGTGTGCAGAGTCCTCCCAGCAGTGCCCAGACACAGGAGGGGTGTGTGCAGAGTCCTCCCAGCAGTGCCCAGAGACAGGAGGGGTGTGTGCAGAGTCCTCCCAGCAGTGCCCACACACAGGAGGGGTGTGTGCAGAGTCCTCCCAGCAGTGGCCTGAGACAGGAGGGGTGGGTGCAGAGTCCCCCCAGCAGTGCCCTGAGACAGGAGGGGTGTGTGCAGAGTCCTCCCAGCAGTGCCCTGAGACAGGAGGGGTGTGTGCAGAGTCCTCCCAGCAGTGGCCTGAGACAGGAGGGGTGGGTGCAGAGTCCTCCCAGCAGTGCCCAGACACAGGAGGGGTATGTGCAGAGTCCTCCCAGCAGTGCCCAGACACAGGAGGGGTGTGTGCAGAGTCCTCCCAGCAGTGCCCAGACACAGGAGGGGTGTGTGCAGAGTCCTCCCAGCAGTGCCCAGACACAGGAGGGGTGTGTGCAGAGTCCTCCCAGCAGTGCCCTGAGACAGGAGGGGTGTGTGCAGAGTCCTCCCAGCAGTGCCCTGTGACAGGAGGGGTGTGTGCAGAGTCCTCCCAGCAGTGGCCTGAGACAGGAGGGGTGGGTGCCTATCACTCCCAGCAGTGCTCTGAGACAGGAGGGGTGGGTGCAGAGTCCTCCAAGCAGTGGCCTGAGACAGGAGGGGTGTGTGCAGAGTCCTCCCAGCAGTGCCCTGAGACAGGAGGGGTGGGTGCAGAGTCCTCCCAGCAGTGCCCAGACACAGGAGGGGTGTGTGCAGAGTCCTCCCAGCAGTGCCCAGACACAGGAGGGGTGTGTGCAGAGTCCTCCCAGCAGTGCCCAGACACAGGAGGGGTGTGTGCAGAGTCCTCCCAGCAGTGCCCAGACACAGGAGGGGTGTGTGCAGAGTCCTCCCAGCAGTGCCCTGAGACAGGAGGGGTGTGTGCAGAGTCCTCCCAGCAGTGCCCTGAGACAGGAGGGGTGTGTGCAGAGTCCTCCCAGCAGTGGCCTGAGACAGGAGGGGTGGGTGCCTATCACTCCCAGCAGTGCTCTGAGACAGGAGGGGTGGGTGCCTATCACTCCCAGCAGTGGCCTGAGACAGGAGGGGTGGGTGCCTATCACTCCCAGCAGTGCTCTGAGACAGGAGGGGTGGGTGCCTATCACTCCCAGCAGTGCTCTGAGACAGGAGGGGTGGGTGCCTATCACTCCCAGCAGTGGCCTGAGACAGGAGGGGTGGGTGCAGAGTCCTCCCAGCAGTGGCCTGAGACAGGAGGGGTGTGTGCAGAGTCCTCCCAGCAGTGCCCTGAGACAGGAGGGGTGGGTGCAGAGTCCTCCCAGCAGTGCCCAGACACAGGAGGGGTGTGTGCAGAGTCCTCCCAGCAGTGCCCAGACACAGGAGGGGTGTGTGCAGAGTCCTCCCAGCAGTGCCCTGAGACAGGAGGGGTGTGTGCAGAGTCCTCCCAGCAGTGCCCTGAGACAGGAGGGGTGTGTGCAGAGTCCTCCCAGCAGTGGCCTGAGACAGGAGGGGTGGGTGCCTATCACTCCCAGCAGTGCTCTGAGACAGGAGGGGTGGGTGCCTATCACTCCCAGCAGTGCCCTGAGACAGGAGGGGTGGGTGCAGAGTCCTCCCAGCAGTGCCCTGAGACAGGAGGGGTGGGTGCAGAGTCCTCCCAGCAGTGCCCTGAGACAGGAGGGGTGTGTGCAGAGTCCTCCCAGCAGTGCCCTGAGACAGGAGGGGTGTGTGCAGAGTCCTCCCAGCAGTGGCCTGAGACAGGAGGGGTGGGTGCCTATCACTCCCAGCAGTGCTCTGAGACAGGAGGGGTGGGTGCCTATCACTCCCAGCAGTGGCCTGAGACAGGAGGGGTGGGTGCAGAGTCCTCCCAGCAGTGGCCTGAGACAGGAGGGGTGTGTGCAGAGTCCTCCCAGCAGTGCCCTGAGACAGGAGGGGTGGGTGCAGAGTCCTCCCAGCAGTGCCCAGACACAGGAGGGGTGTGTGCAGAGTCCTCCCAGCAGTGCCCAGACACAGGAGGGGTGTGTGCAGAGTCCTCCCAGCAGTGCCCAGACACAGGAGGGGTGTGTGCAGAGTCCTCCCAGCAGTGCCCTGAGACAGGAGGGGTGGGTGCAGAGTCCTCCCAGCAGTGCCCAGACACAGGAGGGGTGTGTGCAGAGTTCTCCCAGCAGTGCCCAGACACAGGAGGGGTGTGTGCAGAGTCCTCCCCGCAGTGCCCAGACACAGGAGGGGTGTGTGCAGAGTCCTCCCAGCAGTGCCCTGAGACAGGAGGGGTGTGTGCAGAGTCCTCCCAGCAGTGCCCTGAGACAGGAGGGGTTTGTGCAGAGTCCTCCCAGCAGTGGCCTGAGACAGGAGGGGTGGGTGCCTATCACTCCCAGCAGTGCTCTGAGACAGGAGGGGTGGGTGCCTATCACTCCCAGCAGTACCCTGAGACAGGAGGGGTGGGTGCAGAGTCCTCCCAGCAGTGCCCTGAGACAAGAGGGGTGGGTGCAGAGTCCTCCCAGCAGTGCCCTGAGACAGGAGGGGTGGGTGCAGAGTCCTCCCAGCAGTGCCCTGAGACAGGAGGGGCGTGTGCAGAGTCCTCCCAGCAGTGCCCTGAGACAGGAGGGGTGTGTGCAGAGTCCTCCCAGCAGTGGCCTGAGACAGGAGGGGTGGGTGCCTATCACTCCCAGCAGTGCTCTGAGACAGGAGGGGTGGGTGCCTATCACTCCCAGCAGTGGCCTGAGACAGGAGGGGTGGGTGCAGAGTCCTCCCAGCAGTGGCCTGAGAAAGGAGGGGTGTGTGCAGAGTCCTCCCAGCAGTGCCCTGAGACAGGAGGGGTGGGTGCAGAGTCCTCCCAGCAGTGCCCAGACACAGGAGGGGTGTGTGCAGAGTCCTCCCAGCAGTGCCCAGACACAGGAGGGGTGTGTGCAGAGTCCTCCCAGCAGTGCCCTGAGACAGGAGGGGTGTGTGCAGAGTCCTCCCAGCAGTGCCCTGAGACAGGAGGGGTGTGTGCAGAGTCCTCCCAGCAGTGGCCTGAGACAGGAGGGGTGGGTGCCTATCACTCCCAGCAGTGCTCTGAGACAGGAGGGGTGGGTGCCTATCACTCCCAGCAGTGCCCTGAGACAGGAGGGGTGGGTGCAGAGTCCTCCCAGCAGTGCCCAGACACAGGAGGGGTGTGTGCAGAGTCCTCCCAGCAGTGCCCAGACACAGGAGGGGTGTGTGCAGAGTCCTCCCAGCAGTGCCCTGAGACAGGAGGGGTGTGTGCAGAGTCCTCCCAGCAGTGGCCTGAGACAGGAGGGGTGGGTGCCTATCACTCCCAGCAGTGCTCTGAGACAGGAGGGGTGGGTGCCTATCACTCCCAGCAGTACCCTGAGACAGGAGGGGTGGGTGCAGAGTCCTCCCAGCAGTGCCCTGAGACAAGAGGGGTGGGTGCAGAGTCCTCCCAGCAGTGCCCAGACACAGGAGGGGTGTGTGCAGAGTCCTCCCAGCAGTGCCCAGACACAGGAGGGGTGTGTGCAGAGTCCTCCCAGCAGTGCCCTGAGACAGGAGGGGTGTGTGCAGAGTCCTCCCAGCAGTGGCCTGAGACAGGAGGGGTGGGTGCCTATCACTCCCAGCAGTGCTCTGAGACAGGAGGGGTGGGTGCCTATCACTCCCAGCAGTGCCCTGAGACAGGAGGGGTGGGTGCAGAGTCCTCCCAGCAGTGCCCAGACACAGGAGGGGTGTGTGCAGAGTCCTCCCAGCAGTGCCCAGACACAGCAGGGGTGTGTGCAGAGTCCTCCCAGCAGTGGCCTGAGACAGGAGGGGTGTGTGCCTATCACTCCCAGCAGTGCCCTGAGACAGGAGGGGTGTGTGCAGAGTCCTCCCAGCAGTGCCCATACACAGGAGGGGTGTGTGCAGAGTCCTCCCAGCAGTGCCCAGACACTGGAGGGGTGTGTGCAGAGTCCTCCCAGCAGTGCCCACACAGAGGAGGGGTGTGTGCAGAGTCCTCCCAGCAGTGGCCTGAGACAGGAGGGGTGGGGGCCCATCACTCCCAGCAGTGCCCATGGAACTCAAAGGGTGGAGTAGTCACAGATACCATGCCCACAAATGTCAGTCAGGTGCACAAAGACCCTGCAGTACATGTACCACATGTGTTCGAGGCTGGGAGTATACGCATGCATAGCGCAGAAAAGAAAACATGTACACATGAAGTCATGTCAATAGGCCACATACACAAGTACAATGACTACCAAGAATGCCACGAATGACGCAGGTGGAGACATCGCTCAGCATGCATGTGCAAAGGTGAAGGACTACGTCACACACCCAGCTAATGGACACACAGCTCTGTGCCAAAGTCAGGGGACACCCTGCAGGGAAGAAGTCAGGGTACACAGAGGAAGGAATACACCTTGGGACAATTGCAACATGCAGCAACTGCTTACATGAATGGAGAAAGGTAGCTAACACCGTGTGATGGTACACAGATCCCAGGGACCCCCCTATGAGCAGCACAATACTACATTTCCCACACACCCAACACATGACCAACACCCACAACCATGTAGCAGCCCCACCAACAGCAAGGCCAGCTATGCAGGAGTGTTCCAAGGGCAAAAATAAATAGCTTTATTCAGCATGAGAAAAAAACTAGTATGACGTGAGTCCAATTTTAACAAAGGCCATAGGGCAGTCCAGGAGTCCCAGCTGGATGGGGGACACAGTGGGATGCGTGTCCCCTAGCTTGCCTGCACAGTTACAATCTGTTGTCTTCCACAGGGGTGAGGGCATCATGTGGGGGGGAAGAAACAGGCACCGCAGGGACAGGAGGGTGAAGGGTAGGTGTCATGGGTGCAGGGATGGAGGACTCCACCACAGGGGGTGGGGCAGGGCCAAAGGCGGAGGCCAGAATCTCGCTGCACACCTTAGCAAGGTCCTCCAGGGACTCCCCTGCACCCGAAGGAACCACAGGCCCCAAGGAGGGGGGGGGTCAGAGGGATGTGTCGCAGCGCCACTGTGGGAGGGTGTGGACAGGGGGGGGGACTCAAGCACCCTGACCGGGGACCTCCTTGACCGCTTGCGGGGTGGTGTCACTGTGGGGCTCAGGGACA
Source organism: Triturus cristatus (assembly GCF_964204655.1). Lineage (NCBI taxonomy): Eukaryota > Metazoa > Chordata > Amphibia > Caudata > Salamandridae > Triturus > Triturus cristatus. Next base: position 1,507,281,632 of record NC_140589.1, read on the forward strand.
GAGCGGCCATGAAGGAGTCTTTGGGGGAGATGTGGCCAGGAGAGCTGAGGGGAGGGGATTTGGAGGGAGTGGATTGGGTGGAATGCAGACTCCCACTCTGGCTGCGTGTCACACGTTTGCCCCCCGACCCGGTGGGTGTGCCTACTGCACCCTGTGTGTGCGTGTCAGGAGGTGTGCGGCGGACCTTCCCTGCTGGTGGGGTGCCTGTGTCTGTTGTGGTGGGTGCATGCTTACGTCTGGGTGTATGTTGGACAGGCATGGGAGTGGGAAGTGTGGAAGGAGCAGGGGTAGGGGGTGGGACGTAGCGCTGCAGGAGACCCACTGCTGCAGTCAGTGTGGAGTCTATGGACCTCAGCAAGTTGCGTTGGTCAGCCTGCGATGAATGAATGCCCTCCAAGTATGCCTCCATGTTGTTGAGGACCTGGCTGTGGCCATGGAGGACATTAAGGATCGCAGTCTGACCAATCTGCAACTGCCGCTGGATGTCCACAGACTCAGCATTGGCGGCAGCAGTGGAGACAGGGGCAGGGGGTGCGGTGCCTGGCAGGAAGGAGACATGTGGTGACCGGGCACGTTGGGAAGGGACACGAGCACGTGGGAGGCGGCTGATGGCAATGGAGGGGGCGGTGCCAGATGTAGGGCTGCTGTCAGATGGTGGTACAGCCACCGCCCACTCGGAGTGATTATCCTCGGACCCGTCCGCTTCATAGTCTGTTGTGCCAGTCGACAGGTCCCCGGGTTCACTCTCCACCGCCTCTGTCCCACTCGAAGTGCCAGCCCCGATGTCACCGCTGGCACTGGTGCTCGGTCCCTCCGCGCCGTCTGTGTCCATGTCTCCCTCCGTGTCCCCCGACGATGCTGTGGGCAGGGTGAAGAGACAGAAAGTAATCATACACCTGTATACATATGTCACATGAGTACAATCTACGTAGGTTACAGTGCATAGCCTGAAACAAAGGATGAGTTACAACTACAAAACAAGGTACATACGTAGGCCCTGCAAGACACAGTTGTGTGACCCACCATGCCATGGAAAAACTATGGAGAGCATGACACAATAGCAAATGAGATGACATGGCATTCTGACAGAGGAGCAAGGCCCTGGGGACAATACAGCACTGCATCTGCACCACACAGCATGGCAGGAAATTGGGATGAGCACGGACCAAATCCAGGAACTAGAGGCACATGCAGCATAGGTAATACTGAGAACATGCCCACCCTGACTGGCACGCTGCACCTTGAGTGTATGTCCAGACAAACATCACACACTGGCCCGTCCGAGCAAGGAGATGACAGGTCTTGACATGTAGGCCATGGCCGCCCCACCCACCCCCTACATGAGACACATCTGTGGAGACACAGGAAGCACTTACATCTCTTAGTCTGGGTGAAATACACATGGGATGCAATAATTCAAGATTGCACACCAAATACCCAAGGTGCGCCTGTCCAAAGAATCATGTACAAATGGGCATCATCAGATGATTGCTACAAGACACACAGGCAATGGCCACCGTGAGTATGTACTTGGAAAATCATGTCAGGCTGGACAGTGGACACTTGTAATACATCTCACGTCAATAAACATGGTGCCAGGGGACAATGGCACAGAGCACAACCTATGCTGTAGACACAGAGATTGTCGGCATTCTCGGATTACACACATGATACCTAGGAAAAGATGCCCCTGGGGACAGTAGTGGCCACACAACTCCATGCTCCTGAATGGAAATGACTGCAACACACGCTAACATCCCTGCACTATGCGTAACGCACACTCATGCACATCATGTCACAGGCCACCACATGAGACATGCCTGCTGGAAGGCCTCGCACTCAAGAGATTAACTCCCATGTCTAAAATCAGCATTAGTGCCAACTGACATGGAACCCACAAGTCCAGAACTGGACAGGGCACAGGCAAGGTCACTAAACCTCTTACACACCACCCCCACACATGATGCTGCAGGCATTGTACACTTGGAGAAGGTGTCAGGCTACATAACTTTGTGATGGAGTGACTACACAGAGACCAGGGAACACATTGCAAGGTGGGGAAGGGAGGCAGGAGAGGCCTGCAACACTGTGGGTAACAGGATCGTCACAGCACCATAAACCCTGGAAGTGTATCCATGGAACAGTGCACTTACAAATGCTGGTGAAACACAACAACACACACATGTACCTACCCCCTTCCGGCTGCTGCATGTCCTGTAGACGCCTGTCCAAGTCAGGAAAGACCACCGCCAGCACACGTTTCTGGATGTGGGAGAGACGGCGGCGCCCGCGGTTCTTGTGGCTCTCAGGTGAGTCCCCCAGCAGGACCCGTGCGATCCTCCACGTCCAGCTCCGGATATCCTGCCAGCGTTTCCTCACCTGGGACAGGTGCTGCCTCCGACCATCCGCACTCCTCACGGCGCTGACGGCGTCCAGCCATATCTGCTCCTTGGCAGAGGCGTCTACCTGTGAGGATGAACAAGTGACACTACATCAATACACCTTGCACATGTCACGGGGACACAGATTAGAACACATTTGCTGTTTACAACAAGGCATAGTATGCATCCAACGCATTGCAACTTTGTCATAGGGACATGATCCTGTGGGGGAAGGTCAAAAGCAGTACGTGCCATTGAAAGGACACAGGTGGAATGAGGGCAACTACACAATCAATGATCCAGGCTCACACTGTGCATCACACCCACCCCTCCTGTCTCAGAGCACTGCTGGGAGTGATAGGCCCCCACCCCTCCTGTCTCAGGGCACTGCTGGGAGGACTCTGCACACTCCCCTCCTGTCTCAGGGCACTGCTGGGAGTGATAGGCCCCCACCCCTCCTGTCTCAGGGCACTGCTGGGAGGACTCTGCACACACCCCTCCTGTCTCAGGGCACTGCTGGGAGTGAAAGGCACCCACCCCTCTTGTCTCAGGGCACTGCTGGGAGGACTCTGCGCACACCCCTCCTGTGTCTGGGCACTGCTGGGAGTGAAAGGAACCCACCCCTCCTGTCTCAGAGCACTGCTGGGAATGATAGGCCCCCACCCCTCCTGTCTCGGGGCACTGCTGGGAGGACTCTGCACACTCCCCTCCTGTCTCAGGGCACTGCTGGGAGTGATAGGCCCCCACCCCTCCTGTCTCAGGGCACTGCTGGGAGTGATAGGCCCCACCCCTCCTGTCTCAGGGCACTGCTGGGAGGACTCTGCACACACCCCTCCTGTCTCAGGGCACTGCTGGGAGTGAAAGGCACCCACCCCTCTTGTCTCAGGGCACTGCTGGGGGGACTCTGCACACACCCCTCCTGTGTCTGGGAACTGCTGGGAGTGAAAGGCACCCACCCCTCCTGTCTCAGAGCACTGCTGGGAGTGATAGGCACCCACCCCTCCTGTCTCAGGGCACTGCTGGGAGGACTCTGCACACTCCCCTCCTGTCTCAGGGCACTGCTGGGAGACATCAGGCATTCCCCCCCGGGACCCCCCCTACAGTACATAGCATGTGGGTCACACCTGGACACAATGCCAGAAGTCACAGTCACTAAAAAGGGACACAGTCTGTGCCAGTGGACACTGAACTCACCTGATAACCTGGTCGCCCATACAGCATGGGGTACCGTGGGAGGATCACATCCACCAAAGCCATGTTCTCCTCCAGGGTGAATGGCTGTGACCTCTCCACAGCCCTTGACATGGTTCCAGGGAATCAGTAGCAGCAGCTGGGTCGTGGAATACAAAGATGTGCAGGCAAGTGCTCCCTCATGGGACCTGGCTGCCTTATATCTGCCTTGCTGGCCCATCTCATGCACAGGAGTACAGAGTGATTGGTCACTCACATTTGCATCCTATGTTTCCTCCAATCCCTTCAAACCTAGCAGTCTGTGTGTTCTCTATCGGTTTCATTCTCCTGCATGATGTCAGCCCCACAAACACATTGCAACAAAGTAGATTAATTCCAACTGACTACTCCTGTGCACCTTCCAGAACACATTCAAATTTTGAACTTGGTCTCCATGACAACCAGCATGCATGTAGGCCTTAATACTTGTCCCTCATGTGTCCCCTATGTAATTTGGAGCTCCACACACAGGTACGGTGCGTTCCGGGGCCCTAGGGCACCCCAAATGCATTGCAACGGCCCGTACACGCGTGCCTACGTTCACTATCACTATGGGTGTCCTCGCGTATGCGTACTCGTAGTGGTATGGGCCGTACACACGCCTGTACGCTCCCTATCACTATGGGTGTCCTCGCGTATGCGTACTCGTAGTGGTACGGGCCGTACACACGCCTGTACGCTCCCTATCACTATGGGTGTCCTCACGTATGCGTACTCGTAGTGGTACGGACCGTACACACGCCTGTACGCTCCCTATCACTATGGGTGGCCTCGCGTATGCGTACACGTAGTGATAGGGAGCGTACAGGCGTGTGTACAGCCCGTACCACTACGAGTACGCATACGCGAGGACACCCATAGTGATAGGGAGCGTACAGGCGTGTGTACGGCCCGTACCACTACGAGTACGCATACGCGAGGACACCCATAGTGATAGGGAGCGTACAGGCGTGTGTACGGCCCGTACCACTACGAGTACGCATACGCGAGGCCACCCATAGTGATAGGGAGCGTACAGGCGTGTGTACGGCCCGTACCACTATGGGTGTTCTTGCGTATGCCTACTCGTAGTGGTACGGGCCGTACACATGCCTGTACGCTCGCCAGCACGATGGGTACACATACGGCAGCACTCCCATAGTGATATGGGAACGTACACAGGCCCTCTTCGCAGCAGTACAGCGGTTTTCACACATCACAGTGGTGACAGGCGGCACACAGGTAGGGATAGGGCGGACATACTTGTCCATGGATGGACATACTTGTCCATTAATTGACATCGAGGCATCGTCTGTGCATCACTACATGTGTGGGGCACAGGTGTGAAAGGCCTGTGATGTGGAACATTACTCCTGAGTCGAGAAGGCACCAGATGTATGATGAGATGTGTACAGATGTACTGTGTGATGGTGCGATGTGTGCCAGGCATGCCCTTGACTCCTTTGACATGTGTGCATGTCATACTGCGCACTTGGGGTGAGCGTCACTGGCATGGCATGGACACCAACACACGGAAGTGTCCCCTGATGCCCGGTACAGGGGTTATGACACCTGACTTGTCACTACCCACGGTGCACAATGTGACTATGTCATGTATGTGTGGGGGCTTCCCATCAGGTTGATGTTGGAGCACCCTCAAAAGCTGCAGCCGTTGCAGCAACCAACATGTGTCTGTGTGTAGATTGTCATTGCACACTGTTCCGCACACCATGCCACATGTGGTATCGGATGTGAGGTGCACATGTATGCATGGGACACGGAGTAGCGTGACAAGGACATGTCTGCATCCTCACAGTGAATGTGTGGTGGGTCATGACATGTGCACCTTCATGGCAAGGTGTGTGGGCTGTCCTAGTGTAATGTCATGTGACCTGTGGCTCTAGTGTTCCGCTACCAGTCTCTGCAATCGGCATCCTACTTCTGCTGATGTGTGGGCGTATGTCACTCCTGTCTTGCGTCTGGCTGTTCACTTGCACTGGGACACAGCTATTCCCATGGCATGGCATGGGGAGGTTCTCAATCTCCGTGTGTAGCTGGGTCTTGGTAGGAGTGTCACCTTGCATCCATACGTGTCCTGGGCATGTAGCACATACCTGACTCCCTATGTAGCATATGTGTATTGACATATTAACATGTGCTCAGTACATATGAATTGTTGTCGTAGTGCACTCACTCTTCCTTGTCACTTCCAAATTACTGCAGAGCGCCGCCTCTTGCCCGACCAATTCCGGACTTGGCTGCCATGCAGGAGAATGACAGCATCCGGCTCTACCGCTTCACCCAACCGTTGATTCTGGAGTTGACGGCGAGACTGGCACCACACCTGCAACCGCAGCACAGGTATCCTACGGCACTGACACCCCAGCTGAAGGTAATGGCTGCCCTACATTTTCTTGCCACGGGTACCTTTCAAAATATCATAGCTCATGTTGGTGGCATGTCCCAGAGCATGTTCTGCCGTGTGCTGCATGATTTCTTAGAGGCCATGTTGATTCACCTGGATGACTTCATCAAGTTCCCAACCCCTGAACAGTTGACTGCGGTCAAGCGTGGATTCTATGCCCTGGGAGGGATGCCCCATGTCATTGGGTCCATAGATGGGACACATGTAGCTTTGGTACCACCACACGCACGGGAGGTGGCGTACCGCAATCGGAAGCACTACCACTCCATCAATGCCCTTGTGGTGTGTCAGTCCAACATGGTGATTTCACATGTCTGTGCTCGTTTTCCAGGATCAGCACACGATGCCTACATCATGAGGCGTAGCAGGATGCCTGAAATGATGATGCAGCTGCGCAACGAAAGAGCATGTGTTGTTGGTGGGTACAGTCTGTCTCCTGTATTCTGTATAGCCGACCAGCACGACCGCTACACCAGTTCTAACGATGTCCATGTGCTTCCCATGTAGGGGACGCTGGCTATCCCAACATGCCTTGGCTGCTGACACCTCTCCGCAACCCCATCACGCCGGCCCAGCTCCGCTACAACACCGCCCATGGCCGGACAAGGCGAGTGATAGAGAGGACGTTTGGCCTGCTGAAGAGCCGATTCAGGTGCCTCCACAACACCGGCGGCGCGCTCCCATATGCCCCTGCGAAGGTCTGCAAAATCTTCATGGTCTGCTGCATGCTGCACAACATGGCAGTTGAGAGAGCTGTGCCACTCATCCTGGATCAACATGACGAGGACCATCCACCCGTGGAGGACGAAGGGCTTGGCAATGGGGCTAGTGATGTGGAGGATGTGGAGCCGCAAGAGGACATCCGGACTCGGCTCATACGCGACTTCTTTGCTTAGTGGTGAGTACCAGTGTCTGAGTGTGCACGCATTGGTCCCCATGTGGCATGTGTTGTGATGTGTGTCTCCACCTGCATGTATGGCACGTGAGTCAGAGGTGTGTGTGGGTGTGTCACTGGAGTGATGGTGGCAGTGATGGTTGTATTTCCCCAGTCATAATTGTGACCTAGCATGTTGTCATCCATACATGTGTCGAGTAAATGCACATGCAAGTGGCTGTGCTTTTTGTGGCTGACTTCTTGTGTGTCTCTCTTCCCCAGGTACTTGCGCATGCCGTCTGCTGCTTGCATTGTTGTGGCACTGCTATTCCTCATGGACACGTCATCGTGGGCTGACGCAGCGTTACAGGCACGGACACATTTGGAAGTCTCCATAGGGTAAGGGATGCATCAGGGGTGTATTGGGTGTGGCAGTTGTTCACGATGTATGCACACTGCCCCTGTCGATGTTTGTTTCCTCTGCAGCCATGTAGCATCCCCATGGGACACGACATGCAGCTGTGTACACCTGAATAGATGGTCTGCCTGGTTGACAGTCATCAGTGATGGGATAGTGGATTGTGATGATGGCATCAATGTGTGTGACACTGCCCTCAGACACATACGGTTAGCATTGGCTTGACATGGTGTGGGACTTCCACATCAGCGGATCAATGGTGTATGGCAGTCTCTCCGTGAGCAGCTGTGGGTGTTTAGCTGTTAGCCGACAATTGTGTGCCAGTTCCATGGCTAACATGCATTTGTGCTGCAGAAGGGGGGTTTCAGTGTTGGACCCACATGTTACTCCACAAGATGTGTTCATGTGTACTTCAAGTTGCCTCTGCAATCCCGAAAACATGACTAATAAAGGTGTCCCTATGCCTCCAAGGTGCCTCTTCTCCGTCAATGCTGGTGTGTTGCCACGGTGCATACAGCATGTCTGGCATGGTTTTCCATGATAGTGGCTATGTGTCGATGTGTCGAGTAGCAAGATGCAAGCTGTGTGTGTGGGCTGAGACTGTGTATTGGGCATGATGTCCATGACTGTGTGGGTATTGTGACATGTGCCATCCCCATGCATCCAACGTTGGCCAGGCCCCCATTCTCTGCATCCACCGGACTCAATCTTGCAGGACATGGTTCTGCCACCTGTCTACACATACCTGGGTGCCCCCCAGGACCCTGGACATGATCCCTGACCTCTGCGCATGACTGTTGCTGTACTCAATGTGTCTGTCAGCACGGTTGTGCGGCCACCCCCTCAGCTGGTTTGGCCCATCACGGGTGTGTATGGTGCTCCATGTCTGTCTTGCCTAATACACTGTGACCCGTGTGTCCTGTGCCAGACTCAGGCCCCAGGGTGTGGATGGTTGGAGTCAAAAGAGAGCTCAGGCATGTTTAGACTTTACAACACACATGTAAGGTAATAATTCAACCAGCAGGCATCTTCTCTTCGTGAATTTTTATTTGGGGGGGGGGGATGAAGTGAGGGGCTTTCCGGGAGTTTGGAATCCAAAGTTCAGTAGGGGATTTGGTGTCCTTGCCATTTGAAATCCTCAGAGTCCATGCCACAGTCTTTGTCAACATTGGTCAGACAGTGACCAGCAGGGCCATGTGGCAGAGAATGTCTCTTGATGCTGTGATGCTGTTGCTCCAGTGGGCCAGGTGCCAGGCCAGGTGTCCTGGGAGATGGTGATGTTGCGCCGAACCTCACGGTCTTTTCCGTGGACGACCCGCCCTCCTGCGGGGACCCTCAGAAGCAGGCCGTGACGACGTCTGGGATGCTCCATCGGATGTTTCCTCCTCCTCCTCCTGCTCCCTCCCTGTGGGTGGTGATGTTCTCCGCCTTCTGGCACAGGGAGGGTCGGCCATGTTGTCGGCCATCCGACGGAGTGTATCGTGAATTCCCGTGTACGCCGTCACGAGCTCAGCCTGTCCGTCCTCCATCCTCCGTTGGTGTTGCAGTAGACAGGCATGTAGCTCCGCATGTTGCTGGGCCTGCTGGGTCTTGATCCCCTCGAGGACAGACACAACCTGGGCCAGGCCCGTGGTGTCCTGCCGGTATGTGTCCAGGATGTTACGGACATGGGAAAATACCGGTTCCCCAGCCAACTGGTCAGGCTCGCGCCTCCGCCGTCCTCCACTCCCACCACCCCTGCCCACTTGCACCTGGCCTGCCCTTGTGGGTACATCGGGTCTCCTGGACCCCTGAGGGGTGGCATTGGCGTTGTCGCCTGCCTCCTCCTGGGTGCCCGGGACACCGTGTCCCTCCTGGCCAGCCTGGCTGCATTGTGGTGGTGGGGCAGGGATCCTGGGTGTCTCCTGGGATGTGGCAGGAGTGGGGGTGGTGGTTGGCACAGTTGTACCTGACGCAGGTGCTGCAGGTGGTTGGACACCAGAGGTGCCAGGTCGGTCGGGGTCGTCCACAGAGTGGTGAGAGTCGTCGCTGCCGGTGGGAACGGGCTCCCGCAGATCCGGGTCCTGTGAGTCTTCCCCCCCAGTGTTGGGGGGTGAACCACGACGTTGACCTGTGTGTGAGAGAGACAATGTTAATTTTGGTCCATGCAACATCCATGTTTCATCAGTTTCAAAGTTGGCACTTTTCCTCTTGGAATGAGGATCTGTCTTGCATTCCACTCACAGTGCACTTGTGCATGGGTGTGTCCCTTGGGCACCACTTTGGCCCCTTTCACTATGTGTGGCACAGTCTTACTTGCTGCGTCAAGTGTGACTGCAGTCAGCAGTGGAGTGGGCAGGTGTGGCGAGCCATGCATTGGCGGCTTCCGTGTAGCACTGTACATGTGCACATGGAGTGGATCCACACACTTATATAATGCAGGTAGCTGTCGTTGTGCTTGTGAACAGGTTGTGACATGGCCCTGTGTTTGGCTATGGAGAAGAGGGGGGGTTCTGGCACTGGCCACCCTTGGCTACATGCACACTGTCTACCTGCTGACGAGCAGACATTCCCACGCACCACACGGCTGATTTGCTCTCCCTGTGTCTCCCTCCCTCTCTGTCCCCCTCTCCCTCCCTCTCTGTCCCCCTCTCCCTCCCTCCGTGTGTCAGCCTCCTCCCTCTGTCCGTGTCCCTGTGTCTCCCTCCCTCTCTGTCCCCCTCTCCCTCCCTCCGTGTGTCAGCCTCCTCCCTCTGTCCGTCTCCCTGTGTCTCCCTCCCTCTCTGTCCCCCTCTCCCTCCCTCCGTGTGTCAGCCTCCTCCCTCTGTCCGTGTCCCTGTGTCTCCCTCCCTCTCTGTCCCCCTCTCCCTCCCTCCGTGTGTCAGCCTCCTCCCTCTGTCCGTGTCCCTGTGTCTCCCTCCCTCTCTGTCCCCCTCTCCCTCCCTCCGTGTGTCAGCCTCCTCCCTCTGTCCGTGTCCCTGTGTCTCCCTCCCTCTCTGTCCCCCTCTCCCTCCCTCCGTGTGTCAGCCTCCTCCCTCTGTCTGTGTCCCTGTGTCTCCCTCCCTCTCTGTCCCCCTCTCCCTCCCTCCATGTGTCAGCCTCCTCCCTTTGTCCGTGTCCCTGTGTCTCCCTCCCTCTCTGTCCCCCTCTCCCTCCCTCCGTGTGTCAGCCTCCTCCCTCTGTCCGTGTCCCTGTGTCTCCCTCCCTCTCTGTCCCCCTCTCCCTCCCTCCGTGTGTCAGCCTCCTCCCTCTGTCCGTGTCCCTGTGTCTCCCTCCCTCTCTATCCCCCTCTCCCTCCCTCTGTGTGTCACCCTCTGTCACCTCAGCCCAGCTTCCTGTGCACACACTGTTAGCAGATCTTTGAATGGCCCTTGGCTTGTTGATGTGAGTTTGTTTCTGATCTCCAGGCACCCATTGGGTGTAGTGTCTGTGTGTGCGCTGCTGCTGTGGTGGTGTGTGCTGCCACTCTTTCACAATGTTGGCTGTTCATTAGCTGCTGTCATGTGCAAAACAGTGCCTTCACCCCCATGTGTTGATGCAAGGCGTCCGCCATTTGCTGGCGAGTATTTCCTGTGTGGGGGACACAGTGTTTGTCTGGCTGTGACCTAGGCCATATGGGCAGAGGGCATTGTTGTCTGCTTCTGAGCTGCACTATGTGATTTTTTGGGGCCCACCCTCCCGCCATCCGGGTTACCGTGTCATGTGTTGTTGTCTTCTATGGCCTGTGACTTGACATTGTCCAGATGGCTGCATGGGGCATGGTGGCGGCAGTGGCATGTGCGTGTTCATGGAGTGTGGTTGAGTCATGCGATAGCTTGGGGTGGTTGCGTGCCTGTTAGTGATTTTGGTTGTGGATGACGTTCCCCCCATGTGAGGTGCGTTGTTTGTGTACTCACCTGGGTCTCGGAGTCCTTCTAATCCCTCCACTGCCTCCACCGGCAGTATGGCCATCACCCTCTCCTCCCAGGGCTGGTAGTGTACGGGTCTGCGGGAGGGCCCTCCTCCAGTGGCGTTGGCCTGGTTGTGTTCCTCCTGCATCTTGGCTCGGACCCTCCTCCGCAGATCGTACCACCTGGATTGGCATTCCTGCCTGGTCCTTCTGGTGTCCGCAACAGCATTCACAGCATCGACGATGGTCTGCCACATGGCTGTTTTTGCTGCCATGCTGGTCTGTCTGACCAATGTTCCAAAGAGCTATGGCTCGACTCTGAGGATTTCATCAACAAGAACCTCCAACTCTCGGTTACTGAACTTTGGATTCTTGTTAGTGGGCATGGTGAGGGGTGTGGGTGTGGATGGTGGTGGGGGTGTGTGGATGGTTGTGGGTGTGTGGGTGTGGTTGTGCAGGTGTGTGTGTGTGTGAATGTGATGAGGGGGTGTTTGTGAAGGTGGTTGTGTGAAGGTGTGCAAGTGTAAGGTGTGGTGAAGCTTGTAGTATGGTGCTGTAGGTTGTCTGTGGTGTCTGGCAGCAGTGAGTCTGTTGCAAAGGCTCATGGTTTGTGTGTGTGGGCCCTTTTTATTGGTCCATTGGCGGGTGTGGCTGTGTTTGAAATTTGGGTGGGTGTGTTATAAGGAGTGGTGGTGTTTAGGGCCTCTGTTTGTTTTTGGCAGTTGCAGGTCAGTGAATGTGTGTTTTTTAGTGTTTGTTGGCCATGTTTAGTGGCTTTGTGCCATTCGAATGGTGTATTCTTGTGTTGTTTTGTTTTGTCCTGGTTGTGTACGTGCGTTTTGAGCGTGTGTACAGTGTGTACATGGGCCATTTGGTTGTGCGGTGCTGTCCTTGTGTGTGGCTTGGTACGACTCGTACATGCGGTTGTGATGTTGGGGCCTGGGGTGCGACGGGAACGTACTGGGGTGTACATAGACGGTGGTACGACACGTACAGGGGTGGGGGTACGACTCGAACGTACTGGGGTGTAGGTACACAGTGGTACGACACGTACAGGGGTGGGGGTACGACTCGAACGTACTGGGGTGTACATAGACGGTGGTATGACACGTACAGGGGGGGGGGGTGTACATAGACGGTGGTACGACACGTACAGGGGTGGGGGTACGACTCGAACGTACTGGGGTGTAGGTACACGGTGGTACGACACGTACAGGGGTGGGGGTACGACTCGAACGTACTGGGGTGTACATAGACGGTGGTATGACACGTACAGGGGTGGGGGTTCGACTCGAACGTACTGGGGTGTACATAGACGGTGGTACGACTCGTACAGGGGTTAGGGTACGACTCGAATGTACTGGGGTGTACATTGACGGTGGTACGACACGTACAGGGGTGGGGGGGTGTACATAGACGGTGGTACGACACGTACAGGGGTGGGGGGTATACATAGACGGTGGTACGACACGTACAGGGGTGGGGGTGCGACTCGAACGTACTGGGGTGTAGGTACACGGTGGTACGACACGTACAGGGGTGGGGGTATGACTCGAACGTACTGGGGTGTAGGTACACGGTGGTACGACACGTACAGGGGTAGGGGTACGACTCGAACGTACTGGGGTGTACATAGACGGTGGTACGACACGTACAGGGGTGGGGGTACGACTTGAACGTACTGGGGTGTAGGTACACGGTGGTACGACACGTACAGGGGTGGGGGGTGTACATAGACGGTGGTACGACATGTACAGGGGTGGGGGTACGACTCGAACGTACTGGGGTGTAGGTACACGGTGGTATGACACGTACAGGGGTGGGGGTACGACTCGAACGTACTGGGGTGTACATAGACGGTGGTACGACACGTACAGGGGTGGGGGTACGACTCGAACGTACTGGGGTGTACATACATGGTGGTATGACACATACAGGGGTGGGGGGGGTGTACATAGACGGTGGTACGACACGTACAGGGGTGGGGGTGTACATAGACGGTGGTACGACACGTACAGGGGTGGGGGTACGACTCTAACGTACTGGGGTGTAGGTACACGGTGGTACGACACGTACAGGGGTGGGGGTACGACTCGAACGTACTGGGGTGTACATAGACGGTGGTATGACACGTACAGGGGTGGGGGTGTACATAGACGGTGGTACGACACGTACAGGGGTGGGGGTACGACTCGAACGTACTGGGGTGTAGGTACACGGTGGTACGACACGTACAGGGGTGGGGGTACGACTCGAACGTACTGGGGTGTAGGTACACAGTGGTACGACACGTACAGGGGTGGGGGTACGACTCGAACGTACTGGGGTGTACATAGACGGTGGTATGACACGTACAGGGGTGGGGGGTGTACATAGACGGTGGTACGACACATACAGGGGTGGGGGTACGACTCGAACGTACTGGGGTGTAGGTACACGGTGGTACAACACGTACAGGGGTGGGGGTACGACTCGAACGTACTGGGGTGTACATAGACGGTGGTACGACACGTACAGGGGTGGGGGTGTACATAGACGGTGGTACGACACGTACAGGGGTGGGGGTACGACTCGAACGTACTGGGGTGTAGGTACACGGTGGTACGACACGTACAGGGGTGGGGGTACGACTCGAACGTACTGGGGTGTACATAGACGGTGGTATGACACGTACAGGGGTGGGGGTTCGACTCGAACGTACTGGGGTGTACATAGACGGTGGTACGACTCGTACAGGGGTTAGGGTACGACTCGAATGTACTGGGGTGTACATTGACGGTGGTACGACACGTACAGGGGTGGGGGGGTGTACATAGACGGTGGTACGACACGTACAGGGGTGGGGGGTATACATAGACGGTGGTACGACACGTACAGGGGTGGGGGTGCGACTCGAACGTACTGGGGTGTAGGTACACGGTGGTACGACACGTACAGGGGTGGGGGTATGACTCGAACGTACTGGGGTGTAGGTACACGGTGGTACGACACGTACAGGGGTAGGGGTACGACTCGAACGTACTGGGGTGTACATAGACGGTGGTACGACACGTACAGGGGTGGGGGTACGACTTGAACGTACTGGGGTGTAGGTACACGGTGGTACGACACGTACAGGGGTGGGGGGTGTACATAGACGGTGGTACGACATGTACAGGGGTGGGGGTACGACTCGAACGTACTGGGGTGTAGGTACACGGTGGTATGACACGTACAGGGGTGGGGGTACGACTCGAACGTACTGGGGTGTACATAGACGGTGGTACGACACGTACAGGGGTGGGGGTACGACTCGAACGTACTGGGGTGTACATACATGGTGGTATGACACATACAGGGGTGGGGGGGGTGTACATAGACGGTGGTACGACACGTACAGGGGTGGGGGTGTACATAGACGGTGGTACGACACGTACAGGGGTGGGGGTACGACTCTAACGTACTGGGGTGTAGGTACACGGTGGTACGACACGTACAGGGGTGGGGGTACGACTCGAACGTACTGGGGTGTAGGTACACGGTGGTACGACACGTACAGGGGTGGGGGTACGACTCGAACATACTGGGGTGTAGGTACATGGTGGTACGACATGTACAGGGGTGGGGGTACGACTCGAACGTACTGGGGTATACATAGACGGTGGTACGACACGTACAGGGGTGGGGGTACGACTCGAACGTACTGGGGTGTACATACATGGTGGTACGACTCGTACAGGGGTGGGGGTACGACTCGAACGTACTGGGGTGTACATACATGGGGGGTACGTGTCAGACGTACGGGGGCTGGGGGGAGTGTTGGGCGCATATGCGGGCACATGTCTCCATGGTTGCTATGGGAGTTCGGTGCGGACGGTGTTTTTTCCATACGGTTGTAGCCTCGGACGCACGGGATGGATCGTGATTCCTCGGTCGGACTTCACCTTTCACATTTGTACGGTAAATCGTACGAGGACGTGTCGGACACATTTTCCGACCCGAGGACATGTGGGGAAATATTCCCAATGCGGTTCGTATGGACTTTTTACCATGCGAATCGTGATTGCCAGTTCGTACGGCACTTGTACGATTCGTACGGTAAAAAGACCGGATACGAGTCGCACGGGGAATTTTTTTACCGGATCGTAATTGGCACCAAAGTGTAATTGCATTGATTAAGAATAGTAGCAAAATTGGTGGATTCGCCGTTGAAACCTTCAGAGGCAGCAAGCGTAACAGCGAGTGGTGTGACCGCAAGAATCACAGATCTCATCCCAGTTCTATTTTCAGCTGTCATTTCTCAAACAGACAGGCATGTATGGATAAATATACAGAATTTTAGCAATGCTCTTTCGGTTGAATCTAGAAAGTTGTAGACTCTAGCTTCGAGAAACTTATCCCATTTGGGGTTGTAGGTTATCTAACAACTGCGTCAAGAATCTAGTTTCTTATTGAGACTGCATCAGGGCTTGTCGTAAATCCCTGGTGTTGTTTTATAGGGAGAGTAACAAGTTTGCTACATCTATTAATGTTGCAGTAAGTGGATCTATCTCGTTCAGACAGGATTTTTACTTAAGCTTGTTATTCTGCCGAGGTTCAGTGCACTAACCTGTTTGTGTGCAATTTTTTGGGAGAGAGGCAGATTCATAGAGGCTGGCAACCTACTGCTCCTTAAGACAGTTGCCACCTCAACACTAAATGGTCACTTGAGGTAGAGTCAGCCCCACAGGGGAAAGGGGAATGAGATCAAAAGAGAGAGACAGGTTATGTTGTGGGTGTCCATAGAATGGGAAGTCCGGACTGTAACTCAGAAGTCCCTTTTGTCACTGAACATTGTGTCATTTAAGCTTATCCAGGTCAGTGTGGAAATCGAGCTGTGTGTTTAAAAAGAAAAGATCAGTGGTGTGTGGTCTGCCAGAATACCTTTAAACCTATACCCTCGCCTAAGATTTCTAATTTTCTTAGCTTAACACTCCTTCTTTCCCACAAAACAACTAGTGGTAGCCTTGAGTGTCTGGTGTGTCCTGCTCTTTGAAGTTTACACAAAATTATTAGTCTTACATATTCTGGAATATAATCCACCCTCACTCATATTGAACACTGTTCGTACCTGCTCTTTTACTATGGGGTTGGCAACAGTCGTTTGCAATGTTCACTGGCTTAGGAAATATAATCATTCTTTCTAGAGTCTTTGTATCATAATCTCTATTGGACAAATAGTTCAAAGTAAAGTACAAATCATATTCCTAACTCAAGAATAAAGTCCTGTGCACACGTATAAGGATAGTGGTTTTAGTGTCAAAACCAAAATTAGAGATTTCTTTTTGCTGAAATTATGAAGATCGACATAAGGAGTATCTTAGATGGGGATTTAATATAAATCCAGATCAATACCAAGTGAAACAAAGCAGCCGACACGTGTTTCGTCACAACTTGGTACAATTGTGACTCTGCAGGGCTGTATGTTTGGCAAAATCATGGCAAATCACGATACCGGTGATAATTCCGACCCGGTAAACGACACGGGTTGATCAAAAACAGGCGGGAAAAGGAAAAACAACCTTTCCCTACGTCCACAAGTGAGGGACGTGAATGTAAAAAGACGGGTGCGTCTGTAGGAGGTAAACTGCATTTCAGAATCTCGGTTGAAGGATTCCCATAGTCCTGTCTGGGCTAGTGGACTTCGTATGCATCATATGCATCTCTGCTTCTGCTCCAGATATTTTGCGGGGCTGCAGGTTGTTCTTGCTTTCCTGCAAAACTCTTATACCTCTCTTCTGATATGCTACCAGCTACACCACATGGTGTTTTTCCCAGGCAGCCTCGACAGTACACCCCTTCTAAGGTCCTCCTCAAAGATTTAGGTTTGGTTGGGTTATGCATGTGGAATTGGCCTTACATGCATGCAGCAAGGATGTGACCCGTAAGCTCCATTAATCTAATCTCTGGCTAATAACCTTTCTAGTCAATGAGAAAATAAGCAATCCCCTCACCCTTTTGGAATCTAGGATAGCCTTTACTTCATACTCTGGGTGATTTCCTACTCAAATGATTGGAGGTGGTGAAGAAAGAAGGGTTCCGTTATTTACTGGTTTAACCAGGGAGATATGTAGTGTAGTAGCACTGGTGTATGGACTTTAATGTTCATCATTTGAGGCTGAACTCCATTAGCACAATAAAATGAGTGATACCCTGATGATTCATTGAAGTTGTTATATGTAAATTCCACAATGATTCCCTCCAATTTCGACCATCATTAAGGCTTTGACAATGGAGGGGTTGACCCTCTCAGCCTGTCCATCAGTGGGTGGTATCTAAAGGATAACCATACCTCAATTCCCATTGGTTCACAGAGTAATTTCCAAAAAATGGAAATGAACTTGGAACTCCGGGTGGAAATCAGGACAGATGGAATCCCGTGGAGATGGACTACTGCCTGCACAAAAACTCAGGCCAGTTTTTGGGCAGATGGTAAAACACCTTTAGGGGAATGAAGTGGGTCATTTTAGTCAAGTGATCCGCCATTGCTAAAATTATATTGAAACCCTCCTATGTGTGCTGCAACTCAACACTGAAATCAAGAGATATAGGGCCATATTCACAAGGGTCTATCACCGAGTCAACGGCAATTTATTGCAGCCAAAGTTGCGATAAACTTATTGCCCCAATCACAAGCTGGTGTTAACAACCCACAGCACCAGTTTACCCACCATAGCAGCCGCAAAAAACATCGCCTCGGATGACCCGCGCAACTATCGCTAATGAGATGCAGAGTAGTCATTCCCGTGCCAAAAGCCGCAACAACACCACTCCACAACATTCCCAACGAACAGCCAGAACTGCGATAAGAACACAAGGCAGGCTATAAGGCGCATTAGCACCAGGAAAATAATACCTGCTCCAACCTGGTGCTAAGTCAGACCACAGCCTGGACCACAAAAGGGAGACCAGCCCAGAGCCACACCTGAAGAACAACAGATGCACCCAGGCAACTTAACATGCAGCCTGGAGGGCCGAAAGGGAAACAGCACACGCTACAACCACCCCAGGACCACCCCTCCCCAGCACCCCCCGGCCAAAGACATACCACATCAGCTACACCCAATCACGTACAAAATTATCAGCATGATGTTGCAGAATCACAACTGGTGACATGCATGTGTCATCACAAAAATTAGCATCACACATTCATTTCTGAAGCAACAAATAAAACTTTATTAAAATGAACACTGAAATGAAAATGAAGACACATTGCGGCTCCCCTCGGGCCAATCCGTAGGTTGCAGCCTGCAAGACAAAAAGCATGATGAGAAGGTGTGTCCTGCGCACATAAAAGACAGAGAGAGAGCGAAGGGGAGAGAGAGGAAGAGAGGAAAGAGAGAGAGAGAGAGAAGAAGAGTGGGGGCGAGAGGGAGAGAGAAGAAGAGAGGTGGAGGGAGAGAGAAGAAAAGAGGGGGAGAGAGAGAGAGAGAGAGAGAGAGAGAGAGAGAGAGAGAGAGAGAGAGAGAGAGAGAGCGCAGCCCCTGCGCACCCAGGCCACACTGCTCAACTACTGCCACCGGTGTGTCTCCAACCACTTGCCGGCATGTAGTGCAGTTCATTAGGTCACATATCTGAGACAGACCCGTCATCTGAAACAGAGTCCAGATACATGATTGGCACAGTAACCATACTTGCACAAGACAACATAGTCTGCCCGCCCATGCACACCCAGGCAGAGGCACCCAAGCCCCCCCCCACTGCCCATCGGAGCATGCCCACCCATGCACAACGAGGCCGCACTGGTCACCTTTTGCCACCGGCGTGCAGACAGGAGGTCCCACCACATGCCGCTGCAAGCCACAAGCCCGGGCCCGTGGACATGGCACACTCCACACCATGCCGCCCCGCTCCGCAGGCCACCAGGTCCCACGTTTGGTGCTGGGTCTTGATTACTCCATGGCAGAGGACATACCAGTGCACCCGGCCTCACCGCAGGCTGCACACCCGCTCAGCCCAATAGGTGCCACCAACTCTCTGATCCCGGAAGCGATGCCACATGACAGTAGGCCCGCGCTGCCCACTGGTACTGGCCTACACTGTAGTTCAGCAGGGGACACGAAACCTGAGCTGTCCGGACCGCCGGGATGGGGTATCACCGCAGGCTTCACACCCGCTCAGCAGCTCAAGGTTCCCCTAACTAAGTGCACCCAAAGTCACCGTCCCGTGGCGGGATGCCTGTGCCGGCCGCAATGCTCCAGGTGCCACTAACCCTGTGCAACCCCAGTCAGCGCCACGTGGTGGTAGGCCCGTGATGGCTGCAAGGCCTTGGGTGCCACTAACCCTGTGCGCAACAACTCATGGGCCCTTTATGATTGAGAATCGTGGAGCGTCCGTTATCAAGTCACCACCGGCAGTAAGGAATGTGACGTTGTCGGCCCCTTATGTTGGCGGAGTCACATGGCCTGTGACGCCTGTGCCGATGGGTGTGGTGTGCGTGCAAACCTGCCCTCAGGGAGTGGCTGTGACATGCTGACAACTACACCAGTGACCTGCACACCACCAGCGAGTATGCCTGCGACAGGTAGCAAAGAGAGCCCCCCTCGGAGCATAAGAGGAGTGGTCTGGACTGCCGTACACCGGACCAGAGCAGGGCTTGCAACAATGACTCATGGGATCTGGGAGTGGTTCAGTCCATGTCCGGACATGGAAGTAACTGATGCATGTGTCCCTGTTGTAGTGTTCACAGGACCCAGTACACAATATGCAATGTAGCACCCTCTGACTGCCATCCTACAGGATGAGCATCATTGACGCAAGGGACATCACTGTCTCTACATTCACCCACACATTCATACATGAATGATGGAAGACATAACACAGCAGTCCATCACTGGATGTTTATTGCACATCCAGTGCCATCCTGCAGCTGGAGCGGTACAGGGCAATGCGGAGCACACTACACAATATGGGCCCGTGGAGGGCCAGCCAGAGTCCATCCGGGGATGACAAGTACTGCGGAAGAGGAAGGGTACAGTCCGCAGTCTGGTCGCCGTGTCATTGGTCATAAAACAGGATATGGCAGTCCATGTCGCTGTCCAAGGTGAGTGTATCAGAGGGTATCGGGGGTCAGTGGAAGGTCATGAGGCCATGTGCACCACCAAGCAGAAACAGGCCAGGTGGCGGAAATGAATGCTAGTGCCCCCGGATCACAAACCCATCCACGTCCTCGGATGTGTGCTCTGCCCCACCTGTGGGTGTTGCAGTACTGGCTGGGGCACTGTGTGCCACTGACACATCAGGGGCCGGAGGAGGGTTGTCGGCCGCACTGTGTGGCAGTGACACATAGGTGCCGGAGTGGATATGCCTGCTGCACTCTGGGGCACTGACACACCAAGGGGCGGAGATGTGGATGGTGTGGGGTCAGCAGCATTCATCTGCGCCACACCTTGTGGCAGTAATTCATGATGATGATCTGCAGGGGCTGGTAGACCCCAACTACATTTCGCTGGTGTGCAGCGGTGGCTGCCATCCTTTCCGCCTCCATACGCACCATGTCCTCCATGAGCCTCCGCATGTGTGCCAGCTCACGGCTGCTATTGCTGGAGCTCCTCTTAGCAGACAGGTGTTCTTCTCTACACATCAGGACTCCAGCGATGTAAGTCAGGGTCGTTGGAGGCCATGGACCGGGTCTAGACACCCATGGATGGCGTTCAGTATGGTAGCCATGAGGTCGAACCCCACCCGCACGTGCTCAGTCTTCTCCCTCTGGGCCTGCAGCACACGGCGTTGGAAGACCATAAGTTGTTCCTGGGGGTCTTGGGAGACTGGTGGGCTGTGGTTGCCTCCTGCTGGGTGGTTTGGGTGGTGGGTGGGGTCTCCTTGTTGCAGCTGGTCAGCCCTGATCCTGGAGGTGAGTCGCGGATTATTTCAATGATGTCTAGGAGGGCTTGGGTGTCGATGCTGGGGTTGTCCTCCACGTCATCAGTGAAGAGTGGCTGGGACTGCACTGCAGGGGGTATTGATGCTGGCCCTGCAATGGGAAGGGGAGATGGTGTATTGCAATGTGTCCACATGTATATAGCCGCATGGGACATGTTGACATTCAGACAGCATGGCATTGTACATTGTGACAGTCTATGGATCTGGGCGATGACCCATGGTCATTGAAGATGTGCACTGTGCTCTGCTTGATTGTGCATGTGTGCTATCTTGGCCATCTCCACCCGTCCCCCCAGTACCTGGTGGTCACTCACCCTGTTGTGGTTGTGTTGTGTCCTGTTGAGCAGTGTCCGGTCCCCCGACTCTGGCCACAGTATCCACACTGATGACAGTCGACACCAGCTCCTCCATGTCATCCAGCTCGAGCTGTGGTGCTGGGCCCCCACCTCCAGTTTGCATTGCTGCCTTCTGGTTGGCTGCGAATTTCTCCTTGGTCTTCCGCTTTATGTCATTCCATCACCTCTTGACCTCGTCCATTGTCCTATTGTGCTCTCCGACGGCATTGACCTTGTCCACGATGTCCTGCCATATTCCAGTTTTGGTGCCCAATGACACGTTGGAGGTGACGAACAGTTGTTGATGGTGTTCCATCACCTCCGTGATTATGATCCTGTTCTCCTACGGACTGAACTTCGTCTTCCTCTTCTTCTTGTCCTGGCCTTTCCTTGTACCCGAGGTCCCGGGCTGGTCGTCCGGGGTGCTTGTGGGGTTGCGCTCGTCCTCTGCACCTGATCTGGCTGCCTCCATGGTGCTTGGGTGTTGGTCAGTTTGTGTTTGGGAGTTTTTTCTACTTTTATGTTGATTTTTCTCGCCGGCCAGGTGTGTGTTGCAGGTCTGGCACTGCTTACCGCTGATTTCCTCATCACGCTTTGGCCCATCGCAGGTTTTTTGGTGTTGTGGTTTGTGTTTTTATCTCCGTCGAGGTGGTTGTATCGTGGACATTTTCCGAGGTTTCGGCAGACTATCGCATGGTACTGCCAAGTTGTGAATTACACGTTGACACGGGGTCATTTTCCCGCAATAGGCTGCGATGTGTAAAGTTGCGTTAACATTTTTTGGTGATGTTTAGCACACGTTCCTGTGAATATACCCCATAGTGTGCCATGGTCTTGGTGGTTTAGGTTGTAGCAATCCAGCTGGGACTAAATGAGAACTTTTCCTCTGTACACACGTAGCACGTTTCTACAAACCATCCCTAGTAATTAAAGACCACCAATAGTGGTGCTTTAGAAAAATTGAGTTTTCTTTTCTCCAGAATGATCAGCTAGAGAGCTTGAGTAGCACCAATGTATGGTCTGTTTGTGAAATACTACTATGAGATGGTACAGAGCATTTGAATACAACAGAGATCATTCTCAATGTTGCCTTCATGTTGATTCATCATTTGATTAATCTTATCAGTTTCTTGTTTCTTGTGTTACTGTGTCATAAATTCTTCAATTTACATAGCCCTTATGATTTTTTCTGTTGGTATGATGATAGTGATTCTGAGGGATGTTCTGTCGGGGTGTATCCATACCTCAATAGCGCCTCCACTTTCTCTTTATTTTTAACAGATTGGAACAAGATTACAAAATCATAGTCGCTAATAAAAGTGTCTACCCCTACGAGTTTCAAAAACTGGAGGTTAGGCTGGTCTGTATGAATGGTTACAGTGTGTTGTGCACCAAGAAGATAATATTGCCGTTCCTTGAAGGCCAACTTTATGGATAGTAGCTCTCTATCCTCTACTACATAGTTGGTTTCGGCTGGGCTTAGTTTGAGTGAAAAAAACAATACAGGATGCAATTGACCGGTTGACTGATCCCGCTGTGACAAAACCTCATATAGCTATTTACTAAGCATGTATTTCGACCACAAAAGAATGGGAGTGGTCAGGGTGGTGTAGCATCTGGGCAGCGGTGAACTTTGACGTGAGCTTTTGAATGGTCTTTTCAGCTTCTGTATCCAAAAGGAATTGTGTTCCCTTCTATAACAATTGTGTATTTGGAGTTACAGTATAACAAGATGTGCAACTCATGGAGGTACGTATATATAAATTTTTTTCTGACCAGCGATACCAGGCTCTAGGCAGCAACCTTCTTAGAGCCTCAGACCTTCACATTACTATTCCCCTTCAAGGTTTTCCCAGAACATTCCATCCCATGCCACAATCCTTAACAACAAAACAATACCAACACATCCCCCTCCCTATAAAACAATCCAAAGAAAAGATCATTTTAAGATGCAATAATATTTGAACAAAACACTTACAAGTGGAAAGAATCATGTCGACCAGTTAGGAGAAATACACTAACATGCATGAAAAATAGTTACACATGCCATGTCTATTCAAGTAGAAATCATACTGTGAAATAGAAACAACATAAACGCAAAATAACAATGAACTTACACTAGCATAGTCCTGGAAAAATACATTAAAGTTTAGATGCCTCAAATGCGATGGAGAACATTCAATACCACAACACAATGAAATTGCCAGACATGGTTGGAAAATGGTTCATTGCACATTCATCACATAATCTCTAAATTTGGATGGTAAAGATTTAGCCCCAACAGGTTTGGAATGCCTCACTAAGTATGGCCCCATTACTCTCCATTGTCAGAACTGGCATTTAAGCTCTTGGGCACATAGTCAGATACAGCATTGGGGGTGCACAGACAGAATATCGAGTTTAAAATATCGACAAACAAATATTGAGTTTTAAAAATCGTGATACAAAAATGTATGGACAGGAAGAATATCGTGGTCAAGAATATCGACTTGCAGGTAAGAAATGTCGTTTTCCTAAATATCGAAGTTGTTAATATCGTTTGCAAAAATACTGTTAGTTTAAAATATCGATGTCTTAATTAGTGTTATGTATTTTAGTATGTATTTTTAAAAGTATGTGGTCTATATTTTTGTATACGAATTTGTTTTGTTTTTTGATATATGTGTTAAATTGTTAGTAGTTATTAATTTTATCTTAATTAAATTTGGTGTTTTTAAGTTCTGTAGCGGGTTGTGTGTTTATAGGGGAATAGGGTTGGAAGTAATTTAATTATAATACATTCATGATTATTTTTTATGTATTAGTATTTATTTAATTTAGATTTTATAGTGTTAATTGTGTGAATCGATTTATTATTAATTATTAATTAATTGGCTAATAATTATTAATAATTGATTAATTGGCAATTATGTTAATTATGTCATTTTTTAGGAGCGGGTTGTGGGTTTAAGGGTAATAGGGAGGGAAGTAATTGTATTATAATAAATGTATTAATATATTTTTATTTATTAATATGTTTTTAATTTATATTTTATAGTGTTAATTGTGGGAGTTATTTTATTATTAATAATTTCTTAATTGGTTGTTAATTATTATTAATTAATTCATTTGTAATTAATTATGTGAATTGTGTAATTTATTTAGGTGCAGGTTGTGGGTTTTGTAGGGGAATAGGGTAGGAAGTAATTTAATTACAGTAAATGTATTAATATTTTGTATTTATTAATATTTATTTAATTTATATTTCATAGTTTCAATTGTGGGAGGTTTTTTATTATGAAATATTTATTAACTGGTTGTTAATTAATATTAATTAATTAATTTGTAATTAATTATGTTAATTGTGTCATTTTTCTAGGAGTGGGTGGTGGGGTTTATACGAAAATAGTGTGGGAAGTCATTTATGTATAATTAATTAATAATTGTTTGTTAATTAGTGCTAATTAATTATTAAAATATGACAATTGTGTAATTAATTGTTTATGTAAGTTGTGGGTTTTATAGTGGTATAGGGTAGGAAGTAAATTCTTCTAAATTAATTAAGTTGTTAATTGATATTAATTTATTAATGTAAAATTAGTTATGGAAATTGTGTAATGACTTTTACGTGTGTGTTGTGGTGTTTATTGGGGTAGAGGGAGGAAAGTAATTTATGTTTATTTAATTAATAATTATTTGATTATTAATATTAATTTTCAATTGATAAATATTTAAGGTAAGGGTTTATTGTTATTTTGTGTGTGTGTTTTGGTTTTATAGGGGTAACATATGGGGATTATATTAATTGTTATTTGTTTAAAAAATATACATATTTGTTTAATTGATAATTAATTGTGTTAATTATGGAGGTACCTTTTTAAAAAAAATATGGGTTGTGAATTATGTTGTGTTATAGGATAGAAAATAATAAATATTACATTTATGTAATGATTAATGTTTTTGTTTATAAAAAATTTCCATTAAAAAATTGTTTTATGTTTTGAATTATTTTTGAGTTTTTTTAAAACAATCTTTCTAGGTATTTATTAGATTGTTTTAACATTCTAATCTGTTTCTATCTTTTGTAATATTTAAAACTTTTATATTTGTTTTATTTTTAGTTTTTTTTAAATCTTTTGTGTTGTTTTTTTTAAATTTTGAGCTGATTCCAGTGGAAATATAATTTTTTACCCTTCCGCTATCCAACACTTTCCCTACTGTTGCACAATCTGGAGTGGGAATAATAATTTTTACCCCTACACTTCCAACTCTTTCCCTACTGTTGCACTCACTGAAGTGGGAATAGTATTTTACACCCCTCCACTATCCAACACTTTCCCTACTGTTGCACACATTGGAGTGGGAATAGAATTTTGTACCCCTCCGCTATCCAACATTTTCCCTACTGTTGCACTCTCTGGAGTGGGAATAGTAATGTCTACCCATCCGCTATCCAACACTTTCCCTACTGATGCACCCACTGGAGTGGGAATAGTAAATTTTACCCGTCCACTATCCAACACTTTCCCTACTGTTGAACGCACTGGAGTGTGTATAGTAATTTTTACCTATCCGCTATCCAAAACGTATCCTACTGTTGCACCCACTGGAGTGGAAATAGTAATTTTTACCCCTCCGCTAGCCAACATTTTCCCTATTGTCGCACCCACAGGAGTGGGAATAGTAAATTTTACCCCTCGGCTATCCAACACTTTCCCTACTGTTGCACTCACTGTAGTGGGAATAGTAATTTTTACCCCTCAACTATCCAACACTATTCCTACTGTTGCACTCAATGGAGTGCAAAATTCAATTGTAAAGACTATTAAATATTTTAATGTTTGAATCTATAATGTTTTTTATTAGATTTCATGTTATAAGTGTATGTAAATATATATATGTATTTGTAAATGTTTATATATTTATAAAAGTATAAAATAAACTAAAATGAATAATTTATTAATTGTTTTAAAGGAACTAGATATATATTACATTTTATAGATGTGTTTAAATATTTTTTAAAGTACATTTATTTTATTATATTTGTTAAAATGTATATTTAATCTAAATAATGTTTTTACAGTTAATTTTATTATTTAATATATTTAACATTAATTTTTATTTAAATAACAAAATCGATATTTTGTACATCTATATTTTTGACATCAATATTTTTGTTTTAATATTTTTGTACTTACAATTTTAAATATAGGATGTCAATATTTTTGACATCAATATTTTTGCATCAATATTTGTGTATGGGGATTTTTTTTTTGTCCTCATTAAGGAAAATAAAGTGAGTGGTCTTGAAGCAATACCATGGCACCATCCTGGACCCGACAGAGGACACGCAGCCCTGTAGATCCCTTTCCACCTCAGGGGTTCCTAGGGTAGCCTACCGCATGAAAATTGGGAGATTGACGAGGATAGTATCGAGCCCATGGTTTCTGCATAAACCATCTTCCCAACAACTCACTTATTTCATAATCATTGGACTTTTATATATACTAGGAAGTCACAAGACCCAAGATATAAACCCAATTCTCCCATAGCCCCCAAATATTGTTCTTTTCTTTGCCTTGCAACCCAAGTCTAACTTTTGGACTCTTTTAACAGAAGAGATCCAATCTAAAAACGTTGGTGGATTGGAAGAAATCCAGTTTAAGCAAATTTCCCTTCTTGCCAGAAGAATTAGAACAAACAGAATTGAAAGTTGAACCTTTGACAGTTTGGTATTAATACTGTCTTCAGGTAAAATTCCTGAAATAATTAATACCAGGCTTACCTTGATTTCTTGGCCAATTACATCTGAAATAGTCTTACCGACTTGCCTCCAGAAGCCCTAGATCTGAGGACACTGCATGAACATGTGCACATCATCTGCGCTCCTCGGGTTGCATTTCACACAGGACTTCTCTCCACCTCCCTGCTTGGAAAGCATCTTCGGGGTCCAATAAGCTCTGTGGAGTGTGAACAGATGATTTATCCTCAATGGGGCAGCCTTGACAACCTTCCATAAAGTGCAAAAAGATACTTGCCAGTAAGATGTGATATCGCTGGAAGGCAGTTCTCTTCTCCAGGGCTCCTCCATAGGCATCAGTAAAGGTTCTCCTTTAATCAAAAGCCAGTACCATTTCGCCACTTCTTTGCTTTGGTGACAAGGGACTAAAAACCTGCCCTCCAGCTCCTCATTTATAACTCAATTTTTGCCCTGATTTGCAGCCCAGCGGGAGAGTTGGTAAAATTTGAATCTGGATACCCTTTGATTTGTTTGTAAGTCGAGCTCATCCCATGGCAAATGTTTATTATCTCGGAGTAGTTGGCCCCATTTCTGATATCCGTTTTCCCATAAAGGGGCTGATAGGCTGTCATTTAGGCATTCTGGGGTACCTGGAGAGTTCCATATGGGAGTGCTAGAACAATAGTATGGAATTTTAAGAAGCTTTCTCATCAGGGCCCATAATTCACTGGCTGACCGTATCACCTTCAGTTTGACTTTTTTAAAGTATTTGGGATGACCAAATTTAAAAAGCAACCCATCACCACCCTGCAGTATACTATTTGACATGGCTAAGAGGTAAGGTGGAAAACAGGTGGAATCAAGAAGAAGGGATCTCATGTTCTTGAAAAGAAAGGCTCAGCTGTAAAAACCAAGGTCAGAGACAGCTATTCCTCCAGCTGCTTTCTCACATCTCAATTTCTTCCATGCAATCCTGACCCCTTTGTCAGCCCAGAGGAAACTATTTATGTCTGATTGCAAATTTTTTAAAGCGGCCGGACTAAATAGTATAGGGATTGTGTCATAGATGAATGTGATTTTGGGCATAACAGACATTTTAACAAGATTGGATCGACCAAGAATAGATAATGGGAGATTACACCAAGACTTCAATAGAGATCTAATCTCTTTCCTTTTAACCTCCAAATTAACCTGGGTCAATTAGTCAATGTTCTGAGTGATTTAAATACCTAAGTATCTTATTTGATAATGTACTAAGGGCGAATTAGATTGCCAGTTCCATGACATGATCTTAGTTTTTTGAGAGTTAGTTAGGTAGCCAGATATCTTCCCGAAATCTATCAGGAGTTGTTCCAGCTTTGGCAATATCGCTGGTGATTCTTACGTAAAAATCATCAGGTCGTCGGCATACAAGGCGAACTTTTTTGTCCATCCCCTGTATTCAAATGGGGCAAAGAACTCAATGGACCTGATGTTTTGTGCCAGAGGTTCTATGTAAAGATCAAAGAGGAGAGGGGAAAGAGGGCAACCCTGCCTAGTACCTCGTTCTAGAGTGACTGAATTGGTTAAATTTCCATTGACTATAATCCTAGCATTGGGAGTTTTATAGATGTTCCTAATAATCTTCGAGAAATTTTCTCCTAAGCCAAACGCTTGAACTAGATGGTGTAAGCAGGACCAGTTCACCCTGTCGAATGCTTTGGCCGCGTCAAATGCAAAAATCGTGAGCGGCAGATTATTAGCTGAAGCAATATCAATAGCGCCTATTGGCTCATGGGTTAAATCATGCAGTAGACGCCCTCTAATGAACCCCTTTTGATCCAGATGAACTAAGTTCCCCATTATGTTATTCAGTCTCCCAGCTATAATTTGCACAACACTTTTGTAGTCACAATTAAGCAGGGAGGTGGGTCTGTCGTAGGAACCATTCTCCCCCCCCCTTGGACCAATCAAGAGAGGGGTTCAGAAGGATATTGAAATCACCACCTATGATAATGGGGAAATTAGTTTCAATTAAATGATTTGTATATAGTTCTAAGAGTTGACTCATTGTCTATGTTTGGGCCGTAGTATCTCACCAGCACCACCCACTCATTTCATATTTTAATGTCCGTTATAATCCAACGCCCCCTATTGTCTATCTTAGAGGAAGCCAAGATTGCTTTAGCCGATTTTTTAACAATAATGGCTACACCTTTGGTACAGAAAGTTTGCGTGGTATGAAGCGAACAATCAATCCGTCTTTGCTTAGAGACCGCCATCGCCCATTCCTCGACTGAGAGGTGAGTTTCTTGTAAAATCATAATATCAAGTAAGCTTGCCTTAAGTATTGAAAAATCCTCCTTCATCTACTTGCTACCCTTAGGCCATTAATATTCCATGTACAAATTCTGGTTTCAGTCAGTTACACAAGGCCAACATGCCCTATCTATCGACCAGGAGAACATGCCCTGGTTGCAGACTATTCCTGTCTGGTTAGCAACTTCCTTAACAAAATTGTATAAATGAGGACTTTTTCTTTTTCCCCCCGTAATTTGCTCCCCACCCAGTGAAAAACTAACATTGCTTTCTTCTTGTGCGTCCCCACCCCACCCTCCCCTGGGAACCCTGCTCAACCACATTGGGTATGATGTAATTTAACCCCTATGAACTGGCTGCTCACCCACCCGGAAACCGATACTTATAATACAGTTTCTATGCAACATTATCCCTGAGCTTTAATTTGATCAATGAAGGTCCCTACCTCCTTGGGGTCCCTAACATTGGACATTTTGGGGCAGATTTACAAGCCCCTTGCGCCACTTTTGCGTCACTTTTAACATGGGAAAAGTGACGCAAAGGTGGTGCAAGGGGCTTGTAAATCTGCTCCTTTGTTTTTCCACATCACCCTAAGTAAGGCAGGGAACCTCAACTGTGCAGTGGCACCCAATGATCTTAGAATTGGCATGAATTTTCCCAATTCCCATTGTCTGTCCTGCGTAATTCTTGAAAGATCAGACCTTATCCGGAAAGCCCAGTCCTCTTTCGTGGAGGAACCAGTTTTTAAGGCTTCCAATAGCACACGCTCTTTTAGAGCGTACGTTTTAAAATTGACTAGAATTCGCCGGGGATTTTTTCTGTTTGGGTTTTTGGAAAAGGGATCTCTGTGAATTCTCTGTATGTCTATTTCCAGTTCCTTAACATCCACCATGGGGATAAAGTCTTTTAACAGATTTATGACATAGGTTTTAATGTCCTCCCCCCTGAGCCCTCCGGAATATTCATAATTTTAATGTTGTTGCGCCTGGCATTATTTTCGAGGGCATCCAGTTTGTCTAGCATGTCTTTTTCTCCCTTTTTTAATACCTGGATCTCAGGACAGTTAAGCTCAACTTGTTTATTCAAGGCTTCTATTGAGGCTTCCATTACGCATATTCTTTCGGTGATTGCCGACATTTTGGCTTCTAGAGATTCACATGAGTCTTGTATCTTGGCCTGATTTGTCTCTGAGATGGCGAACTTACTCCGAATTTCCAACAATAGGGTATCTAACATCTGTGCCAAATTTGGCTGATCTGGGGTAGTAGACCTTGATGGTATAACCAAAGAGGCTGATGTGGAGTTTGAGGTGTCATAGCCAGAGACAAAACCCAGGCCGTTTTCACCTAATACCTCAAGCATATTAGCGGTTGTAATGTTGGCAAATTCCGCCTCACCAGGAGCCGGAATAGTTTCCCTTGTTTCCATTTTATCCTCAGGTACCTGTAGTAACTTAGATGGTGATATCTTGCCCTTGCCTTTGCCCTTGCTTATAGAAGACTGAGGCTACTCTAGTGGTAAAGGAGCAATTAGTTTCGTTTTTTCCTTTATTTTGAAGTAAAATCTGAAATACGGCGTAATCTTAAATGTCGAAGTTTCTTTCAATTGTCGTGAGGACGAATATGAAATGGTTTGCTGGATCCATTTTAAGTTCTTGCCTGATTTTTTAATGGGTTTTTCAATATGGAGATTCCCTGATGTAGGGGCCAGTGGAGGGGAAATAGAGAAAACTTCCAAGTGCTCCGGCTGATTATAAACTTTATTACGCAAAGTGTATCTATTATGGTGCACTGAGGTTGTGGTTCTCTCCTCTACTACCGTTTGCGAATGCTGGCTCTCCAGTGACTCAGAGGACTTAAGCAGGTAAGCGTCTTCAGATGAACCCCCTTAATCTACCCTATCTGCTTTGTGTGCTTGGGGGGTTATCAGGGCTGATATCCTAGGTTTTTACTTTCCTTCCTTTCTTAGATGGCTGATTCAAGGGGGAGATCACATTACAGTCCCCTTTGTTTGAATTTTTGGCTCGTCTGGGGGTCATAGGCCAAGTCAAATTAGGACACCCCAAGATTTAGTCCGCAGGCACAGAAAATTGTTGAAGATCAGAAATGGTTGATAGACAATTCCATGGCCTTGTAGATATTGTAAGTGTTGTGAGTGATGTAAGTCAAACAGTGATTTCCTCAGAGAAAAACTCTTGTCTGGTTTATTAAATCCAAGCTCTGCCCTATCCTTGCTAATGCATCCACTGGTAATTGTCTTTTAACATGTAGAAATCCTACCTGGCGTTTCTCGCAGCGAAATCCTTGCAGTGGCATGCCTGTCGGAACGGATCTAATACGTTGCCTGGATCAGCCTTCCTCCACCGTAACAAACCGCGGACCCCCCGCTCAGCCGAGCCGTATCCAGACCCGCGTTCAGGGCCGGCTCACCAGCCGGCCTACCTAGCAGCTGGCTTAGACGCCACCCCCACCGCACTAAGCAGCGAGAAATAGACGGATTCGGAGGATGTGCAGAAACAGAAACGCTAAGACCAGCCAAAAAGCATACCGTGAAGAAGACAAGAAGAAAAAAACAGGCAGCCCTCAATGAACCGCCGCCTTCCGTGAGTAATTTAGCATATTGAATGTACCATTATGCTCAGGAATCTTTCCAAATGGTGCCAGGAGGTGGAGAGGAGTTTGCGGCGCAAAATAACCCGCCGCCATGTTTCCTGACAACTCCGTGTATGGGGATCTTTTGGGCATCAATATCAGTGAAGCAGCATTTGGGACAATAGCAATCATACTTTTGTTTCAGATCTTACTGTTCTCTAACACTACAATGTCGTCTTTGACTTCCTTGACTCTGGCTTGTGTGGAGAACCTAGTATAGACTTAAGCTACATCATAACGTGTTGTCACGGGGGTGTGGTCAAGCAGGCTATGATGGCGGACGTGCCGTGCTGAGGCTCCGCGCACGGGCACGAATCTCCACGTTGCTGCTGCACCTAACTTGTCGACAACCGGCTCCACATGTGGCTGAAACTTACAGGAATTCAGCGCTCGCAGCCAGATCTGGTCCCCGGGGCGATTCTTCGACTTGAACTGAGTTAGTAGTTGGTGGTACCAAATCTAAGATGGCAACAGCCACAGTCCACGGCCAGACACCGATCGGTTGAGCCCGAGAGTTCCCACGGAGTTCCCGATGTGGTAATTGCAGCATCGGGCACACACCTGGAGAGGCTGACGTGACAGTGGGAGTCCAAGCACTGGTGGCGCCCGTCTCCCCCGACTCAGGCAAAAGTGCAAGTCAACCTGGTGGCCAGGCAGCCAGACCTCCTCTATTTCCGCAGGACTACAACAGAAACGATCGGCAGCCCCAATCACTGTCGGGTGGCCCCTCATGAGGAGACATGGCCCACTACACACTTTTCAAGGTGAACGGGAGGCCCCCCTTGGCGATGCTGGTGAGTACT
The DNA here is from genome assembly GCF_964204655.1 of Triturus cristatus. Classification (NCBI taxonomy): domain Eukaryota; kingdom Metazoa; phylum Chordata; class Amphibia; order Caudata; family Salamandridae; genus Triturus; species Triturus cristatus. The sequence continues at coordinate 1,507,314,513 of NC_140589.1, forward strand.
CGCAGCCACCGCACCCCCCCAGCTGCCTGACCTCAACATGGCGCCTGCCTGGACTCGGAACTAGCCGGAGAGAGACAGTACACCGAAGCTCCGTGCCGATCTGCAGGCTAAACCACAGCATACAGCTGAGCAAAGGTACCCAGGGTGAACCACAGCAGGAACAGACGGTCCCCTTCCCCTACTCCGCCCACGCCTCCATCACCCCAAGATGACACCCGCACTCTGCCCCATCATCACCGCAGTGTGAAGTATGCCCAGAAAAAAACGCGAACCGAGGCTACCACGTCGGTCCTCCTGAGCCTGAGGAAACGATCTAAGACCTTGCACTGCGGCACGCACATTGCGGAAGACACCCCGATAGTGGCAGCGGAAGACAGTGACCGCAGAATAGACATTGCAGTGGCGTAGATTACAGACCGCTAAGCCTCTAACCACAAGCATGCTGTTGATACCTTTCCGGAAGTCTTGGGGTCTGGAACACGCGCAGAGGCCCAGAGGTTGAGACTGGTGGCCTAATACGAAAGCCGAAAAGACTGGTAAGAACTGTACACCAGCCGCCCTGGGATGGTACTGGACGTCTCATGCCAGCACGGAACACATACTAAGTCCAGCTCAGCCCCCAACCAGTAAAATGAGAAAACCACATGGCGCACTGACCACAACTGGGCCGAGCTCCTCACAAGACACATCCACGAGTGCCAAACAACTGCCCAAAGAAGCAGCAGCTTCGTCAGATCAATCCCTATCAGAAAAACTGGACAAAGTGCTTGCAGCGATAGAACACTCCAGAGGGTCCATGGAGGAACGGCTGGGCAAATTCACAACTGATATTAGCCTACTCTGAGATGACCACTGCAAGCTGGCTGACAAAGTGTTGGACGTGGAGAAGCAAATGGCCGCCATGAAACCAGCGATCAGTACACACCAAGAAACTTTGCAAACCCTGCTAGGCCGTATGTTCACAATGGAAGAGCATATAGATGATTTGGAGGGGTGCTAGCGGTGCCACAACATCTGAGCACTGGACTTCTGGAGGACATTGAAGGCACTAATCCAGTGGTGCATATGGAGACATGGACCACATCCTTCACACCGAGCACAGACCACACAGCATTCTTCTCCATTGAGAGAGCCCATCTGGTCCCGACCTGTAGACCCCTACCCAGCGCAGCACCCTGGCCGATGCTGGCAAACTTTCTTCACTTCCGGGACCTGGAAGCGGTTCCCAGGGCCACCCATCAGCACGGCCCCATCCATGTGGAAAATAACCAAGTAATGCTCTTACCAGACTACTCCTGAGCAGTGCAGAGACAGCGGTCCTCGTTACTGGAGGTGAAGCGCCGCCTACGCTTGGAGAACATTCAATATTCCCTGCTGTTCCCAGCCCGCCTCAAAATCATACATGAGGGCTCCACAGTTTTTTCCACGGACACAGAAGAAGCCCACGAATGGGCGGATCAACATTGTAGGCGACACCCCAGTACAGTAGCCAAGTACACCCGGCACCCGAAAGCACAACACCCAAACAGACGCCGCACAAAGCAACAAAACCAAAGAAGAGCCCCTGAGGCAATCCCTCACTCCATGGGGCTGCCGGACCTCGAACAAATCATTTTGTAGCGTTGCAAAGCCCTGCAGGCCGTGGCGGAAATTAGGCCATCCTCCCCTACAACGGACCTAGATAGAGGTCCACATCTTTTTTCATCGGAAGGCAAGGAAGGTAGTGACGAGACGCAATCACGAGTGGACTCGGTGACACCGCCAATGGTTACACCACAGACAGCAGACACTATGATATGAACTGGATACCAGCAGACCATGTACACAAGGAGCCCCTTGCAAGCTGAACTATAATGCAATTCATGATATGTGTTTTGTAATGATGTCTGTTTTATGGCCATATCTTTATGTCACAGGTTAATAGGCGCACAATGATTTTACAACTGCCCTAGCCGAGCGCCCCCTTGCTGGCATGCGACGCCACCCCCACACTATGTTACAGCAGTCTTCTGGTAAGAGAATAAGTTTGGACGCACCGTTTGTTGCGATGGGTCCCTAGTATTGGGACTGTTCCCCTACCCCAGTTCTACCCTCCCATGTGGAAACACAAGACTACACTGCACCATCACATCTGCATCATCAGAGAGCCCCAGCTGACCCAAAAATGCAAAGCTGGCCTGAGGAGGATAGGCAGATTAAATTCATGCAGCAGGACCCACCCTGTCCTTCCTCCCCGCACACAATGGCGCATAAAGGAACTATTAGTATACTCACACTCAATGTGTGAAGCATGCATACAGCACGCAAGCGATACTCAGTCTTCGCATACATAAAGCAGCAGAATGCGCAGATTGCGCTGCTGCAAGAAACTCACCTTACTACAGCAGAACTGGCAAAGCTACATAGGTGCTGTTGAGGCCCATTTTGCGCGACTACATATTCTGCTTATGCGCCAGGGACGCTGATATGGGTATGGGTATTTCAAGAACTTTCAAGGACACTTGACCCGGACGGCCGATACGCTCTTATGCATGGCCTCCTAGATGGTCAGCCGGTAGTGCTCGGCAGCATATATGCACCTAATACTGACCAGAATAGATTCTGGGATGTGCTCTCACTCCCATTAAGCTCATATAATCACACGCCATGGATTTTAGGAACCGATTACAATTGTGTGCAAAATATCATGCTGGATAGATCCTATCCCCCCCCCACTCGGCCTCTCCAAAATTAGCACAATCCAAACGCTTTACTGCATGGGTGGCTCACTGGTCACTGACGGATGCCTCGCATTCCCAAAACCCAGTTGCGCGGCTCTATTCATTTCACTCAATCCCACATAATCTCAAGGTTCGACTGGACAGTTTCCTTTGCTCTCCCGCTTTCTTGTCCACAATTGAAGAAACTGAATACCTTTGTAGGGTCCAGTTTGATCATGACGCTGATACGCTCACTCTTGCATGGCACCCCCCCATGCCACCAGTCCCCACCTGGTGTTTACCCAAGGAATGTTTAGATGGCCCACTATTCAGACAAACTCAAGCCGAACACATACAAAATCACTTCCATGAGAATACAGGCATGGCCACCACCGGCACGGCGGAATGGAATGCCTTCAAAGTTGTTAGCAGAGGCACATTTATACAACACATAACCGGGGTCCATAAACCCCTTGAGCACAGCATTTGTGAAAAAGAACATACTTTGGCCTTGCTGACACAAGCAGCTGACAAAAATGAGGCCATGCCAGCCCAAGTAGCAGAAACAAAAATGGCTTATACGCAGGCCTTGGGGATCTCAGTTGATACAATTTTCGTGCGCACGCAGCCAAGGTCCATAGAGAAGGAGATAGGGCGGGTGCGCTATTGGCATGGCTGGTGAAACAGGACACTACACTCCCCCCAATAACAGTGATACAGACAGAAGCAGTCGTGTTAGTACATTCCCAAATTTCTACCCTAGCCGCTTTTAGGCAACACTATACACAGCTCTATGCACCTCACCAGATTTCTGAACAAATATACCATACCTCATATACCGCGCTGTGACAAACAAACGCTAAAGGAGCTCATATCCTCGACCAAGACCAAGCAAGCACTGCAAGCATTAGCCATAGGTAAGGCCCTCAGGCTTGATGGCCTCCCACTAGGATTTTTTCATACCTTCGTGGTACAACTAGTTCACCCAACTGGTAACACAGTTCCAAGCAGATTTGAATATGGGTGGGCTGCTGCAATCGATGACGGAGTCGGTTATAGTCTCATTCCTTAACCCAGACCAGCTGGGGTATCCCCATGGAAAACACAGTGCATGCGGTGTCATTATTCGCTGATGATGTACTCATTTACATCCAGGACATTACAATGAATCTCGCTCCCATACTTACCGCTTTGCAAGTGGCTGGCCTTAGAGTTAGCTGGTCGAAGTCATCAGTATACCCCCTCACAGGCGATCTTCCCCCACAGGCAATACAACTGGGTGGGCATATCGTGGAGTCCCCAGCCAGTTTGGTACCTGGGAATCTGTCTATATCATACACCACAAGATACATATGAAGGGAATTACTGTCGCGTGATGGCCAGGATCCGGTCCTCGGTGAACTTTTGGAAAGATCTTCCTCTTGCTCTCATTGGTAAAATTGCAGTTGCCAAGATGATATTGGTCCCGAGTTTGCTCTACCTGTTTGCCAATCTGCCGGTAGTCCCCCCACGTTCCTTTTTCAGAGACCTGGACACCCTCCTTTGCACTCTCATCTGGGGATCAGGGCGACGACTAATTGCCCTGTCCAAGCTGCAACTACCATGGATTGGGTGGGATGGGCGCCCCATCTTTCGGGGTGTATTTTCTAGCAGCTCAACTGCAATGGGTATCAAGGTGGATGGCAGGCCAGGTGCTAGGGGAAACGATGAGGGACATTGGGATAATTCCGACCCCTACCATATGTTGCATGCTGCTGCCCGGGGCAGATCCAATACATGAGTGCCCACTCCAGGTTACAGTAGCGTGTTCTTGCCTAAAACGGATTCACCGTATGAACCGGGAGGTACGGATGTATTCACCTGACCTGCCGCTGGTGGGATTCCCCAGAGGTCGAATGCACTACACTGAGCGGGCGATGCGCGAATGGACGGCACATTCGGTAATGGAATGCAACTACCGCTTTAAGAACATACAACTTCACAAACTACACCAGGCCTATCTGACCTCCGAGAAGTTCCAGCGTTACTATCCAGACACACTCTTTACCTGTCCCAGGTGCCCAGAGCCCCAGACATCTTTCCTTCATATGTTTTGGGACTGCCCGACACTCCGAGCATATTGGACCAAAATCCACACCACTCTCCATGCAGTCACATGGCTCATGGATATCAATACATGGGAGGCCTGCACACTGGGCATTGCCAAACGCCGTAAGCCCCAAAAAGTGGAGACTCAATTCGCATCCCTGGCGCTCCTATTGGCTAAACGCTGCATAGCAATGCACTGCAGGGCACCTGCTGGGCCACCGTTAGCAGTCTGGGTGGTTGCGGTTAAAAATGAGGACTCTCAGAAGAAGAGAAGCTCCGATTGCAAGAAGTTAAAGGTCTACGCAAACACTCCATCACCATGCAATGGGCCATCCTACTGTACGCTTACAAGCAGGGAACAACAGAGAAGTCCTCATCACAAGCAGCTCGATCCCCCGAGATAGAGTCACAACCTGCGGTGCTCCACCCTACAACCCCCATAGAGTAGGCACATAACACGCGGGAGGTGAATGGCTATAGTCAAGCAACACAGGTCACACCCTGGGAGTAGCATCCCCGCCATCCTCTTCTAGCATGCATGCAGGCCAACATCAAACAACTAAACATTAGCCTGTAGGCTTCTATTGAATGATATATCCATAGGTGCAGTGTACCCAAGTTTTGTTACCCGGGTTGAAGAGTTCAGAACGTTACCATAACTATAGCAAGAAGTCAACCATGGTACTAGCCCAGCGGGCGAGCATTGACCACACAGTACATGCGCTATTTGTTTATCCATAGACACATGTATGCAATTCCTCACACAGACAAGAGTAATTCTGGACATAAACTAGGTATTGTATAGTGCAACTCAGTTTCTTTTGCACAATGTCATGCCGTATAACTCGCAAGATATTTTTTTCAGATGAAATTGCTAAGTGTGCACTGTGTGATAATAAGAAATGCCAATAAAAATGATTTTGCAAAAAAAGAAATCATAAGGTTTTTTCACTCTCACCCAGTCCCCCTCTTTAACTGGGAATGCTCTCCACGAACCTTCAACTGTTCTTTCTGTGCACCACACTTGTTATGTCCACCACCCATTCAGCCTCATTCAAATCCATGACCTTCCTATCCATCCATTACTTTTTCAACCTAGAACCTACAATTCTCCCTCTTAGCACTGAAAACGGTGACATTCCACTACTTATGTCAGGCATAGTCCTGATTGCCCAGAGCATATCCCGAATTTTGTCCTCCAATCCAAACTTTTCACTAGTACCATCTGTAATTGGTCTTTAATAGTGCAATTAAATCATTCTACTAACCCATTGCTGCGGGGATGATATAAGGAGGATCTAATGTGCTTGATTCTCACTGACGTGAAAAATCCCCCATTTCCCTAGACACAAAATGGGTTCTGTTGTCAGTTGCTAACGGCTCTGCGTTGCCTTCGTGTTAGACCTGGCACCTTGGCGTGAGTTTCCCTTCCACTTTTTGATGGTGTGCCTCGACTGTTTTGCTGGTGTTGTCCGCTCAGGGCACTGCGCCACGGCTAATCCGTGCCGCAGTGCAAGTGCTCCCTAGATAAAGTGTACCTGTAATTGATGTCCATGATTGGTTTATTGGATTCACTGTCAGTCCCCAGTAAAGTGCACCAGGGGTGCCAGGGCTTGTGAATGCCAATGCTGCTGGCGGGCTTGCAGCGCTGGTTGCGCCACCCACGGAAGCGGCCTTGTAAAGTGTGTCTAGGGTCTGCCACCGCAGACCCTGTGCGCGGTCCGGGACCGTCGCGCTGACTGCGCAAGTGCCCCCACTTGCCAGTCCCTAAACCTTCCCTTACCTACATATTAGCCACCCCTCTGGTAGGCCCGAGGGCAGGGTGCATTGTAGGCATAAGGTAGGACATGCCCTGATGTGTGTGGCATGTCTTAGTAGTGAATTACAGCCTTGTCGTTTTTCACTATTGAAGGCTACCTGCTCTCCATAGGCCAGAATGGGCTGCCGGGGTCACGCCAACGCTGTGACCCCAGTGGACTCAGAGAGCATGGTAGAGTGTCAAGTTTGGTATGCCTGAACTCAGAATAATAAAATACTTCTTGTAGTCAAGTTTATTTTAGTATCCTGGGTTTGTAAATACTACTTTTAGAAAGTTAGTATTTACTGACCTGACCATCTCAGTCCGCCTCTGCTGTGTGTATGTGTTCTGCCTGGCAACAGTAAGGAGCAGGGTGGGGGGATCCCCAGAGACAGGTTGGCTGCCAGGTGGTGGGTAGAGAGATTACACCTGGATGGGTGGGAGGAGTACACCTTGACTCTTGAATAGACCTGTGCTCTGCCACCACAAAGCCGGCGCCACCCCCTGTGGGGCGGCTGATGTCTCTGCCCTGCTGCTGAAAGGAAAGAGCAGAGTCACCATAACCGAGTGCTCCAGAACTGGACTGAGCCAGGCCTAGGCCCCCTGGCGCTAAAGAACAAAAGAATTGGTGTATAAAAGTAGGAGCCTGGCTCCTAAGAAATCAGAATCCTGTTTACCACAAAGGACCTCTGCCCGACTAGAAGGAGAAGAAGACGCCGGAGGAGCTGGCCTGCTGCTTGCTTTGCTGAGAGAGGAGAGGAAGAGACTTACTGAAAAGACTTTGCTACTTTGTGCTTGAAACATTCTCCAAGGGCTTGATCTGAGCTTGCCCCCTGAACTGAACCCCAGGAACAGTGGGTTCTCTGTGCTTCTTGCTCGTCCTCCAATTCGAGCCGTGTGTGCATCCCGCTGGAAAAGAGACTGCGCCCCTCATCGCCCCTCCTAGGGCCGTGACACTCAGAAGCTCGCCTGCCTCCAACCCGTGAGAGCCCCGCTCCGTCCCGAGCCGCTCTCTGTCCCCGGGCCAGGCCGCCTGCATCCCTGTCACCGCCTGCTACTGGAGCGCGCTGACCGCGCTATCACCCCTCCTGCCGGAAGCCGTCCGACGACTGTGATCTACGCCGGGTCACCCAGCTGCACTGACTGTGCCCTGTGGCCCCGCTTCGCTATCCTCGGACATCTCAGGCCGCGCCGCCCCCGCTGTGGAGACCCTCCTGCACCGCCGTGCTAAAGGGTCGCGGGCCGCGCCTGCCTACTTGCCCACACCTGCTGATTGAGGACCCAAGAACACTTCCCAAGCTGAGAGTCGCACCGACCTGTGCCGACTCTCCACATCACGAAAGAAGTTCCAGTATCGGGCTCGGGGCCCGCAACGCCTTATTTCCCCGTTCCCAGGAGTCGATCCCTGTGAGTACTGGAACTACAAGTAAAGAGACTACAAAGTATCCATTTGAAACAACGAGCCAAGAACATTTGCCTGCTGTATAACCTGGTGGCCTAGCGAAAAACGTTATTGGTCTTGTGATAAGTCTGTTGAGATATATATACCGTATTTTTACATAAAGAAGCGTATTTTTATATATATCCAAGCCTGGTGTCCGTTTCTGGGGGGATTGATGTATTTACTGTGTGTATGATTGTAAGTGCTTAACCAACAACGCCTGAGGAATCGCCTTGGCTGCTCACGCCACGCACCTAGAGGGTGAGCAAGGGTCATTCGCAAGGGGTTATCCTGCGCCCTGACGTGGAGGAGAGGGTTCCTGCTTGACACAAGGGCAACCTTGCGCCAACCAGAGATCCCCGACTCTAACATTGGTGGCAGCGGGTGGGATTTCGGATTTGCACTTGTAATTTGCATACAGTGAATTATTAATCACCAGATAGTGAGAGCAGACCAAATAACGCAGCCACAGGTTTAACTTTGTTGAGACATCTGCCATTACTGCAACCATGCCTGGCTCACACTCCGCTGGGAGAGCACTCTCTGTGATTTCTGGAATCGATGAGGTGGATTGGGAGAGACTGGAAGGCTACACGATGGAGCAATTGAAAGGCTACAGTGTACAATTCAGAGTCCCCCATGCTGGATGCAAGAGGAAGCCCCAGTACACCAAGGCGTTGAGAGCCTGGAAGGAGTCACGAGACCTACGGAATGCGGGGGACATCGTTCCACCCGACAACCTTGAGGAGCCCAGCAGAGTCCGGTCGCCAGAGGAGCTGGCAGACAGGGCAGCAGACAGGGCGCATGCAATGGAGATGGCAAAGTTGGCAGGACAGATGGAAATGGAAAAGCAGAAGTTGGCCCTGGAGGCACAACAACGCCAAATGGATCATGATATCAGATTGAAGGAGTTGGAGCTGAAGGCAAAAAGTTTGGACACCGCTCCTTCTGGTGGCAGCACTCCACCAGCGCAGGTAGAGTCCAAGGTGTACATCCCCAAAGATGTAGTAAAGGAGTATTTCAGAAAGGATGACATAGGGCAGTGGTTTAGGGCCTACGAGGTGGCCATGTCCTCACACCGGGTCCCTGAGAAAGACTGGGGAGCGGGGTTGTGGGGAAGGTTCCTTGCTGAAGGGCGTGACACCCTGTTAGATTTACCCTTAGATCTCCAAACCTCATACCCCCATATGAAGGAAGCTTTAATGACCAGGTATGGGTTAACTCCGGAGCTATATAGACAGCGGTTCAGGGAGACGAAGAAGATCCCTGAGAGTACGTATGTGGAATATGTGACCTTTTTCTGCAGAGCACTGGATGGTTGGGTGAAGGGTAGCAAAGTGAATGATTATCAAGGGCTGCTTGATTTAATTGCATGGGAGCACTTGTCCAGTCAATGTTTTCCTGAGCTACGCCAGCACCTGATAGATAGCAAGCTGTCCAACCCGAGGAAGCTTGCTGAGGAGGCGGACCGCTGGCTCAGCACCAGGGTCCACAAGGGTCAAGTGGGAGACTCCGCCAAAGGTGGGCAGGGTCCCCAGCAGAAGAGTGGGGGGGACAAGGGTAAACAGAAGGGGTTCCAAAAAGGCCCCCAAAGTAATTCCCAAGGGAACCAGCAGAAGGGTTCTCAGCCTCCCCCACCCCCGCAGCAGAACGGGGCCCCGACCGGTAGACCTGTTCCAAAGGGGCCCTTCAATTGTTATAAGTGTGGTGATCCGGGTCACATTGCCTCTGATCCTAAGTGTCGCCTGTTTGGTAAGACCGCACCCACTGGTGCTCCACCCCGGCAAGTAGCTAGTGTTAACTTTGGGGAGGAAGTAGCAGTCCAGGAGGGTGGGGGTCCCGGGCAGATGACCCTAGTCTCGCTAGGAGACAGTGAGATGGTCCCTGTAACCTACCTACCCTCTAACACTAAGAAATATGGGCAGGTGGTGACCATCAATGGAAAGAAGGTTGAGGCTCTTAGAGATACAGGAGCCAGCGTGACCTCGGTGAGGCAACACCTGGTGTCTCAAGAGCAGATTGTACCCAATGCCTACTGTAGGGTTGTCAATGCTGACAACGTAGAGAGTCGTTGTCCAATGGCTCAAGTTCCCTTTGAGTGGGGGGAGGTCTCTGGTACTCTACAAGTCGCTGTGAGAACTGACATGCCTGTAGACTGTCTGCTAGGGAACGACCTGGAGAGTTCCCCTTGGGAAAAGGTGGAGAAGACCACGCATCTGAGGATGGTGGGTCTACCCGACTGGGCGTGCGTGACCACCCGGTCCATGGCAGCCAGTAGGGGTGTTGAGAGGGTCCTGGAACCTGAGGGAGAGGTCCAGGGACCGGCCTTAGGGAGAAGGCGCAGGAGGCGCGGGAAACCGGCCCCCGAAGTTCCCACGGCCCAGGAGGAAGTAGACCCTGAGGGGGATGCTCTGGAGCCTACCGGGGAACAGATTGCCGAACTGGGAGATCTGCCTGAGCTGACCCATTGGCAGCAAGAAGGAGGTCCCTCCAGGGAGGAATTCTGCAGGGAGCAGAAAGAATGCCCTTCTCTCGTAGGTATGCGGCAACAGGCTGCAGACCAGGCCAATGGTGTTCAGGCCAAAACACACTACGTGTACTGGGAGAGTGACCTCCTGTATTCCGAGCCTAAGGCTGCTGAACCTGGGTCAGCCCGTGTGCTGGTGGTACCCCAGAAGTTCAGAACCTTCCTACTGGGGCTGGCTCACGATGTGCCTTTAGCAGGACATTTGGGGATGGGCAAGACCTATGACAGGCTTGTCACCCACTTTTACTGGCCCCAAATGCACAAGAATTCCGATTCCTACTGCAGAACCTGTCAGACTTGCCAGGCAAGTGGTAAGAGCGGAGGGAAGCACAAGGCTCCTCTGCAACCTTTCCCTGTGGTCGGTACGCCATTCCAACGAGTGGGTATTGACATTGTGGGGCCTCTGGACCCCAAGACAGCCCTGGGCAACAGGTTCATCCTGGTCTTGGTGGACCATGCCACCCGGTACCCTGAAGCCATCCCTCTGAGGACAGTGACGGCCCCCGTGGTGGGACGGGCACTGATGGGGATTTTCTCCCGAGTGGGATTCCCTCTAGAGGTGGTGAGCGACAGGGGGACCAATTTCATATCCACATATATGAAATCCCTGTGGAAGGAGTGTGGGGTAACTTACAAGTTCACCACTCCTTACCATCCCCAAGGAAATGGGTTGGTTGAGAGATTCAACCGAACCCTCAAAGGCATGATCATGGGCCTGGACGGTCCAATGAGGCGTAAGTGGGACGTCCTCTTGCCATGCCTGCTCTTCGCTTACCGAGAGGTGCCACAGAAGTCTCTAGGGTTCAGCCCCTTTGAGCTTCTGTATGGTCACCCGGTAAGAGGACCTCTGAGTTTGGTGAAGGAAGGCTGGGAGCAATCTCCCAGGAAACCTCCCCAGAATGTATATAGTTACATGCTGGCCTTCCGAAACCAGACTCGGCGTTTCAGGCAACTTGCTGAGGCAAATCTGGAAGCCAGCCAGGAGGAGATGAAGCGGTGGTACGACCGGAATGCCACTCTGGTAGAGCTTCAACCTGGACAAAAGGTGTGGGTCTTGGCCCCAGTGGAGCCGTGTGCACTTCAGGATAAGTGGACAGGTCCATTTGAGGTTGTGGAGCGCAAAAGTCCTATCACCTACTTGGTGGACATGCAGACTCCCAGGAACCCTTTGAGGGTCCTACATGTTAACCGCCTTAAGCCCCACTTAGAGAGGACCGAAGTGGGCATGCTGCTGGCCACTGATGATGGAATGGAAGAGGAGACCGAGCCTCTTCCCGACCTCTTAGTGGCCTCTGAGAAAGATGGGTCAGTGGAAGGAGTTAACCTCTCACCCTCCCTGACGCCCGAACAACAGGAAGATTGCCGCCACTTGCTGGGACAATTTTCCGACCGATTCTCCCTGGTTCCTGGTGTCACCGATTGGTGCGTCCATGATGTGGACACAGGAGACAGCTTACCTGTAAAGCACAAGGCTTACAGGGTAACTGACAGGGTCAGAGCCTGCATTAAGGAGGAGGTCTCCAAAATGCTTGCGCTAGGGGTGGTTGAGTCCTCCAGCAGTCCTTGGTCCAGCCCCGTGGTCTTGGTCCCCAAAGCTGCTGCGCCGGGAGCCACACCTGAACTCCGGTTCTGTGTGGCCTACAGAGGACTCAATTCAGTCACGAAGACTGACGCGCACCCCATCCCCAGAGCTGATGAGCTCATTGATCGGCTGGGGGCTGCCCGGTTCCTCAGCACGTTTGATTTAACGTCTGGGTACTGGCAGATCGCCTTGACCGATGGGGCCAAAGAGAGGTCAGCATTCTCTACACCAGATGGGCACTTCCAGTTCCGAGTCATGCCATTTGGGATGAAGAATGCCCCTGCCACCTTTCAGAGGTTGGTCAACCAGGTACTGGTTGGGCTGGATGCGTTCAGTGCCGCCTACCTGGATGACATCGCAGTGTTCAGTGCCACCTGGCCTGAACACCTGCGCCACCTCTGGGAAGTGTTGATGGCGCTGCGCCGAGCAGGCCTCACGATCAAGGCAAGCAAGTGCCAGATCGGGCAGGGTTCCGTGGTGTACTTGGGACACCAAGTGGGGAGTGGCAAGGTGGCACCCTTGCAACCCAAAATCGAGACCATCCTGGCTTGGGAACCCCCCAAGACGCAGACCGCAGTGAGGGCCTTCCTGGGGCTCACTGGGTACTACAGGAGGTTTGTCAAGGGCTATGGAACGATCGTTGCCCCCTTGACAGAGCTGACTTCGAAGAAGCAGCCCAGGAACGTGATTTGGACTGACACCTGTCAGAAAGCTTTCGACACCCTGAAGACTGCCATGTGCACGGCGCCCGTGCTCTTGGCCCCCGACTTCTCCAAGGAATTCCTAGTCCAGACAGACGCTTCAGAGCATGGTGTAGGGGCTGTTCTCTCACAGATGACTGAGGAGGGCTGGGACCAACCCGTAGCCTTCATCAGTAGGAGGTTACTTCCACGGGAAAGTAGGTGGAGTGCAATTGAGCGAGAAACATTTGCTGTGGTCTGGGCGCTGAAGAAGCTAAGACCCTACTTGTTTGGGTCTCACTTCCGGGTTCAGACGGACCACAGGCCCCTCAGATGGTTGATGCAAATGAGGGGTGAAAACCCGAAGCTGTTGAGGTGGTCCATCTCCCTACAGGGTATGGACTTTACGGTGGAACACCGTCCTGGTACAGATCACGCCAACGCTGACGGTCTGTCCAGGTATTTCCGCCTTAGTGACGAGGAACCCCCTGGGCAAGGGTAGTTCTCCCCACATTTCAGCTGGAGGGGACACGTGTTAGACCTGGCACCTTGGCGTGAGTTTCCCTTCCACTTTTTGATGGTGTGCCTCGACTGTTTTGCTGGTGTTGTCCGCTCAGGGCACTGCGCCACGGCTAATCCGTGCCGCAGTGCAAGTGCTCCCTAGATAAAGTGTACCTGTAATTGATGTCCATGATTGGTTTATTGGATTCACTGTCAGTCCCCAGTAAAGTGCACCAGGGGTGCCAGGGCTTGTGAATGCCAATGCTGCTGGTGGGCTTGCAGCGCTGGTTGCGCCACCCACGGAAGCGGCCTTGTAAAGTGTGTCTAGGGTCTGCCACCGCAGACCCTGTGCGCGGTCCGGGACCGTCGCGCTGACTGCGCAAGTGCCCCCACTTGCCAGTCCCTAAACCTTCCCTTACCTACATATTAGCCACCCTCTGGTAGGCCCGAGGGCAGGGTGCATTGTAGGCATAAGGTAGGACATGCCCTGATGTGTGTGGCATGTCTTAGTAGTGAATTACAGCCTTGTCGTTTTTCACTATTGAAGGCTACCTGCTCTCCATAGGCCAGAATGGGCTGCCGGGGTCACGCCAACGCTGTGACCCCAGTGGACTCAGAGAGCATGGTAGAGTGTCAAGTTTGGTATGCCTGAACTCAGAATAATAAAATACTTCTTGTAGTCAAGTTTATTTTAGTATCCTGGGTTTGTAAATACTACTTTTAGAAAGTTAGTATTTACTGACCTGACCATCTCAGTCCGCCTCTGCTGTGTGTATGTGTTCTGCCTGGCAACAGTAAGGAGCAGGGTGGGGGGATCCCCAGAGACAGGTTGGCTGCCAGGTGGTGGGTAGAGAGATTACACCTGGATGGGTGGGAGGAGTACACCTTGACTCTTGAATAGACCTGTGCTCTGCCACCACAAAGCCGGCGCCACCCCCTGTGGGGCGGCTGATGTCTCTGCCCTGCTGCTGAAAGGAAAGAGCAGAGTCACCATAACCGAGTGCTCCAGAACTGGACTGAGCCAGGCCTAGGCCCCCTGGCGCTAAAGAACAAAAGAATTGGTGTATAAAAGTAGGAGCCTGGCTCCTAAGAAATCAGAATCCTGTTTACCACAAAGGACCTCTGCCCGACTAGAAGGAGAAGAAGACGCCGGAGGAGCTGGCCTGCTGCTTGCCTTGCTGAGAGAGGAGAGGAAGAGACTTACTGAAAAGACTTTGCTACTTTGTGCTTGAAACATTCTCCAAGGGCTTGATCTGAGCTTGCCCCCTGAACTGAACCCCAGGAACAGTGGGTTCTCTGTGCTTCTTGCTCGTCCTCCAATTCGAGCCGTGTGTGCATCCCGCTGGAAAAGAGACTGCGCCCCTCATCGCCCCTCCTAGGGCCGTGACACTCAGAAGCTCGCCTGCCTCCAACCCGTGAGAGCCCCGCTCCGTCCCGAGCCGCTCTCTGTCCCCGGGCCAGGCCGTCTGCATCCCTGTCACCGCCTGCTACTGGAGCGCGCTGACCGCGCTATCACCCCTCCTGCCGGAAGCCGTCCGACGACTGTGATCTACGCCGGGTCACCCAGCTGCACTGACTGTGCCCTGTGGCCCCGCTTCGCTATCCTCGGACATCTCAGGCCGCGCCGCCCCCGCTGTGGAGACCCTCCTGCACCGCCGTGCTAAAGGGTCGCGGGCCGTGCCTGCCTACTTGCCATGGTTGTCGGGGGACATCGTTCCACCCGACAACCTTGAGGAGCCCAGCAGAGTCCGGTCGCCAGAGGAGCTGGCAGACAGGGCAGCAGACAGGGCGCATGCAATGGAGATGGCAAAGTTGGCAGGACAGATGGAAATGGAAAAGCAGAAGTTGGCCCTGGAGGCACAACAACGCCAAATGGATCATGATATCAGATTGAAGGAGTTGGAGCTGAAGGCAAAAAGTTTGGACACCGCTCCTTCTGGTGGCAGCACTCCACCAGCGCAGGTAGAGTCCAAGGTGTACATCCCCAAAGATGTAGTAAAGGAGTATTTCAGAAAGGATGACATAGGGCAGTGGTTTAGGGCCTACGAGGTGGCCATGTCCTCACACCGGGTCCCTGAGAAAGACTGGGGAGCGGGGTTGTGGGGAAGGTTCCTTGCTGAAGGGCGTGACACCCTGTTAGATTTACCCTTAGATCTCCAAACCTCATACCCCCATATGAAGGAAGCTTTAATGACCAGGTATGGGTTAACTCCGGAGCTATATAGACAGCGGTTCAGGGAGACGAAGAAGATCCCTGAGAGTACGTATGTGGAATATGTGACCTTTTTCTGCAGAGCACTGGATGGTTGGGTGAAGGGTAGCAAAGTGAATGATTATCAAGGGCTGCTTGATTTAATTGCATGGGAGCACTTGTCCAGTCAATGTTTTCCTGAGCTACGCCAGCACCTGATAGATAGCAAGCTGTCCAACCCGAGGAAGCTTGCTGAGGAGGCGGACCGCTGGCTCAGCACCAGGGTCCACAAGGGTCAAGTGGGAGACTCCGCCAAAGGTGGGCAGGGTCCCCAGCAGAAGAGTGGGGGGGACAAGGGTAAACAGAAAGGGTTCCAAAAAGGCCCCCAAAGTAATTCCCAAGGGAACCAGCAGAAGGGTTCTCAGCCTCCCCCACCCCCGCAGCAGAACGGGGCCCCGACCGGTAGACCTGTTCCAAAGGGGCCCTTCAATTGTTATAAGTGTGGTGATCCGGGTCACATTGCCTCTGATCCTAAGTGTCGCCTGTTTGGTAAGACCGCACCCACTGGTGCTCCACCCCGGCAAGTAGCTAGTGTTAACTTTGGGGAGGAAGTAGCAGTCCAGGAGGGTGGGGGTCCCGGGCAGATGACCCTAGTCTCGCTAGGAGACAGTGAGATGGTCCCTGTAACCTACCTACCCTCTAACACTAAGAAATATGGGCAGGTGGTGACCATCAATGGAAAGAAGGTTGAGGCTCTTAGAGATACAGGAGCCAGCGTGACCTCGGTGAGGCAACACCTGGTGTCTCAAGAGCAGATTGTACCCAATGCCTACTGTAGGGTTGTCAATGCTGACAACGTAGAGAGTCGTTGTCCAATGGCTCAAGTTCCCTTTGAGTGGGGGGAGGTCTCTGGTACTCTACAAGTCGCTGTGAGAACTGACATGCCTGTAGACTGTCTGCTAGGGAACGACCTGGAGAGTTCCCCTTGGGAAAAGGTGGAGAAGACCACGCATCTGAGGATGGTGGGTCTACCCGACTGGGCGTGCGTGACCACCCGGTCCATGGCAGCCAGTAGGGGTGTTGAGAGGGTCCTGGAACCTGAGGGAGAGGTCCAGGGACCGGCCTTAGGGAGAAGGCGCAGGAGGCGCGGGAAACCGGCCCCCGAAGTTCCCACGGCCCAGGAGGAAGTAGACCCTGAGGGGGATGCTCTGGAGCCTACCGGGGAACAGATTGCCGAACTGGGAGATCTGCCTGAGCTGACCCATTGGCAGCAAGAAGGAGGTCCCTCCAGGGAGGAATTCTGCAGGGAGCAGAAAGAATGCCCTTCTCTCGTAGGTATGCGGCAACAGGCTGCAGACCAGGCCAATGGTGTTCAGGCCAAAACACACTACGTGTACTGGGAGAGTGACCTCCTGTATTCCGAGCCTAAGGCTGCTGAACCTGGGTCAGCCCGTGTGCTGGTGGTACCCCAGAAGTTCAGAACCTTCCTACTGGGGCTGGCTCACGATGTGCCTTTAGCAGGACATTTGGGGATGGACAAGACCTATGACAGGCTTGTCACCCACTTTTACTGGCCCCAAATGCACAAGAATTCCGATTCCTACTGCAGAACCTGTCAGACTTGCCAGGCAAGTGGTAAGAGCGGAGGGAAGCACAAGGCTCCTCTGCAACCTTTCCCTGTGGTCGGTACGCCATTCCAACGAGTGGGTATTGACATTGTGGGGCCTCTGGACCCCAAGACAGCCCTGGGCAACAGGTTCATCCTGGTCTTGGTGGACCATGCCACCCGGTACCCTGAAGCCATCCCTCTGAGGACAGTGACGGCCCCCGTGGTGGGACGGGCACTGATGGGGATTTTCTCCCGAGTGGGATTCCCTCTAGAGGTGGTGAGCGACAGGGGGACCAATTTCATATCCACATATATGAAATCCCTGTGGAAGGAGTGTGGGGTAACTTACAAGTTCACCACTCCTTACCATCCCCAAGGAAATGGGTTGGTTGAGAGATTCAACCGAACCCTCAAAGGCATGATCATGGGCCTGGACGGTCCAATGAGGCGTAAGTGGGACGTCCTCTTGCCATGCCTGCTCTTCGCTTACCGAGAGGTGCCACAGAAGTCTCTAGGGTTCAGCCCCTTTGAGCTTCTGTATGGTCACCCGGTAAGAGGACCTCTGAGTTTGGTGAAGGAAGGCTGGGAGCAATCTCCCAGGAAACCTCCCCAGAATGTATATAGTTACATGCTGGCCTTCCGAAACCAGACTCGGCGTTTCAGGCAACTTGCTGAGGCAAATCTGGAAGCCAGCCAGGAGGAGATGAAGCGGTGGTACGACCGGAATGCCACTCTGGTAGAGCTTCAACCTGGACAAAAGGTGTGGGTCTTGGCCCCAGTGGAGCCGTGTGCACTTCAGGATAAGTGGACAGGTCCATTTGAGGTTGTGGAGCGCAAAAGTCCTATCACCTACTTGGTGGACATGCAGACTCCCAGGAACCCTTTGAGGGTCCTACATGTTAACCGCCTTAAGCCCCACTTAGAGAGGACCGAAGTGGGCATGCTGCTGGCCACTGATGATGGAATGGAAGAGGAGACCGAGCCTCTTCCCGACCTCTTAGTGGCCTCTGAGAAAGATGGGTCAGTGGAAGGAGTTAACCTCTCACCCTCCCTGACGCCCGAACAACAGGAAGATTGCCGCCACTTGCTGGGACAATTTTCCGACCGATTCTCCCTGGTTCCTGGTGTCACCGATTGGTGCGTCCATGATGTGGACACAGGAGACAGCTTACCTGTAAAGCACAAGGCTTACAGGGTAACTGACAGGGTCAGAGCCTGCATTAAGGAGGAGGTCTCCAAAATGCTTGCGCTAGGGGTGGTTGAGTCCTCCAGCAGTCCTTGGTCCAGCCCCGTGGTCTTGGTCCCCAAAGCTGCTGCGCCGGGAGCCACACCTGAACTCCGGTTCTGTGTGGACTACAGAGGACTCAATTCAGTCACGAAGACTGACGCGCACCCCATCCCCAGAGCTGATGAGCTCATTGATCGGCTGGGGGCTGCCCGGTTCCTCAGCACGTTTGATTTAATGTCTGGGTACTGGCAGATCGCCTTGACCGATGGGGCCAAAGAGAGGTCAGCATTCTCTACACCAGATGGGCACTTCCAGTTCCGAGTCATGCCATTTGGGATGAAGAATGCCCCTGCCACCTTTCAGAGGTTGGTCAACCAGGTACTGGTTGGGCTGGATGCGTTCAGTGCCGCCTACCTGGATGACATCGCAGTGTTCAGTGCCACCTGGCCTGAACACCTGCGCCACCTCTGGGAAGTGTTGATGGCGCTGCGCCGAGCAGGCCTCACGATCAAGGCAAGCAAGTGCCAGATCGGGCAGGGTTCCGTGGTGTACTTGGGACACCAAGTGGGGAGTGGCAAGGTGGCACCCTTGCAACCCAAAATCGAGACCATCCTGGCTTGGGAACCCCCCAAGACGCAGACCGCAGTGAGGGCCTTCCTGGGGCTCACTGGGTACTACAGGAGGTTTGTCAAGGGCTATGGAACGATCGTTGCCCCCTTGACAGAGCTGACTTCGAAGAAGCAGCCCAGGAACGTGATTTGGACTGACACCTGTCAGAAAGCTTTCGACACCCTGAAGACTGCCATGTGCACGGCGCCCGTGCTCTTGGCCCCCGACTTCTCCAAGGAATTCCTAGTCCAGACAGACGCTTCAGAGCATGGTGTAGGGGCTGTTCTCTCACAGATGACTGAGGAGGGCTGGGACCAACCCGTAGCCTTCATCAGTAGGAGGTTACTTCCACGGGAAAGTAGGTGGAGTGCAATTGAGCGAGAAACATTTGCTGTGGTCTGGGCGCTGAAGAAGCTAAGACCCTACTTGTTTGGGTCTCACTTCCGGGTTCAGACGGACCACAGGCCCCTCAGATGGTTGATGCAAATGAGGGGTGAAAACCCGAAGCTGTTGAGGTGGTCCATCTCCCTACAGGGTATGGACTTTACGGTGGAACACCGTCCTGGTACAGATCACGCCAACGCTGACGGTCTGTCCAGGTATTTCCGCCTTAGTGACGAGGAACCCCCTGGGCAAGGGTAGTTCTCCCCACATTTCAGCTGGAGGGGACACGTGTTAGACCTGGCACCTTGGCGTGAGTTTCCCTTCCACTTTTTGATGGTGTGCCTCGACTGTTTTGCTGGTGTTGTCCGCTCAGGGCACTGCGCCACGGCTAATCCGTGCCGCAGTGCAAGTGCTCCCTAGATAAAGTGTACCTGTAATTGATGTCCATGATTGGTTTATTGGATTCACTGTCAGTCCCCAGTAAAGTGCACCAGGGGTGCCAGGGCTTGTGAATGCCAATGCTGCTGGTGGGCTTGCAGCGCTGGTTGCGCCACCCACGGAAGCGGCCTTGTAAAGTGTGTCTAGGGTCTGCCACCGCAGACCCTATGCGCGGTCCGGGACCGTCGCGCTGACTGCGCAAGTGCCCCCACTTGCCAGTCCCTAAACCTTCCCTTACCTACATATTAGCCACCCCTCTGGTAGGCCCGAGGGCAGGGTGCATTGTAGGCATAAGGTAGGACATGCCCTGATGTGTGTGGCATGTCTTAGTAGTGAATTACAGCCTTGTCGTTTTTCACTATTGAAGGCTACCTGCTCTCCATAGGCCAGAATGGGCTGCCGGGGTCACGCCAACGCTGTGACCCCAGTGGACTCAGAGAGCATGGTAGAGTGTCAAGTTTGGTATGCCTGAACTCAGAATAATAAAATACTTCTTGTAGTCAAGTTTATTTTAGTATCCTGGGTTTGTAAATACTACTTTTAGAAAGTTAGTATTTACTGACCTGACCATCTCAGTCCGCCTCTGCTGTGTGTATGTGTTCTGCCTGGCAACAGTAAGGAGCAGGGTGGGGGGATCCCCAGAGACAGGTTGGCTGCCAGGTGGTGGGTAGAGAGATTACACCTGGATGGGTGGGAGGAGTACACCTTGACTCTTGAATAGACCTGTGCTCTGCCACCACAAAGCCGGCGCCACCCCCTGTGGGGCGGCTGATGTCTCTGCCCTGCTGCTGAAAGGAAAGAGCAGAGTCACCATAACCGAGTGCTCCAGAACTGGACTGAGCCAGGCCTAGGCCCCCTGGCGCTAAAGAACAAAAGAATTGGTGTATAAAAGTAGGAGCCTGGCTCCTAAGAAATCAGAATCCTGTTTACCACAAAGGACCTCTGCCCGACTAGAAGGAGAAGAAGACGCCGGAGGAGCTGGCCTGCTGCTTGCCTTGCTAAGAGAGGAGAGGAAGAGACTTACTGAAAAGACTTTGCTACTTTGTGCTTGAAACATTCTCCAAGGGCTTGATCTGAGCTTGCCCCCTGAACTGAACCCCAGGAACAGTGGGTTCTCTGTGCTTCTTGCTCGTCCTCCAATTCGAGCCGTGTGTGCATCCCGCTGGAAAAGAGACTGCGCCCCTCATCGCCCCTCCTAGGGCCGTGACACTCAGAAGCTCGCCTGCCTCCAACCCGTGAGAGCCCCGCTCCGTCCCGAGCCGCTCTCTGTCCCCGGGCCAGGCCGCCTGCATCCCTGTCACCGCCTGCTACTGGAGCGCGCTGACCGCGCTATCACCCCTCCTGCCGGAAGCCGTCCGACGACTGTGATCTACGCCGGGTCACCCAGCTGCACTGACTGTGCCCTGTGGCCCCGCTTCGCTATCCTCGGACATCTCAGGCCGCGCCGCCCCCGCTGTGGAGACCCTCCTGCACCGCCGTGCTAAAGGGTCGCGGGCCGCGCCTGCCTACTTGCCCACACCTGCTGATTGAGGACCCAAGAACACTTCCCAAGCTGAGAGTCGCACCGACCTGTGCCGACTCTCCACATCACGAAAGAAGTTCCAGTATCGGGCTCGGGGCCCGCAACGCCTTATTTCCCCGTTCCCAGGAGTCGATCCCTGTGAGTACTGGAACTACAAGTAAAGAGACTACAAAGTATCCATTTGAAACAACGAGCCAAGAACATTTGCCTGCTGTATAACCTGGTGGCCTAGCGAAAAACGTTATTGGTCTTGTGATAAGTCTGTTGAGATATATATACCGTATTTTTACATAAAGAAGCGTATTTTTATATATATCCAAGCCTGGTGTCCGTTTCTGGGGGGATTGATGTATTTACTGTGTGTATGATTGTAAGTGCTTAACCAACAACGCCTGAGGAATCGCCTTGGCTGCTCACGCCACGCACCTAGAGGGTGAGCAAGGGTCATTCGCAAGGGGTTATCCTGCGCCCTGACGTGGAGGAGAGGGTTCCTGCTTGACACAAGGGCAACCTTGCGCCAACCAGAGATCCCCGACTCTAACACTTCTCTAACACGAACACTCATAAAAATGAATTGACTGTTGTGGTGTTCACCATTTCCACAATCTTTAACTCAGGCCATTTTGACATGTAATCTGTTAGCACCAAAACATACTTAGTGGCACCTTGAAATGGTCAATGGCCCAGAAATGCCCAATGCTAGCTTGTTCCATGGTACATTGTTGCATTGCACTGGTGTGACAGGAGTAGGTACTTCAGTTTTGTCACTCAAAAAACAGGCGTAACCCTTTCTAACATGATGCTCAATATCCCTATCTACTACCTGCCACCAAAAATATTCCCTCACTCTCTGTTTCATGGCACGTATGCCTAAATGGCCTTCACAAGCAAGATTTATTATCTTACTGTGTAGACCACAGGGTACAACTAAAGACTTGCATCTGTGCATTGCTCCATTAATTATGGACAGCTCCTCTGCAACTTTGCAAAAGGGAACTAGGGTTTCCCGCATTTCCTTAGTACAGGGCCACGTACCTGATAAATACTTCATGACCTCCTGCATCACCTCATCACTCAAACGTGCTTTCTTCTGCTCCTCCTCTGAAGGTGCGCTATTCAACATCATATCTACTGCACACACAAATTCCACATCCTCTGAGCCCTGATCAACTTCCTGAAATTGATCATCCAGTCGAAACCTGGATAAACTGTCAGCGGCAAAGTTGCAACCCCAAGGAACATATTGCAACTAACTTGGTTTTGAACAAATCTACCAGTGATTTATGATCAGTTCTCAAGAGAAACTCATTGCCACAGATGAAATTCTTAATGTAGTGGATGCTCCACCACAATGCCAGAGCTTCTTTTTCAATGATGGAAGAAGTGTAATTGGCATGTTGCAAGGCTCTCGAGGCAAATGCAACAATTTCTTCTGCCCCATTGTCTCTTTTCTGTATGAGGACAGCTCTAAAGCAATGATTACTTGCATCAGTGGTGATGATACATACATCACCAGTTTGCTTGAAAAACCTGTTCCTTGAAATTACTTGTTCAGGGTGATGGGGGTCAATCACAATATCGAGTTCCCCTTGCTCATCCCACCGTAGAAGGTTTGAACCATTCTTCACAACATATTGTGTGGAGTTGCACTCAAATTAAATATTGGACCTTAATTTACCCATAACTTCCACCCTTTTTCCCCATAGGCAAATATTTTTATTCAGGATGCTTCAAGTTGAATATCTGGAAATCCTTTGAATTCATCTGTACTCACTAAAGTGTAAGGGTAACCTGAATCGGCCATTACTTTGATCTTTCTACCTATCACCAAAATGTCACAACGAGGTGGCTTTCTCTTCCTCATTGACCCTACAGAAGCAACTTCTACAACTGTACCTTCCTGATCTTCAGGCGTAGATAATGTTAATATGAAACTCTCATCAGACTTAGGGCACCATTACCATGGTGGGCGGACTTTGTCTGCCCGCCATAGCCCCGGGAAATAGGACCGCCCGCAATGCATGCGGCGGTCCCGCAGATACAATTAGGATGCATCCCGCATTGTTAACATTGCGGTGGGCGGTGCGGAAAGCACCGCCCGCCACAATGCCAAGAAGGCATGTCGTGCACTTCCGTGCAAAACATGGCAGGCACCGTTCAGTGCCTGCCATGTTGTGCATGGAACTGCAGGGGGTCCCACCCATGTGCACCCCCAGGATCCCTGGGGGCCCGCAATGGGCCCCCAATGGCAAAGACCGCCTGCCTTTCCGTGGCGGCATTGCCGCCATGGAAAGGCAGGTCCCCGCCTGCATAATATTATGGATGGCGGTGTCTACCAGACACCGCCACCATATAAAATGCTTTCCTGCCTGGTAGGCAATCGGGCAGATTGCCTACCGGCGGAAAACCATCGGACAGTCTTCCTGTCTGCCGAGGTCCCCCCCGCCATGGTAAAGTGGCGGGGGAAATCCTAAGCCATACGGGCGGTGGCGATCCGCCCGTTATCCTAATGGACCCCTATGTCTCCACATCATTCGCTGTATTCACGGTTTGACCCTTTTGATTGATTCCTGAATTACATATCCGGGCATAATTCCCTTTCTTGCTACATTTGAAGCATGACCCAACTAAGGCAGGACAACTTTTACTGTTACTTCAATGAGTCTTGCTCCCACAACAAAAATAAACTTTTTCACTCTTTTCTTGAACTAAACTTCCAAGTCCACTGAAACTCTCGGGTGACCCTTTGTCTACATGTTCTTTATCTCTTGGTTTCTCAGATTGTCGTGGTTTCTCAGATTGTTCCAATTGTACATTGTGCTGTGTATGCATGGGTTTGTATCCCATCTTCGTCACCACATAAAAGGATGTACAACTCGTGGAGGTACGTACATTATTTTATTCTGGCCAGCTATACCAGGCTCTAGGCAGCAACTGCCACCCTAGAACCTCAGACTTTCACATTCCAACTCCCCCAAGATTGCACCCTAAACCAATCCATACCATGCCCTAATCCTAGACAATACAAACCCAGCACAGTCACAAAGAACCATTCAATGACGTGCCTATAAAAACGTATGAAGCCCAGGAAGAACAATCCAATGGAGTGCCAATAAAAAAATTAATGAAGCCCAGGAAGCTTTACACTTCTTTGATCCTATGAGGGGCCTGCCATAGATCTATGGCATCAACCTTTTAGCGGTCCATCTGAATACTTGAGGGTGTAATTCTGAACCTTAACCCCTTCAGTGCCCATGACGAGATAGTCTCGTCATGGAGCGCGGTTGCGCTGTGCCCATGACGAGACTATCTCGTCATGAACCCCGCCCGCTAATGCAATAGCCGGCACAGGGCGGGGAAAGGGCGGGGCACTGAAGAGGTTAAATATTCCCTGATGGTAGAGTGGAATGCATACCTTTCAAAATGTTGAGAAAATATAGATTTCCTGTAGTTTCTGTATGATAGAGGACAGATGATTAATGTTTTCTTCTTAAGTGTTGGAAAGGTTCCGTATGTCGTCACTATAAACCACCACACATTTGTCAATACATTTTCTGTGTACCGCTCTGATCAAGTATTGAAACCTCACTGGGGTGTAGTGATGGAGCAAGGGCTCGGGTATGTGAGACTTGCTCGGACTCAATTCACTCATTTTAATTTATTAACATGAATTATTAATTGTGTTTTGTGATTAATCCTTGCACATTACATTTACATAAAGACAGAGAAGCTTGCCTATGTGTTTTCTAAGCATTATTATGGATAGCGGACTAAAAGTGTGGCTCTAACAGGGAACATTTTACTGTGCATGCGTCAATTACATCTATGTAATGTGACGTTTAACAGCTTTGGAGGGAATTTCTCGTGCATGAACAGAATGCACTAACATTGCGTCTCCAAGACCCACATGCATGGCACCTGCTTTGCTATTTAGAAAACGTTTTATTTAATAAGAGCTAATGCAGGGAAAGTACTAATGACTAAAGGGAAATAGAGTAGAGATAGGTGGTATACAGTGAAATCATTTATTTCTTCAATTAATGTTTTCTCTTTTGACCTTTTATTAGTTCGTATTTTGGGCCTTCTTGCCATATCCCGAGTGATTGAGTGAAAGCCTTCTGCGCATGTGTGACTGCTGCTTCCCCTGGAAGGATGATCCCATGATTAGACCACATCCAAGGCCACCGACCGCTAAACCCTGGGAACCCAGATGTCAGAAGTGCAGTAGCTGAAGTCATATGAACATTATTGATAAAAAAATTTCAAATGTGAATAAACTCATGTGGGACTAAAATGAAAAAGGCATATTAATAAGGGGATGAGTTTATGAACAAAGAAAAGTGCTATGCCGTCAATCATGGTGTGATGACCAAACACCCTTGCCTGTCCAATTAGAATTCATATTTTCATGATATTGCAACTTTAGGGGGTGGTACATGAATCCCAAAAGGTATCACTGAGGTAGTTTTAGTTAGTTTTGGAAATGATCCCGAGCGAATGCTGAGAGGGGAGATGCTGTCAGAGTTATTGATGATGCTGATGCTGTGAGATGCTGAAGAAGATTAAAATAGAGAATTTCCTATCTAAAGCAATTGATTAGAAGAAGATCGCTGAATAATCTCGAGGAGGAAGAGAGGGGTGCGACATGTTCAGTGGATTAGAGAGGTTCACTGTCCTATCCAGATTCCTGTCCTGAAGTCTTTGGTCAGGGGGTTGATCTTCGCACCATCATTGGTAATTATAAATTTTGTATATTTCCTGAATGTACTGCTGTCTCTATCCTCTCTTTTCTGGACAACATCAATCAATTGAATCTGTGAATGTATTTGAATTAACGGAATCTTCCTCCCTAATGATTGATGGTGTCTGTGGTGTGTATTTGAATGGTTCACTCACATTTAAACTTTAGATAAAGGTTTTGAAAACTTCCTGAGTCTGTGTTTATTATTGTAAATTAATTATTTGCGAGAGAGGTTATGTGCATCGTCACCATCAACTAGCTCCAACTAATTTGGTTCATCGACAAAATGGAAAGAACTTATTGATCAGTGATAATATTTAGGAAGAAATACAAATTATTGCAGTACTGATCAATTCATGAACTAAACAAACACCCCCCAGCGGCTAACTAGGTGAATTAGTGTGTATGTTTTGATGGGCCCAGGTGAATATATGGTATTTGAGCATCTGTTATTGGTGAGCCGCTGGATCAGTTTTCTGGTACAGTTATGGTTATTATTGACTAGTTTGGTGATGAGTATTGATTATTGATTTATGTTTTAACAAATCTGTTCGCGTCATGTTTTATGTTGTCTGGAAACACAGGTACAGTGATACCTGGAATTCCCGGGAAGGAATAGCGGGAGGTAAATGGAAGCCACACTGCTATGAGGTTACTCGTCTGTTGGAATGGCACTGAGAAGCTATGCAGGGCTGGCAGTGTTAAAATAAGGACTATTTCGTATAAAAGTGAGAGTGATTGAAACCAGAGAGTTCCCTGGTGAAACGTTGGTGTTATATCACCTAGAAAGGGTAACACTGAAGGAGTAGCAGGTTCTTCCGAGCTTTAGTGACAGCAAAAGAGTTCGCTGGTAAAACTTTGGCCTTACGTAACCTAGAAAGGGTAACACTGAAGGAGTAGCAGGTTCTTCTGAGCTTGAGTGAAGAGTAACTGGAAGTTCTTATTCATTGAAGAGTAAGTGGAATGTGTTACTCGCAGTGAGCAAAATAAATCTATCCTTTATTTAGTGGAACAGGCAGAGTAGCGAATGTTTTATGTTGTCACTAATGAAGAATTTAATGAAAAGTATTGAGAAAAGTTATCGCATTACCTTGTGAAGGGAGGGTCAGTCGCCGGAGTTAGACTGACGTCACAGTGTGCCGCGCTGGGATTGGTGGGAACAGCAGGCGTGTGTGACAAACGCAGATTTTAAAGGAGGGGTCAGTAGTAAGGAGTGATACTGATGTCACAAAAGGCTGCACTGGGATTGGTCAAACCACGAGTGTGAGCCCGAGTTTGATTGGTTGGGAAAATAGAAGTTACTTTAGGATTGAACAAAGGAAAATTGCATGCAAAATTGGGAAAAGGCCATTGCAGGGAATCGCCCGATAGAAGATTTTTAGGAATTGCAGAATTCAATTTTATACATCGATACTTACCCAAAATGTATAGAGAAGAGAGAAAAATGTCATTAATAAAAAGAATTAAGAATTTCTTTAAGAAAGACAAGCCCGTATTGACTAGAGAGGGGATTCTTATCCCACCACCAAAAACGCCTGATTTATTTATGATGATGGAAAGAGGTTATCATGCCTGTGTATGGTTGGAGAATTGGGTAAACTACACCAAAAGTGATGGAGTCTCAGCTTCCCAGAATATGGTACATTCAATGGGAGAGTTCTTCAGAATTTGAGAATGAGAATGAATGATTTAGAACCAAGACCTAGATGAACTCAGTATGAGGCTTTAGAGGAATGGGAGACTGAGTCACATGAGAGAGAGAAGTGCGGAAGAGAGAGAATGAAGGGATTTTTTCCAAGAGACATCACCACTGCAATGGTGGTACAGGCCGTACCAACGCTCTGGGGGCCTGGGTACGGGCCGTGCCACCATTGTGGCAGTGACGTAGGGGTACGCGTGGTACGGGCCATACCCATGCTCTTCAGGCGTGGGTACGGTTCGTACCCTTACGTCACCCCAACAATGGCGGTACGGCCCGTACCCATGCCTTTGGGACGTGGGTACGGGCCGTACCGCCATTGTTGGGGTGCCTTAGGGGTACGGCCTGTACCCACGCCTTAGGAGCGTGGGTACGGGTCATACCTCGCCCACCCCTACGTCACCCCAACAATGGCGGTACGGCCCGTACCCACGCCTTAAGAGTGTGGGTACGGGTCGTACCACGCCCACCCCTACGTCACCCCAACAATGGCGGTACGGCCCGTACCCACGTCCCAAAGGCATGGGTACAGGCCGTACCACCGTTGTTGGGGTGACGTAGGGGTGGGCGTGGTACGACCTGTACCCACGCTCTTAACGCATGGGTACGGGCCGTACTGCCATTGTTGGGGTGACGTAGGGGTGGGCGTGGTACGACCTGTACCCACGCTCTTAAGGCATGGGTACGGGCCGTACTGCCATTGTTGGGGTGACGTAGGGGTGGGCGTGGTACGACCCGTACCCACGCTCCTAAGGCGTGGGTACAGGCCGTATCCCTAAGGCACCCCAACAATGGCGGTACGGCCCGTACCCACGTCCCAAAGGCATGGGTATGGGCCGTACCGCCATTGTTGGGGTGACGTAAGGGTACGAACCGTACCCATGCCTGAAGAGCATGGGTATGGCCCGTACCACGCGTACCCCTACGTCACCGCCACAATGGTGGCACGGCCCGTACCCAGGCCCCCAGAGTGTTGGTACGGCCCGTACCACCATTGCAGTGGTGATGTAGGGGTACGCGTGGTATGGGCCGTACCCACGTCCTAAAGGCATGGGTACGGTACGTACCCCTACGGCACCCCAACAATGGGGGTACGACTCGTACCCACGTCCTAAAGGCCTGGGTATGTGCCGTACCTCTACGTCACCGCCACAATGGTGGTACGGCCCGTACCCACGTCCCACAGGCATGGGTACAGCCCATACCACCATTGCAGTGGTGATGTAGGGGTACGCTTGGTACGAGCTGTATCCACGTCCTAAAGGCATGGGTATGGTACGTACCCCTACGGCACCCCAAAAATGGGGGTGCGACCCGTACCCACGTCCAAAAGGCATGGGTACGGGCCGTCCTGCCATTGTTGGGGTGCCGTAGGGGTAGGGCCCATACCCAGGCCGTAGGACGTGGGTACGGCTCGTACCAAGCCAGTGGACAGACACATAGGGGTGTGTGGCCATCAGCCCCAGCAGTGCCCAGACATAGGAGGGGTGGGTGCAGAGTCCTCCCAGCAGTGCCCAGACATAGGAGGGGTGGGTGCAGAGTCCTCCCAGCAGTGCCCAGACACAGGAGGGGTGGGTGCCTATCACTCCCAGCAGTGCACAGACATAGGAGGGGTGGGTGCAGAGTCCTCCCAGCAGTGCCCAGACATAGGAGGGGTAGGTGCCTATCACTCCCAGCAGTGCCCAGACATAGGAGGGGTGCGTGCAGAGTCCTCCCAGCAGTGCCCAGACATAGGAGGAGTGGGTGCCTATCACTCCCAGCAGTGCCCAGACATAGGAGGGGTGGGTGCCTATCACTCCCAGCAGTGCCCAGACATAGGAGGGGTGGGTGCAGAGTCCCCCCAGCAGTGCCCAGACATAGGAGGGGTGGGTGCAGAGTCCTCCCAGCAGTGCCCAGACATAGGAGGGGTGGGTGCAGAGTCCTCCCAGCAGTGCCCAGACATAGGAGGGGTGGGTGCCTATCATTCCCAGCAGTGCCCAGACATAGGAGGGGTGTGTGCAGAGTCCCCCCAGCAGTGCCCAGAAATAGGAGGGGTGGGTGCAGAGTCCTCCCAGCAGTGCCCAGACATAGGAGGGGTGGGTGCCTATCACTCCCAGCAGTACCCAGACATAGGAGGGGTGGGTGCAGAGTCACCCCAGCAGTGGACAGAGACATGGTGGTGTGTACACCATCCTACAATTAGCAAAACACCATGGGTGCATGAAGGCAAACACAAAGTGCGACAATATTGAGAGTGGCATGCCAACACATCACTGACAGCAGTGTCCCACTCCCATGAGGGTGGATGTCCATCCCCCACTGCATGACACACCACATGTGGGTGTGATGACAAATGACACATGCATACCCACCCCTGGTGCTGGCAGCACAATACACACAATGAGAGCATGCAACAAGACTGTATACTCATGTGCCACCCTCCTAAACTAAGAGACCCAAAGGGAACACACACTGTCACGCACATTCCAGGACTGATAGGAATGTACAGGTGCTGGGGCAGCCAACAAGTTGTTGCCTCCCATGGAAGGAAAAGGGTGGAGTACCCACAGATACAATGCCCACAATTGTCAGTCAGGTCACCAAAGACCCTGCAGAACACGTAACACATGTGTGCGAGGCTGGGAGTACACACATTCATAGGGCGTAAAAGGTAACATGTCCACATGAAGTCATGTCAATATACTCCATACACTAGTACAGTGACCACCAAGGATGCCACACATGATGCAGGTGGAGACATTGCTGAGCATGCATGGCCAAAGTTGAAGGCATCCGTCACACACCCTGGATATGTAGACACAGCTCAGCACAACAATTGGGAAACAGCCTCCAGGGAAGATGTCAGGGTCCACAGAGGAAGGAACACACCTTGGGACAAAATCACCATACAGTAAGAGCACACATGACCAAGGATTATTTGCAGAGCCCTTGTGATGGCACACAGATACCAGGGTCCAACCCATGAGCAGCACACTACAACATTTCTCAGACACATTATCACCACCCCAAATCATGGAGCAGCACCAACAACAGCAAGTCCAGGAAAGCATTAGTGTGCATAAGAAAAACAAAATGCTTTATTCAGCAGGAAATAATATTTGCTAAATGAATGTCCAGAATATAGAGGGCCCATAGGCCAGGCCATGTGAAAAGTCCTGGTGGGGGACACTTAGGGACGTGTCTCCCCTAGCTTGCCTGCACAGTTCACTGTT
The DNA here is from genome assembly GCF_964204655.1 of Triturus cristatus. Lineage (NCBI taxonomy): Eukaryota > Metazoa > Chordata > Amphibia > Caudata > Salamandridae > Triturus > Triturus cristatus. The sequence continues at coordinate 1,507,345,462 of NC_140589.1, forward strand.
CCATTTCATCCACAGAAGGGGGGGCATCATGGGGGGGGGAAGGACCAGGCACCGCAGGGACAGGAGGGGCAAGGGTAGGTGTTGTGGGTGCAGGGATGGATGACTCCACCACAGGGGGTGGGGCAGCGCCAAAGGTGGTTGTGAGGATGGCGCTGCATACGGTGGCAAGGTCTCCCAGCGTCTCCCCTGCACCCGAATGAACCACAGGCCCCAAGGAGGGGGGGGTCGGAGGGATGGGTTGCAGCGCTACTGGGGGAGGGTGTGGACAGGGGGGGGACTCAACTCCCCTGCCCGGGGACTCTCTCGACCGCTTGCGGGGTGGTGTCACACTGGGGCTGAGGGACAGACTGGCCATGAAGGACTCCTTGTCTCACTGTTGGGCAGGGGAGCTAAGGGGAGTGGTTTTGGAGGAAGTGGGTCTTGAGGACTGCGGACTCCCACTGTGGCTGCGTGCCTGCCGTTTGCCCCCAGACCCAGTGGGTGTGCCTACTTCCCCCTGTGTGTGCATGACTGGAGGAGTGTGCTTGGCGTTCCCTGGTGGTGTGCTGCCTGTGTCTGGTGGAGACGTCTGGGTGTGCGTGGGACAGGCATGGGAGTGGGAAGTGTGGATGGTGCAGGGGTAGGGGGGACGGAGCGCTGCTGGAGATCCACTGCTGCAGTCAGTGACGAGTCTATGGACCTCAGCAACATCCGTTGATCAGACATTGCTGCTGACATGCCCTCCAAGTACGACACCATCTGTGTCAGCAGTGTGGTGTGGCCATGGAGGACAGTAAGCTTCGATGTCCGACCAACCTGCAACTGCCGCAGAATGTCCACAGATTCGGCATTGACGGCAGCAGGGGAGACAGGGGCAGGGGGTGTGGTGCCTGGCCCGAAGGAGACCTGTTGGCGCCTAGCACGGAGGGAAGGGACCCGAGCAACTGGGAGGCGGGTGATGGGAATGGAGGGGGCGGCGACAGATGGAGTGCTGCTTTCAGCTCTGGGAGCAGCGTCCGCCCCCTCTGCGAGCTCAGCCTCGGACCCGTCAGCGTCATAGTCGGTGGTGGGACTGGGCAGGTCCTCCGCCGCACTCCCCTCCGCCTCTGTGCCACTCGCTGAGCCAGACTCGCCAGCACTGGTGGCACCACTGCTGGATCCCTCCTCAAGGTCCATGCCAGTGTTTCCCTCGGTTTCCCCCGACGATGCTGTGGGCAAGGTGAAGAGACAGGAAATAATCAGACACCTGTATACATATGACACATGAGTCAAAACTACATAGGTCACAGTGCATAGCATGAAAAGCAACATGAGTAACATCTACAATACTACGCACATATGTAGGCCCTGCACCACACAGTTGGTTGACCCACCATGCCACTGAGAAACAATGGAGAGCATGACACAACAGCAAAGAACTTGATATCAAATTAGACAGAGGAGCTAGCCTCTGGGGACAGTCGAGTACTGCATCTGGACCACACACCGTAGCCAAAAAAGGGATGAGCAGGAACCATGTCTTTTAACTTTTGGCACATGCTGATTAGCAAATACATTAAACCCTGCCCAACATGACTGGGTCACTGCATGTTGAGTGTATGTTCAGACAATCATCACACACAGGCCAGACCTGGCAAGGACACATACGGTTTGGACATGTAGGCCTTGCCCGCACAACCCCCCCCCTACCTGAGACTCTGTGAGTGACACAGAGGAAGTACTTACACCTCTTATTCGGGGATTACTAAAATGCCCTTCAATGAATCCTGAATGTACACGAACTAACCCTCGTGCGCCTGTCCACACATATAATTGACAAACAACCATCATCAGATAGTTGTACCAAAACACACAGGCACCGGCCACTGTGAGTATGCACAAGCCAAATTTGGTCACCCTGTACAGTGGACACACGTAGCACACTTAATGTAAATACAAACGTAAATACAAATGAGGCAAGGGTACAATGCCACAGAGCCCAACCTATGCTGAAGACACAGAGACACGCGTACGGCGACACAACCATAGGGATACGGACCCTACACATGCGTGTACGGACCGTATCACTATGGCGTACGCGTACGGCGACACAACCATAGTGGCACGGACCCTACAGATGCCTATACGGACTGTATCCCTATGGCGTACGCCTACAGCGACACAACCATAGTGGTATGACCCCTACAGATGCCTATACGGACCGTAGCCCTAGGGCGTACGCGTACGGCTGCACTACCATAGGGATACGGACCCTACACACGCGTGTACGGACCGTATCACTATGGCGTAAGCATACGGCGACCCAACCATAGTGGTACGGCCCCTACACACGCGTGTAGGGACCGTATCCCTAGGGCGTACGCATACGGCTGCACTACCATAGGGATACGGACCCTACACACGCGTGTACGGACCGTATCACTATGGCGTACGCGTACGGCGACACAACCACAGTGGTACGGCCCCTACACACGCGTGTACAGACCGTATCCCTATGGCGTACGCCGACGGCGTCACAACCATAGTGTTACGGACCCTACAGACGCCTGTACGGACCGTATCCCTATGGCGTACGCCTGCGGCGACACAACCATAGTGGTACAGCCCCTACAGACGCCTGTACAGACCGTATCCCTAGGGCGTACGCGTATGGCGACACAACCATAGTGGTACGGCCCCTACACACGCGTGTACGGACCGTATCCCTATGGCGTATGCCTACGGCGACACAACCATAGTGGTACGGCCCCTACAGATGCCTGTACGGCCCGTATCCCTAGGGCGTACGCGTACGGCGACACAGCCATAGTGGTCCGGCCCCTACACACGCGTGTACGGACCGTATCCCTATGGCGTATGCCTACGGCGACACAACCATAGTGGTACGGACCCTACAGACGCCTGTACGGACCGTATCCCTAGGGCGTACACGTACGGCTGCACTACAATAGGGATACGGACCCTACACATGCGTGTACGGACCATATCCCTATGGCGTACACCTACGGCAACACAACCATAGTGATAAGGACCCTACAGACGCCCTCAGAGCGTGTGTACGGTGCGTTTCACACCTTACACTGGTGACAGGCGGCACACAGAAAGGAATTGAGCTGTCATACTTGGCCGAGGCTGGACATCAAGTCATTGTCAGTGCAGTCCTACATGTCTCGGGCCTAGGTATGTCAGGCTGTGATGTGGCACAAATCTCCTCATGTTTGAACCCAATAGATGTGAGATGAGCTGTGTACACATGTCATGTGTCAAGGTGCACTATGTGCCACACATCCCCTTCACAGCTTTGACATATGTGCATGTAGTACAGACTTGTTGAGCACTGCGTCACTGGCATGGCACAGTTGCCAACACCCGCAACTGTCCCCTGATGCCAGGTACACAGATAATGACACCTGACATGTGACTACCGGCGTTGCACGATGTGAGTATGTCATGTGTGTGTCATGTGTTCCCATAAGCTTGCTGTTGGTGTTCCGTCAAATGCATCTGCAGTTGCTGCATCCAACATGTGCATGTGTGTGGATGGGCATGGCACATTATTATACACACCAGGACACATGTGGAATCAGACGTAACATGTGTATGTATGCATCGAACATGGACTTGCGAGACAAGGACATATCTGCGTAGTATCAATGTATGTGTGAACAGTTTTGACATGTACCACTTCATGGCAAGGTGTGTGGTCTGTCCTTTTTTCAGGGACATGTGACCTGTGCCTCTAGTGTTTCACAACCTGTCTGTATGATAAACATCCTTCTTCTGCACACATGTGGATGTCTGTCACTCCTGTAATGCGTCTGCCTGTTCACTTACACTGGCCCACAGCTAGTTTCATGCCATGTCATGTTGAGCTTGTGAATCCACGTTTGTAGCTGGCTCTTGGTAGGAGTGTCACCTGCCTGGCATACGTGTCCAGGATATATTGCACAGACCTGACTCTGCATGTAGCATATGTGTATTGGCTATTCAACATGTGCTCAGTACATTGACAGTGTTGTTGTACTGTACTCACTCTTCGTTGTCCCTTCCAAATTACTGCAGGGCTCCGCCTCTCCCCCGACCAATCCCAGACTTGGCTGCCCTGAGGGAACGTGACTGTGTACACCGCTACCGCTTCACCCAACGGTTGATTCTGAACTTGACAGCAAGGCTGGCACAACACCTCCAACCGCTACACAGGTATCCTACTGCACTGACACCCAAGATGAAGGTGATGGCAGCCCTACATTTCTTTGCCACGGGTACGTTTCAAGAGACCATAGCTCATGTTGGTGGCATGTCCCAGACCATGTTCAGCCGTGTTCTGCATGATTTTTTAGAGGCCCTGTTGGTTCACCTGGATGAGTTCATTCATTTCCCAACTCCTGAGCAGTTGACAGGTGTCAAGGGTGACTTCTATGCCCTGGGAGGGATGCCCCATGTCATGGGGTCTATTGATGGGACACATGTGGCTTTGGTACCACCACAGGCACAGGAGGTAGCCTATAGAAAAGGAAACATTACCACTCCATTAATGCCCTTGTGGTGTGTCTTGCTAACATGGTGATTTCCCATGTCTGTGCTCGTTTTTCAGGATCAGCACACGATGCCTACATCATGAGGCGTAGCAGGGTGCCTGAAATGATGCTGCGCAATGAACGAGCATGTCTTGTTGGTGGGTATACTCTGTTACTCCTGTATTTAGCGTCATCTTTCTGTCTTACTGCTTCTCCTGACCCACTTCTGTCCATGATGTTTCCATGTAGGGGACTATCCCAACATGCCATGGCTTATCACACCTCTCCGCAGCCCCAGAACGGCTGCCGATCACCGGTACAACAACGCCCATGGGCAGACCAGGCAAGTGATAGAGAGGACCTTTGGCATCCTGAAGAGCCGATTCCGGTGCCTCCACAAGACCGGCGGCGCACTCCCATATGCACCGGTGAAGGTCTGCAAAATCTTCCTCGTGTGCTGCATGCTGCACAACATGGCAGTGGAGAAAGCTGTGCCACTCATCCTGGATCCGGATGAGCAAGAACATCCACCCGTGGAGGATGAGGGGCTTGGTGACGAGGCAAGGGATGTTGAGGAGGAGGAGGAAGAGGACATCCGGAGTCGGCTCACACGCAACTTCTTTGCTTAGTGGTGAGTTGCATGTCTGAGTGTGCACGCATTGAGCCTTGTGTGGCATGTGTTGCAATGTGTGGGTCCATCTGCATGTATGGCAAGTGAGTCAGAGGTGTGTTTGGATGTGTCACTCGAGTGATGGTGTAATAACAGTATGTCTTACCTGAGACACTATTTTCACCTAGCATGTTGACAACCTTATACGTGTCGAGTACATTCCCATGCATGCGGATGTGCTTCTTTTGGCTCACTTCTTGTGTGTCTCTCATCCCCAGGTATTTGCGCATGCTGTCTGCTGGTGGCATTGTTGTGCTCCTGCTATTCCTCATGAAAACAGCAACGTGTGCTGAATCAGCGTAACATGCACGGACATGTCGAAAAATCACCTTAGAGTAAGGGATGCACCACGGCTTTTTGGGTGTGCTTTTTGTTTGGAATGTGTGTGCACTGCTCCTGTTCATGTTTGGTTACTTAGCATACATGTAGAATCACCATGGGTCACATGAAATGGAGCTGGATTCACCTGAATTGATAGTCACACTTGGTGACAGTCATCTGTAATGTGATTGTGGATTGTGATGAAGGCATCAGTGTGTGTAACACTGCCCTTGGAAACATACGGGATGCACCGGGTTGACATAGTGTGGGACATCCCCATTAGTGGCTCAATGGTGAATTGTAGCCTCTCCCTGAGCAGCACGGGGTGTTTGCCTCAAACCCGTCACTTGTGTGCCAGTTCTATGGGTTTCCTGCATCTGTGGTGCAAAGGGGGGTGCCAGTGTAGGTTCCACATGTTCATCCACATGACCTGTGCATCTGTTAATATAGATGCATTTGCCTTCCGGCAAAAATGACTAATAAAGGTGTCCCTCAGCCTCCAAGGTGCCTCATCTCTGTCAATGCAGTTCTCTTGCCACTGTGCATGCGGCATGTCTGGCATAGTTGTCACAGATTGTGCATATGAGTCTATGTGTAGAGTAGCAAGATGCAAGCTGTTTGTCAGGGATTATGATATGTATTGTGCATGATGTACATGGCTGTGTAGGTATTTTGGCATCTCAGTCCCCACAACGGCCACTTTGCTGCATGTGCATCCATTGTCTGTGTGTGTGCCATGTTGAACCAGACACTCCTCCCTTCTCATACACCTTTTGCAGTAGTCCTTTCTGACATGCTTGTGTTATTGTGCAACTTGTGGCATGGTTTTCAGGACATGGCACCTGCTGCTGCAGGCCCTGCAGCAAGGGCACACAGAGTTTTTATATTTGCCCTCACACACACGCCTCTAAGATGCACCCCCCTTCTTCCATCCACCCATTCATTTTGGTGTAATCTGCTTGTGTGTGACACAGTTGCAGTGGGAAAGGCTGGACCGTCTGCACATGCTACGTGCACATTGCACGTGCCGCATGTCCTTGCATGTGCCACATCACGCTACACCATGATGTTGAGGCCACCCACCAAGCAATGTCCATCCAATACATCTGTTGCATGCACTCAGGCATGCACTCATCGCCCACACAACACCTTTGCATAATGAGTGTGCAACTCCAACTGCCTACACAGCGCTGGCACGCCTTCCAGGCCCTGTCACACCAACCAGGTCATGTCCCTTCTACTCCCCACCGGCTCTGTACCCCAACATGGCCATGTGAGTGGTACTCCAGGCCTCTGCATGTAGTATGGTGTCGTTGTGGGACACATGGCACAGGTATCATGTCTCAGCGTGTCAGTCTACAATGTGTCCAGGATCCCCCTATACACCATGACATGTGCACTGCATCTCATCATCATCTGGTGTCCCATTGACAGGCAGGTGCTCCTCACCCTCCCCAAAGACGCAGTCTTTGCCAGTTCTCATATTGAATAATGCATGGTATCCATTGGCAGATGGCTGCACGTTGGCCACCTGATGCTGGACTTGTACACGACTGAGGTGTTCATCTGCGGATTGTCCCCTTACAGCTGGGTCAACTGCTTGTGTCCCACCCACAAGGGCCCTGCACAGGCACACAGTGTCCACGCACACGAGCTGGTGTGCATCATGGATTGCTTGCTCACATTTGCTATGCTGATCACCAGCATCTGTACCTCAGGCTTCAGCACACTCTGCATTATGCACAAGATCCACAGTTCGAACCACCTCAAGGCAAGACAGACCATCCCCCAGGTCAACTTCAACATCCGTGTCTAATCCTACCCTGCACTCTAGGGAGAAGTACGTTACAACTCCCATGAGACTTGTCCACATCCTGGGTGCATCTGCACAGCTCTGCTTCAACATCCGGCGACCCAGCCACATCACCGTCCAACAGAGATAGCTGCAATGGATCACTGTCAGCTGCAGGATGACCTTCACAATCCACGCCCACACTCAGGATGCAGCCCACGACCACGCCCCAAACACAACCTTGTGGCACTGTCATCCAAGACCCCATTTTGCCATCTCCATGCATCCAACCTTGGCCTGGCCACCATTCTCCACATCCACCTGACTCCTGCTTGCAGGACATAGTTCTCCCACCTGGCTACACATACCTGGGACTCCCACCCCAGGACACTCCACATGATCCCTGACCTCTGCGCATGACTGTTGCTCTTCGAAATAGGTCTGTCCGCACAGTTGTGCAGGCACCCCCTCAGCTGGTTGGGCCCATCACGGGTGAGTATGGTGCTCCATGTCTGTATTGGATGATACATTGTGACCCATGTGTGTCCTGTGCCAGACTCAGACCCCGGGGTATGCATGGTTGGAGTTACTTCAAACCTCAGGCATGGTTTGACTTTCCAACACACACATGTAATGGAATAATGCTAAATGACGGCATCATCTCGTGATTTCTAAGATTTTTATTAGTGGTGGGGTACGTGTTTGGGGGGATGTAAAGTGGCGCTCGCCGGGGGTCTGTAATCCAAAGTTCACAGGGGGAGTTGGGATCCTTGCCATTGGAAGTCATCAGAGTCCATGCCACAGTCTTTGTCAACATTGGTCAGACAGTGACCAGCAAGTCCATGTGGCAGAGAATGTCATTGGATGAGGTGCTGCTGTTGCGCCAGAGGTCCAGGTGCCAGGCCAGGTGACCTGGGAGATGGTGATGGTCTGCTGACTCTCACGGTCTTTTGCGTGGACAACCCACCTTCCTCCAGGGACCCTCAGAAGCAGGCCGTGACGATGTCTGGGATGCTCCGTCGGACGAATCCTCCTCCTCCTGATCCCTCCCTGTGGCCCATGTTTTCGGCAATCCGACGGAGTACACGGGTCATGTCCGTTTTCACCGCCACGAGCTCAGCCAGTCTTGCCTCCATCCGTCCTTGGTGTTGCTGTTGACTGGCATGTTGCTCGGCCTGCAGGTTCTTAATCTGATTGAGGGCTTCCACGGCCTGGCTGATGCCCCTGGTGTCACACCGGTATGTGTCCAGGATGTTGCGGATATGTGTCATAACCGGTTCCTCAGCTGTCTGGTCAGGTTCGCACCTCCGCCGTCCTCCACTCCCACCACCCCTGCCCACTTGAGCCTGGCCTGCCGTTGTGGGCACATCGGGTCTCCGGGACCCCTGAGGGATGGCATTTGCGGGGTCACCTGCCTCCTCCTGGGAGCCTGGGGTACCTTGTCCCTCCTGGTCAGACTGGCTGCGTTGTGTGCGAGCAGGGCTCCTGTGTATATCCTGGGATTTGGCAAGAATGGGGGTGGTGTTTGGCACAGTTGTACCTGACGCAGGTGCTGCAGGTGCTTGGGCACCAGAGGGGCCAGGTTGGTCGGGGTCATCCACGGTGTGGTGAGAGTCGTCGCTGCCGGTGGGATCATCGTCACGCCGAGCCTGGTCCTGTGATTCTTCCCCCCCAGTGTTGGGGGGAGATCGACGGCATTGCCCTGTGTGTGAGGGAGAGACAATGTTAATGGTGTTTCATGCGTCATCCATGTTTCATACATATTCAAGTTGGCACAGTTCCTCTCGGTAGTTGGATATGTCTAGCATTCCTCTCACAGTGCACTTGTGGATGGGTATGTTGCGGGGGACAGATTGATATGTACTCCTGGTTATTTGGCCTGTCTAATGAGTGTTGGGATGCTTATTTGGCTATGGATTGGTCTTGTTGTGTCACATATCCATTGTGGGAGTGCCAATTTGCATTGGCTGCCCCGGGGGTGTGTGCTTGTGTAAGGGGGAGGGGTGTGTGACCGGGCATGCTGCTGGGTGTGGTGTGATGTGTCATTGGGTCTACCAGGTGATGTGTCTATCCCCTCATGGTGCCTGCTGGCATGACAGTGAATGTGAGTTCCTGTGGTAGGTAGGTGGCATGTGGAGTTGGTGTTTGAGTGTACAGTGGTCACAGGTTTGCCTTGTGCTGTCTACAGCGGGGCCAAGTGTCATCTACCTTGTCTGTACTTGGCAAGTCCCTGTGCATTGTGCATGGTGCATGGGTATGTCCCTTGGCCACAGCTGTCAATACTTTTCCTATGTGTGACACACTCTTTGTTGTTGCACCAGTTTTGAACGCAGTGAGCAGTGTAGCGAGCTTGCGTAGCGAGCGCTGCAGAACCGACTTACGTGTTGCACTGTACGTGGCCAAATAGTGCTTTGTCATGTCTATTGGAGAATGCATGTAGGTAACTTATGCATTTGTGACTGGGTTCTAACAAACACAGTGAGTGGGTATACTGGGTGTGAGGTTAGGTTTGTGCCTGCAGCAAGGCTCGACTCTTGCACAGTTTGACACATGGCCCAGTGCTTTCCAAACAAATGAGGGGTGTTTCACGCACTGCCAGACCTTGTCAACATGTACACAGTCCACCTGCTGATGAGCGGACATGCCCACACCACCCAAGGGTGATTTTGTCTCCCTCTGTCTCCCTCTCTCCCTCCCTCTGTCACCCTCCTCCCTCTGTCTGTCTCCCTCTGTCGCCCTCTGTCTCCCTCCCTCTCTCTCCCTCTCCCTCCCTCTGTCTGTCTCCTTCTGTCGCCCTCTGTCTCCCTCCCTCTCTCTCCCTCTCCCTCCCTCTGTCTGTCTCCCTTTGTCGCCCTCTGTCTCCCTCCCTCTCTCTCCCTCTCCCTCCCTCTGTCTCCCTCTGTCGCCCTCTGTCGCCCTCTGTCTCCCTCCCTCTCTCTCCCTCTCCCTCCGTCTGTCTGTCACCCTCTCTCGCCCTCTGTCGCCCTCTGTCTCCCTCCCTCTCTCTCCCTCTCCCTCCCTCTGTCTGTCTCCCTCTGTCGCCCTCTGTCTCCCTCCCTCTCTCTCCCTCTCCCTCCGTCTGTCTGTCTCCCTCTGTCGCCCTCTGTTGCCCTCTGTCTCCCTCCCTCTCTCTCCCTCTCCCTCCCTCTGTCTGTCTCCCTCTGTCGCCCTCTGTCTCCCTCCCTCTCTCTCCCTCTCCCTCCCTCTGTCTGTCTCCCTCTGTCGCCCTTTGTCTCCCTCCCTCTCTCTCCCTCTCCCTCCATCTGTCTGTCTCCCTCTGTCGCCCTCTGTTGCCCTCTGTCTCCCTCCCTCTCTCTCCCTCTCCCTCCCTCTGTCTGTCTCCCTCTGTTGCCCTCTGTCTTCCTCCCTCTCTCTCCCTCCCCCTCCCTCTGTCTGTCTCCCTCTGTCGCCCTCTGTCGCCCTCTGTCTCCCTCCCTCTCTCTCCCTCTCCCTCCGTCTGTCTGTCTCCCTCTGTCGCCCTCTGTCGCCCGCTGTCTCCCTCCCTCTCTCTCCCTCTCCCTCTCCCTCCATCTGTCTGTCACCCTCTGTCACCTCAGCCCAGCTTCCTGGGCACACACACTTTGCAGGTCTTTCAATGGCCATTGGCTTGTTCATGTGGCTTTGTTTAGAATCTCCCGGACCCCATTGGGCAGAGTGTCTCTGAGTCTGCGCTGCAGCGGCGGTGTGTGCTGACACTCTTTCACAGTGATGCCTCTTCATTAGCTGCTGTTATGTGCAAATTGAGCCTTCATACCCATGTCATCCTGCGACGCGGCCGCCATTTGCAGGCGACACAGTACAGTGTCGGGACACACTGTTTGTATAGCTCTGCCCTAGGCCATATGGGCTGAGGGCATTGGTGTCTGCTTCTGAGTTGCACAATGTGATTTTGGAGGCCCCCCCTCCCGACATCCTGTCTTGTGTTGGTGTTTTGTGTGGCCTGTGACTTGGCATGGCCTTGCTTGGTGCATGGGGCATAGAGCCGCTAGTGGCATGTGTGTGTTTTTGGAGTGTAGTTGTTTCCGGTGATGGCTTTGGGGTAGTTGCGTGCATTAGTGTGAGTTGGGTTGTTGATGCGGTTCCCCCCATGTGGGGTGAGTTGTTTGTGTACTCACCAGGCTCGGCGACTCCTCCTACTCCATGTACTCCCACCGGCGGCAGCGTGCGCATCACCTTCTCCTCCCAGGGATGGTAGTGTACTGGTCTGCGGGGCGGGCCACCTCCAGTGATGTTCCCCTGGTTGTATTCGTCTGTCATTTTGCGGCGGACCGTCCTCCGCAGATCGTCCCAACTGGCTTGGCATTCATGCCTGGTCCTTCTGATGGGCGCAACAGCATTCACCCTCTCGATGATCCTCTGCCACATGGCTGATTTTTCTGATACGCTGGTCTGTCTGACCAATGTTCCAAACAGCTGTGGCTCGACTCTGATGATTTCGTTGACAAGGATCTCCAGCTCCGCTGTTGTGAACTTTGGATTCCTGTCTGTGGGCATGGTGTGGGGTGTGGGTGTGGATGGTTGTGGGGGTGTGTGTGTGGTTGTGAAGGTGTGTGTGTGAATGTGATGAGGGGGTGTTTGTGAAGGTGGTTGTGTGAAGGTGTGCAAGTGTAAGGTGTAGTAAAGGTTCAAGTATGGTGCTGTGGGTTGTCTGTGGGGTCTGGCAGCAGTGGGTCTGTTGCAAAGGCTCATGGTTTGTGTGTGTGGGCCCTTTTTATTGGTCCATTTGTGGGTGTGGCTGTGTTTGAACTTTGGGTGGGTGTGTTATAAGGAGTGGTTGTGTTTTGGGCCTCTGTTTACCTGTTTGGCTGTTGCAGGTCAGTGTATTGGATGTATTTGGGCTTGTTGGACGTGTTTTGTGGTGTTGTGCGATTCAAATTGACTCTCCTTGTGGTGTTTTGCAGTGTCCTGGTTCAGTATGTGTGTTTTTCGCGTCTGTGAGGTGCGTATATCGGCCATGTTGTTGTACAGTGCTCACATTTGCTATGGCTTGGTACGACTCGTACATGCGCAAGGCTGGGTGAGGGTGCTGGTGTAGGGGCCTCGGGTAGGGTACGTACAGGCACGGGCAGGATGTAGGGGCCTGGGGGTACATGCCGTACATACGTGAACCGGGGGTACGGCGCATACATGGGGGGGCTGGGGGTACGGCATGTACATACGGGGTGCTGGGGGTATGGTGTGTGCCCCCACCCCTGTATGGATGGTGCGTACCCCCATATGTAAGCACTGTCACCCAGCACATACCCCCATCCCCCGTATGTACGTGCAGTACCCCCAGCCCCCGTATGTACGCACCGTACCCCAGCACCCCCCCATGTCCGTGCCATACCCCCACCCTACCCCGTAGGTACGGAGCATACCCCCATCCCCCCCTAGATACGGAGCGTACCACCACCCCCATAGGTACGGAGCGTACACCCACCCTGTAGGTATGGAGCGTACCCCCACCCCATAGGTACAGAGCGTACCACCACCCCCGTAGGTACAGAGCGTACCCCCACCCCGTAGATACGGAGCATACCCCCCCTAGGTACGGAGCGTACCACCACCCCCGTAGGTACGCTGTGGACCCCCGCACCGTACATAGGGGGGTGGGGGTACGCTCCGTACCTACGGGGTGGGGGTACGCTCCGTACCTATGGGGTGGGGGTTTGCTCCGTACCTACGGGGGTGGGGGTACGCTCCGTACCTACGGGATGGGGGTACGGCGCGGACATGGGGCGGTGCTGGGGTACGGCGCGTACATGGGGGGTGTGCTGGGGGGGTGTTCGGCGCGTATGCGGGCAACTATTTGCCCGTCTCCATAGTTGCTATGGGAGTTCGCATCGTACGGTGTTTTTTCCATACGGTTGAGCATTCGGACGGACGGGACGGATCGTACTTGCGCGCTCGGACTTCAGTTTCCCGAATCGTAGGTAAAACTGTCTGGGGATGTGTCGGACACTTTTTCCGACCCGAGGACGTGTCGGGGAATTTTCCCAATGCGATTCGTATGGATTTTTTCACATACGAATCATACTTGCCAGTTTGTACGGAACATGTACGATTCGTACGGAAAAAAAATGGATACGATTCATACGGGGAATATTTTTCACGGATCGGAATCGGCACCAATGTGTCTGGTAGAAAAATTACAAGTAAAAGAGCTAATGAACATTTTGCAGAAGTGGGGAGATATGGACAAGTGGAAAACTAGGTGGACAAAAAAGAAGGACGAAGCAAAGGCTAGGGAAGCGTCAACATCTGCTTTCTTATTGAGAAGACACAGAAAAGGTAGAGAGGTTGTGTCCCATGAGAGAAGTACCTGGTGGGGGATATGTTCATGTCCCATGAAGCAGACAGGATGCTTTGTCATTTATAAATGATTTCCCAAAATTGAGAGAAAAACCCGTGGTGTGGTACAAGCAGGTTGAGAGGTTTGTGAAGGTTTCGAAGGTTTTTTTGAAGGACCTGGATGGTTTGTTTGACATTGTGGTACCTGCATATTTGTGGACAGAGTGTAAAATCACAGTTGATTGGCCAAGTGAGGAGTATCCAAGAGATGTTAAAACAGGAGCATTCGCAGATGAAGTGATAAAAAAGTATCACCAAGTGATTACTTTCTTAGAAGGGAAAATTCTCCCAAAAGAGACAGATTGGGTGAAGATAGGACAACTCAAGAATCAAATGAGCCTGTACATGCCTATTATGAGAGGCTGTTACAGGTGTTCAAGCAGTACAGTGGTTTTGAAAATATAACATGGGACATTTTGTTTATCGGTTTGTGTATGGCTTGAAACTAGAGATTAGTACCCCAAAAATTATGGCGACGATATTGAGGCCAGACTTAAAAGGTTAAAAGAGAAAATGATGTGGGCACAAGTGAAATTGGCAGAACAGAAGAAATTAAAATTAAATGCAGAGACTGACAAGGAGTTGAACCAGAGTGATTAGGGAATGAATGGTGGTAAATTGAGAGGACGAATGAATAGAGAGGATGCGAAAAAGAAGTTTCTGTGTCATGGATGCAGAAAGCTTGGACATTGGAGAAATGAGTGTAAGAAGTTTGAGAATAATAATGGGCCAAATCAAAATTTAAACCCACAGATGCAGACTGAAGGGGTTGTGAATCAGCCACAGCAGGTAGTCAATCCACAGTATCAGGTGCCTCCAGCTTCTATGCCAAACTTTGTGAACCCTCAAAAACACAGTACGGACGCCGGATTTCCAGGAGGAAGTGAGAAGAAAAATTCTGTGATTTTACAATATATTTTGAAAAGTAATGACAGTGACTTAGATGATTGACGGTGCCTGAGTGGGGAGGAAGAGGAGTGCGTACTTGCCGCATCCTTGCCGGTAGATCAGTCAGGTCCATTTATTGATGGGAAAGTGGAAGGTAATGATATCACTTTCCTATTGGATACTGGTGCTACCCGTTCTACTGTGAGAACAGCAGACATTCCAAACCTACGCCTCTCGGGAGATAGTATCCAAGTTGTTGGTGTTTCAAACTAACAAATTAAAACCCCACTTACAAAGCCAATGGAGGTGCATATAGGAAATTTCAAAGATTTGCATTGATTTATTGTTTACGATTCTAGTCCTGTAAATTTATTAGGTAGAGACCTGCTGTGCAAAATGAATTGCACAGTGTATTGCACACTGGATGGTGTTGCTTTCCAAATCCTTGATGAAAATCTTATTTATAAAGACATGGTTGCCAAACAAGGTACCGAAGGGAATTAAATGTTTTCTCTGATGACCCCTAATTAATTACCAGAAGAATCAAGAACCACAGTGAACCCAGAAGTATGGGATTTTACAGGAAAAGAAATTGGATTAATGGCAAACGTAGATCCAGTAAAAGTGACAGTGAAAGAAGGTGCAGTTTATCCATACACTAGACAATACATGATGAGTCCAGATGTAAAAGCAGGAGTTGCTTTAGAAATTAAGCAAATGATTGAACAAGGCATTCTAAAGGAACTGATGAGCAGTCCTTGTAATTCGCCCATAATAGGACTTAAAAAGCATAGTGGAAGGTACAGAGTAGTACAGGATTTAAGAAAGATAAATACAATTGCGGTGCCTTGTTGTCCAGTAGTGCCAAATCCTGCAGTGATTTTATATCAGATACCCTGGAATGCAGGCTGGGTTACAGTAATTGATTTATTCCAAGCCTTTTTCTCTATTCCTTTGCATCCAGATAGTCAGCATGTTTGTGCCTTTAGGTTTGAAGACCGTGTCTTGGCATGGTGCCGAGTTCCTCAAGGGTGTACCGAGAGCCCCTCAATTTTTAACCATATCCTGAAAAAGTGTCTGGAAACCCTAGTCATGCCCTGAAAGTCAGTCCTGGTGCAGTATATTGATGACGTGCTGGTCACATCAAGGACTCGCGAGGACTGTGTCACTGACTCAATTGCATTATTAAACCATTTGGCAGAAGGAGGACACAAAGTATCTCCTGAAAAATTGCAGTTTTGTAAACAAGGAGTAAAATACTTAGGCCACACCTTAGAAAGAGGAGTCAGAAAAGTAACTACAGAAAGAATAAAAATAATAAAACAAATGTCACTACCTCACACTCAAAGAGAAATGAGAATGTTTCTGGGAGTAGTTGGATATTGTAGACAGTGGATTATGGGATTTTCCTTGTTGGCAAAACCATTAATCCAAATGACCCGAAAATGTGCAAATGACCCAATTGTTTGGACTGATGAATGTGTTGAAACATTTTTCAGATTACGAGACTGTCTGTGTGAGGCCCCTGCTTAAGGCATGCCTGACTACACAAAATAATTTGCATTGTTCTGTTGTGAAAGAGAGAATTGTGCACTTTCAGTTTTGACTCAAAGGCATGGATTGAGCAGACACCCAGTAGCCTATTTTTCTGCTACTTTAGACCCTGCAGCTTCAGCTCTACCTGGCTGCTTAAAGGCAGTTGCTGCTACTTGTATGAGCTTAGAACAAATTGAACCTATTGCAATGGGACATACAGTCAAAGTTTTCGTCCCACATTCAGTTGAGATTCTTCTAACTAGAACTCGAACTCAGCACCTTACTCCCAGTCAGATGACTAAACACGAAAGAGTGATTCTGGGAGCAGAAAACATGACAGTAGTGAGATGTACAGTATTAAATCCCGCAACTCTACTGCCAGATCCCACCTGTGAAGAGGTGATGGATGAAATAGATCATGATTGCTTAGATGTAACAGAGCTGTGTACAAAGCCCCGACCTGACATCAGGGAAGAGCCCCTGAAAGACCCAGATCACAAGCTATTTGTAGATGGCTCTTGCCTGAGAATTGAGGGAGGAGGACTTAATGCTGCTTATGCGGTTTGCAAAATTTCAGGTGTAATTGAAGCATCCCATTTACCAGGAGTAAGGTCTGCACAAGTAGCTGAATTGATGGCTTTGAATAAAGCATGCAAATTTGGGAGAAATTGGAGGATAACCATATTTATTGATAGTCAATATGGTATCGGGATTGTGCACGACTATGGGCAGATTTGGCTGCATATGGGATTTCTGACTTCTTCAGGATCTCCAATAAGAAATGGGAAAATTGTGAAAGAGCTATTGGAAGCAATTCAGTTGCCAAAAGAAGTAGCATTGGTCAAGTGTGCTGCTCACCAGTCAGGAAATTACTATGTGACAGCCGGTAACTGATATGCTGACCAAATTGCTAAGTATTGTGCAAAAACGAATATGGCACTGAATCGAAAAATTGAAACAAGTGAAAATAGATGCCAACTTATGTTTTTCTCAGCTCCAGAAACATGGGAAGAGGTGAGGCAGTTACAGGACGAGGTTGAGGTGAGCGAAAAGGAAATCTGGTTAAAGGCAGGTTGCACCCGAAGAACAGAAGATGAGGTATGGGTATACCCTGACGGTAGACCAGTTATGCCAGACTGCTTACTTTCCCCAATGCCCCGATTGTATCATGGTGACACTCATGTAGGCAGGGATGCCATGATTAGACTTTTCAGACAAAATTGGTATAATCCAAAGTTCAGGGTGGTCGCTGAGAGCCTTTGCCAGGCAAAAAAACAGTAATCAGTTGGGGAAAAATTGGACAGACCGAAGGTCCATTTGTGAGACTACAGTTAGACTTCATTGAGTTACCTCCATGTAGAGGAATGAAGAATGTCCTTGTTATAGTGTGTTTGTTTTCACGATAGGTGGAGGCATATCCCACTAGGAGAAATGATGGTCTCACAGTTGCTAAATTACTGTTGAGGGAACTGATCTCACGTTTCGGTTTCCCAGTCACATTGGAATCAGATAGAGGACCTCATTTTAACAATGAGGTAATTCGATTAATTTGTGAAGCATTCAAAACTGCACTGTGCATACTGCCCAGAGGCTTCTGGAGTGCTTGAACAAATGAATGGCACAATCAAATCGAGACTGGCTAAAGTGTGTGCATCTACGGAATTGTCATGGCCAGATGCATTGCCTATTGTGTTGATGGGACTCCGAAGTATTCCTGATAGGAAAACCAGACTAAGTCCCCACAAAATCATCATGGGAAGGGCAATGAGACAAGCCTTTATTCCTGGAAATAAATTGATGAGTATAAATGATGATTTGGTATTGGACTATTGCAAAGGATTGGCTGATCTAGTGCATTTTGTCTCTCACCAGGTTGGAGAAGACGCATTTGCCAGGTAGCCAGCGCAAACGTATGATTTGAATCCTGGAGACTGGGTGGTAGTGAAGAAACATGCCAGGAAAACGTGCCTAGCACCGAAGTGGGATGATCCTCGTCAAGTCATACTGGTTACTACCACTGCAGTAAAGTGTTCAGGATTACCCAATTGGATTCATGCTAGTCATACCAAACGGGTACCAGCCCCTTCTGAGACTGAACAACTGACTGAGACAGTTGAAGTAGCTGAAGGTTGTGAAGTCAAGGAATCCAGAGAATTGGATTCTGAAATAGTAGACTTAGAACAACAGAGCACAAGCCAGGATGGATGGATACCAGAAATGTATATACCTGAGGTAATTGTCCAAACAAGAAGCAGAACAAGATTAGACAGACAGGACGATAGTGAGGACCAGATAGGTGTAAAACAACATGCTCAGGAAGAAGAGAATGAAGCAAATCCAGAAGCTGAGCAGGAACAGGCGGGGAAAGAAGAACATACTGAGGTAGATGAAACTGAAATTAATTTCAATCCTGGGGAGGGACATTTAGGAGAAGAAGAACACGGTTTGGAAACAGTCAAGCAAATTGCAATAAGACCTGGCCAGGACCAGTTAGGAAAAGAAGAACAAGTTTGGATGGAAGAAGAACAAGCTAAAAACAGTCCCACACAGGACCAGCTAGAAGAAGAACACGTTCAGGCGGATGAGATAATAAACAAAAGACCTGAACAGGAACAGGTAGAGAGTGAGTCAACTCTGACAGAACAAATTGTGCCAAACTCCTATAATAATAAAAGAACATTGAATAAAGATAAAAAGGTTGAGAGTGCAGTACAAATAAAAAGAGCCAGGAGGAATGAAGAAACTGAGATATGTTCTGAAAAGAATAATTGAAAAACCAGAACAAGTGAATGAGATCTCAAGTCAAACCCGGTCAAGACAAAAGAAAGAGAGAAATTTACGAAGAAGTCCGAGATTGAAAACTCTGAACAATAAATATCAAGGCCCTGAATGGACCTACATTATATTGGAAGGGTTTGAGAATCTGGACATAAGAGAGGAATCTGAAAATCAGAATCCTACACCAGTGAAAGAAAAAGAGTGAGATTTCATTACATTAAATTCTGAAAATTCTGGGTGCTAAAGTAAGAGGAGAAATTATCCTCTCGGATTAAAATGGCAAGAAACAGAGTTACTGAGCAACCGAAGTGAAATTGTGTACAAAGATGTTGTAAAGCATTCATATGTAGTATTTTAATAGTGATACTAATATGGTTACTTTTAACAGTAGCAGTTCCGTTACTTATAACAACAAACAAGAAAAATGACACAGGTAGGAATGAGAATACAGCTACGTATAAAAGAGATAGGGTAGAATTACAAGCAGCAGATGAGACAGATTTTCATCACACAGTGACAGATAATGACACATCATTAAATGTCTTCACAAAGTTATTAATAGAGTATGTTGACACAATGGAAGTTAGTGATTGTTATGTCTGTATGAAATTACCAGTGTCAGTATTAGAGGGAGTCACATATATCACATACCTTTCACATATGGTATATCATGTAGTGTATTAGTGAGTCTGTTTTATGCAACTGGGAAATTACATTATTATTATTCAAACTTAGATGTAGTATTTCCAGAACTTCCTATTCGAAAGAACATGAATCCAGTACTTAGTGCTCAGAGTGCACAGTTCATGGGTGAATTCTTCCTGACGATGAAGTCTATAAATTTAGTTAAAGCACATAAAAACAATTTAACATGTACATTACGTGAAGAGGAAAAGGTATTCTTGAATTTAGTTGAGGAAAGGAAGGTAGAACTTCCAAAAGAAAGCTGTTGAACAGAAAAATCATGTTCCAACAAGGGCTAAAAGGGAGGGAATTTATACCGCTGGCAAGGCTCATGCTGCGATGTCCCTGGACTTTGTAAAGAAAGGGAAGATCTGCATTCATAGATTAAAGACAGATTACAATAACATATTTATTGGTTCCAGTGAATGTGAACATAACTTCCTAAGGGAGGTTGGGGACTAAAAGGGGGAACTGATTCAGTATTTCCTGGGATTTATTATGTGTGTGGTAATAATGCTTATTTTAAGCTACCTGCACAGTGGTATGGAAGCTGCTACCTGCGAATTGTGTTTCCGAAAATATATCACATAAAAAGAATCACTGGGAGCACGAACAAAGAGAGCTAGTTTTTCAGAAATTGTAGGTGATATATTTAGTGCAATAATACCTTCAGTGGGAGTCATACTAAATTCACGTAAAATTTGTCAGTTATCAACAGTAGTTGATTGTCTATTGACTGATACGGCTGGAGGTTTCTTGATGATCAATAAAGAAATGGTTGTGATTAGATCAATGGTTTTACAAAATTGTCTTGCACTTGAAATCTTATTAGCACAAGAGGGCCGTGTCTGTGGAATATTGAAAGTTCAACATTGTTGCACTTACAATCCTGACAAAAGTAAAGACATTAAAGGTTACATAAAGAATATTACGAAATTTCATGAAATTTTGAAACCACTGGAGGTTGACAGTGTGTGGGAGAGACTAACAAAAAGTGTAACTTCAATAGGGACTTGGTTCACTAATATAGGGAAAAGTCTTTTAGTCAATTAATTTTGCCCCTAGTAGGTGTGACAATAATAGCATTAACAATAATGATTTGGTGTAAGTGTTGTAGAAGAAGGAGAAAATAGAAAATAAATGAAAAAGGAAAGAAAAGAAAGAGGGAAGATGATGAAATAGAGATTGAGGAAATGAAAGGCAAGCTTTATAAAGACATGAAATAATTTGAAAATAATGAGAAAGAAGGGAAAGTGGAAACGGAATTGGAGCTTAGAGAATACTGAAAGTTGGTATCTGTTTTAGGGTGGGAAGTTTATGATGGCATAAGTTGCCATCAGAGAGGGGATCGATGGAGCAAAGACTCGTTTATGCGAGTCTTGCTCGGACTCAATTCACTTGTTTTCATTTATTAACATGAATTATTAATTGTGTTTTGTGATTAATCCTTGCACATTACATTTACGTAAAGACAGAGAAGGTGGATGATGTGTTTGCTAACCATTAATACGGATAGTGGGCTAAAAGTGCAGCTCTAACAGGGAAAACTTTACTGCACATGCGTTAATTACATCTATGTAATGTGACGTTTAACAGCTTTGGAGGGAATTTCTCGTGCAAGAGCAGAATGCACTAACATGGCGTCTTCAAGACCCACATGCATGGCACCTGCTTTGCTATTTAGAAAATGTTTTATTGACTAAGAGCTAATGCAGGGAAAGTACTAATGACTAAAGGGAAATAGAGTAGAGATAGGTGGAATACAGTGCAATCATTTATTTCTTGAATTAATATTTTCTCTTTTGACCTTTTATTAGTTCGTATGTATTTTGGGCCTTCTTGCCGTATTCCGAGTGATTGAGTGAAAGCCTTCTGTGCATGTGTGACCGCTGCTTCCCATGGAAGGATGATTCCATGACTGGACCACATCCAAGGCCACCAACAGCTAAACTCTGGGAACCCAGATGTCAGACGTGCAGTGGCTGAAGTCATATGAATATTATTGATAAAAATGTTTCAAATGTAAATACACTTGGTGGGAATGAAGTCAAATGCATAGTAATAAGGGGATGGGTTTATGAACAAAGAAAAGTGCTATGCCATCATGGTGTGATGACCAAACACCCTTGCCTGTCCAATTAGAATTCGTTTTTTTATGTTATTGCAACTTTAGGGGGTTATTCATGAATCCCAAAAGGTATCATTGAGGTAGTTTTAGTTAGTTTTGGAAGTGATCCCGAGCAAATGCTGAGAGGGGAGATGCTGTCAGTTATTAATGATGCTAATGCTGTGAGATGCTGAAGAAGATTCAAATAGAGAATTTCCTATCTAAAGCAATTGATTAGAAGAAGATCACTGAAGAATCTCGAAGAGGAGGAGAGTGTCAAAGAAGGGTGTGACGTGTTCGGCGGATTAGAGAGGTTCACTGTCCTGTCCTGAAGTCTTTGTCCCTGATCTTTCCCAGGGACCCTTACCAGCCCTTTGGCCAGGGGGTTGGTCTGCACACCATCATTGGTAGTTATAAATTTCGTATATTTCCTGAATGTACTGCTGTCTCTATCCTCTCTTTTCTGGGCAATGTCAATCAATTGAATCTGTGAATGTATTTGAATTAACTGAATCTTCCTCCGTAATGATTGATGGTGTCCGTGGTGTTTATTTGAATGGTTCACTCACATTTAAACTTTAGATAAAGGTTTTGAAAACTTCCTGAGTCTGTGTTCATTATTGTAAATGAATTAATTGCGAGAGAGGTTATGTGCATCGTCACCATCAACTAGTTCCAAATAATTTGGTTGATTGACCAAATGGAAAGAACTTATTGATCAGTGATAATATTTAGTTAGAAATATGAATTATTGCAGTACTGATCAATTCATTAAATAAACAAACACCCCCCAGTGGCTAACTAGGTGAATTAGTGTGTATGTTTTGATGGGCCCAGGTGAATATATGGTATTTGAGTATCTGTTATTGGTGCGCCGCTGGATCAGTAGCATAGCCCAAAATGCATTACAAGATATTTGTAAAGACCAACCTTGGTCCAGAAGGTGGTCTTCCGCTCGTCACCCACTTGGACTAGACATGCAGCAGGTAGTTTGCCCCTTTTAGATCCAGCTTGCTATATATAGCTGCCCTTTTTACTTGCTCAAGCAGTTTAGTCTATGCAATTGAGCATTTCCTCCCTTTTCGAGAACAAAGAACAATGGGGACTACACTGGGGATCTAGCTGGTCGGATAAGCCCTCTTTCACATAGGTGTAAATTCTCTTGTTTCATAAGTTTGCTGCAGGGAAGTTGGGCTGCTGGTTGCAGGCCAACTCTGCAGTTGAATGACTGATGTGGTGGTAGCACACTGGCCGTTCCTTTATTGAAAACATCTGTAAAGTCTCTTATCAGCTGTGGCTGCAGCAGCAGTGTCACGGACGCTCTTCAAACCTGCAAACTTAATAAGTGTTTGGGGCCAGAAATATGTGTATGAGTCCTGAAAGGGCCAAGGAGTACAGCGCTCCTCTCCTAAGACCACTCATATGCCCCATGAGGTCAATGTCATGAAGGAGAAATTCTAAGTGTCCACCATAACAAGAAATGCCCACCACCTTCCGTTCACACTCTGACAGTGGCCTCAAATTTTACAGGGATAACTTTACTGACAATGCCAACATCAAGGCATCTAAAAACCAAAGGTCATAAAATGTTTTCCTTGTGTCCCTGGAAAGGCAAACCCTCTTGGAGTACCTTTATGAAAAGTTAACAAAGGGTCTGATAGTTTCACCCAAGTACCCTGCTGGAGCATCCTTGTTTTCTGTACAGAAGAAGGAACATCTGACCTCTAGCCCTGTATAGACTAGATTGACACTCATATCTGACATCCTGGAAGCTGTTGAAGGAGCAAATTAGACCTAAGAATAGCCTATCACCTGATCAGGATCCAATCAACTGATGAGTGGAAAACAGCTTTCACTACACCTTTCGGGGACTTCAACTATCGGGTGATGCCTTTTGATCTATGTAATAACCCTGCTGTTTCCCAACAATTCATGAATGTATTCTTCTCCAATCTGATCTTTTAGTCAATGGTTGTTTACACAGATGATATCCAGTTTTTTTTCCTAAGGATCCCGCAGAACATCCTTACCATGTCAAACAAGTCTTGCAGCGTCTACAAGAGAACAAATTGTTGGCCAAACCTGAAAAGTGCTTTGACAAAGATTCTCTAGATTATTTAGGCTATCTTCTTTCATTTAAGGGGATTGCAATGGATACACAAAAGTTTCGAGCTATTCTTGAGTGGCCCGTTCCTTCTTCATTGAAAGAGGCACAGGCCTCTATAAGTCTAGCATACTACTACCTCAAGTTCATCAAGGACTTATCTAAGCTTGTCTCACAAATTACAGAGCTGCTAAAAAAGACAGGACCTTTCATTGGAAGTTCATCCGAGCTCCCATCTTACCACACCCCGCTGCCACTAGACATATTATTGTGGAGACAGATGCCTCAGATGTAGCCATGGGAGCTGTTTTGATTCAAGCAGGTCATGATGGAGAACAACATCCCATTTCTGCCTTCTATAGACGTTTCCTCCTGCGAAAATCACTATTCCATTCTGAGAAAGGAACTTGCAGCTATTAAGGCACCCCTTTATGAATGGATGCATTTTTTTACTTGGAGCCCAATTTCATGTAACAGTTTGTACCAATCACAGAAACCTTCAAGTACTCCCACAGGCTAAATGTTAGAATAGTAGACAAGAAAGTTGGGCATTTGTTTTTCAACAATTTTATTTATTCTGACTTACTTTCCTGGATCTGAAAATCTCATTACAGACTCATTATCCAGATGTTATACTGAATCTGAGAAAGTCAGACAGTGGAGAAGAGTATTATTCCACAGGCTTTCATCTCTGCTGCAGCTTTTTAAATTTCTTGAGTCAATCCATTAAGAAATAAAATGATTTAATCTATGCAAGCTAAAACAACTGTATCCTCAGTTTCAGGTAGGAAACACTAATGGTCTGATTTTCTTTCGAATTAGACCCCTTTCTACCAACAAAACATTCACAGAAGTGTATACTACAGTTATGTCTTAATGCTTTAATCTCTGGGCACAGAGGTGGCTAAGTTACCGCAGACCTAATCAGGAGGAAATTCTGGTGTCTTTCTCTTCACCAAGATGTCATACAGTTAATCAAATCCTGCTTTGTTGGTGCCTAAAATAAATCTGAAGCACAAAAGAAAAGAAGATTTATACTGTCCCCTGACATTCCTTTCTATCCTTGGGAGAATATATCTACTGACTTCATAGTCGAATTACCTCCATCTGAAACTGTACCACTATCAATGCTACTATAGATTCATTTATAAAAATGGCTCACTATTTTGGTCTTCCTAAATGACCAACTGCAGTATAGATAACTGAAATGTTTTATTCCAACATATTTCAACTCCATGGATTGTTTTTGAAAAGCATTTCTGATTGTGGCCCTCAATATGTCTCAAACATCTGGAAGTCCTTATGGTATAAACCAAGCATCCAAAGAGCATTAACTTCCAGCTTTCTCCCTCAATCAAATGGGCAAACTGAGAGATTGAATAAAACTCTTGAAGAGTTTTTAAGATTCTACATTTCTACCACCCAATACAACTGGAAATCAGCCTTGCCTGCAGGAGAGATTCCTTACAGTAATTATATTGATACTTCTACTGGATAGTGTATTTTTTTCTCCTTAACAGGATTCCATCCCAAAATCTTTCCAGACCAATTTCAAAACTGAAGCTCTGGTACTTGCAGTCCTAAATTTGTTGGAAAGAATTAAAAAAGTCTAAGAGAAGCTACTCCAGACTTTTTGAATTTCTAAATCCATACAACAATCTCAGGCTAATTGGCTTAGGCAACCAGCACCTACTTATAAGGTAAGAGGCAGAGTTTGGTTGTCCTCCATCAACCTACCAACTCTATTTGTTGGTCTGTGTTCCCCCACAGATATAATGGATCTTTAAAACATTTCTATGATTATGAATCCAGTATCGGTACGTCTCAAACTTCCCTCTTCCTGGTGGGTTCATCCTTCCTTTCATGTCTTACATTTAAAACCTTATTATCATCGTAAAGGTAATTCAGCATGAAGTTAAAGAGGTATGTAACTCCCAGTATTTTAGAAGGAAACTTGAATATCTTATTGATGAGAAAGATTAAGAACTCAGTGATGATTCCTGAGAGCCAGCTGACAAAGCCCTTGCTCCCTGCTTGATCACACAATTTTATTTTAAGAAATGGCCAGAAACCAGGAGCTCCTAAGAGGAGGCAGAGTGTAAGTATTAATTTCTTACATTTTCACAGTAAGCGGGCTGTGTCACAGCAGCTGCTTCCTTCCACCAAGGAGTACCTCTTTTGGCTCTGGGATGCAGCGGTGTCCTCGGGCTGCACCATTTCTGTTTCCTCTGGCGCGTGTTGGCTTTTCCAACCGAGCAGAGGACTATGGGGCCAGTCCCCTGTATGCCGACTTCGTGAAACACTGCATGCAGGACAGCTGCTGTTAAAGCTTTGTATATTTGGCATTTTATCTCTCCAACTTCCGTTTTATAACATCACAGTTGACATTTAAATCTGTAGTTCCATATTGCAGTGCTTTTATATGACCCAGTCACCTTATTATTTATCAGACATGGCAGATATATTGTTTTTGGCAAACATTTCTTTTACCAACCCCAGATGGCTGAAATTGTTCCTGGATAATGTCATGTCATGTTTTCCTCTATAAAAGGAGTTCCATTGTGAAGTTCATTTGTGTGGCAATTGTTTTTGAACCATTGCTCACTCACGGGACTGCATGGACTCTCCACACTCACTCCAAATCCTGTATTTATTCTAACCCTTCTTTTAGCTTTCTGGCCTGACCAGCTAGAATGTTATTTCTGGTCTTCAGTCTTTTTCTTCTTACTGAAGTATTTTCTAGAGAATTACTAGATTACCTGTATAATCCGGCTTCTGGTACTGCCTCTGGAGATAGGAGGTAATTTCTTCCAAACAAGATGACTCATTGAGCATTGCCAGATGACCCATGTTTGACAATAAATAAGAGGGATGCAACTCAGTGGTATGCTACCTCTTTACAACATGAACATTTGCTGATGTTTTATAACTGAATTTTTCAATGTAATGATTTTCTTTTATAAGTAATCATGTTTAATGTGGAGTATGCTTTTAATCAGACAGAATTGAGGTTACTCAGAATGAAATGTAATTATTTGTATTATTAACTTAAATAAAAAATTATTATTTTTGAAGACACTGAACCCCTAAGATTGACTTATACTGTGGTGCACAAATCAAATCAAAGTCATCTATTCCACATGATATTCTAAGACAACAATGGTCACCAGAATTGTTTGAGTGAACACAGGTCCAGATGAAATTTCACCGTCAATGGTACAGATGACTTCAGCCGTTGGATTTACAGACTATCGGGATACCCACTATTTGGGCGAAGCAGAGATCCATTTAATTTCCCATTGCTCGAGAGTCCAACAGCATTTCTACTGCGACTCTTTCAGTGGTTTCAAGTGACCACACAAGTTCCGCAGATAAGTGGAATAGAATGAAAAGTAAAGGACATTTTGTGGCAATCTTGCTGGGGTACATGAAGTGTGAAAGGAAACTCTGTAGTATGACATTTTTTCGTAACACACCACAAAATATTAGTACCTGTAAATAAACTGTACACATTCAACAGCTAGGAAAGCAAAAAAATGAAGCAAATTTTTTTTTGTAGTTCTGAAGTGAATATTGAAGCAAAGATGTTAATAGGATTAGAACAAATCAAAACACTTTACCTGGTTATGTGCAGATAATAAATATTCACTGAAACACGATTTCCACGCATTATTATTTGGGTGCAATATAGTTTTATGACTAATACCGTATGCCTAAAAATGTAGTGACCATTTCAATGGAAAATGTGCTGTCTGTAAATGACAATGTGCTACTACACAATTCTTTAGTTACAGTAAAATAAATTGCCCGCCTCATTGCCATTAAAGCTAGATGGGTCACAAAAGTTTGTTGTACTAAAAAGTGGATTGTGGTTGTAAAATATTTAGGAAACACTGCCATACAATCTTTAAAAAAAAAACAAATTAGATGAACCTCTGTTTGTCTCTTCAATCAGGTGTTTTGAGCAAATCTAACCAGTCCTCAATGGCCTATCCATCCTGTAAATAGTCTTGCAAACTAGCTTTTAGGGTCTGTTCTAGGGATTTTGGAGTATTTCTCCAATCATTGTTTCATACAAACCTGAGATTGCAGGATGTAGTCAGACAGCTCAAATGGCACATTTCCCCCGTTCGTTTTTCAGACAGAGATGGAGCTGCACATTTTTCCAGAACTGATCATATCTAATTTGAAATTTTGCATTCAACCCATCAAATGATTTCAGGTTCCCATTTCATAGAATCTGTTTGATGGTCAGCATTGCTTAGGTAAAGCAATTAGGCCATTGGAACAAACTCTTAATCCATAAGTAGTTCTATATTATTTCATATGGGAGCACTAAGATGAAAAAGTCATTCTAACCTATTGGTATATGTGTGGCTCACCATATCTGAGGCATTCCCAGAAGAATCAATTCAATGGGTTTCTGATGTTTGTACAAAACCTATCGCCCTTTCGCATCATTCTCTAGCTGTATTTCCAGTTCCATCCAATCCGGTGTTTCCAGATCTGCATTAAAGTGATAGGCAACATGTGGGAGTTATTGTGCTACATATTATTGTCCAATGTTGGGTAATTGCAGCCCTGCTTGTGGGTGGCAATAGCAGAAGTAATGGGGTGACCTGGTGTCCCTCAGAACCTGGGCGTTGTTATGTTATGTTATATTGTGTTTATATAGCGCACGGCTACTCTAAAAGAGTGTCCCGGCGCTTTCCACATGCAGCTCAGTGTAAAATAACACAACAGACAAATAACAGAGCACAAGGCAACAAAGGAGAAAAGAAACCTAAAGGTTAAAAAGCCAGGTCTTCAGGCTCTTCCTGAACTGCAGCAAATTAGCAGTGCTGCGTAAAACCAGCGGGAGCGAATTCCAGAGCTGGGGAGCCTTAAGGGTAAAAGAGCGCCCCCCAGTGCGAGCCTTCCTCACACGCGGAACCACGGCCATGAAAAGAGAATCTGACCGCAGTGAACGGGCTGGACGGTAAAAAGACAGCCTCCGTTGCAAATATCTTGCGCCAGAGCCAAAAAGTGCTTTATGCATCAGCGTCAAGGATTTAAACATAATCCGCTTCCGGATAGGCAACCAGTGGAGCGTCTGCAGCAGCCCAGATACTCTCGCTCGCCTGTGAAGGCCAAAAATGGCACGAGCAGCAGAGTTCTGCGCCACCTGCAGGCGCTGGACCAAGTAATCCGGAAGACCAAGGAAAAGGGCATTCGCGTAATCCATCCTGGATCCAATAAGAGCTTGCACATTAACATTCAATACAACAAATAGTTGTTGGGTTATCAACAATTACTTTGAGAACTGCTTTTTAGTATGGAGATAACTTATTTATAATACACATAGCAATATTGTGCAAGAGTGAAAAAGAGAACACACACCAAAACGGAATTCAATTCGTATATTTAGAGTAAGTATCAAATCCTTGAGACTGTCATACATACAAACTCAATTGCAATAGACAAAATAAGTGACAATTGTGAGTAAGTGACATATAGTGATTAGTGATGTGGACAGTACACTTTATACATGATGAATAAACGTGAAGTAAAAACCAGTGTGGATAAAAAGGGGGTATTTTTCTTATTGTCCTATATGAATATGCACATATCTTCCAAGATTCATAGATGAATTAATTTGTGATCCTGGAGACCATGCGGACATATGGAATTCGTCGACGTTTCGATCCTTGTAGAAGTGCAAAATTGAAGTGCGTCAGAGCGGGTCTTCCTCAGGACTAAGGGTGGGCGGATGGACAGCCAAAATCCAGGAGCCTCAAAGAATGAGGTCCGCAAGCAAACAAAAAGGTCTCCACCAGCCGGTTGGAGCCTCATCTGGCACTTTTTAAACGACTTCCACCAGCCGATTGGAGTCGTGTGCGAAGGATTAAATCCCAAAAGAAATGCTCAGTATCCAATGTTATGTCGCTACGGCGGCAGCTCGGGTTACTGCTTGTGGGTGGCAGCATTTATCTTAGGCATTTTCACCATCAGGAAGTCTCCATGCCAAATATATATATATGTCTTAGCAAGGCAAACAATAGATCGCAAGAGTGAGTGTGGAATCCTGCTTTGGATTATGCCTAAAATATAATTGAATCTGGTGCTACCACCATTTGAACTGTCTGAATCCGACCCCACAAGACAGTTGCAATTTCTTCCATTTTGTGAAGTAAAATTTCATTTGGATTAGAAATTCAATTAGTTGTGTATCCATTTGAGCGGTAACCTAGCTAGGGACATCTCAGTAGTATATTGTGTCATAGATAAAGTGTTGTTCTCATTCCACTTTATTTTTTTTTAAAACAGATTTTATTGGATTTCAAGACAGCAGCATACATCAAGCTGCAATGTGGCAGTGCACAATATGCCATGTAAACATATCCAAAAATGACAACCCTCTACAGTCCAACCAGGGCATCCCACCCACCTCCCCAAGTCACACCCTCAAGTCTTCAAAGCTAGTCTAGTGTCCCATGCCCATATGTCCCATTTGGCAGACTAAAAGTAAGTTGCAGTCACAGTCGGAGCAGCAATGGCAAAGCAATGGGATTGAAGGGTCGTAAACATAACAGTAGTTCTAATCAGGGGCCAGGGTCAGCGGACTACCATGAGATTCCACTTGTGAAGGAGGTTCTGGGACTTCCAAAAACTTCCCAGGCCGTTACGGCCTCCATTGAGCAATTACTCCTACAGACTTCTGGGGTAGCACACCACTTTCATACTCTGCCCACCTCTGAAGCTCCTCACACCAAGCCGCAGTATGAGGTGCCCTAGTAGCCTTCCAATTCCTAGTAATTTCCCTCTTTGCTAAAATGATGGCCAAGTCTTGGAATCTGCATGTAACCAGGGAACCAGCTCATTAGGCTGTGCCCCTGAGAGCAGGGAAGCTCCCACAATGTAATGCCAGTGACTGTGTGTGTCATCTTCTCCCAATAGTCAAGTAGGGAAGGACAGTCGCAAAACATATGAAAAAATTCTGTTCGACTCAAGCGGCATCTAGGGCATGCTGCTCCAACAATATTAAAATGCATATTTACCCTCCCTGTTGTGAGGTATGTCCAATGTAAGACATAAAATTTGATCAATTTAAATCGGGCATTCCAAAATATTCTGGGGGATTGTTCTAACACATTTGCCCATTCATCCTCAGGTATTGGCAAATCCAGGTCCTCCTCCCATCGAGTTCGTAATGTGTCTAACAGTTTCAGCATGTCTTCCCTGATCGTCCGATATAAACAGAAAACCACCTTGAAAGTACCCGAGGATGTAATTATGTATAGGGATATCTTGTGGGGAGGCGTTTTCTGACATGTCTGCACCCCAATATTTCCTAACTGCTTCTGTCACAGTTCTGTGGAGCAGAAAGTGCCCCAAATTCCAATCTGAAATCCTCAAACAGGAGGAGTTCTCCGGCTCAGAACAAGTCTCCTATTTGTGTCACACCTGCAGTCACCCAATCCGTTAGTGCCCATGTGGCAGTGCCTCTAAAATGGCAATAGGCATGTTGGGTGAGTACGGGACTAGTGTCTGTGTCTTCTGCAAGCACTTGGTCCAACCGCAGTGCAGCACTCTGAATTCATTGATATGCCAAGCAAAGGGACAGCCTGGTGCTAGGAGTACTCTGTTCAGCTGTTGGAGCTCCGGTATACACTGTCCCATCTCATGCCCTGGGGACAACCTAACAGCCACCTATTGGGTAAGCCGTTGGAGCTGCACCGCTATGTAATATGTCTAAACTTTTGAGACTGCTAGGCTTTCTTCTCCCACAGGGCGCTACAGAGTTGGCAAAGCTAATCTTCTGTGATTTGTTCTCCAAAGAAATGTAATGATGAATGAGTCTAGCTTCCAAAATAATGCTTAAGGAATCCATACAGGTGGGGTCATGAAAAAATATAAGAGCCGGGGTAGGCCCGCCATTTTAAGAATAGCAATGCAGCCCACCACCGATAAGGGAAGTTAGTGCTTGCTCTGGGTGCCCGAACTGCCCTCCCAACATTGCTGCCCAACAAGTCAGCCTGATCATGAAATATCTGAACCTCCAAATATTGGAAGACAAAGGGGCTTCAATTGCATCTGCTCCAAACCTTCAGGAGGTCCACTGTTTGCAAGCACCGGGAACAGTCGCAATTTCTGCTAGTTTACTTTAAGCCCAGATAACGACCTGAAATTGTGAAGCAATTGTATAGCACTCCCAAGGTACGTTGTTGTGTTGCAGAGGAATATTAGCAAATCATCGGAATATAGGGTGATATGATGGTGTTGTCCGCCTACTGTCAGTCCTCGGTAATGGTCCCCAGATCTAGCACTGCTGGCCAGAGGCTCGATTGATAATGCAAAGAGCAAGGGCGACAAGGGGCAACCCTGCTGGTCCCACAGCCCACCTCATAGGGCTCAGATATAACACAACCAGTAGTGGTTCTGGTTGTGGGGTCCATATATAACAGTATAGTCCAGGCTATATAACCACTACCGCTCCATCACGCTGTAGAGAAAGTGCCACTTCAAGCTGACAAAAGCTTTCTCAATATCTACTGCGAATATCACCACCTCCCCACAGTCGTTTGTATCTGCTTTCAATAATGTCAACGGCTTCCTGTTATTAATCACTGTGTTGAAGCCAGGAATAAACCCTGCTTGATCTGTGTGCATTTTTTTCATCATACAGGGGAAGACCCTGGTTGCCAACATCCTGCTGAGGATTTTATAATCTATGCTAAGTATTGACAATGGCCTATATGCAGTACAGTCATGTGGAGGTCTCCTCGGTTTTACCAATGGCACCACCAATGCCTCCTGGGTGGAAGGTGGGAGGTGGCCCGTAGTTTTAGCCACTTCATATAATTCCACATACATGATGTAGAACTCACTGGGGAACCCGTCCATTTCAGGTATTTTCATCCACGCCACACTCTTCTGTGCTACTCTTATTTCCTGGAGTGCTTTTTATCCTCCTAGTTTGTCTGCCTCCTCTGGCTTAAGACCCGGTAAGAGCAGTGGGGTCAGGAAATCAGTTACGGTGCCTCCTGTGTGTGTGGAATTGCTTGTATAGAACCAAGAGTATAATTCTCTGAAATGGTGGTTAATATCCTCCTGTCTATAGAGTCAGAGCCCTTCGGCTGTTGCAAGTTCCATAATGACCAAACCCCATTTAGTAGGATTACTGAGCCAAGCTAAGAGCGAACCAGTCGGGTAGCGTTAAGCATGGGCATGTATCATGTATTTTCTATAATCATAGCACCAACGTTTTTCAATTTGCCCCACTGAGAGCTTTTTGAAATCTAACAGGGCGTGATGAATGTCCGGGTGGCCCTGTCTGCACCTCTCCAACTGCTCAATGCAGCCTCTGCTGTCACAACTTCAGCTAGCAAAGTGCGCCTAATGGCCAATGCTTCTGCTATGCACTTCCCCCTAATACCAGCTTTAAAAGCATCCCATTCCAGCTAAGGGGAAGATGCTGTTCCAGTATTGTTCTCAAAATAATGCTCAATACTATCTCTAATGGTGTCCCGAAAGACAGTATCCTCACAAGAGACACCAGCTTCAGTCTTCACATGGGTATACAACATAACATAAGTATTTGTAAAGCGCACATTCAGCCAAAGGTAATCTCGGCACTGAATAACATATGGTCGTTGTTACCCAACTCAATGGTACCTGCCGGGATTTAAACATCTTACTATGAGGTTGAACACAGGCCCCTATAGTGAACACATTAGTCCACTACGCCACCAGACCCGGCTTACAATGCCTCATCCTCTCCCACCCCAAATAGAGAAGTATTGGGTTGTGATCCGAGATGGTTATGGCAAGATATTCAGTCTCATGTACCGAACCATGGACATCCAGGGTGCATAAAAATGTATCTAAGCATATATGAAGTTCGTGAAAGCCATAAAAAAAAGTAGTAATCCCTGGTCAGTGGGTACATACAATGCCAAGTATCCATTAGTTCCCATCTAGCTTGCCATCCGACAACCCAGCTGTCCTCTGCACCGAGAGTCTCTCAGGGTGGGTGGGATCGGTCCAATGTAGGGTCCACTACACAGTTATAGTCTCCCCTCATATTTATTTATTTATAAAGCGCCTGAATCACCCCCGAAGGGGTATCTCAGTGCTAGGGAGGTGCTGCAGTAGGCCATGAGGGAGGATATATTAAAATAATGCAGTTTTAAGGAGCCTTCTGAATTGAAGGTGATCAGAGCATTGCCACAGATGGATAGGAAGCTGGTTCCAGTAGAGAGGGGCAAGGTGAAAAAAAGCTTTCCCACCCAGTCGCGATTTATTGAACCGTGGTACAAGAAGCAGAGATTTAGTTCCCGATCGGAGAGACCTAGTAGGCATGCAGTGGTTGAATTTTCTTGCAAGATAGCTGGGGACCTTGCCGTTCAAGGCCTAATGCACAATACAACAAATTTTAAGTTTGAACTGTTTGTGTACTGGGAGCCAGTGGAGTTGATGTAGGAGAGGAAGAGAGGCAGTTCTAGGGGGAGCGTTCGAGATGAGGTGCGCCGCAGTGTTTTGGACCCCTTGTAATCTGCTCATCGAGGACTCAATAGCTGAGACCAGAAGGGCGTTACAGTAGTCTAAGAGGCTTAGTACCAATTTCTGGATGAGAGTTTTCCATGTGGATAAGGGAAGGAAGGGGAAGATTCTCCTTAATAAGCCAAGTACATGAAAACAGCGGTGGTTGCAGCGTGCTCTTTTATGGGCAATTCCTGGTCCAGGCGTATGCTGAGGTTCTTGACTACGGTCTTGGGCTCCGGAGGGTCACCTAGATCCACCGACCACCAATCTGGTGACCACAGCAATGGTGCATCTCCAAACAGCATGATCTCAGTCTTCCCTGCGTTGGGCTGAACGAAATTGCTCCTCATCCAGCTAGCTATGGCTATCATACTTTCCGAGAAGGAAGACTAGGCCTTAGGAGTGGATTTATTGAATGAGAATAAGAGCTGAGTATCATCAGCATATGAGATTGGTGTAAAACCTAGTGTCCCGAGTAAGTCCGATAGGGGGGCAACGTAAATGTTGAACAAAGATGGACTGAGACAGGAGCCCTGGTGTACTCCCTTGGTCAGTCCCATAATCTTTGATCGAGAGGGGCCTAAATTGATAGTCTGAGTACGGAGGGAGAGAAAGCTCGCCATCCACTGGAACGCCAGTCCTCAGAGTCCGATTTCTTTAAGACTCCTGAGCAAGATCTGATGGGAGAGCGTGTTAAAGGCGGCCGTTAGATCAAGCAGCACGAGTAGTCCTGCTTGTCCACTGTCCAGGGACTACCTGATGTTGTCGATGACTGCAATCAAAGCTGACTTGGTGCTGTGCCTATGCCTAAATCCGGATTGAGATGGATCGAGGCATCCCTTGGATTCAACATGTTCAAATAGGTGTTTGTTGATGTGTTTTTCCGGTATCCTTCTCAGGAGAGGTAGAAGAGAAATAGGACAAAAGTTGGATAAATCATCCACAGGGGGCGTGTTATTCTTGCGGATGGGGATGACTTGTGCCACCTTCCATTCAGCGGGGGGATGTCCCTTTCTTATTGAGAGATTGAGGATCGAGCAAATGGGTGAGGATAGTTGTTTGGAGAGCATAGTAGAGATGTTGGCTAGAATAATATCCAGAGGGGAGCCTGATTAAGTGCATCAGGTAGGGGGCCAACACTCTAGATAACTCTTGCATAAACACCCCCGGTCCTCTTTCGATGTGTACATGTTAATTACCACTATGACCCGACCAGCCAGTTGACCAGTCACTATGAAAATCTACCCGCTGGGTCAATCAAGTCTCCAGTTTTCTGAAAGGGGACCCATGGTCATACCAAAATGAGGATGCCCGTGCATAGGATGAATAAGTGGTGTAGTAACTTTGACCCCTCCATCTTCACTGTGGCGCTGACCCCTCTTTAGCTATCAGGTGTGTTTCCTGGAACAGAGCAATATGGACTCCCCGCCTATTAAGGTATGAAAACACTTTATTTTGTTTGGTCATATTATTAATCTCCCTAATGTACCAGGATACGAATTTGTAGTTCATGGGGGCCACTATCGGACACATCTGCATAAAACCATTTGCAGCCACCAGCGTGCTGCAAATGCACAGCATTCTCATCCAGGACTGGGACATATACTGAAGCAGCATTGGGACATAACTCAGATAATCTCAACCAACAAACAAACAACATACAACCCAACTCCCACACCCCAGGACAAGTAGAGAATGACCCCCCATCCAAACTTGCATTAAAGCCTCAAACACTTATAATCAGTCAAAGAGGGGGCTTGAATGTCCAGATGTCCCACACCAGGTGCTCTCCCACCCAATAGTATACTGTATAAGGCAATCTGTGGCCAAAGGGAGGACCGAGTGGATTTCCAACAACCCTCTGCACACCTCTGCGAAATTACGCCACAATCAGAAAGCAAAACAATATCAACATAACTGGTACATTACAGTAGTTCATCAGCAGTACCAGGCACCACCATAGGCAGTTCTGTGCTAAAGCCCCAGATAAGACAGACTCATGATCACAGTGGGAGCCTTGAGGTCAACCTTCTCTCACCATTGACAGTGGGCTCACACCACTGATACTCATGGTTGCCACCACCGCTAACCACTAGCATCTGCTCTTGCTTGACTTCCTCTCTAGAGGGGGCTGCTCTGCTGTAGCCCTGAACTCTACATCTTGACCAGGCCTATCGGGATCCTCCTCAGGGATCTCTGGTGGTGGGTGCTAATTCAGTCACTCCCATATCTCCTGTAGGGTGAGAAAAAATTGCTCTTCATCCATTGCCATTACGCGTAGCCTGTCAAGGAACATCATGGCATAAGAAAAATGCAATTGCCAGAGCGTCGCTTTACCTCCAGGAAGGTGGACCGCTAATTCTGGTCCTCCCTGGTGAAAATCCAGGAACACTATAACTTTGATGTTTTACACTCAGAGGTCCCCCTTCAGCCTGGCCTGGTGCAGGATGTGGTCTTGATCTTTATATTGAAACAGTCTGGCTACCACTGGTCGTGGTCATGCCCCTGGGAGTGGGGATCTTGCTGGGACTTGATGTACCATCTTCAGCACATAGAAGGGAGAATGCCCCACCATTGCCACCTCCTCTCTTAGCCATCGTTCAAGGTAGTCCAGCATGTGGTCCCCCTCTACACGTTCAGGCAGTCTAATCACCCTAATGTTATTTCGATGTGACCCGTTCTCTGCATCTTTCACTCTGATCTTCAGCATCCTAACCCTGGCCTCCACAGAAGTGAGCTGCTCCTTCATAGTTGCCATAGTTGGGGGGAGCTCAGACAGTTCTTTCTCCACTGTTGTGACCCATTCTGGTAAACGCCTGTGATCGTCCTTCAAGATCCCCGTATCCACCACCAAAGTCTCAATCTTTTTTTCTAGCACCTCCCTAGATGCTGGTATAGCCTGTAGGATGTCACTGAGAGTGGGGCCACCAGAGTGTCCCGTCTGAGAAGCAAGTGCCCTGTCCTCATGTATGGGTGCAGAAGTGTCTCCTGAGGCCGAGCCTCCAGGGTCTGCTTCCTTCTTCCAGGAAGTCTTCTTCATTGTTCCAGGGGGAGCAGTAATATAGGTCACAGGTATAGGATCAGCTTCTGAGCATTGATATTTACCGATCGCAGGGTGCTATCATATGGATCCCAACAATTCACATAGGCTCCTGCAGCAGACAGGAATAGCAATAATGTCTCGGGGCAAGCCCACTCTGTAGTCTCCCCTGTGTGAGCAGACCACTGTGGCCCACAAGGGAACCCAACACCCTTTGGGGCTTACAGGGACAACATCTAGCCAGGGATATATTAGCTGATGGAGTGTGGCACAGCGTGATGAGTGTCTGGTGCTGGGCTCCGAGGGGGAAGCTGTGCATTCAAAGCGCTAAAGGACACCTCAGTGCACCTTCATCTTTGGGCCCCTTAGGGGCAGTCTCACACATGACACAGACGAGGCACCAGAGGCAGAGGGGTGGTGAGGATCTCAGTATTGCTGGTGCTCAGGGCTTCTGAGCATGGTCTGTAGCAAGGAGCCTGCACTGTCCTATACGTGGCTGGGCCCAACACTGTGGTACCCCGCAGAGGCTCATCTTTGTTCTCCCCACTCAATAGCACTCCAAGAGCCCAGGGAAGAGTCACACAGTGGACTGTAATGTCCCAGTGCTGCCACTTACTCAAAGGGGTGGAAAATAACAAATGTGCAATGGAGGGCCGCTAGGAGGGACAGACTCACCCTGCATGTCCAGAGCTTCTGCAAGGTAGCTCACAGCTGCAAACCCCAGCAACAGTATTTCAAGTCCCAGGGCCAGTGTTCCCATGCCAGTAGGAGCAATTAGGAATTGTGGAGGGGATAATCAGGCCTCCACCTCCTGCACTTGTGCCATCAGACCACACACTGCATGGCTCCTCTGAGTTTCTGGGCCACTCACTCTCCCTCAGCAATCCCCACAGGCTGCTAAACACAGCTTGCTTGGGCAGTGTAAGCAGGGCTCAGCAGGGCAGCAGCAGTATCTCTCAGTGCTCAGGGGGTGCTGCAACAGTGCTCATGAGCTGGTGAGCGCCGGGTCCATGCAGCAGGCAGCTGGTGGTCATCTGGTGTACTCCTCTGTTCAGCACTGCCTTGCATGTACAGGACTCCCAGCAGGACTGCTCTTAGTCTTCCTGTTCCAATTCACATACTGGTGGGGGCCTGGGACACAGTGCTTGCTCTTTCCGACTCCATAGTCTAAGTCCTACAGGCCCTCGTCATGATCGTCCCCGGTATGGTGCTGTAGTCTCCACTTGCCAGCGCACGAGTCATTAGTACACATGAGTGGACACTGTCCACCCACTATTTTCACAGGGTGAACGCCATCCACCCTGCCAAGAAGTTGGGTTCCACTGAATAATGTGCTGAACTTATACCAGTGTACATTTTTCATACACCGGGACACTTTCAGCAGCACACGTTGTTTGCTTTCCATCTGCAATAAGCAATAACTTGCAGGCGGGGACGGGGCTTTTTTTTTATTTAAGACTCCTGCTGGGCTCATAACAAAGGCCGAATTTGAGGGGTCATCAGGCCTCCTTTTGTTCGAGTCTCTTGGCTGGGAGCAGTCAGGAGCCTCACAACTGATGCAAATGAAGCAGAGGGGAAACAAAAGCTCACAGCTTCTTAGCACTTCACTCATACTTAAGAGGGGAAACAGCATTTACAATGTTGTAAACACAACGCAGTAACTTTACAACGCAGTCACTACAACAAGTGCGCTGTTACCACACCTGCCATTACATCGCAAATTGTATCAATGACTTGTTGGAGGGGGCGTGCAAAACCGGGGAATGTGTTGGATTTTAGATCCAACACCTTTCCTGCTGTTGCACAAACTGGAGTAGGAATAAGTCCTGTGCGCCCCCTGCAGCAAGTCGTTAAAACGACTTGCGATGTAATGGCACACGTGGTAACAACGCGGTTGTTGTAAACACTGCATTGTAAAGCCATGCGCAGTGGATGTATGCGATGTAACATCATACATTCACTCTAGAGAGGCAGCTTTTCACTTTGTTCAGTCCCTGTTTAGGAAATATGCATGCACTGTAAGAATGTCAGATGTGTTGGTCTTTCCCTGTATTTATACAAAGCAAATTGCATTTATATAGAGCTTACTACACCTGAGGAGGCGTTAAAACAATTCAGGTACCCCTATTGTTTCTTGTATAGCCCTACTCATCCCAATGCAGGGTGTCAGAGTGCTTTACATCAACATGTGCATATTACATGTACATAACATTATATAAGTTTGTAAATGAATGTACATGTATGAGTTACATAAAACTGGGGGATTGCAAGGTGTATAAGTCAATCAATCAATTAATCATGGGCTTTTAGAGCGCGCTACTCACCCGTGAGGTTCTCTTAGCGCTGGGGGGTGCAGCTCTCAGTCAGCCGAAAAGCCAGGTCCTGAGGTCCTTCCTGAAGGTGTGTAGGGTGTGGGAGCATCTGATATTGACTGGGAGCTCGTTCCAGGCTTTGGCTGCGATGTAGGAGAAGGGTCTTCCACCAGCTCTGGCCCTGCGGATGCGCTGGGTCACTGCTAGGGCAAGGTCCGCGGAGCAGAGGTTTCTGTTGGGTGCATGGAAAGAGATTCTTTCTTTTAGGTATTTGGGTCCGATGTTGTGGAGGGATTTGTAGGCGTTGGTGAGTAGCTTGAAAGTTACTCTATTCTCGATGGGGAGCCAGTGGAGGTCTCGCAGGTGTTGAGTCATATGCTCATGTCGTGGATGCCGAGGACTAGTCTGGCTGCGGTGTTCTGGATGGTCTGGAGTTTGTGTAGCAGGGATTTGTTGATTCCAGAGTAGAGGGTGTTTCCGTAGTCCAGTCTGCTAGTTATGAGTGTGTGGGTGACAGTCTTTCTGGCTTTGGGGGATCCACTTGAAGGTCTTGCAGAGGATGCGGAGGGAGTTGAAACAGGTGGAGGCGACGGCATTGATCTGGCATGTCATGGTGAGGGAGGAGTCTAGAATGATACCGAGGTTACAGTCGTGGTCCATAAGGGTGGGTAGTTTTCTGAGGGTAGAGGGCCACTAGGAGTTGTCTCAAGCAGTGGGGGAGGGTCCAAGGACAATGACCTCTGTCTTCTCCGAGTTGAGCTTTAGGCAGCTGTTGCTCAACCAGGTTGAAAGTCTTTCATTCTTTCCTGGAAGCTGAGTCTGGTGTATTTGGGGTACTTCTTGAGAGAGAGGAGGAGCTGGGTGTCGTTGGCGTAGGATAATATGCTGAGCCCATGCTGCCTGATGATAGCGGCGAGGGGAGCCATGTAGATGTTGAAGAGCGTGGGGCTGAGCAATGATCCTTGGTGTACTCCGCAGTTGATCTCTGTGGGTTCGGAGAGGAAGGGGGGGAGTCTGATCCTTTGGGTTCTGATGGCGAGGAAGGAGTGGATCCAGTCGAGGGCAGTTTCCCATATGCCAGCGTCATGGAGTCTGGCTGCCAGAGTGCCGTGGGAGATGGTGTTGAAGGCTGCAGAGAGGTCTAGTAGGCTGAGTGTCATGGTGTGGCCCTGGTCGAGTAGCATGCACATGTTGTCAGTGACGGCGAGCAGTCTCGGTGCTGTGATTGTTGTGAAATCCATACTGGGAGGAGTCCAGGATGGTGTTCTCTTCGATGAAGGTGGTCAGCTGCACGTTGAATAATTTCTCGGTGACTTTGGCTGCAAGGGGAAGGAGAGAGATGGGCCAGTAGTTTTTCAGGTCCATCGGATCAGCCAAGGGTCTCTTGAGAAGGGGCTTGACCTCAGCCTGCCTCCAGTCATCGGAGAAGATGCTGATTCGAAGGTGGCGTTGATGGTGCGTCATAGTTCGGGCGCAATGGCGGGCGACGGCTCTGTGGAAGATGTGAGGTGGGCACGGATCCATGGGGGCTCCTGAGTGGGTGCTCTTCATGGTCGTGGTGGTGTCACATATCTTCTTCCGTAGCTCACTGTGCTATAATCCTCCCTATGCGCTCAAACGTACACATGATAGACCTGCTAAAACATATATGTGAGGGCTTTAGATTGATGTCACTACTTGTGATGCCACTTCCTGTAAGGTTGTGGCTTCTGATGCTACTTTCTAGGATGTAAAATTCCTGTGATGCCATGTGTGATGTCATGTGCCCTGATGTGCGCCATGATGTCTTGCGCCATGATGTCTTGCGCCATGATGTCGCGCACCGTGATGTCACTTGCATACTGCCTAATTTGATTAGTCCCCCCCCAACTTCTTTTTTTAGGACTTGTGCACTGCCACTTGCCATCTTGCAAGCTCAGCCTCGCGATCACCGAACACAACTGTCGAGGCCCCTGTGTTAGCTCGTTGCGCCGAAAGCTTGGTCCCAAATCACATCACTGGGTTAGGGGAGCTCCCCACACTATACGGGTGCCTCCTTGGCCAAAATGGGGGAACAGGATAGCACTGGGGTTTGCCGGGAGGGAGCTCAGAGTCTTCCACCCTACTCCATTAGCACCTGGCCACCCCCCTTCAATCCACTTTATCTGGTATATTGAAAATATCAAGAACTCAAAATTAGTTTCCCTCAAGGCAGGTAAGGACGTATCATGGGTGGCTGTAGTCAGCAGTATATCATCAGCATGTAGCATTAGCTTACGTTTTCCAGCTGCATTATGAAGACCTTAAGCATGTGGGACTTCCCAATAACTATTGCTGGGAGTTTCACTGCCCAAAAGGAAGAGAAGTGGAAACAATGGGCAACCTGCCTGGTACCTCTTTTGGTGGACACCTTAGCCAGTATGAGCCTGTTACCGTTTAACATTGCTGCAGGTTCTTGATAAAACAATTTAACCATAGATATAAATTTAACCCACTTCCAGACCTTCACAATGAACAGACTAGATAGGATTTCTCCACTTGACCAAACATCTTTTCAGCATCGAGGGAGAGGGCCACTTTCTCATCTTTTCATGTTTGCATATGATTAATTGAGTACTGTCCAGGTATGAACCTCACTTGGTTTTTATAGATGACCGCACTCACTTTCGTAGCCAAGACTTTGGGCAGAAATGGGTCTATAGGTGGCACAATGCAGCAGGTCTCTATCTGGTTTCAATGTGCCCCAAATGGTTCAGCACGAGCTCTATAGGGACAATCCAGTCTGCACCAGCTTTGATCTGAGAATAATCAAATTCTATTTGTTTGGGAAACAGAGTCCTGTTTGAACCCATCCATCATATTACAGGTGCATTATAGCCTAGGTACTTGTAATAAGGCAGGCGGGATATACGTCACCTTCTGAATATACATCCCATTTGCCAAACTCTAAAAAAGGCCTGATGTTTTTGCACATCCATACTATCAGTCTCACTTACTGATGTCTTCATAGACAGGTGGTGATGAGTATAGGTGCAACATTATTATATCCCCCTCATTAACTGATTCTGTGTGACCTCTGGAAGACTAAGGGTGGTGAAAATTGTAGGTCTAGAACCTTCGGGAGGAATGAAGAGAGAAATGTTATCATAATATTCCTTTCCTCTGTCTTCGGGATCCTACAAATGTGAATAATGTCTCTCCTGCTTCTGCCTTCTTGATCAGTTACTCTTTGATACAAATAGCATAATTTGTTTCCCCGAATAGCATAATTTGTTTCCCTGGTCTTGTTTAGCAAATACCTTGGATTCAGCAACCACACATTTCTCTGACCGGTCTAACTGAAATATAAATGTTGCAAGTTCATTATGTATCATTTTCAGTTTCCTGTTGGTGTCAGCTGCGGACTGCTTTGCTGCATTTTGATGTTATTCGATTCATCATAAGAGTTTCAAATGTCACTGTGGCCGTCGTTTCTGGTTTTTGTCTGATAGTCCTTCTGAAAACAGCAGTTGTCTGGATGCCTTATTCCCTGGCATTGAGGAACCAGTGCTGTAGTAATGACATAAATGTAGAAAGGGTATGTGCCAGACTCTATGTCATGATGGGTGACCTCTCATTTAGAATTTTATGTCCTATATAGGCAAAAATATCATCAAGTGTGTGTGTGTGGGGGGGTCAATTTCAGTCCAGGATTCAATATTTTA
Organism: Triturus cristatus; assembly: GCF_964204655.1. Taxonomy (NCBI): domain Eukaryota; kingdom Metazoa; phylum Chordata; class Amphibia; order Caudata; family Salamandridae; genus Triturus; species Triturus cristatus. The sequence goes on from NC_140589.1 coordinate 1,507,388,730, forward strand.
GATCAGTATCCTTAATCCTGTCTTAAGTAGCACCTGCCTCTACAATAATGAAATGCCCAGTGGGCCCTGCACCTCTTTTTCTGTTGCATGTGGTTAGTAATTAGCCAAACAGTATTATATCATGAAGGATTTCTTCTACAAAAATAACAAAAGAAATGGCAGCCTCCATAGAATGCTTTGCAGGGTGTCATCCAACTGCTTCCTTCCAGTCTAAAATGGTGTTTCATTGACAATGTGTAAACTGCCCCTTTATTTGAGGCATCAATGTTGTTGTGCAGTGTGCATTTTATTTACTCCGGTCCATCTCCCATGAACACAGTGGGCCAAGTATCATATGTGGGTCCACCTTTCTTTTCTCACTACATAGAGGACTCTCTGTATATTGAGGCAACTTGATCCATGGCTTCTACCGAATGTGGCAGCTCCAGGACTTTTTGATTCCGGCCATCTGGTTGTGGCATGCTTGACAAGGTGTGAAGGGCTGAGAACATTTTAATCTCATCCCTTCGAGGGTGGCGTGGCTAACCGCCGAACATGGGGGTTGTGTTTTAGCTGAGCACCAGGCTGGGCCTAATATCCTGTAATATACATGGCATTGTGAGGTCATTCCGAGCTACACACTGACCATCTGCTACCCGAAGCTCATGAAAAGCCGGATGAAGAGGGACAAGCCTCAGTTCTGGGTATGAGGAACTGTGCTTGCCAGGACAAACATCTTCAGCTCAGACCATGCCTCTGGCGCAGAGACCGCCGCGGGCTGAATGCAGCTGCTGCCATCATCCCGAGCAGGGGTATCGGCGCGATGACCAAGACGCTGCCCTGGAGCTGAGAATTCTACTTGACCCCTACTATCACCACAGAGGAGCGGAGAGACTTCGGAACAAGGTGTAACGATCTGCGCAGGCACTGGGAGCTCTTGCCGCGGCCTGCGGTTCGGTGGTTCCTGAAACCGGGTGGAAAGAGAAGTTCTGGGCCTTACTGCTCAAGGCGTGCCCCAGAGCCTGCACAACAACAAGCCCTGACCAGCAGTGAGTGCGGCGAGACTTCTAGGTCGAATACTGCGGCCAGAGCCCACAATTGGTCTAATTCCACTTCACACCCCAATAGCGGCACGGAGGAGCGGGAGGCGCCGGAGCAAGCATAGCGACCTACTCAAGGAACTCTCGCCGCGGTGCGGTGGTTCCGGGAACCGGGCAGAAAGAGAAGTCCCGGCCTTGAGTCTCCAGACAGGCTCCAGAGTCTGCACTACAACAAGCCCTGACTAGCGGTGAGTGCGGCGCGACTACTAGGCCGAATCCCGCACTTAGACCCCACGGCTGGATTTACTCTGCCCCACCATAGCGGATGGGAAGAATGATGAAGCCCCGGGGAAGATGCCTGTGAAAGAACTCTAAACACCCCAATATAAATCACGCTCCACAATTAAGCTCCCGCCACCACCCTGGATTCCTGATTTGCTCTTTTGGGGACTATCCTACATTTCACCGCACCTGAGTTGATAGATGGGCTGCTGAAAAGACATTGTTCTATTACAGACACGCAATTCAATGTAGCACTTGAAGATAGCGAGGAGCGGGCCCAACCACTAGAAGACACTAGCTAGACCTAAGTTTCTCCCTGATACCAGAGGACCCAAAGTAGCGGACTGCGCTGATAGTCCAGAATAACCAGAACGTAAACCCAAGAGAGTGGACTTGCGAGGGAGAATCCGTCATGGTTTTTGACTCAGCAGGGGTGTGGAATGAACCTCCAACTCTGGCTAACAGGTGAAAGACCATAATAACAAGGATGCACATCACTGAAATTGCCTGCCTACGGAGACCAGGAACACTTGACAGTAGCCTGCCAAAATACGGTCATGACTTCTCCCATCACATCCTTGCATAGTCAGAGATGGGCTGCATAAGACAAATGCAACCAGACCCTTTTACACCAGGGGGAACAGACCACAATGAGCGAGATAGCATAGTCCATGTACCTGCTACAGACTGCATTCTGCTGACGGCCATAGAGAATCCCTCAGATAAACTGGACATTATCCTGCAGGAAGTTTGTGAATCGCAGAGGGTGATTGAACAACAAATGGGCACACTAACTATGGGCTTCACGCTTTTAAAGGCCGACCAAGACAAAACAGCCACGATTGCAAAAAACAATAAAATGTTCCTCACTGAAATGTTGCTACAACACAAAACCCACTTGGAATAGTTAGAGCAGTTACGGCGCCTTCAGGAAAGGATCGAAGACGCCAAATGAGCGAGATAGCATAGTCCATGTACCTGCTACAGACTGCATTCTGCTGACGGCCATAGAGAATCCCTCAGATAAACTGGGCATTATCCTGCAGGAAGTTTGTGAATCGCAGAGGGTGATTGAACAACAAATGGGCACACTAACTATGGGCTTCACGCTTTTAAAGGCCGACCAAGACAAAACAGCCACGATTGCAAAAAACAATAAAATGTTCCTCACTGAAATGTTGCTACAACACAAAACCCACTTGGAATAGTTAGAGCAGTTACGGCGCCTTCAGGAAAGGATCGAAGACGCCAAAGGCCGAACACGCAGAAATAACATCCTTATAGTGGGCCTGCCGGAACGCTGCAAGGGAACAAATCCAACGCAATTCGTGGAACGATGGCTGCGTGACGCGATTGCCTCGGAGGGCCTAACTTACCTTTTCAGTGAGGAAAGGGCACACAGAATTCTTATGAGACCACTGATAGCCGGAGCGCCACACAGGCCTATAATAGCGCGGATACTTAATTACAAAGACTCTGACACCCTACTTAGAACCGCCAGGGAGAAGGCCCCTATCCTATTTGAGAACCAGCGGCTCTCACTTTACTGAGACTTCACGTTGGCGGTCTAACACCAAAGAGCCTCCTTCCAGGAAGTCAAAAAGAAACTTAGAGCTCATAATCTCAAGTATGCCCTAGTATTCCCAGCCTTACTAAAAGCCATACACAAACAGAAATCACACTTCTTTGAGGATCCGGAGGAGGCTGCGGAATCGATGGAAGTCATGCTCTCTCCTGGCACATCGCAAGGGTCGGCACAACCCACCAAGCAAAGGTCGCAATAGTCACGAAAAGAAAAAAACATGCCGGCGGAAAACAAATCATACAGACACGAACACAAGCTCATCTCCAGAACAGGTCATGGAAAGTCAAAAATCAGCGTTACTGGCAGCGGCAGCGCTCGATGAACAAGATCCACTCTTCTCGGCTGAATCATCCTTAGATACTAACCTACACTCGGGCTCAGAGTACAGCATTGCTCTCTTTCTCTCCATCACCCCACAATTCGTAAACGACTACAGGGATAACTAAAATTTTTCGATGTCAAACGGACCCCAATATATTCAGAAGTAGATGGAACACTGAGGTATATGACCTTTGTCCTCGCACTTTTTCACAATGTTACAAATGGCCTGGGCCCGGTCAGTTGCACTATAACTATGATAACTCCGATCTCAGAAGCACTGCAGAGCACAGTACCCACTTCCCCCATTGCTACTGCTTCAAAGTTTAAGTTGTACTGGTATGAATATTGTTTGATAATTTGGTCCACCGTAGTTCCTCTGGGAGACCTTGTATTGGGTTACGTAAAGGGTAATTACTTATTTGACTCACTACTATGTATGTCCTCCAAGGATCCTGAATACCAAGGAGGGACAGGACATAAGACAATATATATACATGTATGGCTATGACAGGAAAGTACACAATAACAACGTGGAATGTTAGGGGCATGGTATCTGTGCATAAGCGGCATAGAATATACTCTCAGCTAAATAGAAGAAAGTTGCATATTGTTTTAATGCAGGAGACACATCTCACTAACTCAAAGGCTGCTAATCTGCACATAAAATCTAGGGGGCAAATATTCCACACATCATACACCGCATTTGCAAGGGGGGCTGCCATATGTATCAGAAACGGTACCCTTTTGTTGTTTTAGACAAAAGAATAGATGTGAATGGCAGGTACGTTCTGATTCATGGCACACTAGACAGCACACACATAGTGATTGGCAGCGTATACGCCCCATATTCTGAGCAGGATAAATTATTAAGCGCTCTTAACACAGTATTAGCTGACTGGGTGGAATATCCCTAGTTTTTGGGGGGTGATTACAATGCAGTCATGGATATAAATCTTGATTGCTCTCACCCACCATTACAGGGAGCCAGCGCCAAGAAACAGGGGCCTCACTACATGGCTGGGCGACGGGCTGGGCACTAACCGATCCTTGGCACACCAAGAATCCGTGCTGCCATGAATATACGTTTTATTCTCCCCCACATATGCTACACACACGAATAGACAGGATATTCTGCTCCCCACCTCTTGTCGCACAAATTGTCCACACCACATGCCTAGAGAAAACGCTACCGGACCACAACCCCCTAGAGGTTATGTTCTCCTGGGGGAAAATCCCTACTCCAATTCCAGCATGGAGGCTGCAACCACAATTACTTGAAGACTCTGTGCTTCTCAATACCCTGGCAACAGCTATCTCTAAATATTTTTCTGAAAATGCAGATACCACATTCTCAAGCCAAACGGAATGGGAGGCATCTAAGACAGTTTGAGGGGGTTCCTATCAGCACATTAGTGGGTGTCCAGCAAATGATTACTAAAGAACTACAGGAAATAGAAGACAAACTGGGCAGATTAGAGCAGGCAGCAGTCTCCAACACCACTAAGGTCGTATCACACATGCCGAAATATTGGAGTGGCTGCGGGTCATAGAATATCAAACAAACACACAAAAACATCATGCGGAAGCCGATAAGTCTGGCACTCTCCTGGCCAGGATCGTGAAGGATACGCCATCCTCCACCACGACACAGGAGGTTACCACGATTGAGGGCACAACAGTGAATACGCAATCGGACATAAACATAGCATTTAGGGAGTACTATGAAACACTAAAAGTGTCACATGGGGACTTGGGGGAGGGAGCATTAGACGAATTCCTGGGTGACCGCAAATTCCCCCAGCTATTAAAAGCACACCAAAAAGATCTTGCAGAACCAATTTCAAAAATTGAAATTAAGAAAGCGATTAAGGACCTCCCACGCAACAAAACTACGGTGCTGGATGGCCTCCCAGTGGAGTTCTATGACACCTTTTCGACAGCACTGCTCCCCCACCAAGATCACCTATACCAGGCAGCATTGGACACAGGATTTCTCTCCCCCCATGATGCAGGCACTGGTCACCTCCCTCCCAAACCCAGGTAGGAACCTAACAGATATTTCCGGGTACAGACCTCTCTCTTTACTAAACACCAAATACAAAATCTTAAGTAAAATACTGTCCCGCCGACTTCTCCACCTCCTGCCACAGCTGATACACATAGATCAATGCGGCTTTGTACCTGGCCCTAGCACCTCTCTTAATATTAGCCGGCTATATCATGTACTGACTTCCACAACCTTGGACCACCCCAGAGCTGGATGCATCTCCCTAGACCTGAGGCAAGCTTTCAACACACTTAGCTGGAACTACATGCTAACTACCCTCCTGAGATTTGGTATCCCGGAGGAGTTTGTACGCTGGGTTAGATTGCTATACACTGCACCCACAGCAAGAGCCCCCTCAGGAGTCCACATTTCTCAGTCCTACCCAGTAGGCTGCAGCACGCGTCAAGGCTGCCTGCTTTCACCACTTTTATTTGTGTTGACACTTGAACCATTAGGCATTAAACTCCAGAATGCAGCAATAGGACATGGAATTAAGATTGGCAATGCCACACACACCTTCTCATTATACGCTGATGATATCATTCTCTATCTAGACAACCTCCACGTATATTTACTCAGTTTCAAAGTATCTCGGGCCTCTCCATTAACAAATCCAAATCTTATGCCTTTTATTTCCACGACGTGGAACAAGCAGAGCCGATTCACTTCGGCCCCTTAGTATTCCCGATTGCGCCCACCACTTTCAAATACCTAGGCATACAAATATATGGAGGTGCACAGGAACTGCTGCATGGTAACCTTGTTTGTGCAGTCAAGGCACTTAAAAATCGAATAACCTTTTGGACCTCACTACCACTTTCAGTGGCGCGTAGAGTCACCATCACAAAAATGGTCATGCTCCCAAGACTGCTCTATTACTTTACTAATTTACCAATAGTGATCCCGATTAGTATCTTTAAGACCCTAAACACACTTCTGTTAGAACTAATATGGGGAAAGGGCCATAGGAGGATAGGGCTCTCTAAAATTCAGTTGGGAACAGACAGTGGGGGCATGGGAGTGCCAGACTTCAGGGCATATTGCTATGCGAGTCAACTCCAGTGGCTATCATACTGGACTGCAGGTCATAACCTCCATGAGATAGGGATGACGCAGCAAACATTGGATCGGGGTATCCTTTATACCCTGTTGTTGCCTAGAGGGCAGACTCCACTGGCGGCTCCCAGTTTACTAAAAGTAGTCCTTATCTATTGGAAAAAAGAAATACAATACACCAATAAGTTACTCCCCTACGCCCCTAATGTTCCACTTCTAGGGATTCCAACACCTACAGGAGTAATCACAGCTAGAAGTATTTCCAAGTGGACACGGGAGGTAGTGAACACCATCGGGTGCTATTCAGTGAAAGTATGCTACTGGATCACGAGAACTTTGCCAGAGAACAAGGTGTCCCGCAATCCCTTTATATTCTACATGCAATCATTATCAGGTACATTAAACAGAATTGGGCTCCAGATAATAAGGAGTCCACCACACACGAATAAGTACATACGCTATACTTCATGAGTACTGGGCGACACTTGATCTGATAGCTTACAGGGGTGTTCGTACCCGTGCGGCAACTTCACTGGTAGCACTTAGATATAAATGGAATGCTGACATTGGGAGAGAATTATCAGACAAGGAGTGGGACTCCCTTCTGAAGTATCCCAAGAAGGTATCCCGTAGCACCACATTTAAATTATTTCAATATATGGTGCTGCATAGGGCCTATCTTACAGCGCACCGATTAAGTAAGATGTACCCGGAGTGGGGGGGTGGCAGTTCTCCCATTGTCTTGCACATGCTGCTGACCTGGTACATATGTTGTGGGCCTGCCCGCGGCTGGTAAACTTCTGTGCAACTATTATAAAGGTCCTAGGGACTGTAACAAATATTGTAGGTGGTGATAAGGTAGAATACTGCATACTGGGGCTGCGCCGTAACAACAAGAAACAGACAGTCAAATCCCGATTTACTAATTTAGCTTTGATACTAGCATAACGATCAATTACCATGAGGTGGAAGTCTGCGGTGCCCCTTGTGGTGCTCACCTGGCATGAATAAGTGGCCAGATGGGGGAGGGCCGAAAGTATGGCGATAAGGAGGGAAGAAAATAGGGGTTTACGGAAGACTCCAAACTCTTTGGAATGGGATGCAATGCTAGAACTATTCACATCCTCTGAACCCCCACCAACGTGATACGCTGTATTGTTTACATTTACTGATCACTCCAAAGATGGAAATACAGAAACAGAGCCACCCAGGTAATAATAATGAAGGAATACGCACAGCTGCATGCCATGCATTTAGGAATATATGTTAAATGCAACAGAACTGCGCAATTTATTGGCCTGCGAGAGGACAGGAGTGGGTCAGGGAGAGGGGAGGGGTTGGAGTCCTTAAACCAGGGAGGAGTACTCCTAGTACTATTATTGTGATATCTATACCAGTTACCACGTTTCATATTGCGGCTCCACCTACTGTAGGTTGTACATGTTATAGTGGTTGATTTTTCCAAAATGTATCACTGGTATGTACCCTGCAAATGTATAATTGCTGACTTGCCAGATTGTTACGCATGAGAATCAATAAAGTGTGTTTTAAAAAATAACCTCATACCCTCAATGCCGAATGTAGTGCTCAAAATCGATAAAGCCGACAAGATTCAAGTCTATTTGATCATTTATAGGAAGCGATAGCTCCACAGAGCTTGTATAGAAATTGGCCATTTTTCAGTGTGGCTATGCTCTGCGTCTGGCATTTCTGCAACAGACAGCATCATGCTACTGACAGTCAGTTCCATGCACTATTAGTGATATTTTATTTATTTTTGTTTGAAAGGTTTTATATAGCGCAATCCAGACCCATCAGGGTATCGAGCGCTGTACATTGAGGCTGAAAAGAAGGGCTGGTAAAAGTGAAAAATCACAGACAATTAAGCGGTTACATTGCAGTTACATCAGATGCACAATGCATGGTAGGTAAGTACGGTCAATGATGTCAAACAGTTAAATATAGTTTGTATGATTAAAGGTCTATTGTTGCAGGAGGTTATTCAGGAGCAATCCTTTGAGTTCTTTTTTAAATGCAGAGATCGAGGGGTTCGTTCTGGTTTAGGGAGGGAGATATACTTGCTGTCCTTTCCATGAAACTGTCATTACACCATAGTATGGTATGGACTCATATTACACTTATGGCCAATGGCAGTGAGAAAGTTCTTTCAATTTTATTACATTTCCTGTGATGTTATTAACATATATTTAATTTAACATTATTTTAATATTTTTCATGCTGGTATTTTTGGCTCATTGTATCAATGGTCTGTAATGGACAAGGAAAGAAGAGATCATTGGTAGCAGAGCAATTCGAAATCGCACAGGGAGTCACAGGAGGAGAGGGCTTCAATGAGGAGGCTCTTCATAAGGTAAAGTCAAAGTTCATAAAGTACAAACACTCAAGAGGAAATTCATCATACGGAATAACTAGCACTGTGGTGCACATCACATACAGACAGAAATTATAATAAGGAGTATGGCCTTGATTGCCAGAAGTATTGTTTTTTTTGCTGCAATGCTGTTGTACAGATTTCCTAAACAGTAAACCTTGTAAATGGAAGGATTTACTAACAAATCATTGGGTCTAGATAATGCATGTTTAAGGGGGATTGCTAAGGCAACTGGATGGCTGACAACAGTAGAAGATTATAATGAGGTATTCCTTGACAGAGGTAGGCACTGCATTATGTGCTAGTGTAAGGTTTTAGTCAGACCATTTCTAAATGGCTACCTAATGCCGAGCCTCAATGATTAGTTAATGAGACTTTATCATATTGCACTAAAATTGTGATGGGCTGCATAATTCTGGGGTTACATGTGTTCCTGCCTGGAGAGGACATGGCCTGGCAGTTCAGGCTGTTCTGTTGCTATTGGAGAAAGAGCAAGACTGATTTGCTTAATTTGCATATTGTTGGAGACTCTAGTGCAGCCCCAAACGATTGCCAGTGGCTGAAATTATTTCAAGCACTTCTTGTATCACCTTGTTTCTTTGTTTCATAATTCAGAGTTACTATAGGTTGGGCAGCATCTTAGTTGGGAGACCCAAGGTAACACAATGGCAGTAGTCTAGATGGGATCATTGTCAAAACAGATATGTCTCACCTCTGGAACCTATTGGGTTTACCAGTACCTCTTAGACATGCTGTACAGCATCCCCAATGTTGTGCAATGTGACTAAATAAAAAAGCCTACAGTGTAATTTCATGAAGTAATCACACACCACACCAACTTGAAGTGGAAAAGGCCACTTTACTAGGACAGATTTGTTTTCATGCCTATTTAACTTAAGCCACAACTTTAACATGTTGTCAACTTCATCAGTACATTAACCTCTTCAGTGCCCACGGTTGCACTGTGCCCATGACGAGACTATCTTGTCATGAACCCCGCCCGCTAATGTAACGCCCGGCACAGGGCGGGGAAAGGGCGTGGCACTGAAGGGGTTAACTCTTGACAAACCCTTTCCCATCAACAATTCACCAGATGTATCAAACATTCCCCCATCAAGTCCAAAAACCGACCTCATTCGTTCATCTTTCATCCACTGTCCTGCTTGCCTTGCCACAGCATCTCTCTCTCACCCCACCCGGCACCCCCCTCAAATGAAGCCTCCTTGCCCTGCTCTAAAGCCAGAAACGTCATCTTCCCCTCAGCTGCGCTTCCCCCCGAGGGGTGGATATGCCAGGACCTGACGCACCATCCTCCAAAATACTGCCATACCTTTCACAATACAACTGTGTCCTACTGTGGCATACCCGAGCCTCTCACTCTGACCCCCATACTGAAGGGTGGGTGGGTGGCACACTTTTTCTGTCCCTGTCTGCCCAGGAGAAAGAGGCAAGAAGAAGGTGACTTGCAACCCCGATTACCCTTAAATAACTTATCCTAAAACCCCACCCCTGCCCTAACCTATTCCCTCACTGTGTCCAGTGGCCTGCTCTACCTTCACAAAGTTGCCCGGGGGAGGAGGGACACTGGCTTCGCCTGCATCTCCCCCCAGGCTCCTCCATCATGAAATAATCACACACCACATCAACTTGAACTGCAAAATGCTACTTTTTTTAGGAAAGATTTGTATTAATGTCTATTTAACTTAGAACACAACTTTAACATGTTATCAACCTTGTCAATACATTAACTCTTGAGAAACCCTTTCCCATCAACAGTTCACCAGAGGTACCCAACATTCCCCCATCAAGACCCCATACCAACCTCATTTTTTCATCTTTCATCCACTGTCCCACTTGCATTCCCCCAGCCTCTCTCTCTCTCTCTCTCTCTCTCTCTCTCTCTCTCACCCAAGCCGGCATCCCACCAATGAAGCCTCCTTGTTCTGCTCCAAAGCCCGAAACATCATCTTCCCCTCCTCTGCACTCCCCTCTCCCCCAAGGTGTAGATAAGCCCACACCTGACTCGCAGCCTCCTAAAATATTGTCATCCAGGAAAACCCTGCAGGGCATTTTTCTGCCCCCTCTCAAAAAAGCTCACATCACAAAACGCTCATTCATAAACTCCTTTACACCAAACCTTCTCATTCTACAATTTCCCAACAGTATCCCTCAACTGAGACAAATGTACCTGAAACAAAAAATGCTCCTCCTCTTTAATGCCCCTATGTGCTATCACTACAATGTCCACAGACCAACAAAAAAACCTCATAGCTGTGTTTAATTTCCGTATAGCTTTGTTAATAACAGCATGCTTCAAAGTCTCCCTCCACAGTCACCTAGGTATGAATGCTGTTCAAATCAGATACGTCTCAGCAAATTTCTTTTTGATCAATTGCAAATCCTCCTTTGTTTGTTGCAAAAGTGTTACTCATGAAAGCTTCAACAGATCAACCAAGCTATGGCTGTCCCAATCCTGAATTACTGTATACCGTAGCCCCCCAGGCCCACCCCCAGTGTCTGCAAAATCATCTGCAACACCGCAAATAATTGAAAAGCAGTCACTCTCCTGCCATCCTTATGACAGAAAATGTCCTCTTGTCTATGGCCCGACCACATCAAAAAACGTTGCCATTCTCTACTGGGCACGCATTTGCCCTTCCCCCATCACTGAGTCACACCCATCTGTCCCTGCCTGCCTAATCAGTCTTAGAACTTCTCAGTCAGATCCTCAACTGGCAATGCTCCAAATGCACATCATAATGCCCCACCCCATGCTCCTGGCATTGCCAAGAAGTTCCAAAAACCTAAAAGCAACAAAAAACATCCACAGCATGCATGAATGAAATACAACAGACTCAAAGCGATCATCACAACAGACCGGCAAAATCTCTAAACTGTGTAACAACAATTTGAACATATTAGCCTTCCTCACTGCAGAACCTGGATGATGCTTCTTCTCCCTGCCCTTCATGATCCAACGTAAGATCTACCCCTGCGCAGGGTCGAAGCCCCAGTAAAGCTTCCCATAAAAAGACAGCCCTGCTAACTTCCTGCAATGGTGGTAGGAGATATACCATTATCAAAACAATGCAAAAAAAAACAAGTACTCTCGCATTACTTTGGTCTGTGCCCATCAAGTGACGACTCCTATGAACCCCATTCAAAGCTGCTGAACTCACTCCATGCCAGCTGATAACTCCTCCTCGTCGAGTCCTCCAAGGACCTTCCAACCAGCTCTATCACTCTCACTTTCCCCACACCCAACTTTTGTGTGGTAACTGTGTCTTCCTGTCTTCTGCTCCTGTTGCCAGCACACAAAACCTCTGCCACAGTGAATGAGATAAAAAAATCTGCTATATCATTGTTCACTCCAGGCATGTGACAGACCAAAAAAACACATTAAACTGTAGGCACAGAAACATAAGCAATAAGCGCAATAAGGTCAGGCACCTTCTGTTAGTTCACCAACTCCACTACTGTCATATTGTCAATATTAAACATCACGGTTCTGTTTGCCAGTTCTCCACCCCACACCACCAAGGGGAACAATTCCAGAAAAGCAATGCTCGTCCCTTGTCTCAGCCAATGCTCAGGCTACTGCTCCGCACACCCCATACCATCCCAGAACAAGCCAAAACCATTTGCACCAGCCATGTCAGAAGGAAATTGCACCTTCTAAATGATGTCGAGCTCCAGGAACAACATGGACACCCCACTGAACTTCTCTAAAAACATGAGTCAGATACATAGGTCAGCTCTCACAGCCAATGAGATGGGCAATCTGTGATGTGGTAAATACACACCAGACATTGACAAACCTAGCAATCTGCAAAATGTCCTGCCACCTCTCAGCACCCTACCCACAAAGTTCAAGAAACCCATAAGCTTTTGCCTTTTTTGCAATTCCAAATGTCTCATTCCAATCACCTCATCCAAGAAATTGCGTAGTTCCAGAATTTTGCCCTACTGCAAACTTGCCACCAACTCCTGTGTGTCCAACTCGACGCCCAAAACATCTAGACTGTGGACATGCCTTCAGTTTTTTCTGGGGCCAATGGGACACCCAACTCACCTGCTAGAGCATGTAAATGCAGCAATGCTCTGACATTCAACTGTATCTTTTCAGCCCACAAACAAGAAATCATCCAGATAATGCGAGGCCGTTCTGTGTCCACTCTTCCTAGAAAAAAAACACTGCAAGAATGTGGCAAATGTCTCGAACAGTGCACACAACACGGCACAGCCCATAGGCAAGACCGTGTCCACATTAATAGCCTTTCCAAATTGCATGACCAGCAAGTGGAAACCCGCTGGATGTATTGGCAATAGCGGAAAAGCAGACTTGATATCACATTTGCCCAACTTCACCCCTTTTCCACACTGACGCACCAGTCTCAAAGCCTCAGCTACCAAGGCATAAACCACTTTTGTTCGATCTGTGCAATGAAATCACCTTTGGGCCTTTTTTGGAACAATGTTTTTGGAACAATCTCAGGATACAAAAACTTTAAAATACTTAGGGGTACGAGGCAGGGGTGCCCGCTTTCACCCTTATTATTTGCACTCTCCATGGAACCTTTTATAAATTCATTATCAATTCAATCACATATTATCCCATTAGAACTCGGTTCTAATTCTCTGAAAATCACTGCTTACGCAGACGATATCGCTATATACTCTACTGATGTAGAAAAAGCTCTTACCATGATAATAGAAGAATCTAATGTTTTTGGAACAATCTCAGGATACAAATTAAATTTAAGTAAAACACAAGTTATATTAAACTACAAACCATTGACCCCAGTTCAAGGTACTTGCCGGGTGGCGACGTATTTAGGTATTAAAATTTCTGCTAAAGTAAGTGACATAAAAAACCTGAATTATGACGCCTTATTGAAAGAAACAGCTTGCGTACTCAAAAAATGGCATAAAATACCTCTAAGCCTTATAGGCCGGATTAATTTAATTAAAATGAAGATTTTGCCCAAATTTATGTATCTATTTAGGTCTATACCCTTATGTGTTAATAATTCTTTTTTTAAGAAACTAGACGGGATCTTAAGCAGCTATATTTGGGGATATAAGAAAGCTAAAAGATCGCTTGCCCTGCTTAAATTACCAACTAATAAGGGTGGCTTAAACTTCCCCGATTTTAAATTATATTTTTTGGCAACTTTTTTCGGCCGCTTGCGTAGTTTATTTTTAACTAATAATCAATACTACTACCACCAACTCATGTTAGGTAATGACTCTAATTGCTTCCTCGCAAGAGTTAACGACCCCAACTATTTCAAAAGGGTTAAATTTAAGACTGCGAGAGAGACAGCTGCGGTTTGGAAAACTTTATTAACCACATGTAAGACCTCTTTTTTTCATTCTATGCTTGTTTTGTGGGGTAATCCTGGGCTACCAGACATATTCAATGACGGACGTGGGACTGTCTGGGCTAATTTAGGAATTAATTTGTTGGGTGAGCTATATGGTAACCAGGGATTTTTAGATTTCACAACACTTAAACTTCTCTTTAATTTAACGGATGGTATGCGATTTAAATATATGCAAATCAGAGATTTTCTGGTTGGTAGAATGAAAATCAATCAAATCTCAGACTCAGATTTATGGACATGTTTCTACTCAAAAAATCAGAAGTCATTAATCAGTAAGGGCTATAAATGCTTAATTAATTTTAAAGAGGATAACTGTCCAAAAATTGCTCTGAAATGGGCTTCTAGATTAGGGACTAATATTACCCCCACTAAGATTTCGGCGTCACTTTGTAATATTAACAAAGTGGTACAATCTTCAAGTCTGAGGATTCAGTTGTACAAAACCATCTGTTTTCTATATTATACACCGTTTAGAATTTCTAATTGGTTTTTAAATCTTACATCAAGCTCTCGCTCCAAGTGCCCCAAATGTGATCTTGTTGCGGCTGATATCATTCATATATTTTTTTCATGTCCAGCTTTGTCTGAGTTCTGGTCCGGATTTGAAAATATTTTATTGCAAAAACAAATTGTTCTTGGCCCTCTTTCGTCATTGTCTATATTATTAGACATACAATCTGAGAATTGCCCACATAAAGATCTATTAACTGTATTAGTTTCTTGTGCTCGACTGACAATTGCCAGGGTATGGATATCTCAGAAACCCCCACATATCATGGAATGGTGGTTTTTAGTTAATGAAATTTATACTATGGAGCGTGCTATTGCCAAAACGAGGGGATTGAAATCTATGAAAAAATGTGATAAAATTTGGGGAACTTTTCTTTAATTTTACTTTTTGCTATTACGTCTCTATTGTGTATTTATGTGTATGGCCTATTGGATATCAAATGTACATGTTATCAGCTAATCTTTGCTTTTTGTTTTTCTGTGTTGTCAATAAAAAAAATTCAAAAAAAAAAAACGAAATCACCTTTGGGCCATGACAAGTCATCATCCGAAATTCCTCATTTGTCTTCTTCGGAACCACCTCTAATGGGGAGGCAGGGCCACTCACTACAGAGGCCTATTATTCTCCCTTCCTCAATATCTTTCTACAGCTCAGCTGTCACCATGTGTCACAGTCTTGCCTGATTACAAATTGTCTGCCCACCAACATACCAATGGACCCTGGTAACCCAAACGGAAAACCTCCCTGAAACGTCACTTGAGCTTCAAGGCAGCTTACCGTGCAGGGTACAACTGTAGGAATGGTAGCAGCCCTTCCACCATAACCACAGTAGGGACCATTTGGTGCAGCCTGTGCTGAATATCCTCTCCCTTTGTTCTGCTTCCACTGCTCCCCTGGGCTGGCCAATGTGCAACATTTTGCAATGAGGTGCCTACACCCGCACTTCGAGCACTCATGCTTGACATTCCACAGCTGTCTTGAGCAAAACTCTTTATTAAAGTTTAAGCAAGTTGTGCATGTTCCCTGTCCCCTGCTGTGCGGGGTGGTATTGAAAGAGCCAATATGTTACTGGCAGGGCACTCGCCATATGAGTAGTAGCTGGTGGATGAGTGGAAGACATTCATTTCAACCAGGGCCAATTCCACGACCCTCCATGGCTTCTCTGAATTCAGACAAACCATTGCTCTGAATTTCTCATCATAATCAAGCCATACATAACCCCCAAAATTCATCTGCGCCTTCTGAATGATATCCATGTACTTGAAAAGAGCTATTGCCTTCTCTGTGTGTTTCTCGCAATAAATACTGGCATAAATCAGAAAAGCCAACGTCCAGTTTTCCACATTAATTGGCACCCTGGCTCTCCTTACCAGCTCCCATTCCTCCTCTTTAGCACCCTCCTCCGCCTGAATATCCCTGTGCAATAGCTTAAAGACATCCACATATTCATGTTTCCAAATTCTGTTCTTGGTCTTATCCGACAGATGGGACCCTAAAGGCAATCCCCAAACCCATTAATGGCAGCTTCTTCCTATGCTGTGCCCAGTCTTTGTCCTTTTCCCCTTCCTTGTCTTCCCCTGACCCTTCAGATGTCTGCACCTTGCTTTGCATCTGTTTGTTTCACTTTCACAGCTAGTCTCATGCTTTGCCCTCAGACTTTGCACCTTGGCATCCGCAACCCTTGCCCCCACTGCAGCCACTATCCCTTCCCCCACCCCAAACAATCTGCAGCGCATCTTGCTTGCTGCCATGCTCCCTTTATTACAAACTGACCACCAACCCCTCGTACCTTGCGGCAGCCTATCACCATATGACATGTGAAAAACACCAAGATTGCTCCCCGTATCCTTGCCATCATTACCCCTTCACTGTTCCGACAGCATCATCCCCATGTGCCCTCATCATCTCTCACCTCTTCATCCTCCCATTTGTCACTTTCTGCGCCGTATTGAAACAGCAACTCATTCACACCATACATCTCACAGTCACTCGCACCCCCACTATTACAACTCCGTTTCCCCACTGGGGAAACCTCGATCCCATTTAGTAGGTGATTACTGCATCTGCCATCCGCACCCAAGCTTGCGGCATAAGGAGGGCCGCTGAAGATGCCCCCACCTCTTCTGACCAACATCCCAGGGCCACGTTATGCCCAGTTTGCTTTGCCACACTTTCGTCACCCTCTCCCGCTGGCATTGCCACCAGCTCGACCTCCAAGCTGCACCAACCTGCAGGGCCACTTTCACCAAGGGCCCCAAGAGCCGCACCAGCTCCCACTACCCCTGCCCGTTCTCTTTCCCCCGCTGGTACCCACAATCACTGCCCCTGTGGACCCCCTTTACTGCTGCCCACACTTTGCCTGCCTCCCCACCCACACACCCTATGTCCCAGATACCTTGCACTTTCTTATCCAGGTGACTCAGGTCCTTCTTGGCATCCCTCTCTGTACATACCCTGGCCCACTGTTTCTCAGTGTTACGCAGCATATGTCTCTGTTCCCAGATTTTAGACTCAGTGTCCACATGTCGCCATTTGGATGGTTGCCTGTTGTGGTAGAAAGAAGACTTCTCCAGTCAAAGGTAAGTATAATATTGCTGTTTATTTCACAAAATAAGTATGAGCGTACTGAGCCCACGGCCACTCCTCTATCGTCCTCGGTGCTACTGCTCCAACAGTAACTATTCGAGCAGAATACCCAGGACAGAGGACATGGAACGTGAGCCATACATTTGAGAGAATACATTTGTGCTCCCGAGTGGGAGCAAGGGGCAATAGCAAGTTGTACTGAGTAATAATAAAGGACAACTTGTTCAACATAACATCATCCTTCCCTTTTCAAAAAAACAGAACTAAATGTTAAGCACATAGTATGGAAGGAAAATGGAAAGAAAATTAAAAAAAAGAACACACAATGAAAAGAAATGAATAAAATTTCACATCAAATAATAATCTTTGAATTTTAGAAGAAATTAAACATTTTGAGAATCACTGTAAAAGGCCCTTTGAATTGAAGGCCTTGACTCTCTATTAGATGTACTCAAACTTCCCAAACTGGAACTAGAGGGAAGACTTTCATCATTGAAAGACATACAAGAATATGAATCATCAATCCTATGAGGCACCTCTCTGCACGAACTAGCACCTCCAGTGTCAGAGGAAGTACCACAAGCAAAATGATGAGCACCATCCTTCTGAGAAACATCCCAGCCGGAACTTCCCACATTACACTCATTATGAACAACAACTTTGTTTTTGGCAGCTACAATTTTTGAAGCTTGGTCCTGAGTAACTTTAAAAAGACTTCTCCTGCTCCACCACCCTCTCCTTTCCAAAAGAAGAGCACCTTTAGGCACTTTGTCAGGTAGAGTAAATTTTGACTCTCCTTTCCTGACCCGATTGGGTTTTTTAATAAGAACTCAGTGTTCAACTAAATACTCAACCTCTTTGGTGCTGTTTTATGTTCAAAATATTTAGTAATCGCTCCCGGTTTCTTAGACGCTTTGTTTCTCATATGCCCAGAGTTAGCATTTACTTCAGTTTCATGGGAAAACTCTTTCATCCATTTGGGACACAATTTTCACCTTGGTTGTCTGTTGTGTAACAATTTGAATGGGAATATACTGGTGGTACTGTAGGGTGTAGTGTGATAACGCCAAACTTTCTCTCTAAGAAATTTATCAACCTGCAGGCCAGAAGATATGCCAGTCTGCACCCTTTCCTTCAAAAATATGTTAACACGTTCTACCATGCCATTATAAGTTGGAGAGTACAAAGTCACTTGCAAATATTTAATACCCAAGTTCTTGATAAATTGTGTCATTTGATGAGACTTGAACTGAGTGCCAATATCAGTTACAAGTTCATTTGGAGGTCCCTCTACCTCAAAAACTTAGTGAAGAAAAGTAATGACAGATATGGCATCAGGAGTGGAAACAAAATTGAAATAAATCCATTTGGCCAGATAGTCCACAATAACTATCAAATACTTTTTATTGTTTGGAAGCAGTTCAAAGGGACCAGCGAAATCAAGTGCAAATTGATCTCAAGGTGCATTAGGTAAGGGAACCATATGTATATTGGATTCAGTTGTCTTCCAATGTTTGTCAAAAACCAAGCAAGTACTACAACCTGACACCCATCTATTTACTTGTGCATCAAGTCCGGACAACCAATAATATTGCTTCAACTTCCGGATAGTAACTGTGTTTCCCAGGATGCCTTTATGAGCATCATGAAACAACGATTCTCTCGATTTGGTGGGTGGTACCAACAACTCATGACGAAATAAAAATCCCTCAACTACAGATAACTCATCTAAAACTTGTGCAAACACTTTGAGCCCAGCCTTCAGATTCCTTTCTTAAGGCCCCCTGTACTTGACATGTTTAATGACCAGTTTAAGAGTGAGATCATAATTGAGGGCATTCAACCACACTTCTCTTGAAATAAAATCTTGTTTTTCTGAAAAATCTCCAATGAGCGCCACAACACGCTCAACCTCCTCTTTAGATTCATTCAACTTATCATCACAAATAGGCATCCTAGACTGGCAGTCAGCCCTGGTATTTTTTTTACCCGGTAAATAGTGTATCGTAAAGTTGTATTCTTGTAACTTAAAAAATATGCAAACTAACCAGGCAGAGGCCATAGCAGTACCTTTGCTATTAAGTAGGTTTATAAGGGGTGTGTGGACTGTGAACACTTGAAATTGGTTACCCCACAAAAATGTCTTAAACTGAGGAAATTCAAAATATGGCCCGTCTTTGCTTGTAACACCACCACGCTGTTGCCCTCACTCAGGCCCCCTTCAACATTCATAGCGTTTCTTTCACGTTCTATACTGTTGCACATATTACACGACCTTTCCTGTTTCCCCGAGCTAAGTCCACTCTGAGACCCGGCTCGAAGCAACTAATCCCCCAGATAACCATCTATTGACCCTTGGTGACCGTTCTCGGCCTCTCTAGTTGTTTTACGAATCACCATCTTCAACTCGCAAACACGTCCTGTCGTAAATTAATTCAACCTAGGAATGGCTATGCCACCTGACCTATAGGGTCGGGTAGAGAACACGACCTTAGGGAAGGAATTTCTATTACCCATTATCTTGTATCTTGTACAAAGAATGTTTTCTTGTGGATGATTTGTATTTTTATTGCACCTTGTGGCGGTTGTTGCTTTAGGGGATTCAAGCGCTACAAAAGACTGTGAGCCACAGATTGAAGTGGCAGTCTCCTGAGATCCTACCACCGATGTACTTCTAGGACAACTGTACTTAGCTGCAGCTAATAAATTGAAGTTCCTATGCCAGACAGAGTGTTCGTGTCTCTGTAATTTGGAAGGCGAACTCAGAAGATTTCAGGCGTATCCTGCACCGCTGGGCTTTAAAAGCCTGATTCTTCAATTTGGTGCCCTCTCTGAGGACGCTTCAGAGGTCGTGGGTCCAGCCCGAGGATCGTGAGGAGCCCCGTAAGGAAATTCCGGAGGACGCGCACCACGTGATCGACCCCTGCATGTCGTAAGTGGACCGAAGGTTTTTTACCGTGTGGCTTCTCCCTGCCAATGGCTGAAAAGACCTGCTGCCCTGACTGCGGCCACGCTTTGGCTCCCTTTGGTTATTTGTATCGCGAGACATCAGACGGACCTCTGTTGGCGTACGGACACATCTGGATAAGTTAAGTATAGTGGCCACTCCTTTGTCTTTGTTTTGTTCGACTTTTGCAAAAGCCGAAACCGAGGGGTGAGTGCAGTTTGTGTACGATAAAGTGACTATTTAAACCCCTTGAAGTTTGTACAGAAACTAGTGTTGCAGCGATGCCTGGTTTCAGTAAATTTGGAAATTGGTTTGGTTGTAATCGCGATAGGGCTTCCCGACTGGAGGATTCTTGTCCAATTCCTCCGGCCGGAACTCCCACTTATGAAGTATATTCTAAACATAGTATTGGCCCCATAGCTTTTAATGAGGCGTGGGTTCGCTATACTAGAAAAGATGGTGTTTTAAGATGGCCGCAGAACGGCAGTTATGAGCTCAACATTTTAGATAATTTGGAGAACACTTTGTTTAAACGAAAAGCCCGGCCGGCTAGGTTTGACTCTTTTCGCCTATGGCGGAAGGAGGCCAAACAGAAAGAAATAAAACAAGCAAAAAGGGATAGGAGGGATATGTCTATTTTGCAAGCTGAGCAACAGTTTAAAAATAATGAAACCAATCATGCGATTGAGGTCTCAGATAGGCAACATCGTATGGCGGTAGATAAATGTTATCCAGTGTTGCCAACTTCCCCTACGGAGAAAAATGTGGACCCTGAGAAGGATCCTTTAATGTCCCATCTGCTGAGATTACCCCAGCCCTATGCGCAGGGAGCTAATGTACCTTTTGGATTACCGCCTGCCCCCGGAGCGAATGCACCTTTATTGTTAGCACCTGCCCCACCTGTTCCACCTTTTGTCCCACCTGTCGCTCCCCAACCAGTTCCTGCACCCCCACCACAGTCTTCTCCGGCATTGCTGAGCTCTCCCTTACCTTCGGCTCCCTCTGTAAATATTACTTCCTCTTCTGCTCCGCCTAATATTCTGTCTCCTGTTCTAATGACGAATTCTCCCTCCGCTCGGAGGCGAATGATCGATACAGTTTCTGGCCTTTTGTCCCCTCTCTTTGGGACATTTCAAATGACCCCGGTTCCTCCTCGTAGACAAACTCGCAGTCAGTTACCAGGTCCGGAGGAACGGGAAGTGCTAGACCTTCAAGCCCGAAGGTGGATCACGAATGGCCCCCAGTATAGTGTGCAAGATATTATGGTCACCTTTCGGCAGTTTGAGGCACCAACGCAGAGATATGTTTTTGATGCTATGTGTGAAATTTTAAGTCAAGAGTGGGAGGATATGGGTTTGGGACGAGCCCCTCAGGGCCTGCTCGATGTACAGGCCGAGTTTGATAGAGGACTGATTGTGGGCGCAGAGGTCGAGGACGCGGTAGGAACGCATGTCACTTTTAGAACGATGCTTGCCTGCCGGTCCTTGCCGAAAAGCGATCCCTCCGTCAGGCGAAAATTAAAGCACTATCCCATGAGAGAGGTTCCCCCAGTGTGGAGAGAGGAGGTTGCAGCCCAGGGTGCTAATCCTCTTATACCTGCTCACTTTCAACGCGTGTGGGTACACGTTCCATGGAAGCGATCTGAGGTATTGGCCCTTAAACAGTCGTTACCGGACCCCCGTAAAAATCCTGCAGGGTACTACAAAGAGTTGTCTCAAACTGTCGATGCATGTATCATGAATTTGGCCGATATAGACATGCTAATGGGTAATGTGGTCCCACAACCGTTATGGGCTAGGATTCGGAAGGAGGACCATGTAGGGGAACTGGGGGGTGATTGGGCTGCCATACTAGCCGCGGACAGACTCCAAGTGGGTGGTGCCAAACATGAACCTCTAATTACAGAACTCCCAGCTAGGATCATTGCCTCACTGAAGACCATGATGCCCCCTCTGCGAGTTAATTGGGATAAGTTAGCAGCTTGTAAGCAGAAGGCGGATGAAAACGTCTCTGATTTCGTCACTCGTTTCGAAGAGACGTTCATCGATCATAGTGGTCAGGATATGAGAATGGAAGGTGGCCAACGATTGTTTGTAGACAAATTTGTGTCTAACTTAGTTCCGGAAATATCTAATAAGTTGAAGAATTCCGAAAGCGCTTGGGCGGTCTCCTCCTCGGCCCAGATATTGGCTACTGCCCAGTATTATGAAAATAGGGATAAAGAAGAAAGAGAGAAACTTGATAAAAAGACCAAAGAGTTGAAAACAAAAGTTCTTTTACAACAGGCTTCTCCTCCTCGCCCTGCCCAACGTGAATATCAGCCGTCTCCACCATACCAGAGACAGTCGCAGAGGGCTGGGCCTTTCGTTCCCCGACCCCCACTGGGCCAAAATCAATGCGCTTACTGTAAAGAAGAAGGCCATTTAAAGTATAATTGTCTGGCTCTGTTACAGCGCACGAGCGGTATTTCCGCGTCACGAGGCCAGAGTGGTTATCAGTCAGCACCAAGAGGTAGAGGACGAGGTACGCCACCTAATAACCAACGTTCCATGCCCCCTGGAAACTCCACGAATTATTTTGATCAACAAAATGTTCAGTCTACCAACTATTACAACAGTGATTACTATACTGAGGATGAGAGTCAGAATTCCCAACCTAACTAGGACAGCCATGGACAAAGTAAGGGAGTAGTATCAGTTCCAGTGGACCATAGTGGGCCTTATGTTAATGTGGAAGCACTAGGTGTTACAGAGCCATTCCTATTAGACACTGGTGCAACAAAGAGCTCTATGATTCACTCTAAACTCCCTGGGGCACCTTTGTCTGGCTGTACAAATGTTTCTGTAGGTTTTTCTGGCGCCCCAGTTCAAAACCCAGTTTCATGCCCTTTGCCCATTTCAATAGGCCCTTACAAGATGGAGGCCCCGCTCCTTTTAACGACTGGTTGTGGTGAAAATTTGTTGGACTTAGATTTATTGAAGAGATTGTATGCGACATTACATTGTTCCCCTTCTGGTGTACGTCTTACCTTAGGTAAGAAATTGGCCTCACCGATGTACTTGTCTAAAGATCAGCTTCCCCCTGAATTACAATCTCTTCCAGCCACCATCTGGGCCACCGGCCCCAATGATGTGGGCCTCCTGCGGATTCCTCCCTACAGTGTAACACTCAAGCCTAATACTAAATTTCCTCGCATTCCACAGTATAAAATTTCCAGTGACGGCGAGAAAGCTCTTTTGACTATAGTTCATGATTTGGTACAAAACGATGTGGTTGAAGAGACTAGGGGAAATGTATGTAATAGCCCCGTTCTGCCTGTTTTTAAACGAACCAACCCTTCTCAGCCACCTGTCTACCGTTTTGTGATTGATCTCAGAGAGGTCAACAAGATTGTGATACCTCAATTCCCTGTTGTCCCGGATATTAATGCCCTGCTGACGATGATACCAGCCTCAGCATCCTGGTTTTCCGTCATTGACCTCAAAAATGCTTTCTTCAGCATTCCCATTGCGGAGGAAAGTAGGGATATTTTTGGCTTCTCCTTAGCAGGCCGAAGCTTCCGGTTCAAGCGAGCTCCTCAAGGCTATTGCGAGAGCCCCTCCATTTATAGTCAAGCATTGAAATCGCAGCTCGATACTTTGTGTTTACCACCAGGAGCCACTCTCAAACAATATGTGGATGACCCGTTGGTTGCAGCAGATTCTGAAGAAACTTGTAAAAAGGCTACCATTTCACTGCTACGCCACGTATCTGACCACAACCACAAAGTTTCACCATCAAAATTGCAATATTGTTGCCAAGAGGTTACCTACCTAGGTCATCTCTTGTCAAAGGAGGGACGGCGATTGACCCCAGAACGTATCCAAGCAATTGCCCAAATGCCTATTCCATGTACGCAAAGAGAGGTGCGTGCCTTTTTAGGTATTACCTCTTATTGTAGACAATGGATCCCCAATTTTTCCCTCCTGGCAAAGCCCTTGTTGGCACTTACTCTTAAAGATACACCACACCTGCTTCCATGGACTGCGGAATGTCAGAAAAGTTTCACTGATTTGCGCACTGCCTTGTGCTCTGCCCCTGTGTTAGGTACTCCTGATTACAGTAATCCTTTCACACTCTATGTTCATGAGAATGAAGGTTGCGCGTTATCAGTGTTAACGCAACAATTTGGGGACAAGCAACGCCCCAGTGCCTATTTTTCGGCCACGTTAAATCCAGTGGCCAAGGCATTACCTAGCTGTTTGAGGGCTACAGCAGCAGCGGCAGTTTCCATTCGCCAGTCTGCTGGATTGGTATTAGCAATACCCTTATGGTCATGGTACTGCATGCTGTAGATACCCTCCTAAATAGAACAAAGACTCAACACCTCACGAGTGCCCGCCTTTCGGGGTACGAATTGACACTCTTGGCTAGCCACATACACATTAAGCGATGTAATACCTTGAACCCGGCAACATTGCTGCCAATTCCAGTAGAAAATGACACTCAGGAGCAACACGACTGCTTCCTCCGCACGGAGGAAGAGACAAAAGGCAGAGTTGATTTGAAGGATACTCCACTCCCGGACCCGGATGGGATCTTATGGGTGGACGGTTCTTGTTTTAAGCTTCCCAATGGTGAAACTACCTCAGCCTATGCAGTCACTACTTTATACACTGTTGTAGAAACAGCGCGTATTATACATAACTCAGCCCAGGCAGCTGAATTGATAGCACTGACTAGAGCTTGTGTGTTGGCTGAAGGAAAAAGGGTGAATGTGTATACTGATAGTCAGTATGCGTTTGGAGTGGCCCATAGTTTTGGCCGCCTGTGGAAGGAAAGAGGGTTCCTCACATCCCATGGCACTAAGGTACAGCATGGCCAATTGGTAAATTACCTCCTTGAATCGCTCACCTTGCCCACTCAGATAGCGATTGTGAAGTGTAGTGCGCATTAGAAGATCATTGATGATGTAGGTCAAGGAAATGCTTTCGCAGACCACATAGCAAAAGAGACAGCTAGAGACACTACACGCCGCATGTATGTTGTGGGCTCTGCTAGATGGGTTGCACAAGGAGGGATGTGTGAGAATACTGTGGACAGTGTGAAAATGATCCAGGCAGAGGCCAAAGAGAAAGAATTGAGCAAGTGGAAGGAAAGTATAGGAAGATTGGATGTGACAGGGTGCTGGACAGACTTGCCAGAACATCAACGCTGGTTGTTACCAGATGCTTATTTACTCCCAGTAGTTACCATGGCACATGGTCCAGCCCATATTAGCGCTAAAGGTATATGCAAGCTTCTGGCTCCGGTATGGAAGAATGTGGGGATCCCTAAATGTGCAGACAATCTGGTTAAGCATTGTATTGTATGCTTGATGCATAACCCGGGGAAGGGAACACCAACACCAGCAGGACACTTTGCTCCCCTAACTTACCCTTTTGAGGTTTTATCAATAGATTACATCCACATGGAACGATGTAACAATCTGAAGTACGTTCTTGTTGTGGTATGTGCCTTCTCCCGATGGGTAGAGGCCTATCCCCTGAAAGATAATACTGCTCTATCCACGGAAAAAGTCCTTTTGAAGGAGTTTCTGCCAAGATTTGGGTTACCAAGAATTATTTGGAGTGACAACGGAAGTGAGTTTGTGGGTCAGATCATGCAGAAAGTATGTGCAGGCCTTGGCATTCAACAAAAATTCCACGCAGCAAACCATCCTCAGTCAGCAGGTTTGGTGGAATGCTATAATGGCACCCTTAAGCTTAAGCTGGCGAAAATACAAGCCAGCACGGGTCTTGCCTGGCCTGATGCCTTGCCCTTGGCTCTCTTATCCACCAGAACAACCACCCATTCCCGTATGGGACTTAGTCCTTATGAGGTTGTCTTTGGACGCCCAGCAAATGTTTGGGGAGTCCTAAGGCCAAAGAAATACTCTGAGATAGAGCATCCATTGTTGATTGACTATTTACATGATCTAACCACTAAGTTACGTGTCCTTCATCAACAGGTACAAGATACTTTGCCCCAGGCTTCAACGGATCCTGGTCACACCATACGGCCGGGAGACTGGGTCTGTGTCAAAAACTTCCAGAGGTCAAAGAACTTGGAACCTCGCTGGAGAGAACCCCGTCAGGTGATCCTGACAACGCGAACTGCAGTAAAGGTGGTCGGCAAAAGGAACTGGGTACATGGGGTACATTGCAAGAAAGTGCCCCTACCATTGCCTTATGATTAATGGGTTCATCAACAAATTAGTGAATCTGAATCCGGAAAAACACCAAAATTTGAACTATTCAGTGATGCACGCCTAGACTTTGCCGGAGCAGGACAAGATGACGACAAGGCCCTCCAGACAGCTATACCACCGGCAGTGAAATTGGACACTACTAAACCACATCTCCTTTTCCAAGAACAAACTGTACCTGGTTCCCAGAGGTACGATTTGAGGCCCAGACTGAACAAAATACCTCAAAAATGCTTAATTGATTTTTGTCTTTATCTCGATTTCCACATGATTGCAGGGCCGTGATCGTAAGTCTCAGAATTGTGACCCAAATGTGGCTCTAGGCCTGTGGGACTTGTAGGAAAGTATAAAGAACTACAGACAATCACAGCTGAGTGAAGCAACCTCCCGTCACGGGCAATATTTAGAGCTGGAAATGACTGTTAACAAGGGAATGGACAAAATACAAACAATGAGCCCAAAGCATTGTAAATTATTGCATAATCGTTTTATAGTGGTTTTAATAATATTGATTTTGATATGTATTATATTGTCTTGTATAGGATGGGGACTACACATAATTTTTACACAGCCTACTCCCAAAGTTACGGTTGAAATGCATACACATGGCACTCTACCACCTCATGTTGAGTCAAGAAGGAGTGAATTCCGCAACAACACATTTGTTTCCATGCTACACCAACATCAATTGACCACTAATGCGATGAACTGTTGGGTTTGTGGTCTTCTGCCAAGTTCAGTGAATACTGGAATGCCATACATTACCCTTCCCTTTTCATTTAATGGCTCTTGTAGTGCATGGTGGGAATTGAGCGCCAGTTGGGTCTTTTCTGGAGATGGGGATACACAAGAAGTAAGGAGCTTGGGAGTACATCTATACCATTTATGTTGGCGAGACAGAAAAAGGATATATGGGACGGATAGTGAGAAGTCAGAATATGCAGATCGCCAAACCAAATCTACGGATTTCTATTTTCTGCCCTCTAATAGAACCTCTCGAAAAGGGCAAACTTTTCTAGTGGTACCTGGACAAGCACCATTCTGTATTAGGAAAGGAGGGTTAGAATATAAAGGTACAAGCAATTGCCAACATATTGTGACCTTAAATGGGACAGATTGGCCTCGCATGGTTCCCTCACATAACACATACTTTGTGTGTGGAAATAAGGCTTACACTTCTCTACCAGGTAATTGGAGAGGCACTTGTTACATCGCTTGGTTGTTTCCCCCTACATATATAGCAGATGCCAAGCATCATTTACAGAAAAGAGGGGTGGCGTCTGGCCAGGATACGTCAGGACAAGAAGTCGGGGATGTCTTGAAAGGACTCATCCCATTCTGGGGCTCAGTAGCCAACAGTAGAGACATAAGACAACTAATTCGAGTTGTAGAAGCCACTGTCAATGAAACAGCTGGAGCTCTGAGTAACATCACTGCAGAACTCGCTGCTGACCGCCTTGTCACGCTTCAGAATAGGATGGTATTAGATATCATTTTTGCTGACCGTGGGGGCGTATGCAGATTGATCGGATCTAGCTGCTGCATTTTTATTCCAGACAACGCCCCTACAGTATACCAAGCCATCTCTAAGCTACATAAGATCGCGGAGTCCGTTCACCAGGATGAAGGGAATTGGTCTCTGATGGGATGGTTTGGGGGACTACTGTTTACATGGGGATGGAAGATTCTTACCTTTGTCGGAGCGACTTTGGCTATTCTCTTCTCATGTTGCCTTTGCCTACAATGTGGTCCAGCTATATGCGGACTCTGCGCCACCCTGTGTGTTCCAAATCCGGTATCACAGAAAGCAGCAAACACAAAGATAATGCTGCAGCAACAGCTTGTAGATTTCATGGCTATTGAAGTTGATTCAGATTAACACCAGCCTCTGGTTTCTTTGCCTGAGTAATGGCAAAAGGAGGGTCTGAGGAAATTCAAAATATGGCCAGTCTTTGCTTGTAACACCACCACGCTGTTGCCCTCACTCAGGCCCCCTTCAACATTCATAGCGTTTCTTTCACGTTCTATACAGTTGCACATATTACACAACCTTTCCTGTTTCCCCAAGCTAAGTCCACTCTGAGACCCGGCTCGAAGCAACTAATCCCCCAGATAACCATCTATTGACCCTTGGTGACCGTTCTCGGCCTCTCCAGTTGTTTTACGAATCACCATCTTCAACTCGCAAACACGTCCTGTCGTAAATTAATTCAACCTAGGAATGGCTATGCACCTGACCTATAGGGTCGGGTAGAGAACACGACCTTAGGGAAGGAATTTCTATTACCCATTATCTTGTATCTTGTGCAAAGAATGTTTTCTTGTGGATGATTTGTATTTTTATTGCACCTTGTGGGGGTTGTTGCTTTAGGGGATTCAAGCGCTACAAAAGACTGTGAGCCACAGATTGAAGAGGAAGTCTCCTGAGAACCTACCACCGATGTACTTCTAGGACAACTGTACTTAGCTGCAGCTGATAAATTGAAGTTCCTATGCCAGACAGAGTGTTCCGTGTCTCTGTAATTTGGAAGGCGAACTCAGAAGATTTCAGGCGTACCCTGCGCCGCTGGGCTTTAAAAGCCTGGTTCTTCAAAACTTTTCAATCAGCCATGCACTCGCTAGATCTTCTTTTTCAATTGTGCTGTAGTGTTATGTTTCATAGAGGTACCCTAATATAGGCCCAGGTAATATCATACACCTTCACCTACATTACCTCCCTTATACTATACAGTAACGAGCCTTTAGGATTGAACCTTTACCTAGTTCTAGTCCTGGGTGCAGAAGGAGGGTTTCTCCTGAACAATAGTGTCATATAACTTCATCAATGGACTCATACAGTATGAATGAATATTCATGAGGGTTCTTGGAAACCAGGTAGGGGCTACACCACCTATCCCACCATATCTACGTACAAGGTTCATCTCATACGTCATCCTCACATCCAACAATGGCTAATACATGAGACAAGGGACAAAGAAACCCTAGATACTTTTTGTATAAATACATCACATCTTGCTAGGGTTGGTAGAGGGAACCGAGACTTCCAGGCCGACACACTGACCAGAGATGCTGAGGCTCTGCATGCATACGCTTCAGCTGACAGTGGTCTAAACATCCCTCCCTGGGTGTCCAACTCGAGACCAAGAAGGGCTACTACATTCTCACACTTCAGGTAATGGGGTATGACTAAATCCTAGAGGGATTCTTAGCTTCACACCTACTCACATGCTAGGTACACTTAGGTACATCTAGACAGGCATCATAGGAGTACGCGCACTTTTATCATGCATTTTATAATCATGTGTTTCTTCATGCTTATTGCAAGATGGTAGAACTGTACTATCCTTTTATATTCACTGTACTGCTAATCATATATCTCTGCTACTGTCTAATAGTTGTTGCAGCTCATATATTATACACAAGAATAACTGTTCAATAAATCCTTATTGAAAACCCCAGACTGTTTATTCTGTGTAACTCTCTGAGACCGAATAAGTGAGCACGAGTGACTGAGTGAAAAATAATACATTGCTTCCATGATCCTGAGGGATCAGGGTTGTCATGTTCTAAGGTTGCTAGAAACTATTCTCTCCCCGATAAGAGGAGACACTAGTGGTACTGTGAGCTAGCTAATGCAAACAGGCTAACATTCTCGGTGGGGGTGCATGGAATCAGTCTGCCACCAATCCTACAGTTTACGTTATCCGAATGCACAGGTCCTGTATGGGTATTATAGGAACTACATGACAATAGTTAGGTTCAGTTGAACTTAACGACTGTGAAGCAGATGCAATTGTGTTCTCCGTCTTATCCACTCATTGGGACAAAAATGCATCTAATCCTAACTAACTGGCACCCACAGTCAAAAAAACACAGGTGCCCAGCTGTGAACGGGGATAAAATGGGTGCTGAAGTAATTAAAGACTGGATCTTACAGAAAGCCTCATTAGCTGCATTGAACCATTCAAAAACGTGACCATTTCTCAAAAGATCGCGTAAGGGTTGTACCACCAAAGCGTATCCATGTATGAAGTATGAGTAGTATTCACACAAGCTTAAAAATGAGTGAAGTGTCTCGTTGTTGCGAGGTGCTGTTGAGTCTTGAATGGCACAGAACAGGGACATTTTGGGTTTTATACCCTGATCTGAAATGCAGTGACCAATATAATCCAACTGATTAATCATAAATGTATACTTTTCCTTCCTGATGGTGATGCCTATGTTCTCAAAAACTCAACGTACCCTCTCCAAAATTAAATTGTGTTCCCTAGCACTCTCAGCAAAAACAAGTACATCATCTTGAAACGCCTGCAGACCCTGAATGCCGCCCACCACTGTGTCCATGAACTTTTTGAATACACTTGCTGTGGAGGCCAGGCCGAAAAGCATGCACAAAAACTTGAATGCTCCAAAAGGTGCTATAAAAGCAGTAAGGTCTTGGATCTCCACAGCAAGTGGTATTTGATGATTGGCTGATCTGAGGTCAAGCAATGAAAAAACATTGCCCCTCGTCCCAAATTTGCTAAAAGATACTGGGCCAGATGTATCAATGCTTTTTGCGATTGCAAACAGGCCAATTCGCAGAATTGGTCCGTTTGTAAACGCAAAAATGCGTTTGGCAATGTATGAAACATTTTTTATTTGCAATATGGGTAATCGCAATTGTTTGTGATTACCTAAATTGCGAATGCAGTTAGGGAATCGCAATTTGCGGTTCCCTAAATGCAATTCTTGCAGCTATCGCAAATTGCAAATTAGCATTAAGGAATCGCAAATTACCACCATCTTCTAGTTGGTGGCAATTTGCAAATCCCTAGAAAAATGCAATTGTTTTCCTTTTTTGTATGTGCCATGTGGCACACATTTGTGCCACATGTGCACACATGCATATTTCGGGGGTGCAACAGGGTGTCCTTTTGGCACCCTTGAAATTGTGCATGCAATTCCCATTCATTCCTATGGGTCTCTAGGCCTATAGAAATGAATGGGAAGCCATTCTTTATTGCGAGTTGCAATTAAGGAATGAGTAGGAATCGCAAAATGTTTGCAAAAACCTACATACATTGCATTTTGCGAGTCTATAATAGTGCTTCGGTAAAATTTGCTATTATAGACTCGCAAAATCAAATGTTGATACATCTGGACCACTGTACTTTGGGTAATGGGTGGCAGTCAATTATAATGTTTTTGTTGAGAGTGCGTAAGTCTACACAGAGACTAATCTTACCAGTCTTTTTCTTCATGATAACAACTGGACTGACATATTCAGATGAATCAGTTGGCTGAATGACTCCTTCACTACATAACTTGTCGAGGAGTTTTTTTAGATCTGTACTAATACTTAAAGGTACCAAACTGACCTTGTACACCACGGGATGACACCTTCTTTGAGCTTGATTAAATGCTCAAACTTTGAAATGTTTCCTATCTTATCACTGAAAATATTTTAAAATTTTTAAAGTACAGTATCAAAATTCACATCATCATTAGTTTCAACAAAAGAGATGGAACGGCAGCTAAAACAATAGGATTTTCCACACCAGGGATAAAGATGATCACAAGCCTGGCCAAATTCTGCCACCCTATGATGTTCCTGCTTTTAATTGCAACATAAATCTTTGTGGTGTTTTGCCTTCCTAAACAAGACAGGGTGTTGTTTAAGTACCCCAGAATGTCAATGTCTTATTTACCAAAGGCTTTAAGGGGAATATCAGGTTTATCCAGGGATCTTGCACCCCATTTCTTCCTCCATGAAAAGAACATCCGAAATAATGGTAATTGGAGCACCAGTGCCTATCATCGTGTCTATAGACACTTGTGCCACAGTGGCCTTACCCCAAGGTCCTTTTTTTTAAACTCCAGATTGAGAAGTGTTATCAGAAGAAATAGTTGATATGACTTTTGATAACTCTTGTGAACATGAATAAGTGTTGGCATCAACAGTACGTATTCTCATTGTATTCCTGGAACTCCTGTACACAGACATAAAGTGGGCAATCTTGCCACATTTGTTGCAACACTTGTTACTAGCTGGACAGTTTGGATTGTTTCAAATGTATGATCTTGAACAACATCTAAAACATATGTTCGATATCTTTCTGGATGTGCCTCTAGTACCTTTGTTTTTTGCATCAATAAGTGCAGTGACTTCACTTTCCCCAAATACACAAACTACAGAGTTTCTTGACGTGGATTACTCTGCAGACATCAACTTAGAGAACACGATCGACCTCTCTATAACTTTGGCGATTTTAATTGCTTCTGCAAGACTAGGATCTCTGCAACTCAATAGTCTCTCTTGAAATCTTCTTAGAGAAACAACTATATAAAAATTGGTCACGTATACATATGTCCAGAGCATTCCCAAAGTTACAGGTAGATGCCAACAATCTAAGTGCAGAAATGTATCCCTCTATGTTCTGTTTCCTTCTAAAGAAGTCAAAGTGTTCAAGCAAAACACATGGCTCCTCAAAGAACTTCTTTGTGAGCCTAGACAAAGCATCCAAGTAGATATTTCATGCTTCTTGCACTCCCGCTGGTGCAGCTACCTGAGGCAGGTTATTAAAAATGTGCTGCCCCTCATAACCAAGATGATCATAGAGGAGAGCGAGTTTCCTTTTTGCATCAAATTTCATGCCATCATTGGCAAACAAGTATTTTTCAATAGATTTAAACCAGTGTTTCCACTGCATCACTGGTTTGCCAGAAGCAGTAAAAAATTGTGATATTTGGAGCAGTTGATTGCTAGATGCCTTAATAAAGAAAGATGAAATGACTAAAAACTGAAAAATGAATCTTAAATTAGCCATTAGTAAGTATCCAAACAGGAAGCAAACATAAGCAGGACACATTAAGCAATAATAATAATCAGGGCTGAATGGTAAGTTAACCAATAAACAAAGTATAAATCCACAAACAATTAATGCCAAGTAGAAATGTAAATGGTGTGTCTATCACCGAGTGTGTAGGCTCATAGTCATAAATTATACTTAAAAAGGTGTGGCGAGCATGCAGGCAATTTTAACGGAGTAGTAAAAAACAAGGGGAGCCTGTCCCCAAATGAGCAGGCCAAACTTTAGGCAATACCTACACAACGATTCCTTTCCTGATGCAAGATGGCCACCGCTGAGGTCATGCGCCGTGGTGACGTGCTGAATGGGTGCCTAGCAATAAAGGTATGTGAGAAGTACACACGTCACAGGATGAGCACTTGACATGGGGTTTGTGGCAAATTACGGAAATGCCTCGTGGAGATAGCGGAAAACTCCACAGAGTCGTTCCATCATCTTCACTGGGGTAAAGTAAACCGAGATGGAGAAAAAGCAGGAGTGATGGCAAGTCGGGACTAAAAGATGTCCTTGAAGACTCTGTGCCGGTCGGTGGG
This sequence comes from Triturus cristatus, assembly GCF_964204655.1. Classification (NCBI taxonomy): domain Eukaryota; kingdom Metazoa; phylum Chordata; class Amphibia; order Caudata; family Salamandridae; genus Triturus; species Triturus cristatus. The sequence continues at coordinate 1,507,422,473 of NC_140589.1, forward strand.
CTCAAATACAGGCCATCGTTGTCACAAAATGTTGCAGTAGAAAGATGACTGCTTCAGCCTAAGGTAAGCATAATGTTGACTGTTTATATCAGTAAATATGTATGAGTGTAATGAGCCCACGACCACTCTTTTGACGTACTCTGTGCTACTGCTCCAATAGTAACTGTTCGAGCAGAACACCCATGACAGAGGACGCACAACATAAGCCATACATTTGAAAGAATAACAAGTTGTCCTTAACAATGAAAAAGGACAACTTGTTCAACATAACCACAACCATTGCCCCTGTGGGCCCCCATTACGGCAGCCCACACTTTGCCTGCCTCTCCACCCACACCCCCACTGTCCCGGATGCCTCGCATTTTCTTTTCCAGATGACCCCGCTCCTTCTTGGCATCCCTCTCTGTTCATTACCTGGCCCACTCTTGCTCAGTGTTACACAGCATCTGTCTCTGTTCCCAGATTTTGGCCTAAATGTCCACATGCTGCCATTTGAAACACACTAGGTAAACAGCAGGAAAACGTGTGCACTCTTGTGTAGTACTTACACACAAAAAAAGTAAAAAGTAGTGCCTGAAAAAGTGAACAGTGTAAGGAGTCTAGGCCTGGGAGGAGTTTGCAGAGTTTTGCTCTGTGAAACTGTGAAGTGACAAAAAACTCCACAGAGCTCCGCGGAGTTCCACAGGGGGTGAAGTTTAGCAAGTAGCACAGCTCACACTGATTTTTAATCCCGGGAGTTTGTCCCGCACTGTAAAATCAGTGCGAACAGCACCGTGCACAGCACAAAAGGGCACAGCTTTGTTGTGCTGTTCGAGTAGATGTTCTACTCGAGCGGCAGCATCCTCAACGTGAATGCCAGATTTCTCAACGCCAGCAGTCACAACCTAACGCCAGCAGTCGCGACCTGCTGCGACCACCCGCATTGAGAAATCTTGTCAGGAGGAGGTCTAGCGCATGATTTATTCTCACGCGCGCTAGCAAACTTATCGTTGGTAACCTATTTGAGAGAAAAAAATACACCCCGCGTCACTTCGTGGAGTTTTGTGGAACTTTACGATCCCTGCGTAACGAGGAGTGTGCAAAACTCCAAGAACTCCGCCGGCGGAACAAAATTCTTCACCCACCCCTAGTAAGGACACGGAAACGTGCCCATGCTCCAGGGTAGGGACAAACACAAGAAAGGGCAGGAATGCTCACATATGCTAGTGAATAAGAAGCAAACAAAAGTGATGATGAAGCCAACCAATGGTGAGCAATGCACAGACTCTATGCCCGCTGTAAGCTAACACTATGTCTTGCAACAGACAACACATGACTGTCTAGTAGGCAAGACCTAAAAATGTCCCCTGCTCTTTCAGCTGGGTGGGTTATAACAGCCACAAAACTTGCCACAGTGGGCCTCTCACACTCATGGGCCTAAATGCCACTCAGCCGGTCTAAGCTTGGTTTATGATTGTAGGCAGTCAGAGTGTCCTCATGTTCCACGTTCTTCTCCTTAGACAACCACCCATATTCATGTCTCCTCTTTGCATAAGAATGAACAAGTGACAACTTGTTCTGCGTGAAATGTCACAGAAGTGTCACTTTGTGTTGTGTCCGATACTATAGAACTTATCAGTTCCTCCAAATAAAAAAAATACATTGCTACAGTGTAAACATCTGCCAATATGAGTGAGTTATGTTGTGTTAAATGTCATCCGAGTGGCTTCTAAGCACTATCGGTTTTCAACGAGGAGGAGGGCACTCAAAAAGAACCTCACTACAACGTAAAAAAAAACTTTAAAAGTTCTTACAAAGTGTAACACGTGCACACATGATAAGTCACGTTTTAGGATAATATTTGATCATATGAATGTTGTATTTTAACTGCATGTTGTTAAGTACACTGCAAATGGTTTCCTATTTACGTATATCTAAATGATATACAGGCCTTTTTGTATAAAAACACGAGTTCCAAAAGCAAATAAATAAAAAGAACATTCCAAATATGTGTTCTCCTCTCCGAGAATGCAGAGTTTGTAGGGGTGATTTCGGCAGCATGGATTAGACTGATTGGCAGAGTTGTAAAATGGATTTCTAGCTTGCCTTCGTGGGATGGGTGGGGGCTATTTCACATCGGACCACCCTGTTTTTATAGCTGAAGTGTGCCCCTGGCAAGAATCTGCTGGACACAGACACCCGGAAGAGAGCTAAACGGAGGGAAGGGTTCCTTTGTCTCCTCGGGAGAGGCAAGGGGCACCCTCAGCTTCAGCTGCCAAATGGACTCCAACCACGGAAAAAGCTCTGGGTATCTCCAGTCGGAGTGCGAGATAATCATCGACAGTGGAGTCTATTTGCTCAGTCTTCGAGGAGACAATTGGGGAGTTTGTCCAGACGGGGCAGTTTTTACTGCAGGCCTTTTGGAGAGCTTCCTCGCCAAACAGGGCCGTCCCCGAGTTTCTAAAATCACCGAATAGAGTCTGCGCACTTAGGTAGACGCAAATCCCACTGTAGGACTTGAAATGTAATTTAAAATGTGGCGTTCGAAATTAGAAACATCACCTCCTCACACGATTGGGACCATTTATTTGGACAGCAGTGTTTTGAAAATAAGGGTGGAATACATTTGGTAACCTGGTGATGCACTTATGTAATTTTCAGAGTCTGGCGTCCTGCGCTGCAATTAGTACCTGGGTATACGTCAATGTGGGCCGGCCTGCTAAAGATGGGTACGCTGCTATTGATAACTGCTTTAAAAAAGAATATTTTTTACCTTGGCTTGGGTCCACTAAAGTCAAGTAAAAAAAAATGCTAAAGTGCATAGGAGACACAATGTTGACGTTTTTAGCGTGTCAGTGGAACGTTTTTCTTCTCAGGAACACTGAGCCAGTTCAAGGCTATGTTGTATTTTTGTCTCTGGTGTAAGCTGGGTTCCCTCCATCTCTTAAGTTTAGGACTGACAGCTAATATTGACTTTTGCTCACTGGAATCTGTAAGTGCATTTCTTCGGAGTAGGACTTCTCATGGGGAGTGGATGTAACTCAGAGAAAGTAAACAAAAAATAGGAAAGGAAGTGCCAGCGCCCGGGGGTCTCGGCGGGGTGGACATTCAGGGCCATTTAATATGGTTCACGTGCGCAGTGGTGTCCTGAAAGAAGTACCTGTGCGATATAAGGCGTTGGAGTACACTGCGAGCCTCAGTTCAGCGGACGACAAACACACCGTGCACTCAAACGCAATCAGCGCGTGCTGCTTCAACCTGATATAAGGTGCCTCGGCGTTAGGCAAATGCAGCGCGCTTTCAACGTCCTCACTAGCATTCAAATGTAGGGCCATTTACCTTTTGCAAACGTAACTTCGTAGTGACATGGAACGTTAAAAAAAAACAAGGAATAGGGAATGTAAACGATTGGGGGAGGGGGCTGCAATTATAAAAAGTGCACGGTAAATTTGACAGCAACATTCCATCTAGAAAGTATGTGCATGCATAATTTTTCAAAAAAAGTTTAATAAAAATAGACCAGTCATGCTATTATTAAACCATTGAGGGTAAAGATAGTAATAAAACGTAGCAAGTGCCCTGTGCCAATGGCATTCCAGTGAGAGTGCCTGAGTCACTGGCCCTGAAAAAGTTTTTGGAACCCTGACACACACACACTGACACTTTGAGGAGCCTGTGAAGTCATCCCGCACCATGCCTTTAAATATGGAATCGAGAGTCTCCCTGGTGTCACACGTCTCGCGTTAGAGCGCAGTGCTAGAGGGGAATGAAGGCAGATACTCTGAATGACTCCCGGCTCCGCCACTTCTTGCTGACAACAGGTACAGTCACTTCACTTCTTGGCACTGGGGAGGGGTAAATGACAGAGGCGGCACTTTATTCATCCACGGACTGACACTGATAGTAAGTGGCAGTTGTGTGGTGTCAGGTAAAATGGGACGATTCAATTCTTCTGATAATAGTATTGTAGTGCGGGCCTGTGGCGACCATTTCTGGGTGAAGCGGTACCGCCTTTGACCTCAAAGGTCAGCATTTTACAAATCTCAGTGCGTGGGGGGGAGGGGGGGGGGAGAAAGGAACGATTCCTGTCTTGTCCATGTGAAAATACTCTGTACTATAATTCATAATTCTGCTGTGCAGCGAATCGCTGCTCCGCCGATCCCTTCTCTCTCCACTAGCGGGCGCGCGGCTCCAGCTTTCATTGTTTAATTTTCACATCTGTTGCCCGAGCCACACTTGCTCAATCTATCCTTCCAGCAGGGCATGGGTCGCAGGGTACCGGGAGCTGATAAAAGCAGCATAATGTTGTTGTTAGGCTGCTGTAACTCGCACTGGCCCCTTACCTACCCCTCAGTTGGAAACCCAGAAATGCATTTGGTGAAACGAATTTTAGCCAGGGCTGATGGATGATTGCACTTCAGTCTCGGGGCCGGGCTAAGGGGCTGACGCGTTGGACGACCTCGGGCATGAAGGGAATGAGCGCTTCTGTCCCTCAAAAGATAAGGACCTCTGCGGTATGCTATGCTTTCTAGAAAGATATTCAGAAACGCATCCCAACTGTAGGAAGTTTGAAAGAGGAACAATGTCATCAGAAATAGTGACGCCCCTTCCATTTAATGTACGTTTTCAAAAAGGTGATCATGGTCATTTGCTGCCTTCGAGTGGGGGCGAGGATGCGGGAGGGTCTGTGGAGCAACAGTGCTTCCTGTGTCCGACAGACCCTTACTCTGTGATCAGTTCAGTGTGCAGGCTGCAGTGGGATCCTCTGAGTGGGCGGTACCTTCCCTTCCCCACCTCTCCACCCTTCATTGGGGCTCTTCGCTCTCACTGGCACTCTGCAGAGCGCGCAGGAGGTTCACCTCGTCGTGTAGTCAGACAGAGCTCTCCGCGGACGCTCGGGAAGCTTTGGAGACCAGCGAGCTGGGGAATTGCCGCGTCCCCTTTAAAAGGCTGGAGCGGGGGCAGGCGCTGAGACGGGGCTGCTAAGACTCTTGATTGGACGGCCTGCAGGCCCGGGGTCATGACACCAGCAAAGAAACAAAAAGCAGCCTTCGGCTCATCTCAATCCCATGTACGAGGTTTGAGAGTGCAGACAGCTGAAAGTCGGAGACGATTGTGAGCCCGGACCAGACTCAGGTGACCGGCAGTTCTAGGAACCAGTGCACAACCCGCCGGGCTGCAGGGCACCGGATTACACCGAGGGTCGAGGAGAGTCCCCGCAGGCTGGTATATGCAGGACTCTGGGGGCTGGATTGCCTTCTGACCCCTGTCCATGCGCCCCAGCCTCCAAGGAGAATAACAAGGCACCAGAACACGCCAGGGGGCCGACAGTGTCTGGCAGCATGACCAGGAGACGGCGGACTGCGCCGGGGGCTCCGTCAAGGTTTGGCTGCGTGGCTGCAGACGGGGAAAGTTTGGAGTAAGCCCAGGGATGAGGGCAGCAGACACTCTTCATCCAGGCTGCATCGAAGCATACTGACCGGGCCCCTCAGCTGGGACTCTTGGAAGCGCACCTGTGGGATCGAGAGCCCCTCCGCCCCCTCCCCCCGCGGAATCTGCACCTGAGGCGTATGTTTTGATGTCTCTAGTTGGCTTGCTGGGAAAGCACACCTTTGAAGACTGTACTAGCGCTGGGTCCCTGAGGGCGCCCATTAGACGGCCAGAGGTGCCGCAGCCTGAAGACTCCGGGCGCTGAGGGTGTGTGTTATGTTTCCCTACGAGGAAATGGCTCCGCTGGATCCTCCCAAGTGCACTTCATAGCCCATCGGCAGCTTCCTTTAGGTACTTGGCGTTTTTCTTTGATTTCTGGGGAGTCGTTGGTTCTGTCGAATTGACCACCTGTACTTGGGATGTCTACCTGACTCGTGATATTATCCTGTCTTGCTGCCAGGCTCCACACAGCTTAATGTAAACAACTTGCAGTGCACACGTGCAATATTTTTATTACAGTCTGTGCGTACGCGCCTCTCTCTCTCTCTTTTTTTTTTTTTTTTTTTTTTATCGGGACATTCTTAAGTACTCATTCCCCTGAAAAATGAATACACTACTTTTCTTTTAAATCCTTAAAACGCATCTCTCCATTTAGTTGTACAGTTTGAACTGTAATTTGCCGTGATGTTTTTTTTCTCTTCAGTGTTTTCTGAATATGCTACAAGATGCCCTTAGAATGAGCTCTGCCTTTGGCAAGCTTCAGAGAAATAAAGTGCGTGCTCTTAACCTGCGCTGCCCTTCGCCGTGTTGTTACAACTTGCAAGCGCGTTGCATTTAAACGACGGCCTGGGGGAGGGGGGTTGTTCCAACTTCAACCGAACTTTTTAGAAGTGAGTAATTTTTTTTTAATTTTTAAGGCTACTGTAGATGATCTCAGTGTGTCTGTGGTGGGTTTTTCTGGTTTAAAATGTATTTACTTGGCTCGGAGTGCTATTTGGAGGGGTCATGGGATAAGTTTGTTGGCTTTCATCCTGTGTGCGCCTCTAGCTGCCTTACTAACGATCCTTCCTCTGCCCCCGCAGGTTGACAATGGTGGCCGGGATGCGCTCGCTGCTGGTGCTTCTCCTCTACCAGGTGTTGTTGGGAGGCTCGGTGGGGCTCGTACCCGAGTTGGGCCGGCGGCGATTCGCCGAGTCGAGCCGGGGTCCGGCCAGCGCGGGCCCGCAGCAGCAAGCTCACTCGGAGGACCTACTGCGCGAGTTCGAGCTGCGCCTGCTGCACATGTTCGGCCTGAAGCGGCGGCCGAACCCAAGCGCGGGCGCCCCCATTCCGCCCTACATGCGGGACCTCTACCGGGGCCAAGGCCTGGACCTGCGACAGGAGCGCTCCGCCAGCCGCGCCAACACCGTCCGCAGCTTCCACCACGAAGGTAAGCGAGTCCGAGGAGTTCTCACTACTGTGGCCCTAGTAGGCGCGATGCTGCCACGGGAGGGGGCACTGCTGACTGGCATGTGGGCGAGGGGGTCTGGGAGAGGGAACCCTAACGGTGTATGGCTGTGTGCTTTCTGCGGAGAACCTAGCATGGGGGGGCCACCCCTATACCTGGAGCGTTACTGGCACCACCCTACCGTACATGCACATTCAACAGTGTAGGTGCACTGCTAATCCGCACCAGTTGTAGGGTGGCCACGAATTCTGCCGTGTGTGCCTAGGGCAGGCGCCAGAGGTGGGGTGGGTGAGATTACTGTTGCCTACTTGTGATACTTCTCCAAAACGTCCAAGTGGTTCTTTGAGGAGTGTGTGTGTGTGTGTATATATATATATATATATATTATCATTTTCCTTGCTTGATGGTGTCCTGTCCATATGAGCCTGTCGGTGTAGGACACGGAAACTTGAACTGTTTTTTTTTGTTGTTACCTTCTTTACCATGTAGGCTTACACAATACATACTTTAGAAGTCTCTTATTCTTAGCAATCTGAATCATTTTTGTTACAAACTTTTTTCTGTTTTTGCCTACAATACCATCTACCTGTAGGCAAACCAGTGAGTAAAGAAATGTTCTCATTGTGTGCTCTCAAATTCTGGCTGATATATATATATTTTTTTTTTAAAGTACTTTTTTCTTGTGTTGTTTACCGCACGCCTGTATGTGATGCAAATCCTTCTTAAATGGAGCACTTGGCGGTACATTTTGAAAAGTTTACAAACAATCGGGGAGGGGATCACACAGGCAGGAGTCCACTCTTCTTCCCTGTGCCCCATTGTAATTAAATTAAAATGGCCGGGGGCATGTGTTTGTACCCGCTGTTCAGTTCGCTTCTTGCTTCAGGCCCCCTTTCAATAGCACATTTGAGGGACATTCTGCAACTAATTGGCAATTCTCCTAGAGACCCTTGAGTCGCCCCGGGGGCGATTCCGTTCCCCATTGTTACACTTCTGGGGCATTTGGTCACTTTCTGTGCAAAGTTCCCCCGCCCCTCCACTACTATCCCCGCTGGGGCGCTTGCTGGTCTCTCCTTCCAGGGCCAGAGGTGCAGCCGGGGAATGAATCAGCGCGCCGGCTTTGGGCAGATGCCTTGGAGATTCCTTCCCCCCCCCCCCCCCCGCTCAGTACGAGCCTGTGGGGGGTGGGCTCGCTTGGGGCACTTTTAAAGGCCACCCGCGCAGCCCCAAACGTGAGGGTCTATCCAGGGCCCTCAAGGTGAGTCTGCCCAGAGGGCCTGCTCCCAGCTTGGGGAAGGACGCCTCGTTTACAGTGGCTCTGGGGTCGTTGGGCCGGCCTCTAATCCGGGTCTAATCCTCGTGAGATATCAATGGAACCATCAATTGCATTGTTTGTCACAATGACTTTCTTGTCTCTCCTGAAAAAGCCCGTGGCTGCTATCAGCGCTGATCTGCGGGGAGCTGCAGGGACAAGCTGCTAAGCGCCGGCCCTGCCCGTCTGCTCTACACCTGAAAGAGCCACTGCAATCGGCGGCCATCTCGTCTACTCTATCCATCCATGGAACTCGGGTAGCAAAATGAATATTTTGGGCGGAGTCCTATACCTTGTACACTAATCTAAATCGTAAGCGCTTTCCAGCAAACACCACCGCTCCAAAAGCGCATTCAGTTGTAGAGCTATTAAGTTATATTTCTTTGGAGCACTTCACGTAGTCTTGTTTTCCTCTTAGAACTCTGGGACTTGTAGTTCCCGGTAACGATAGCGCAATAAGTACCTGCATGTTTTAAGGGGAAGCTGGACTAAAACAGCTAGGTAGCTAGTGAGTACATATAAATACTCATTGGGGTCTCGATGCAACTATAAATCACTTCCTTCGATATATCGTCCCGTCCCTGAATATGTTTCCCAAGTGTCTAGCGTTGTTTAATGTTGCATGGAGTCCGTAGCTTGTCTAGTGCTGTCTTGGGGTATGAAGCGGGCAGTGCCTATAATTTGTTGAGTGTGACGTCCTCAAACGATCCTGTGAACTTCGACTTTCGCGCTATAGGCTTCCTTCAGTGTGGGGTAGGCCTGTAAAGCAGATAATGAAAATACCAGCTCCGCGTGCTGGGACACAGGCCGATGACGAGAGCATTTTTATTGGGATTTAATTAAATTGGCGTACAAAGGAAGTGGTCAGAGATCAATGGCTGCGACGTATAATGGGAAGCTTTATATTGAGGCGGGAGATTAATGGTGAAATGTAACCTTCCACAGCGGTTTTGACTCCAGCCTGCGCCAGTGAAAGTAAGCCTCGCCGTGAGTGAGCGCATGATTCATGGGGCCCAGCTCGGCCTTGGAAGTGCGAAATTTACTGTGTGATTCCCCCAGGGACGCGTCTCCTACGTGCAGCCCTTTTTTGAAGGGGTCAGAGTCCGAGGCGGGGCTGGCAACAGGTTCAAACGGGGTACGCCAGCCCTTCTGGTACCTCTTTCCAGCCCTCCAGTGGATATTGTCATTTTCACAGCGCGCGGAAAGAAAATGGCTCGCAGTTTGTTTACCCTGGACTCCAAATAAAAGTGCTTATTTAATACGGGGCGGGGCTCGTTCCTTCAGAGAAGAGCAGACTTTAAGGGATTTGTTATGCAAAAGCCGTCCCTGGCAGGGTAGGTTGGGGCTTTACTTTGATGGCGCCCCCTGCTGGGTTTGCGAGGGTTGGAGGTATTGTAAGAGTCTGCAGCTCGGAGAGGTCTCACAAGTGTCCATTCCTCGTGGCCTAAAACAAATATGCATATGGCTTTAAGCAGCACTTCGAGCTGGGCCAGGCTTTCTTGGTCGTCGAGAGCCCCCCTGTGGCCTCTTGGCGAGGCCCACGCGGACGGGGACGCGCATTGTCCCGCCTACTCGCACCTCACTGCCAAGTGCACTCTTTGCCCTTCATCCCACTGTGCATTAAATTTGCCATGCCTACACATTTTTACCTCGTTAGGCTTTATAGTATACTCCCGCTTGGACGGGGTCTTGCCGGTGGGTGTGTTGAGGTGAGTCCCGTGGACCGCTGGGGATTTGCATGCACGGGGTCTGTACAATGGTCGCGCGCTGTAAACCCTAATGTTGCTAAAACAATAAGGTGCTTTTCAGTTAAGAGCGAGTGGGTATTTTGGCAATCCACAGTTCCTGTGTGGGGGGGGGGGGGGTCCTGTTGGTAAATGCACCGTACCATCTAATTCTGAGCATGAAATGGTTGGTTCGGTAGAGGTGACTCCCTCGCCTCCTTAAATTGTAGCTGCTGCATTTGGCTCTTTTAACTTAAATTCCTTACTTAACGTCAGCTTGCTTTAATCGCTGTCGGTAAACTTGTTTTCTACAGTGCTAGCATGTTGTTTCCAAAGTCCTCGAATTCCACAGTAATGTTCTGCTCTGAACAACCATCATTAGGCGCACCTGGAATGCAGAGTGTACCACTGCTTCATCCAGGGGTAGAGCGGCTGATGGGCTGCTATCGGGTGCCATGTGTGCTTGCATGTACCAAAAACATGGATTTTGGAACTGCGGCTTTATTTGGGGGGGGGGGGGGGGTGATTCGTATGCTTCATTATGTGGTGTGAAATGTGCCCCTGCTAAGCTTGCAGCAGGAAGCCAATTACTGGCCCCTGTGCTAATTTCATTGACTGACTGGTGTTTTTTTTTCTTCTTTTCTATTTCCTAATCAACTCAGAAGTTTTGGAAGGCCTGCCAGAGGCGAGTGGGAAGCTAATGCAGCGTTTCTTCTTTAACTTGACTTCCATCCCTAATGAGGAGTTTATCACCTCGGCTGAACTCCGAATCTTCCGCGAACTGGTGGAGGAGAACTCCGAAAGGAACAGCAGTAATCTGCACCGTATTAATATTTATGAGATCCTCAAGCCCCCCGCTACCTCCGGCCACCTGGACCTGGTCACGAGGCTGCTGGACACACGGCTGGTGCAGCACAACGCCAGCAGCTGGGAGAGCTTTGACGTCACCCCGGCCGTGCTGCGGTGGATGGTGCACGGGCAGCCCAACCATGGCTTCGTGGTGGAGGTGGGGCACCTAGACAGTGACACGGACCTGTCCCACAGACATGTCCGCGTGAGGCGCTCTGCGCACCAGGACGAGCACAGCTGGGCCCATGTGCGGCCCCTACTAGTAACTTTTGGCCACGATGGCAAGGGCCACCCTCTGCACAAGAGGGAGAAGCGACAGGCTCGCCAACGTCAGCGGAAACGCCTCAAATCGAACTGCAGGAGGCACCCCCTTTATGTGGACTTCAGCGACGTGGGCTGGAATGACTGGATCGTGGCGCCACCTGGCTACCACGCCTTCTACTGCCACGGGGACTGCCCCTTCCCCCTGGCTGACCACCTGAACTCCACCAACCACGCCATTGTGCAGACTTTGGTTAATTCTGTGAATGCCAACATTCCCAAGGCATGTTGTGTGCCCACTGAGCTCAGCGCCATCTCAATGCTCTACCTGGACGAGAATGAAAAGGTGGTGCTCAAGAACTACCAGGACATGGTTGTGGAGGGCTGTGGGTGCCATTAAAGACCTAGAGTTACCAGGTAAATTTCGCAGGGCTGCGGGTGCCACCAGTGCATACAAACTACCAGGAAATAGTGGCGGATGGTACCACATTTGCCCAGGAAGTGGTAGTAGAGGGCTATGTGTGCCATTAAAGGCCAAGAGCTACCAGGTAATAGAGGCCTATGGGTGCCACCAGTGCATACAAACTGCCAGCAAATTCTGGCGGATGGTGCCATCTTTGTCCAGGAAATGGTGGTGGAGGGCTGTGGCTGCCATTGGAGCAACACGCGGACCTAGCAGATGAACAGAGAAAAAAAATTCACAAAAGCTGACACTTTAATATTTTCCCAATGAAGACTTTTTATTTATATAATAAAATGACAAAGAAAACAGCTATTTTGAAAATATATTTATGTCTACAGAGTTGGGGAAAATGTATTTTAATCCAGAGAATTATTCCTTAAAAAGATGTTTAAATGTATTTTTTAGTTGTACATTTTATATGGGTTTTGTCCCAGCACATGAAGTATAATAGTCAGATTCCTATTTTGTATTTATTTACTATTATAACCACTTTTTAGAAGAATAGCTAATTTGTATTTATATGTAATCAAAAGAAAAATATAGGGTTTGTACATAATTTAAAAAAAACGTGCAGCCGTTTGACTTTTGTGTTTGCAAGTTGAGAAATGTATGTGTAGAGTTTGATTGTACGTTCCACGGAGTTGACAAGATCAGTAAAGAAAGGTAATGTGTTCTGGTTAGTTTAAAGAAATAATACATTGCATCGTGAGCGGTTTAGTACTTGGGAAAACATTGACATCCGGTTGGGGTTGTCCATTCTGTGGAGTGAAAAAGACGGTGAGTACTATTTCCGGTGGAGCTTTTTACTTTTACACCTCACTGTTGTTACCCATTTGGTGGGTGGAGGGAGGGAAATCCATCAAAATGGCGGAAGTGACATCACCCAACCTCTCAATGCTGGTGATATCACGTTTGATTCCCCTTGCTCCACATGTGGTCCCTCCTCGCTTCCTATTTGCTGTGGATTCAAAAGATGGGCATATAATCAAAATCGCAGAAAGTAAACTGCACCACCAGTGGCCTGTTTTAGTTTAACAGCATTGCTTTCTAGTGAGGCGTTTCACTACAATGCAAAGCTTTCATATTCTGCTCTCTGAGTTGTAATATGCAAAATAGTAACATTAACAGTTGTATTTTGAAAGTTTTCTGAGAAGGGGAGGTAAATTCTGCAATTTTTAGAATTTGATTTCCACATATTTTATCTGGTGCTTACTGTAAAGCGATGTAATACACTGATGAGGTATGTGGCAAGGCAATCACGTTTTTTGTGAATACTGTGGGTGCTTGCTTGTTTGTTGTAAACTAGAGGTTTTGCTGGTCTTGAGTAGCAGTGCTTGTATGCATGTGGTATTTGTCTGTCACGGTTTGATTCTAATGGCTGTTGGTGCTTTGAGGGGGCGGGATTGAACACAGATACAAAGTGAATAGGTGCAATACAACACTCCCTCTGATGTGCTTTTGAAATCGTGCATTTTCCTCTTTCTTGAATTTCTAGTGCCCTGGTTGCCTTGGACTGTTTGACGGTTTTCGTGCCCTGTCTGCAGTCACGAGTCATTCAAAGAAGTGCCATGCGAGGCCTTGACATTGATGGTGCAAGAGTTGTCGAGTTCTGAGGTTTTCCGTCCTACTGATTGTTTGTATAATTTGCCCTTTTTCTCTACATTGAGTTAGATGTTCTTTTCGCCGTGTCTTTTACCCTCCGAGCATGTGTTGCTGGCCCCTTAGTAGTGACTCTGGCGTGGCGGTGTGGCTGTCTCTGGAGTTAGTTGGGTATGGTTTTTGTGCTCAGTAATTGATTTAACCCCACCTCTGCTCATTGGTCACAGCCGAAGTGGAGTGAATGGTATGCTACTGACATGGCACAATATTACGGACTCTCACAGGAAGTAAACAAGTCCCATTCAGGAAGTCAGGCTGGGAGTTCAAGATAGTGATTCACTGACTCAGCATTTTGGACCGGCAGAAATGGCCTGGTGTCTCCACAAAAGTTCAGTCTGAGACAGGCCGAGCTGTTTAAAAGCAGATACAATACTCCCTTCCCGAAAGCTAAGACTGCAAGGGTCACTCAGCTGTTTCCCAAGTGTCCCTTAGTCATTCCACACCGCCCAATACTTTACAATAGAGGTTCCGAAGAAAAAGATGAGGGGGGGCGTTCTGATTATCCTGTCCTCCTAAGCCTAGCGGGCAATACATTTAAAGGGTATAATTAAAGCAAACTTTTTCCTACCACCTTCTTGCAAAAGACGAAGCTAGTCTCAAGCCGCCTGGTATACTAACGATTAAGACCCAAGCGAAAAACTGGCACTGCTAGGGTGCTTTGGCCCCCACGGAATCGAACACCGGTGCCTTCATTGTCACGGAAGCGAAATAGCGCCCTCTATGACAACTCAATTGTGTTGCCACCACCTTCTGTAAAAGTAAAGGCAGCGTTAGATCGAGAAAAACCGCGCATCAACAGCTACATGTGATTCGCAAACGTGAATCGACCCCCAAAGTAAAGGCTCGCGAGAATATGGGCAGAATCCTGATTGGCTGGCATTAAAATAGCACAAAGCCAGATCACTTTTGCAATGCTAGAGGCGGGAACACCCTGGTGTCAGCTGAAGGGCTGGTGGTGTCTGACTGCACTGGTATAGGAGATTTACATTTGTGCTTTTTTTTGTGTGTGCTTATTTTAAGTTCTCCTACAGTGCATTTCGATCTTTGGGTACAGAAGGATACGGGAACGCCCTGGGTCTTTCCTCAACTGGCCCTGGCGTGCCTACAGACCGGGCAGGACTACCCAGCACTGGAAAGAGTATATCTGAAAAAGCATTGCCCTGGTGAAAGCAGATCTTCAGGCCCATCCCAGCACTATTTCAGCCCACAGTTTCAGGGTGGACCCCGGTGGTGTGGCTGGAAGATTCTGGCAGCTCCTAAAACAACAGGAAACGACTGTTGGCTTTAGTTCTCTGGGTACTAAATTGCGGTTTCCCACTAGTCCAACTTCGACTTTCAGAGCAGATATTTCAGGAAAGCGCGCTGAAATGTTGCATCTGGGCGCCTATATAAAGACACGGATGCTGTCCTGCCTCAAGTGAGAGAAATGTTTATAAGACGCGAGCCCCGCCACCCTTCTTTTACATTTTTGTTATCCAAGCATGTCTGTATTTATGACGCATTTTGTTAGTAGCTTTATTTGTAGGGCATATTGCATGTTGTAAGCAGGTCTCGTGTTTGCTGGACATTGAATTCAGTGCCCGATGATGTTTCCCAGGTCCCTGGGCGTGATTCACTTGTCCCTGTTTTTGTTGTGTGCGTTTTGGAAATTGTATTTCGCTTCAGAAGTTCCAATAGATGTTACCTGGTGAACTTTGAGGGTGAAAGGCGAGGTATTCCCAGATAAACGTTCTGGAATGTGTAACCCCCCCATCACAAAGCATGGTCTACCCGTTCCAAAATGCAAAGGAAAAATATGGAAGGGGTGAGCCAGGCACGCAGATCTGGGAAGCTGAAGCTCTAAATGTGAACATTTGACACAGCTCCGAGGCCTACAACCCTGTTTGAGTCTGCCAGGAGATAAGACGGCCTCTTTGACCTCATTTGTGAGCTGCAGCCCTAATTGCTGGTGTTTGTTTCAGGCCTCTGTCCATCAGCCGCCCCTCCACCCTGTTCCCATGTGCACATGCTGCGTTTACTTGTGCCACGAAGGCCGGGAGCTCTGCGCGATGGCGCTTCCCTTTGCGGTGGTCTCCCTGAACTCGGACATCACCTGGGCAGCATCTGTCCTGTGACGACTTTGCCACAACTCTAGAAGGGAACAATTTTCGAGCTATTCACTGTAGGACCCGGCCCTAAATTGTAGGCTTTTATTGATTTCAGGAGGCAGTTAATTGCCATATGGCAGCTCCATGTTAATGTTTAATCAAGACCAGGAAGCGGAGTTTATGAAAAGTTTTCGTAAAGTAACTGCAGAGTTTCAAATAGGGTTTTATACTTCCTGACAGTGCAGGGCCCGCTTAATGGTTTGTTTTTATTGCTTAAGAGTGTAAACCGTGCTCTGGCTGGTGTGTGGAAATTATACTCTCATACCGCATTACGCAGTTCTCATTACTCACTCACTCACTACCTTCCTCTTTTAACATCTGTAATCAGATCTGTACTTGTTCGGCTCTTTGGGGCTGCCCAAAATCGGCTTCTCGGCTTCCCCACTGCGAGGCTTTCGGAAACCAGTGTTTATACGGCTTCCTTTTTCTCTAGGTGGGGCTCGGCCTTAGATCTGGGCTGCCGGCTGCCTCTTGGCCATGATTCACGAGGGGCGCAACAAGGAGGCCTGCTACAGCCTTCCTTGGGTTCCAGCTCGGCCGCCATTTTCTACTGTGTGGGAGCGTGCAGAATAAATCTGCGCCTTTATCACGAGGCAGGGCAGATTAAAGCATTTGGTTCTGCCAAAGCTGCCCAATTTTATGGTATCCCTGTTATTTGCCACCTTCTGCCTAGCGGCATGAGCAGCTTTATATAAATCACGACACGTGATGCATATGTTGCTATTTGTGGCTATTCCTAGTGGGTTTTTGGCAGCCAATAGTTTTTGCCTCTTGAGCCTCCCCATTTGGCCACAGTGGAGTCGCCCTTATTATGGTGGTAAAATAAGCATCCAGTAAATACCATTACCGTGGTAGGGTGAACCTTTACCATGCCTTCCTCGTTCCCGACTTTAGAAGGGAGCATGCTGTGGTAATTTTCCACTTTTTCTCCTGTTTCGAACTGCCAACTACTGCTATTTCTCTGCAGAAATCCCACTAGATGTTACCTGGCGAACTTTCTGAGGGTGAAACGGGGAGGTATTACGAGATAAACTGTAATCCTGATTAGGCCCACACTCTTGTTTGCATCAGAGTTGGGATTACAGCAGTTCGTGGGTCTTGGGCCGCGTTACCATGCAACCCCCGTCTAGCCTACAAGGCCACGAACGCAGAAAACTGAAGACCGCAGGCAGTGATCGGAGGAATGTTTATGTAAACGCTGCTAATTGTTCCGGCTCGCTGGATGTGTGTGATAATAACCCAGTCCACAAAAAATACTTTACCAAGGAACCATTAGCCCGGTCTTTTTTGTATTCTGTTTGTTACCGAGAAAGAAGATCATTGATCTACACAACCCCCAAGATTCCTAAGGCTTTCTCCCACCACCAAAAGCAATGACGTTTATGGTTTTCTTGGTTATTTTAATTGTATGGTAATTACTTTCTTGGCAATAGAGGTCGAGGTTTCTTTCTTTATCAAAATTCCACTGCACTTCATTAAATTGTGCTATTGGGATAAACATTACACTTATCGAGTGGTCTTTGTTTCTTCCTTAAACGTGACAGTCTAGCCTCCGCTGCAGAGAATGGAAGGCTGGGGTAGGGACTGGTTGGCCGGTTTGAGTGACGTCACCTTGTCTTGATATCGGGAAATTCCAACTTTTTAAGGGGCACGTTGTTCGCCCCTTCTGCCTGGGCAGGAAACCTGGTGGTATATCAGTAAGCTAGTGAGACTTATTTTTGAGTTTTGTGACGCTCTCGTAGATTTTATAGCATAATCAATATACACAATGATATGTAAATGAGGCGCACAACCGTGTCACCTAAAAAAACAGCCCTTGCAAAAATTGTCTGTCTTCCTCTGCTGCGTGCGTCGCTGCACTGCGTCTGATGTAAGATATGACGGCGATGCCAATGTGCCGCACTGATAGGTTCTAAAGTGCTTGCTAGGTGCTCCTTCTACCACTCACTGTTATGTCGGTGCTGTGGGATGAGACTGTGCTGAGGACGTGCAATGACGCTGTATGGTTCAAATCAGTGATCGGAAAACTTCGCAATGGTGAACTGTCTTACTTTTCAAGGTAATATTCGCGGTTGCGATTATTCTTAATTTCATTCAGCGTTACCTTTCTGGGACTATTTCTTTTGATGTGAAAACGGATTAAACTCCTACTTGCCAGTAACCTGCCATCCTTTTCCGCACGCCTTCTACCCTCTCGAGCGCTTTGAAGCAGCTTCCCATCTCCGTTGGCGCTGTATAAAATACATTGCTCTTTCTCCAACAGTGTATTTCGTGGGCCTCACTCCTGCGTGCGTCAAACGTGCTAGGCGCACATTTTGATCTCTGAAAGCCCCTTTAAGTGTGCTCCCAGAAGGAAGGCACCTGGATGACTAAAGTGTTGTTAAAAGCCTCGAGAACCTGGCCTTATTTTGTCACGTAGACTTTGCGCAATGTATGTTTTTCTTGGTATAATTTCCCATCTGTCAGAGACTCCCAGGGGGCGCTTTATCAAAGGGACCGACATTAAAGGGAGTGTGAGCCGCCGTCTGGCTCTTAAGTGTGAGCCTGCCAGAACAGGGCGGCAGCGGAGCAGAGGCAGGACGGTCGCCTGCCCTGCCGCCCGGACATGGCGGCTAAGGCGCCTGCACCTGGTGCTCCGGCTGCCACCTTCCGCGGGCGCAGGAACCACAGCACGGCCACCGGTTCGGGACTCGCAGCCACCCCAGGCTGGTATCTGGAGCAATAAAGGCTAATCCCGGAGGAAGTGAGCAGACTGATAAGGCCGCTGCGGCCGGCTGACTCCAGCCTGGAGTGGCTCAGGAAGGCTATCTGCTCCCCCAGACCCGCCCCTGTTGCCGGCCGCCAACCCTGCCCGTCTGAGGGCACTCAGGTTTGGAGTACGCCCTCCGCTCCCTCATTTCAGATCTGTTCAGGTGATAATGCAGCAGCAATGCCCCGAGGGATGCTCGAAGGTTCTTGGGTGGCCTACTGTGGGGATGCGGGGGTTGGCGGGCAGGTCAAGCCTTTCTAGCTAATGCCATCACATTGACTCTTACAGTCCCCTGGTCCTATTGGGCAGTTGCCTATGGTTTATACTGTATCAATTGACGGCAGATGTTTTTCTTCATGGAGAATGAACGATTTACGACTGACAGAGACCGCAAATTAAGTTTACTCGTTAGAAAACTGCTTGCTGAAACGAGTGGACGTCATGAACTTGCTCCCAAATGACGCAGATGCACGTTCAAACCTAAGTTTGTGAAACTATGAGAAAGAAGTTGTCCAGGCAGGCCAGAGTTGCCATCGATTTTTGCCTTTTTTTTCCAGCCAAACTGCACTGGGCAAGATTAAGGTACCTGGGTTTGGAAGCCCACGTTTAATTTCCCACACCACCGTTTCGCCATGCAAGCGGCATTCCCGCCCTTGTCTGGAGGCTTGGCCTCTCGGGTACTGCAAGCTCGCACTGGTAATTGATGGCTGAGTTTCGGGGAGCTGATTGGCCGAGACATTCCTCACATTCCTACGTACTGTGCGCTGGGTGATAATGCCCTGGGTGGAGGCATTCGTGCGACCCCTGGACAATGTGAGTACGTGTAATGATCCTAGAGAGGGAGAGGTGGATAACCCTCAGCACGGAGCCGCACGTGAACACTTCTCGTGCCGTCAAGATGGCGGGAAGCTCTTCAACCTGCTGCTATATGGCAACTCTTGAGATCAGTCAAAAGGGGCCAATTTTGGGAAAACCGCTTTAACTTACACATGGGAATGTATTACGTCTGTTCTGCCTTTGGGTTCTCCTGGCCACCACTGTAGAAAAAACAAATAATCAACGTGCATGAAAACACAGCACTCCTAAGCCAGACATGTTCACGCATGCATAAACAGAGGAGCTTGTCCACAGGTATCTATGTACACCGCGCGTCCGACCTGCAGACATTCATGCACACACAGTAAAACGTTACAGGCACTCCTGCGCGCAGACCAGTCATGCACCACTAGACTAAGAAACTAACACGCATTCATACAGAGTAACATCCCTATGAACCCCATGGGCATCAAGACAGTGCACGAACAACAAACCACCAACAGCCTTAGAGGAACTCGTGCACATGTCCACAGACAGAGAGGCAATCACGCGGCGCACACAGAAGCAGACTAGAGCAGGGGTCTCCGACCAGTAGCTTGTGAGCTACCACAGCTCTCCAGCTACCTCTGAGGAGTTCACCTGTGTGCAGCCCAGCTTATTGAATTAGAAAGCTTTTGCTTGGTTGAATTATATATATATATAAAACACTATTAACATTAGTAGCTCTTAATGCATTTAATTGAACAGAAGTAGCTCTCAGTACAGAAAAGGACTAGAGCAATCATGCACCGAGACTGGCAGACACACGTACATAGAGGCACCCAAGCACATGGATAGGTGGATGAGTGGATGGATAAATGTGAAGATTGTTGGTTGAGTGGCCTCTTGTTTCAATTAATGGGTAATTGTGAGGATGTATTGCTGATCAAATGAAAGAGCGTGTTGATGTATCCAGATGAGTGTGCTTATTGGTATGGGTGGATGAATGTTTGCATGTATAGGTGGTTTGGGTGCTGACAGTTTAAGGATGAAGGAGAATGTGGTAAGTAAAGTGAATTGGTAGTAAGTAGTAGGGAATTCTGTACCAGGTTGGAGGGATATGCAGCATAAAGAGATTCTATATGTTAATGTGAGAGAAGAAGGTATGAAGATCTTTTAGGACAGTTGTTGGGACTCGACTCATTGCCCTTTCGCCGTGTCACTCTTTTGGAAAATGTTCCTCCTTGAACTATCATCAGGAAGAATATATACCAATACAGCAAGCCTGGTTTACCCCCGAGATACCTAAACAACCAAAAACCTTAAAGTTGAACATCCCCTACAGATCAAAAAGTCGAATAACACGAAAGTCAAATTGGCAATTAATGAGCTCAGGAAAATGTATCCAAGAATTTGACAGTGGGTGAAATGAATTTCTATGTAGAAAAAAAGGTTGCTGTTATTTAGAACTACTAAGTGGGAAGGCAAAGTGGCTTAAGGATTTTTAATAAAAAAGTTGTGAAAATGAGAGAAAGATGAATTGGCAATTACGCTGGCAATAGTAGACTAATTTCTCACATGAATTACCTTTATACTGACTGCTAAAATAGTATTGTATATTTTGTTCCAACCTTGTTATGATAAGTTAATGAGGTGTAAAAAGATTATGCCTTAAATGTAAGAATTCCCACAGTAGCACTAGCCTTCAAGCCTCTTATGAGTAATGGGGCATCCGGTCCCGATGCCTTGTCCAAGGCACTTTTTAAAAATCTTACGCCGTATTGGGCAGGCTGGGTATCAATATTGTACCCAAGTGCTCTGATACAAGCTAATGTACCTGACAGCTAGACAGGCTCAAGCATGGGCCAAAGCAATCAGTTTTGCCTTGGCTACCACCCTTTTGGCGTTGACAATGCTTATTTTGACAGTTTTTATAAAACATAGTTGTGTGAGCTGCTGGGCCAATAGAAAAAAAAAAGAAAAATTTGAAAAAAGAAAAACGACTTCTTTGGTCTTGAAAAGCACTCCACGTGTCACAATAGTCCTCTATACTGAAGGGAACTACATAGTGCATGGGTGTGCTCCTTGTGAAAGAGTGGAATGCCATCACTCAACAGTGAAATTAGCCATTGGCTGAGGTGGGCAGACCCACTGCCCCATACTGTATGCTGTATCGGGCAGAAGAAAAATGTGAATGACGCGACAGCAGACCAACTGATGAAGGGAGCTGGATTGAGGTCCTTGATTTGGACACCGAAGTCTTTGATTGCATCCTGCTAAAACAACTGCAACCCTGGACCACTGTTAAACCATTGCTACCTTTCTTTTCATCTGACAATGTTTAAACAGCTTTGATCTTTACAGACTAGACCATCCACTCCACAAAGGTTGGATGGATTTTGAGGCACAGACTGAGCAAACAAGCACATAATAGCCGATCAATTATAAAAACTTCACTTATAGTATAATTTCCAGGTGCAAATCACATTGGGCCAATGAACTCTTATTTCAGAACCCAAATGCACCAACAAAAGCCTGAAACAGACATGCCTTCTTGCTCCCTTATAGTTGAGTTTATAGACTTGGCCCTGTCTACAATTTGCACTTTTCCTCCTAAACTGGGTGGCACGCACATTAAAATTTTACAAAAAGCTGATCTGGTCATATTGGCCAGACTAAGGTTTGTCTGATTAGCTTGCTTGGGAGAGGTAGAAAATATACTAGTAATTGGTCTGCCGCAATCTTAAAATTGCAGTAGCTGCAAGTTATAATCACATTGGATTTTGATTAATTGACAGCTGATCTCAGCCTGCCACTTTTCATCCATGAAGAACATATCCTCAGTGTTGACGTTTGCCTTTCTGGACCTAACTTTGAAGATTCTGGGCTGTATAACAGATCCTCTCCTAGAAGCCACGAAGGCTGAGTTAAATTCCTACCCTTTCATATGGCCAGCTTGTCTATTTGGGATCACTTGGATATTGTCTTGACCATTTGCAATGACGTAAAAAAAATGTCCCTTTTGGCCAAATCAAACACATCGATTACAAATACCTCACATATCCATACTGCATCATCAGAGAATAAACGTTCCAAACCCAAATATTCAGATCAAAATGTTTATTCCAAAGTAAAAACAAGATAATAAAAACACATGTGATATTAAAAGAACCATATTTAAAAAAAAATTGTGAAATGCCTAGAGTTTTCATATACATTCATATAGAAATTACATCACAATACATGAAATCAATACCAAGAAGATTATTACAAACAGGTATACAATTACACAATAATATTGCACAAAGAAACGGGAGAATAAAATAAAAAAAAAAGAAACATACAAAAATGTTCATATCATTCTATACGATCACCAGTAACTGTTGAGTTATCTGTCAAGTTGGAATACTTTATATAATTTCATTAACTTGCAGAAACCCTAAAAATCAAGTGTCTATACAAAAAAGCATTGACATGTTTCGGTGGGTAGCAGTTTGATAAAAAAAAACACCTTCCTCAGGACTGTAGATGTCTCCCGGCTAGCACAAGTATATTCTTTCTAGGTTAATTCCTGACACTGTCAATCCATAGAGCATTCTCAATAGACTCTAGGGCTGCCGAAACATAGGCCATGTTTTTTCTGATCCAGTGTCCTGATACTGGACCAGACATGGATATGGCCATTAGCTTGCGCTAATGGCCATATCCTTGTGAATGACTTTTAGCCATGTTGTCTAGCAGCACATCTGCTGTTCAGTATGAATGAGGGTCACTAAAAAAGGCTCTATGATGCAGCCAGTGCAGGCCACGTTCTAGTACTTCTTTTTGTTTTAGGATGGCAGGACAATAAACTCAACAGGGGGCAAAGAGACTGCGTTGGATCAACATCCTGTGATTCTGGGCTTTCAGTAACTTTCAGCGATGCTAAACAACAGATGTGCTGCTAGACAACATGGCTAAAAGACATTCAAATTGACAAGGACAATAGCTCGGGCATTGCAAAGAATAATTGGCTTTGCTAATGCTTGTTTATTTAAATACGCCACAGCACATATTGTTGATGCTGTGCAACTTTCTATAAATCATTCTTCATATGGAAATGTAAAACTGATAGATTTTGCTCGAAGCCTGTGTTAAATTATCAGTTTTATTAATTTTATGCAATGAATTGTAAAGAAGTGCTATTTTTGTGTGAAATTTTTGATAATTTAGGTTGAGTCTGCATGAGTTAATGCAGGGGTACTCACAAACTTTCTCTTGGGGGCCAAATTTACAGTGTGGTTTGTGGCCGAGGGCTGCAACTTGGGGGTGGGGTCATTGGGGGAGGGGGTGGGGCTAGAGCAACAAAAAAAAACTGTGACCATGAGGTGGAACACAGGTCCCTGCAGCGGACGCCTTCGTCCACTGAGCCACCGGACCCGGCATACACAAATCTCTCTCCCTCTCTCTATCTCCCTCCCTCCTCGTCTCCCTCCCTCCTCCGTCTCCCTCCCTCCTCCTTCTTCCTCCCTCCTACGTCTCCCTCCCTCTCCCTCCCTCCTCCATCTCCCTCCCTCCTCCGTCTCCCTCCCTCTCTCTCTCTCCCTCCCTCTCTGTCTCTCTCCCTCCCTCTCTGTCTCTCTCCCTCCCTCTCTGTCTCTCTCCCTCTCTGTCTCCCCCCTCTGTCTCCCTCCTCTGTCTCCCTCCCCCCTCTGTCTCCCCCTCTCTGTCTCCTCCCTCTCTCCCCCCCTCTCTCTCTCCCTCTCTCTCTCCCTCTCTCTCTCCCTCTCTCTCTCCCTCTCCTTCTCCCTCTGTCTCCCCCTCTCTGTCTCCCCCCTCTGTCTCCCTCCCTCCCTGTCTCCCTCCCTCTCTCTCCCTCCCACTCTCTCTCACTCCCCCTCTCTCTTTCTCTCTCTCCCTCTCCGTCTCCCTCCCTCCCTCTCAGTCTCCCTCCCTCTGTCTCCCTCCCTCTCACTCTCCCTCCCTCTCAGCCTCCCTCCCTTTCCATCTCCCTCCCTCTCCCCATCTCCCTCTCCCCGTCTCCCTGTCTCCCTCCCTCCCCGTCTCCCTCTCTCTCCCCGTCTTCCTCTCTCTCCCCGTCTTCCTCTCTCTCCCCGTCTTCCTCTCTCTCCCCGTCTCCCTCTCTCTCCCCGTCTCCCTCTCTCTCCCCGTCTCCCTCTCTCTCCCCGTCTCTCTCCCTCTCTCTCCCCGTCTCCCTCCCTCTCTCTCTCCGTCGCCCTCCCTCTCCGTCTGTCTCTTTGCCTCTCTGTCTGTCTCTGCCTCTATCTGTCTGTCCCTGTCTCTGCCTATCTGTCTGTCTGTCCCTGTCTCTGTTAGTCTCTATCTCTATCTGTCTCTGTCTGTTTCTGCCTCTCCCTTCTGCCCTCTGTCACCCTCTGTCCCCTTACCCGACTCTCACACCCTGCTGTTCTCTTGTCATTCTTTGTCACCTCTCTCCACCCCCCCTCCCCCCCCCCCTCCGCTTGTGTGGCAGCTGAGGCAGCTTCCCTTCCAGGGCACACACACAGCCCCACCCGAGTACTTCACAGGTCTTTAAGAGACCATGTGCATGATAACAAGGCTTTGTTGTATTTCACCTCTTAGCGCCCCAGCAGCTCCACTCGGACTATCGCTTGAATCGCTTGGCCCCCACAGAGCAGAGTCTGTTTGCTGACACTGTTAAAAAAAACAAAAAACACCGGTACGATGTCTGCAAGGTCTGCGGGCCGCCAAGAAAGGCTTGCCGGGCCGCTGGCGGCCCGCGGGCAATACTGTGAGTATCCCTGAGTTAATGTGACCTGTTTGAATAATCTGCTTGCTTATAATTTTAGTTTATATTTCCCCCTGGTATTTCAGTAGTGAAGTACTTATAGATACAACTGGTGTGATCATATTTACACATTGTGAAAGATATAATAAAATAAGACAGAGACCCATACGCATAACACCCAATAACTTATATAACTTATCACCCATTATGATAGATAAAAAATAAAACAAAGACCCATAAGAATACAATCTAATAACCTTTATGTAAACTATGCAGTGATCTATATATAGATATATATATATGTATTTACCAAAAGTAATATATACATTTGTTAGGCAGACCTGTAAAAATATCTATCTATCTATCTTTAAACCAAAAGTAGTGTATATATTTGTACAAAGAAATGCATATTTCTAAATACACACTTATAGTCAAATTATACATGTTTATATGCACAGGCTTATGCTGTACATTTGTATTTGAGTATGGTGGTTATGTAGGAAAGAGCCAACTCTTGATTATTCTTCTGAAGTAAAAAATAATTATCTGCGGATCGTATTGTTGGGGATAATGAATGGCTGCTTAAACAGAGAAAGATGTACCACCCATAATCTTTTAGGTCAAGCCTGAGCCCGCCCAAAAGCGGTGCTCTGCGAAGATCTGTGGTAGTTCAGTACAGAGAGAAGCTTCACCCAATCCCCCGCCGTTATTTTTCATTGGCTCAATTGTTTGTCCTTTGTAAATGCTGTCTTCTGATTCATTATGAGGCTTGTTAGTCCCTCTTTAGTACAGCCATGTCATCATTTGTATCCTATTTTCAACAAATAGAGAGAAAGGGTTATATTCAGTAGGGAACACTCCCAGTTCCCTTGAGATAAATACAATACACAAATGAAGGAGTATACCCTGAAGAAAAAAGAAAACAACGAGATACGTGAAGGAGGAAAAAAGGAAAAATTGTTCCTTTTTTATTAAGAAGACCCCTCACTCACCAACCTAGTTGGTGACATGTTTCATCATTGGAGTTTCACCTGAATAGCCGAATGCTACCCGGGTGTGCTTCAGTGCCTATGACAGCGCAGCAGGTTTTTTACGCGACAACAGTGCAAGTGAATGTGAAAGTGAGTTAAAAACTTCTTTATTGTACTCTCTAAAGCTTAATATGGAGCAATAAGACAAAATTAACAAGTTGTGATACCTCAACAGGTTAGATTGACCTAAGGTATCTGTAAAAAGTGAAAAGTGGTAGTCTACATGTTTCAACCTTTCATGGGTATTACTAGGTTTTCTTCACCCTGCATGGAGACCTGAGGAGGATTCTCCGTGCAGGGTGTCTCCCTAGGTAGGATGGCAGGCGGTATGGTTTGATGACTGTGTGACTACAACCAGCGCCCCCCCCCCCCATGGTTTCCATGGGGCGAGACGTAAGCTAATCTCTAAATTTGTTATCCATTCACAGAAGGCTGAAAGATTGTCATATCGTAAGTAAACGGCATGGTTCATGTGTGACCCAGAGGCGGGTGCACCTTAGCATGTGCATACCGCTCGGGTCCTTGCATAGGTCCTGAAGAAAACCTAGTAATATCCATGAAAGGTTGAAACATGTAGACCACCACTTTTCACTAGGTTGGTGAGTGAGGGGTCTTCTTAAAAAGGAACAATATTTCCTTTTTTCCTCCTTCACGTATCTCGTTGTTTTCTTTTTTCTTCAGGGTATGCTCCATTTGTTTATTGTGTCATTTGTATCCTCCCATGGCTACTGGCCCCTTTACTTGGTTGTTACAAAGGGCGTGTACTATTTCGTTTGAACCACCGCTTTGTCCAGTGGGCAGCCTGGCCGCCTGGGAGCTGCCAGAGATGGTGGTGGTGCGGCTCCTCTGGAAGTCCAAGGGTGCGCTGCAGATCCCAAGGCCCAGGGAGCAGCTGGAGCCAGAGTCCGCTTTAGGAGATGGACAAAGTAATTGTGCTTGTTTTCTTTCTTAGCAATCAAGCCTTGGCAAGGGTCGCAATCCTTCATCTCTCTCTGCTTGGGTTTCCGCTCGGCTGCGTGTAACATGAGTATCGCCTGAGTTCACATATGGGTCCCTTGCGCACAGTGAGCACAGAGGTTGCTGGAAGGATGGTGAGGGGCAGCACCCTTCCTCTTTAGTCTGCCTCACAGTGTCTACCTCTCCTCGCATCTGTTTCTCACAGCCACCTCTTCTGCAGGTGGTGCTCTGAAGTGGCCTGGGCAGCACATGGCACGTTAAAGAGGGACATGTCTAGCTCATGCAAACAAATACCCATTGGTCAAAGGTTCACCAGGGATTATAAGTGCTGTAAAAACACCATACTGTACCGTAGCATACAGCACCGTTAGACACCGTAGACATTACACACCATACCATATACCGTGTCATGCAATATACTGAATTGAGAAACGCAAGGCAGACTCGTCGTGCTAGTTGCATTCTAGGGGGTATAATATGTTACATCACCTCTCCCCCTGCCCCATAGTACATTTTTAATTCCTCATCCTTCATGCCCTCAGCCCCCTTGAGGTGGAAGACGCATGCCTCTCAGCACACTCACCTGGCTGTAAGAGATCCAGGCAGCCTGCCAATGCTGCCAGGGTAGAGAGCAGGACTGGCAGGAGACCTGTCTGACACTCCATGCCCGGGGGGCAGCGGTTTCTCGCTTCTCTGCAGGTGACAGCAGTCTCTAGATTCTGGGTTGTCGGGAGCCTGTCAATTAGGATCAGCCCCTCAGCCTTTCCTCTGGGTGACAGCAGCACCCCAGCCTTCTCTGAGTCACAGGGATCCCCAGACCTTCGTTTCAGAAGACCCCACCCAGGGATGGTACAACCCCTCAGTCAGCCTGGGGCCCCCAACACTCCATCCATTATAAGGAGCGTCCAGTCACAGGTGTCAGGAATCCCCCAGTCCAAGGTTTCAGGAGCCTCTTAGTCCTCTCCTGAGTGCCAGCACTACCATCCCAGGTGCCTCCAGCCCTCAACCCAGGTGTCTCCAGCCTTATCCCAGGTGTCACCAGCCCTCGCCCACATGTCAGCAGTCCAGTGCCAGCTCCTCAGGGTATGATGAGGACAGCCCACAGCCCAGAGATGCAGGTGCGTGGCTGTTGCCTCCAGGTGCAGGTACCTCAGGGTCTCCTCAGTCATCTGATGAGCTCCCGGGCTATAGGCATCAGCTATATCTATAGCCAGCAGCCCTCCAGTTAACCCTTTCGTGACGGTGCTGGAGCCAACAGGTCCTGGTAGCAGCACCTTTCGGTCTTCTACCATGTCAGCAGCCCCCTGCGCCTGCAGATTTGGTTCTCTGCCCTGAGAAGTTTGAAACCACTCAGGCCCACATGTCAGTAGCCCACCCCTCACTCCACTTCTGAGTGGGTGTGAGCAACCAATAGTGCTCTGTAGGGGGTGTCCGTAGCCCCCTGGTCCGGTCATGTGGGAGCATCCATTCCATCACTCCAAGGTGGCAGAGCGCGTGCAATCTTCTCCGGAGGAGGGCGACCTTCAGTCCCTTGTCTCGGTGGCTCCTCTGTCTTCCCCCACCCGGTGCTTCTTCCTTGCTCTGCCCAGGGCAGCTATACTGGGCTTCCACTGTGTGAGCACACAGGGCTGCCTGGACCATCTCCTCACAGCTCCTCTTACTGGTGTACACACAGAGTACTGGCAGAGGGAGGAGGCAGTGGTGTGAGGGCGGAGAAGGCAGCAAAGGGACCTCTTACAGCATCTTCTCTCTCTGTACAGCTGCAGCTGGGCTCGCAGGCTGTGTGAGTCTGTCTGTGTGTGTCCTGGGCCGGGGACCTCAGGAGGTGAGGGATCCCGTTACAAAGCCATGTGACAGGAGTGAGGAGTCTCAACCTGCCCAAACCTCTGGCCTTGGTTGCCCCTACGCTCTCCAGAGCTTAGGGGAGGGGGTCCTCTCTATGCCTGGGATGCAACAGACACCGTGTAGAGGGAAATGTGCTGTTTATTTATAAACTGCGCAATTTAGCGCTAACATAGCGGTATTTTGCATGTTCATAAGTTTTTTTCAGAAGGCAACAGAGTCAGTAGGAGATCAAGTGAG
The DNA here is from genome assembly GCF_964204655.1 of Triturus cristatus. Classification (NCBI taxonomy): domain Eukaryota; kingdom Metazoa; phylum Chordata; class Amphibia; order Caudata; family Salamandridae; genus Triturus; species Triturus cristatus. The sequence continues at coordinate 1,507,451,107 of NC_140589.1, forward strand.
TAACAGCAGATGATCACAGAAAAAAGTCAAGTGGCAAAGCCGGGTTTAAAACACCAAGGCACTCTGTTTCTACATAGTATTTGTCCAGACCTCCACATTTCCCTGGGGGCAGCGAGGTCCACAGAGTGAGTTTTGGCTTACTGCAGGCATGACATGCTTTGCAGCAAGATTCAGCGTGCCAAGCAGCCGGGACAATGGAAGTGGTTCTTTGGATTGCCATAGGTCTCACATTTAGGAGAGTTTGAGCTAATGGCGTTGTACATGACAATAGCTGAAACTCTCTCAAATGCAACACGTATTGCTTTACAAATTTTTTTTTCTGGGTTGTTTTCAAGTGCCTCATGCCACACTTGCACTTAATAGAGGCCACGCCCCTTCTTTAGACATGGCTCATGCAAGCGTGGCATGGGGCGCTTGGAAACAAACAATATTTGCAACTCAATAGGTCTCACATTTGCGAAATATTAAGCTATTGATATTTACTGTGCCAATAGCTTGAACTCTCCTAAATGCAAGACCTATTGCATTGCAAATGCTTGTTTCTTGTATGCTGGGGTTTTGAGGCAAGGTGCTAATCTGGCATGGAGGATCCCTTGTAGTATGGATTTGGTGATTTTATTCCTGATGAAAAGTGGTCCTGTTCCATGTATTGCTTTGTGGGTGATACAAAGCATCTAGATGGGGAGTCTTCTGGCAATTGGTAAACAATGTAACACCCTTAAGGGAGGGGAGATGTGCGCTTGTGACATTACATGTAGGAGTAGTCTGGTAGCACAGTTCTGAATTTGTTGTAGTGTTCATAATTGATAAAGATGATCTGTGGTAGAGAAAATGTAAGAGAGATAATAGTTTGGACCTTATGCATAAATCGAAGGTGGGAGGATATGCTTTGCAGAGTTTTCATAATAATGAAGCTTGATCTTGCTAACTTGTCCAGGCATTCATTGATCATTTGGAGTCCATGGTAATTCCAAAGTTTCATACTTCCTTAGATACTTTAGGAGGTGGTCTCAGATCGTCATGCCAGGTGGATAGTGGATAATTATTTTTCCAATCGCCTCATGTGAGTCAGTTTCGGAAGCATTCCATTTGAAATTGTTTCATGTCATCCACTGATCAATGGTTTTGTGGCAACTGAAGATTTCTGAGTTTCTAATTTCTTCGAGGCTTTCCTGTTTGAGTAGTATTTATGTGTTGTCTGCAATGTTAAAGCATGTAAGCTGAAATTAATTGATCATTGCCAGTGATAACTTCATGCAGATATTGAAAAGCATGGTTCACATGATAGAGCCTTGAGGGACTCCTGCTTTTTTGAAGTACGGTTTGGATGAGAAAGTAGGAGAATGGATGAGATTTGTTCTGTTTTGAAGGTAGAATGTGATCCATTCAAGAGCAGCGCCCTCTACGCCGGCTCCATGGAGTCTTTGGATTAGACTGGCATGGTCAACTGTGCTGAAGGCAGCTGACCGGTGCAAGAGAAGTTGTGCAGGGACTCTCTTCCGGTCTAATGTGTTTTTAAGGTCTTCCCAGATGGCGATGAGGGCAGATTCTGTGTGTCTTCCTGGATGGAATCCTGTTTGGAAGTAGGAAAGGATAGAGTTATCTTCAATGAATTGTGACTTCTTGGTGAATGCTGTTCTTTCTATCAGATTGAACAGGAAAAGTCCATTGGTAATAGGTGTGTAGTTATTTGGATCATACAGGTCCAGGTTCATTTTCTTCAATAATGGTTATATATATGCCTTTTTAAGTCTTATGGAGAGATTCCTATAGTTACAGAATAATTGTTGATCCTTCTTACTGGTGTGGCAGCAGCGGCAGTTAAAAGAAAGTTCTTGAAGATTTGTGATTGACATGGCTCAATTTGGCAGCCAGCTGGTCTGCTTGCTTTGAAAAGATCCATATATTCACTTTATGATAGTTATTTGTAGGAATGCGGAGGCTGGTTTAGCCCACCCTTTGAAGGGCATTGTTGGAAATGGTTTAGTGATAGTGGTATTCCTTAGTTTTAAATAGGAGTCCAACTTGTCTGCTCAGTTTGTGTAACGTTTTAACAGTTTGTCAGTAAATATTTGGGAAATGGGATGAGTTCCTTGTGTACATTTAGGTTTACAAAATTCAGTTAGAATTAAAAAAACAAATCTTTATTTGCACATTAAGCATTTTGAATTCTGTCTCAATAGTACATTTTTAACCTTTTTTTTATTGTTGACTTGTTTGTGTAGGTAAAGTTAGTCGTGACTACTATTTGTATGCAAAGGGATTCACAATCGTCCACATGGGTTCAATGAGTGTGTGGACGTATACATGGATGAGTGCAGATGCATGCTCACTTCAGAGCTGCAATTAGAAAGGATCTTTGGGGCATATTATCAAGAAACGGCGTTAAAATTATCGATAATATGCCTTGAGAATTCCCATAGAAGCCCATGTTCTGGTGTCAACATGGGCTTCTATTGGAATTCTCTGTGGCATATTATCAAGACCATTATCGCCGCTTTATCAGCAGTTTTCTGCCACTAAAGCGGTGATAATTTTAACGCCGTGCTTGATAATATGCCCCAAGCTAATTAGATATGGTGCAAAAACTAGCCTGAGGAATGTATTTGGTATTTTAATATTCACCTCGGGCACTAGAAATATCTTTTTCTCTCTGCGAAGTCTACGTTCACCATTTTCTGAATAAAATGCTTTTCTAATTCATCTCTAAAACTCTTTGTTGTTATTGACTCACTTTGTTTTCTGGAGAACTTCACTCTGAACACACCATCCCAAGCTCTATCCAAAATGTTGAATAATGTCTTCTGGAAAAAAAACTCTAATATTTTAGGAAATTTAACTCCGTATTTCAGTGGTCTCTGCCCAGTGTACTCAGGCCTCCAGTTTCCAGTATCTGTTATTCATTCTTTTCTTCTCATCTGAGGACAAAGCTAAAGGTTGGCAAGTGCAAAGGACATAACCACCCCACTGATTAAGAAACGTATAAACCTGGTGAGTGGTAGTGGCACTCCTCCATTAGCTTCAGTTTTTAAACGGAGAAAGCAGCAGTATTGCTTTTGGACAAGGGGAGGTGCATATCAGCTCCCCTTATCCAAAAGCAATGCCGGCTCCCGCCGGCTGGGACTGCGAGGGCATTGGGGCTCTCCCTGGTTTCCCCAACATAAGGCCAGGCCCTGGGAATGGGGATCCTTGGGCCAATAGTGGCCCAGGGAAGGGGGGCCATGTGGCCCCCTCGCTGTTTTAAATATTTTAAAAAAATAATTATAAGGCCGGGCCCTGGGAGAGGGGGTACCTGGGCCACAATTGGCCACAGGAGAAGGGCCAAGCCGCCCCCCTCCAAAAGTAATTTAAAAAAAGCAGTGTAGGCCTGGGGGTATGGGGTCCCTGAGGCCAAAAGAGACCCAGGGAAGGAGGGCCAGGTGCAACCCCTCCCGTCAAAAAAATAAACGAGGCCAAGCCCCAGGGGATGGGTTCCCGGGGGTCAAAAGTGGCCCAGGGAAGGGGGGACACGCGGCCCTACTCCCGTAGTATAATAAAATAAAAAAATTAGGCACAGCCCCAGGGAATGGGGTTCCTGGGAATGAAAAAGGCCCCTGGAGGGGGTTGTGCATCCCCCTTCGGGGTTTTAATTTGATTTTGTTTTTTAAATGGGTCAGGCTCTGGGGGATGGGGTCGCCAGGGCCCACAAAATATTAATAGAAGGGGGCCACATAGCCCCCTTCTAATAATAAAGTATGCAGAAGCCGGCATCTCGCCGGAGGCCCCCCTCCCTGCAGCACTATGCAAACACGTCTCCTGGTGTGTTCTGTATTGGGGAATTAAGTCCCCTTGAATCCTAAGAATGTTTAGTGGCTAACAAGCCCACCAGGTACCTCCAGTAAGCCCCACACAGTGGTATTGCTGAGAGGTGGTCCAAGGCCACACCCCTTTTTACACCACCCTGCAGACGCACATCTTGGCGCACTACTGGTGGGGCGATGAGGTCATCTTGTGTCCTAAGGACCTCAGGACTGGAATGGACTTCATCCCCCGAGCAGCAGTGCACCAGGCAGCGCGTTTGCAGAGTGGTGTAAAAAGAGGGCTTGGCCTCGGTCCACCTTTAGTCTTCATTGTTTCCATAGAAGCTAAACTATCAACTCAATGAGACAAAAAAACAGAAGGAACCACTGAGTAGCACTACTGGACCCAGTCAGAGGCATAAGCAGGGCCACTGGCATTTTGCGACTGTTTGGCTGCACTGACTTTTGCACAGTTATACATTTTCCGCATTTGCCACATAATTCATCATCTGCTGCATAATCTGCAGATTTGAACAAAAAAAAACTTGTGTCTAGCTCAAACGGCTCAAACGTTACCAAAAATGCAGCAACAAATGTTACTGCGTGGTGGAAGGCCCTTTGCAAACCTAGAATTGTCAGCTGTTACTTCTTGCTAAAAGTGGGTATTAAATTGGTACTAACAGTGTGCAAACCACGCTTCTTTCTGCGCCTAACTTGCCTCTTTCTGCATTTATGTTTCTTCTTTCTGTACCTTTATTTCTTTTTCTGCACCTCTGTTGCCTCTGTCTGCACCTCACTTGCTTCTTTCTGTACCCCTCTTGCCTCTTTCTACACCTCCATTGCTTCTTTGTGCACCTCTCTTGATTTTTTTACTGCATCTCTCTTGCCATTTTCTGCACCCCTCTTGCCCCTTTCTTCGTATCTGTTGCTTCTTTCTGCACTTCTCTTGCTTCTACCATTTTGTACACAAATTTACAGAGTTTGCTGTTTGAAACACATGTATTCAAGTATTCATATCTTTATTTTTATGTAACGTTTGACTAGGTAAAAGCAGAGACATGCATGCATACCTTCACAAACTTGGTCAGACTTACACCAGTTATATGCTTAGGATTGATGTTTTATATTTGGTAGTCCTAACATTCTGAGCAGTCGATGACTATTGAACCTTCAAGAGAAAAGTGAGGTTTAAGACATCTTAGGAGACGTATTAGTGATTAGGCTACCTTGTATGTGTCTGTTGTAAGGTACAGTCAAAGTAGGCTTCTTTTTGAAAATCTCTTGCTTCTTTCTGCACCTTTATTTCTTTTTCTGGACTTCTGTTGCCTCTTGCTGCCTTTCTCTTGCTTCTTTCTCCACCTTTCTTTCTCTTTCTGCACATGTCTTACCTATGTAGGCATATTTAGAAAGTAGCATTTACAAAACCTTTAAAATTCACTGAAAAAAACATAGTTTCAGGGACGTTATAGTTAGAAATTAGCATCTAAAAAAACTTACAAATTCACTGAAAAAAACACAGGCTTCTGGGAAGTTATAGTTAGTTGGACATTTCACCAGAGAAACCAGAGAAATTCAGCCGTTATAGTTAGTTGAGCTAACTATGACTCGTGCCCCCGCAATGCACTGCTGATGATGTCACATATTACATCACTCATGACATGGTCAGTGAAATCACTCATGACATCTCAAATGACATCACTGATTACATCATTTACATGATCATCTGATTTACCTCCTCACACCCTAATATAACCTTTGATACACCCCCTCTAAAATGCAGACTACCATTCTCGAAACCATATGCACACCAATACCAGTTAGTACATACCCACTGACTGATTCCTAGGTCTACACACACATCCATTTACTCACCCATAGAGTCACTCATACATGCAGTCACTCATCAAAACAGCCACTATCATATGCGCTCACACACCTATTCAGACACTCACACTCCGCCACTCACCCATAGAGTTACTCACACACCTAGTCAGTCATGCAAAGAATCATTCACACTCCCATTTACTCACCTTTACAGTTATACACACACCACCTCATTTATTAATACAGACACTAACACATACTTACTCTCTTATACATTCACTGACACAAGCACATACTCATCCATACAGCCACTCTCACATATAGTCATTTATATAGTCCAACACTCACATATACTGCCTTTCACATATGTAGTTACTCACACATGTCCCACTGAGACATCCATTCACTCACCAACATACCAATACACCCCCCCACCCATATAGCTCTTCACAGATGCAGTCTTGAACCCATACACCCAGTGAATCACCCACTCACACATCTATGCACAGAGTCACACACCCCCACCCACCCACACAGACACTCAGGCACCCATATAGATACTCAGACAACCAATCAATAACCCATATAGACACTTATGTAGGTACTCCCCAACCCATGCAGCTGCTTACACACCAACTGACAGACTGATACAGACATAGACTGATACAGACATTCACTCAGTTTAGTCACTAACCTATGCATTCAGTAAGACATGTTTAATCACTCACTTATACAGTCAGTAACACATCTACTAAATCATCCATTCAGACACTCATACACCCACTCATTCTTCAATATACCGTGGCGTATATATATGTAAAACATATTTAAACTTTACAGAAACACACAGTCACTGGATGATGTCACCAGTGATGTCATCATTGATGTCATTTGAGATGTCATCAGTGATAGCACTGACCATGTCATGAGTGATATAATATGTGGCGTCATCAGCAGTGCATTGCAGGGGCGCGAGTTATAGTTGGCTCAACTAACTATAACGGTTGAATTTCTCTGGTTTCTTACAAGTGAAAGGTTCAACGAACTATAATATAACTGAAACCTGTTTTTTCTGTGAATTTATAAGGTTTTTTAAATGCTAATTTATAACTATAGTGTCCCTGAAACCTCTGTTTTTTTCAGTGAATTCAAAGGTTTTTTGAATGCTAATTTCTAACTATAACATCCCTGAAACCTATGGTTTTTCAGTGAATATATGTATATACATATACACAAACACACGCATGATGCTTGGTAAAGTTATGTATGCCTAATTAAACCTTTCTTTATAAATTCCCATATGTAGTTTAAAGTAGAAATATTTACATGGTTTACTGCCCACCTTTACCTTATGGTACATGTTTATAGTTTCAAATAACTGTAATTAATTTATATATACATAATTATACATGCCACTTATACTAGTTGTTAGTATTCTTCACCCTCTCTCTAGATATGCACCTATATACATAAAGAAAGCACATTTTACATGGCCTGACATGCACATGTATCTTGTGGTGTAATATATAGTTTCCCCTTCTATAAATGTATCTACTCATAACAGGAGGCATCGTTTAAAGTTCAAGGATATGTACTTGTTCAACAACAGCTCTTTTCCATACTTTGAGAATAATAGTTTGTCATGTCTGAAAATATTCTTGAGTTGTGAGTATAGTCATCATGTGGGTGAGAGCCAGCTATTGATTCATCTAATGAAGTGAAGGTGGTTGTCTGTGGATCTCATCTTTGAGGGTAGGGAATTCAATAGTGTTGCTGCTTTAACACAGAAAGATGTTCTACCCTTGTTTTTTTTCTCATATGTAGGAATTATAAGGTGAGGAGCCATTCTTGAGCATAGTTTTCTTTGTTGTATTGCTTTTTGTGTGATACAGAGCAACTTGAAGTAGGATGTTCTTTAAAAGTGTAACCACTGTAGTGCCCTCAAAGCATGGGAGATGTGTGCTTGTAGCTTTATATTTAGGAAGAATCTAGTGGTAGCTTTCTGAATTCTTTGTGGTTTCCTCATAGTTGACAAAGTTGAGCCATGACACAGACGATTAGCCAGTTTTGATAGGAAAAGAGAGATTGTAGCTTGAACCTAGTGTAGGGATCCTAGGTGCGAAAATATGCCTCACAGTGTTTTTATTGTGAGAAAGCTTGATTTGGCTACCTTAGCCACTTGTGAGTTTATTGACATGCTGGTGTCCTTGATAATTTCAAGTTTTTTTTATCTCCTTAGATATTTCTGGGGATGGTCCTATATTATTATGCCAGGCGCAGAGAGGGCCATAGGTTTTCCAGTAACCATAGGTGAGTATATCAGTTTTGAAGGCATTCAATTTGACTTGACTCTATATCATTCGTTGGTCAATGGCCTGGAGGCAATCAAAAAGTTATGGTGTTTTAATGCCCTATGGTCTTTCTAATTTCAGAAGTATCTGCATGTCATCTGCATGACTATAACAGGTGAGGTTAAATCCATTGATCAGATCCGGTGATGATTTCATGTACATGTTGTAAAGCATAGGTTAGATAGGTGAGACTTGAGAGACAACTCCTTTAATGTTGTATGGTTTAGAAGAGAAAGGGGAGTATGTATAATATTTGTTCTGTTGTTTAGATAGGATGTGATCCAAATGAGAGCTGTGCCCTCTAGTCTGGCCTCCTAAAGTTTTTGGAGGAGTGTATAATGATCCACTGTGTCAAAGACTGTTGAAAGGGCCAAGAAAAGAAGAGCAGCAACTCCATTCTAGTCCACTGTAATTTTAAGGTCATCCCAGATTGAGATTTGGTCTGAGTCAGTGCCTCTTCCTGGATTGAATCCAAGTTGGAAGTCAAAAAGTATGGAATTGTCATGAATGAAACAACATCTAGGTGAAAGCTGCTCTTTCTATAAGAGTGTCCAGGAATGGTCCATTTGCCATGGGTCTGTAGTTGTCGGGGCCTTGATTTTCCAGCGTAGATTTTTTAAAAAGGGGGCATATGTATTTCTTTTTAACGTCTTCTGGGAAAGCCCCTGTTGTTAATGAGCTGTTGAAAAGTGTTCTTACTGGGATGGCTGCAGACGTTGATAGTAGAATGTTTTTCAAGATTTGTGGTCCACAAGGGTCAGAGGGGAAGCTGTTTGGCTTGCTCGCTTTGACAAGATCCAGAAATTCAGTTGGCGATAGTTCTTTGAAGGAGCATGGTTGTGTTTGTCTTTGGCTGGAGGGTATTGTTGAAAATGAGTTAGGGCTGTTGTTTATTTTTTTGTTTAAGTAGCTATCCAACATATTTGCTTTAGATGTGAAATGGTTAGCCAGTTTGTAATACAAATCTTGAGAAATGGGATTGGTAGCTTCTGTGCATTTTGATGTATGTATATCGGTGAGCATTTCATATAATTCTCTATTGGTGCACTAGGCATTTTGGTTGTGTTTGTCTTTGGCTGGAGGGTATTGTTGAAAATGAGTTAGGGCTGTTGTTTATTTTTTTGTTTAAGTAGCTATCCAACATATTTGCTTTAGATGTGAAATGGTTAGCCAGTTTGTAATACAAATCTTGAGAAATGGGATTGGTAGCTTCTGTGCATTTTGATGTATGTATATTGGTGAGCATTTCATATAATTCTCTATTGGTGCACTAGGCATTTTGGTTTTGATTTGAATAGTAGAGGTTGTGTTTGCTTTTTAATGGTTCACTTGTATACTCTGTTGTATATGTGTAGGCATATCTTGTCTTCAGAATTGTTAGTTTTGAGCCAATGGTATTGAAGCTTAGCCTTTTGTTATTTGAACATTTTGAATTCTGCATTACCCCTTCGTCACTCTCATCATGATGGCTTACATAGTGAGGTCCCTATGACTTCAATAACAATCCTTTCTCACATATAAAATGTCCTCCCCCCTCCTTACTTCTTGTTCCTTTGTTGTGCTTTTACTCCTTCAGGGCAGGTACGTTGCGTGTTATTTAATATGAAGTTTTTTTGGTTGGGCTTCAAGTGAACCCTTGCACCTATGGTGTATTTTGTCCATAATCTCTAAAACATATGTAGGAACTTTGTTCTGGTTTGCAGGCTTAACTGACATTTCATATTATGTCATTTATTCCTTTAAGTGACTTTCTGCTTCTATTTCCTTGAATTATTGTTCGGAGATTGATATACGGTTCTGATACACATGTTTAAGTGAATTCTTCTATTTACTGCTTGTCATATGTAATGATGTAGGGGACCATTGCAGTGTCTGTGTCTTTACTCTTGTTTGTGACAGCACACATATTGAGATCAGGATGTGCCTGTTGGTAATTGGCCAGGTGACACCCTTATCCATGATTGTTGTGGTGGGTGTTAGATTGTTAACTGGGGCTTAGTGGAATGTTCTTATGACTTCACTCTGAAGATTTAGTTTGCTCTGCTTTAATTCAGCTGGAGGTCTGTGGTGCCTTTCTCCGGCCAGGATGGGCAAGTCAGGGTCCTGGGGTGGCGGTGACTCCTGAGTAGCCAGCTGATCAGCTTGTGAGGCTCTCTGTGTTGTGCCAGAGTGGGTGGTCTGCTTTTGTCAGCCTGGCTGTGTATAGTGTGGGTTCTCCTTCGAGGCCAGCAAGAGTTGCGTGGTCTGCACACGGTGCATCAAACTTTTCCTTGCTCCGCTGTTCTGTTTGCCCAGCCGTTGGTCTGAGATGCCTTTCTGCTGCCGGGATAAGTATGTTTGGGTTGCCATGGCTCCCTACTGATATCCTGGTGCTATAGCTCAGGGTCTATGCTAAAAAAAAGATGACGTACATGTGCTGTTAGCTAATTATGTCCTATTTTATTGATTTTTAGGATCCTATTAAGACATAATTTTATGCTGTTACCTGTTTGCTACAAGTGTACTATGTTTCAAGGCCATCTAATGTTCAAATTGAAGTTCTGCGGTGTTTAATCTCGAGTTCCTCATGATTTGTATGGTGTCTATGTCTTTCAGGAGACATTGTCCTTATGGCAGCTCATTCCACTGGTGTGACTTCATAGCTGTGATCATTCTTCAAGATTAGTGTCTCTGCATTCCTGTTCATCCCAGTCGTCAGAGCTTTCTGGGGTTTGCTGTGGGGTCACATCATTTCCAGTTCCATGTCTTCGGTTCAGTATGAGGTCCACTCCTTCATGTTTGCCAAAGTTTTGGGACCGCTGAGGGCTGTTATTCATCTGCAAAGTATTTCCTTTTTCCCTTCTCTAGACAACTATTGGTCAGGGGGGCCTCTTCCCATGACCTGTTTTCCGGTGAAGCCTGTGCTGGCTCTTCTGTCATCTCATGGCTTTTTATTGGATGTAAAGAAGTCGCAGCTGGCTCTGACTCAGGGTCTTTTGGGTCGCGGGTGGTTCTGGGCATTGTATCATTGCCTGCCTCATGGGTGTTATGGATTTAGTCATGTGTGTCTTTGTGTTGGCAGCTGTTTGGGCAATGCCTCTCTGGATGAAGGTGCTGGATGATCTGGCTGCCACTGTGTGCTTGGTGCCCTGGGCTAGGTGGCACCTCAATGACCTCGTGACGTTCATTCTGAAGCACTGGGTGCAAAATGTACAGGATTTATAAATCCTTCTGCCTTTTACTTAGGAAATCCAGAGGGAACTAGGCTGGTTGTTGCTCACTTCCTACATCCATGGCGAGGTTTCCATGTTCTCTCCAGACTCAGTGATGATCACTATGGATGACAGCGAGAGTGGTTGGGGGACCTGGCTGAGAGCTCTCTGGATCAGAGGCATGTGTGATGTTTTCTAGTCTGTTTGAACTCCTAACTGGGGCTCAGGACTTCTGTCTTTCTCCCCAGGTGTTTGCCACAGTGTGCCGGTTGTGGGGTCGCTTCCGGATGGACTTGTTTGCGAGCCCTGACAAAGGCCCTTCTTCCTCAGTTTGTTTCTAGAGGAAGGGAAGAGTCTGCTTTGGTTATGGATTTTCTGCCAGGTTCTTGGCCTAAGGGCCTGTTTTCTCTCCCTCTGTTCCCTTGATCCATGGGTTTCTGGCTTGGGTTTGGAGGGTGGGGGCTCAGGTGGGTCTGGTAGTTCCTGCATGGCCCCATTCTGTCTGTTTTCCACTTTTGATGGAGAGGATGGTGGGTCTGGAGTGGCAGTTTCCATTGGTTCCATCTCTATGGAGGTTCTGGGTCTCCCACTGCACTCTATGGTGTATTGCCAGTTGTGGACTTGGCGATTGTGTGGGGGTGGTTTATTGTTACAGGGGTCTATCAACCTCTGTCTCCTCCTCTGTGCGGGTGTCTGAAAGGTTAGCTACCAAGTATTTTCATGATTTAATGCCTGTGTTTCTGCTTAAGGTTTCTCGGCTTCATGCAGTGGCATGCCTCCGAGGTGGATTGCTTTTGCTTTCTGGTCCCCTTGGTGGGGGGGTTCCTGGTCGATGATCAGGGTCTGCTTCCAGGATCCTTAAGGTGTTGCCCATTCTCTGTCGTTTCCCTCAGGGTGAATGTTCATGTTGGTATTGGCAATGAGTTTTGCGGGCTCTCCAGCATCCCTCATTTGAGCCCTAGGTATCTGTGGGGTTACGTATTCTGACATTAAAAGTGTTCTCTCTGGTGGCCGTAGTGTCTGCTCGCTGACTGGGTGAGCTAGGCTCATTGTCTGGACTGTCTCTTTTCTTTCAGGAACTAGAGGACAGGCTTGTTCTTTGGTTGGGCCCTGGCTTTGTGCCCAGGGGGTCTTTTTTGTCATTGTCTACAGGTACTGTTTCTTCCATTGTTTTTTTCCCAGATCCTCTGTCTCCCGGAGGAGTGGTGCTTCATTTGCTTGTAAGACTGAGTGTGGTTCTGCTCTACCTGGACCCTGGGCAGGTTTTCCAGGTCTCCTCCAATTTCTTTGTGCGCTTTGGTCCCGCTCATAGGGGGATGAGCCTTTGACTCCGACCGTGAGCTGGTAGGGTGGGATTCTCCTTCTATATAAGCAGTTTGGTGGGTCTTCTCCTATGGAGATACAAGGAAGGTCTCCCTTTTGCATGGCAGCTTCCATGCTATGGTGCACGGTGCTTCTTTGCTGGACCTCTGTTGGGCTGCCGCTTGGACAGTTCCTTCTACCTTTGGGGCTCATTATTGAGTGGATCGAGGTCAGGCCATTCCAGCTTTGTTGGGTTTCTTGGTGCGGGCTTCCATATTGGAAATTGCTTTTTGCCTGTGGATTGCACTTGTGTTTGCATTTTCTGTGTAATGGCATTACTCTGATTCCTTTTCTTGCCGTGATGACTCAGGACCTCCCTCCCACACTTTTCTGCTAGTCCAACTATGTGGTGTTTGGGCTTGGTACAGACCAGGAATTAGGGAGGGGGTTTTTTATGTGTGGGAAAGTGTTCTAACTGGAGGCAGAGGGGCCTCACTATGTAAGTCATCATGGCGAGAGAAGGACTCAGGCTAATGCTATTACAGGTATGTAATATAAGCATTTATCCAAGGGATATGTTTTCTTTTGGTATACTTAGATGTCTTCGGAGGAAATAAGAGATCAAAAGATCTCTGGACCCATCCATAGAGTGTTTCTACAGAATAGATAGTGACCAGATCTATTCTGGAGGTAAGAAGATTTCCTAGTTCCTCCTAATTCACCTTGTTCCATGGTCAGTATGAGGTTGAGGATAGGATGGTTTCAGTAGTTGTAGGTTTTGATGTCATGTGATGGAAGGTGAGGAAGTGGTCTGACCATGTGACAGGAATAATTCTTTGTAGTGTGACTAGGTTTGGGACAACAAAAATTAAATGTAATGTGTACCATGCGATGTGTGTGAGGATTTGGAATGAGCTGCTGGAGGTTGTGTGTTTCTAGGCCAATGAAGATGGTTCTGGGGGTTTGTCAAATATATATATCACCTACTGACTGTCACCAGTAGGTAGTTAAAGTTAATACCCAGTTTCCATAGGATCATTTTTTTTCATTTGCCAATAACTTTGGTGTTGTTTGATGAATCCTCACCAAAATCTCAAAACTAGTTTGACACTCACTTCTGCTGCTATATTGATAGTTTTGGGGTGGTCCATCAAGTGGCAGCCAAGAAAAAGGGGGGACAAAATGCGTTTTTCCCATGTTTATTTCCATTGGAACTTTAGACTCAACTACTGCCCGAACTGCTGAACAGAAATACACCTAATTTTGCAGAAAGATAGATGTTGGTTCAGGGATGTGCCTTTTGTGATTTGGAGGAAATCTGTTCGGTGGTAGTGGAGTTATTAAAAGAAATTTCTAATTGTATATATAAGGACATAGAGGCTCTGCGACCCCTACCGATCTCAGGCTGAGATCTGATTGGCTGCCAACACTTCAAACCAGGAAGTGTTGGCAGTCATCTTGGGACCCGGCTTAAGCTGGGTCCCAGAAAAAATGTTCAAAAAAGAAAAGGAGGCAGGGTAGAAATACCCTGACTCCATGGGCCTTTTGGAAGGGGGCCAAAAAAGCACGGGCTCCCATGCTTCTGTAATAATCAGGCTCTGTGTAGGTCAGGTCCCTGGAGCATTTTATAAATCAAGGAGGAGGGGGCTCAAGGGCCACCCTTCCTGCAGTTTATTAATGCCCTAGGGATCTCCACCTTTCCGAGGCTTATTGGGGACCACCACCCCCTGGGATTCCAAATTTACAATGAAGGGCCTCAGAGACCCCCCGGATCCCAGGCACTACCTCTTCCATGGGTCAAACTTCAAAAAGAAAGGAAGGGGGCTGGGTGTCCCCCCCTCCTGGAGCCTTTAATAGCCCTCACAATGCCCCACTGTCAGCTCCTGGTATGTACAGGGGTGCCCACCCAAGGGATATAGCTCTTTTCTGTGGCTTGGCAGTAGCTTCACCGCTCCCGCCAAGCCACAACAAATGCTCTGCTTCCATTGAAAATACTCTTGCTTGCTGGAAGTGGAGCACAATTGCTTTCACACACAGGGAGCTGATGTTCGGGCAGCTCAATGTGTGTAAAAGAAATGCTGGCACTATCCCAGTGGAGAGTGGGTGCCCTAGAGGTACCAGCATTAAGGTGGCCAGGCCTGGGGGTGGGGTCCTGGGGCCAAATTCAGCCTGGGGAGGGGGCCACACAGCTCCCCTCCCCATCTCAAAATAGATGGACCCTGGGTGATGGAGGCCCTAGTGCCGATATTGGCCTAGGAGGGGGGCTATGCATCCCCCCATCCTCAAGTCATCTTTCAATTTTTAAAAAAAAGGCTGTTCCCCTAGTGATGGGGTTTCTGGGGTCAAAATCAATGTAGACAGGGGCCGTGGAGCCCCCCTCCTCCATGTAAAAATGGCTGGGCCACAGGTGATGGGGAGGGTGAAGGACTGGGTTTTCTAAGACCCAGCGGTGCCAGGGGACAACACCTGAAACCTTCGTGGGTTACCTGTTCTGGCGTACAAAACACAGAGACACGGGACACTTCCAGCGACGTCAAAGATCAGCGTTTATTTACTGCAGGGATACAGAAATCGCAAGAAGTACACAACGTGTAGGTTCTAGGAGACTGCTTCGAATTGCAAAAGTGGATCGCTCCTTTTATACATATTTTTGCCATTGCACAACATGTCAAACAAAGGTTACAACTCAGTACCCACAATAAACTTCAAAAGAGTCGCGTTCATGTTTCAGGAGGCCGGAACATAATTACAGCAGCATTGCCGGTTCCCAACTGTAAAAACATATCATCCCCACAGTTAAACACATTCCATTCTGACTGTAAACTCATTAGGAGAAGGGACAGAAACAGATGCAAAGAAAGAACAAGGATGCACGACAGATTGGAAAAGAGTGTTGGGAGTAATAACGGAAACTTGATTACAGGATCAAAGACCTCGTGCCCAATGCATGCACGACTGAAACAATAGACTAGCACGGTAAGATGAGCCTCGAGCGGGGCCATCTCCCTTTGCCGTGTCATTTCCCCTATCATAAAAGTCACCCTCAAAGAAACACGTGTCCTTAGTGTAAGCTTGGGAATCCCAGGGTCACAGAGCGGACAAGGTCCGTTCGCTGGCTACTTGAGGGCAAGAGACAAAATGGATGCCGCATCTAAAATGGAACCCGAGGGTTCGGATGGACAAACCCAAAAATGAGACGAACCATACGTGGTTGCGTAGCGAAACCGCGTACACCCACTAAACTCGTCATTTGCGGTTCGTAGATACCAAACTCATCCATATTCGACCACACCCAAAAAGTGTCATTCCGTCTCGCACGGAACCTCAAGGGGGTCCATGTGGCCTTAGTGCTGTTTCTTGTTTAAAGTCCAGACCATGAGGTTTTGGGCTCCCAGGGCTAAAACTGGCCCAGAGAGGGGGCCACGTGCCCCACTTCCCCAATAAAAAAATTATTTTTAAAAAAGCTGGCCCAGCAAGTTGCCAGAGGCCCTAACTTCTTTTATCACCACTCTGCAAATGCGCCTCCTGGTGCACTACTGGTGGGGGGATAAAGTCTCCTTGGATGCGGAGGGTCCTTGGGGGCCAACAAGCCCTACTATTACCTCCATTAAGTCCCACGCAGTGGCATTGCTGAGAGATCTTCGTAGGCCAGGCCCTATTTCTCCACCACTCTGCAAATGCACCTCCTGGCGCACTAGTGGTTGGGGGATGAAGTCCTCTTGGATGCTAAGAGTCCTTGGGGACCAAGAAGGTCTCCTGTTACCTACAGTAAGTCTGACACAGCAGGATTCCTGAGAGCTGGCCAGAGCCCCCACCCCCTTTTCTCCACCACTCTGCAAACATGACTACTAGTGAAAAAACCATAGACATTCACTTAAAAAACCAAAGGTTACAAGGACGTTATAGTTAGGAAATAGAATATGAAAAACCTTAGAAATTCACTGGAAGAAACAGATGTTATAGGGATGTTTTAGTTAGGCTCAGATTTCACTCGTACAAAACCGTAGAAATTCAGCCGTTATCATTACCTGAGCTAACTATAAATTATGCACCTGAAATAAATTACTCATTCATAACATGGCCAGTGACATCACTAATAACATCTCAAATGACATCACGTATGACATCATCCACAGAACACTTTACACACCTACTCACACCCCATACAACCTCTTGTAGGCCCACTCATTCACCCACACAACCCCTCACATACCCATTTACAGACTCATACCAGTACTTAAACACCCACTCAATCTTCCATAGAGCCACTCATACACCCACTCATTCAGTTTTACAGCCACTCACACAACCATTCACTCACCCATACAACCATTCATACAACCAGTCACTCACCTGTACAGCCAGTCACATAGCTGCACACTAACCCATATAGCTAATCACACACCCCATTATTTACCTACACAATCACTCACTCACCCATACAGCCTTTCAACATAGCCATTCACTCACCCATACAAGCACTCATACACTCATTCACACTCCCACTTACATATCCATTCACACATCCATACAAAACTCACACATCCACTCACTCACCCATACAGCCATTCACACAGACACGCACTCTCCAATACAACAACTCTCTCACTAACTTACTTAACTAAACACCCACCCACTCAGTCACTCACTCACCCACCCACACATACAGCCATTTCCATACCCAGTTACTCACCCATACATTGATGCACCCACTCACTCACCAGTACAGCCACTCACAGAGCAACTCACTCACCCTGCTATGCAGTTCGTAATGCAGTTCGTAATGTAGAAATAAGACAGTCCTTAATGCAAGTACTAAAGCAGTCCTAATGCAATGCTATGCAGTTCGTAATGCAGTTCGCAATGTAGAAATAAGACAGTCCTTAATGCAAGTACTAATGCAGTTCGTAACGTAGAAATAATGCAGTTCGTAATGCAAGAATAAGACAGTTTGTAATGCAAGAACCATGCGGTTTGTACTGCAAGAATCAGGCAGTTCGTAATGCAGGAATAATGTGGTCCGTAATGCAAGAATCGGGCAGTTCGTAATGCAAGAATAATGCGTTTCGTAATGCAAGAATCAGGCAGTTCGTAATGCAAGAATAATGCGGTTCGTAATGCAAGGAATAAGACTATAAGCCAATCTGCACGGTCAACTCAGGCACCAACAACAGAGACAACGGTCGTAAGCTTAAAGGAGCGGCCCCGGTACTGCTGGGCAGGTACGGGCCACTCAGCGCGTCTAATGCGGTGCAGCGGGAGAGAGATTGGAGCACTCCTCTTTTCCTCCTGCATGCCTCCCCAGGCCACACACGCTTGTGGCTCCCGACCGGAGTCCAAGCCTTACCTGGGGTGTGCGCTGCCTAGCTCTCTCTCTCTCTCCGCTCGTCTGACGTCCTGCTGGGCAGCCCCGATGAGGCTGCAGCTCCGTTGTTAGGCAACGCTGTAGCCGGATGGGTTACGGCTCTGCCTTCTCCTTCGTTGACGATCTTAGGCAGATTCCTCTTGTCGAACAATGTTCACGATCCCTTTCACCATGCAGCTTCCTTAGCTTCAAGAAATCCTTTAGCACGTTGCAGCTCACAGGCTCAGTTACGATGACGGCTCGAGCCAAAAACAGCAATGCAGCAGCGTGGACGATGTTTCACGCTGAAGGAGCAATGCGGTCATGGGGGCACCTCGTAAACAGTACCACAGACCACACGGCAGTCTCAGGTGTGCAAAAGCACACACACCAAGAATCGCTGAGGCACGGTTGGAAACTTTGATGTTCCTGAGTTTCCACAACAGGGGACCAGCTCTACTCGGGCCCTTAAAGACAAGTTACTTCAAGACACAGCACACAGCAAAGTCCTTTCAAGCAGGGGGACACAGCACACAGCAAAGTCCCTTGTCCTCTCCTTAGTCAAATCAGCAAACTGCAGGCCAGCCCCAGAACACAGCAAGGGCAGTCCTTCTCTTCAGTCTCTTAAGCTGTTCTCGTTTGGCATAGGTTCTTCTTGATCACGAAGTAGTTTCAATCCTTCTTCAGTCTGGATTTCAGTCTTGAGCTCAGGGGTTTCAGCTCTTACATTCATACCCCTAAATGCCTTTGAAGTTTTTGTGTTCAGGGAGCTCTGAGCCCGGTCCGAACCCGTTCTGGGTGTCTTCCTGCCAGTGCACACCTTCTTCCTTTGATAATGAGTGTCTGGGCCCCAGATACTCCCCAGGAGGATTAGCCCTTCTTTTGTGGCAGCAGCACAGCCCTCTTTGCATCAAAGGGCTACTGCTCCCACCACACCAAATGCAGGCCAGCCTGTGCTATCTCACCTACTCCTCCCTGGATACTTCCCCAGACCCTGTCACATCCAAACCCAGACAGTCAATACACAACCAAGCAGAGGCACACAGGATGGTTAGGACAAGAAACCAGCCACTTCTAAACTTGTGGTTTCTAAACACACAATTTAAAAACCATCTTCATAGAAAGATGTGTTATTAAATTCTGAATTCAGGCACATTAAACTTCATCTCTCCATCATATGCCTATGGGAAGATATGCTGGAATCATGTGACACAGCATTCCCCATTCTGTCCTATGGGCAAGATGACCTTGCAACAGTGAAAAACAAATTTGGCAGTACTTCACTGTCAGGACATGGTACACACTTCAGTACATGTCCTACCTTTCACATACACTGTACCCTGCCCGTGGGGGGGGGGGGGTACCTTGGGCTTACTATAGGGGTGTCTGATGTGTATAAAAAGGGAAAGGTAAGGCCTGGCAAGTGGGTGCACTTGTCAGGACAACAAGGCAGTTAACAAACTGTGCATAGGCACTGCAGTGGCAGGCCTGCGATCTCTCTTTAGGGATACATATGTGGGTAGCACAATTAGTGCTGCAGACCCACTACTAGCATTTGCATTACCAGCCCTGGCACACATAGTGCACTTTACTAGGGACTTTATTAGTAAGACAAACATATCAATTATGGACAACCAATTACCATAACACTTTATACAGGGAGCACTTGCACTTTGACACTGATCAGCAGTGGCAAAGTGCCCAAAGCCTCTAAGCCAGTAAAATGAAATCCATCACAGCATCAAAAATTAGAGAAGGTAGAGGCAAAAAGTCTGGGCTAACCACGCCAAGAAATGCCAGGTCTAACAGTTAGTATAGATTTTTCACAATCATAAACTCTTGGAAAATACTCATACTCACTGATGTCATGAGTGATGTCATTGACCATATCATAAGTGATGTAATATGCGAGGTCATAAGCAGTGCATCAAAGGGACGTAAGTTATAGTAAACTCAGGTAACTATAACTGCTTAATTTCTATGACATTCCTGTAACCTGTGTTTTTTCCCATGAGGAACTTTTAAGAATTCTCAGAAACTGTTATATGGATCAAGACATTACAGAACAGAGTCAGCAAGCAGAGAATAGATTAAAAAAGAGAGGATATCCAACAAAAATAAAAGTGAGAGGAAATGAACAATCAGAAATCTTCTACAATACGGAAAAAAAAGAGTCAACCCACATCATCAGACTCATAACAACTTTTTCTGCTGAATCAAAACGACTTCAGAAAATCCTACAAAAAAAACTGGTATATTCTACAACTAGATGCCACAGCAACTGAAATAATGGGAGGTCAGCCCCAAATTACAAATAAAAGAGCGCCACATCTGAGGGATAAATTGAAACACAGTCATTTTAGAATGAATCAGAAAACATGGTTAGATACAGAATGGTTTTGGAGCTGTAACAATTGCACAGGATGTAAAATAGCCATGAATAAGAAACAAATAAAGTTGGGCAATCGCTCCATGTGGAAAATTAAGCAACACATAAACTGCAAAAGTAAACTTGTCAGTTGTGTAATTGAATACCTGTGCAGAATACGTGGGGAGCACAACATGTGAACATGTCAGGGCCACTTGCAACAAAAATCGTCACAATGCAGTGGCAAAACATATGGGAAAACAACATGAAAGCAATTGGGAAAAGCTAAAATACTATGCAATTGAACAAATCCCCATGCTGGAGAGAGGGGGTGATCGAGGGAAATTGCTAAGACAAAAAGAATCAAAACACATTCTGGCATTAAGAACTTTAAATCCGATGAGTCTGAACCAAAATGAAGAACTTTATGTGCAGCTTAGAGGCTAGAGAAAACAACTATGATAAAAAGAAAAATCTGCGAATAACAACTAATCAGTGAAGGATGATTGAAACAATTGAAGTTGACCATATCATGAGTGATGTAATAAGTGACATCATCAGCAGTGCATTGCGGGGGCACGAGTTATAGTTAGTTCTACTAACTATAACGGCCAAATTTCTCTGGATTTATATGAGTGAAATGTCCAACTAACTGTATCATCCTTGAAACCTCTGTTTTTTCAGTGAATTTCTAAGCTTTTTAAAATGTTAATCCCTAACTATAACGTCTCTGAAACCTCTGTTTTTTCCAGTGAATTTCTAAGGCTTTTTAAATGCTAATTTCCAACTATACCTACATAGGTAGGACATGTGCAGAAAGAGGAAGAAAGGACGGAATGTGCAGAAAGAAGCAAGAGAAATGCAGAAAGAGGCAACAGAAGTCCAGAAAGAAGAAGAAAGATGCAGAAAGAAGCAGGAGATGTGCAGAAATTAGCCTACTTTGACTGTACCTTACAACAGACTCATACAAAGTACCCTAATAACTAGTTCTTCTCTGAAGTTGTCTTTAAACCTCATTTTTCTATTGAAGGTTCACTATTAATCGACTGCACAGAATGTTAGGCCTACCAAATATAAAAAAGCAATCCAAAGCATATCACTGTTGTAAGTCTGACCAAGTTTCTGAAGGTATGCATGTGTGTCTATGCTTTTACCTAGTGACATGTTAAATGTAAATAAACATACATACACTTGAATACCTGTGTTTCAAACAGCATACTTTGCAAATATGTGTAGAAAAGGTGTATGCATTTCATTCTGCTCACAATACAGGGCAAAAAGGTATTTAATAGTATGTTTGAGGGGCTCTATAACACATATATACATAAAACATGTCTGCCTGTGCAACCGAATGACAAAGCAGAACTGAGAAGATTTTACCACCTATAGAAGTTGCACGCTTTTTAAGCTAGAATCTTCAGATGTAAGAATACATATACAAGTAGACACATACCTCAGTCGCGAGAGCACGCAGACCTTAAAACTTGCACTTCCCATTTGAGTACAGAAAGAGGCGAGAGAAGTTCAGAAAGAAGCAAGAGAGTTGCATTAACAGGAAAAAGAGGTGCAGAAAGAAGGAACAGGGGTGCAGACAGAGGCAAGAGAGGTGAACAAAGATCGAAGAAAGACGCAGAAAGAGGCAAAAGGGTACAGGAAATTCCAAGAGGTACAGAAAGAAGCAAGAGCAGTGCAGAAAGAATCAATAGAGGTCCAGAAGGAAGCAAGAGGGGTGCAGAAAGAGACAAAAGAACTGCAGAAAGTAGCAAGAGAGTTGCTGAAACAGGCAAGAGAGGTACAAAAAAGGGAACAGGGGTACAGAAAGAGGCAAGAGAGGTGCAGAAAGAAGGAAAAAGGTTGCAGAAAGAGGCAAGAGGATTGCAGAAAGAAGCAACAGGGGGGCAGATAGAAGCGGCAGGGGTGCAGAAAGAGGCAAGAGGGGTGCAGAAAGAAGCAAGAGCAGTCCAGAAAGCAGCAAGAGCATTGCAGAAAGATCCAACAGAGGTGCAAAAAGAGGCAAGAGGGGTGCAGAAAGGGGTAGGAGAGGTGCCCAAAGAGGCAAGAGGGGTACAGAAAGAGGCAGGAGGGTTGCAGAAAGAAGGAAGAGAAGTGCAGAAAGAGGCACGAACGGTGCAGAAGGAGGCAAGAGAAGTGCATAAAGAGGGAAGAGAGGTGCAGAAAGAGGCAAGTGAGTTGCCCTGAGACGGAAAAGGGGTGCAGTAAGAGGCAAGTGGGGTGCAGAAAGAAGCAAGTATGATGCAGAAAGATGCAAGAAAGGTGCAGAAACATGCATGAGAAGTGCAGAAAGAGGCAAGAGAATTGTTGATAGAAGCAACAGAGGTATAGAAAGAAGCAAGAGAAGTGCAGAAAGAGGCAAGTGAGGTGCAGAAAGAGGCAAGAGAGGTACAACTAGTGCAGAAAGAGACAACAGGGGTGCAGAAAGAAGCATGAGAAGTACATAATGAAGTAACAGGGGTGCAGAAAGAGGCAAGAAAAGTGCAGCAAGAGGTGCAGAGGTGCAGAAGGAGGCAAATGAATTGCAGAAAGGGGTGCCGAAAGAGAGAACAGGTAGGCAGAAAGAGGAAACAGTTGGGCAGAAAGGAACAGGTGGGCAGACTGAGGCAAGAGAGGTACAGAAAGAGGGAAGAGGGGTACAGAAATGTGGAACAGAGGTACAGAAAGAAGCAAGCGCAGTGCAGAAAGAACCAACAGAGATGCAGAATGAGGCAAGAGGGGTACAATAAGAGGCAAGTGAAGTGCAGAAAAAGAAAGGTGAGGTAAATATTAGGCAGGACAGGTGCCCAAAGAGGCAAGAGGATACAGAAAGAGACAAGAGGGGTGCAGAAAAAAGCAAGACCAGTGCAAAAAGAATCAATAAAGGTGCAGAAGGAGGCAAGAGGGGTGCAGAAAGAGGCAGGAGAAGTGCAGAAAGAAGCAACAGAGATGTAGAAGGAGAAAAGAGAATTACAGAAGGAGGCAAGAGAGTTGCAGAAAGAAGCAACGGGTGCAGAAAGAAGCAACAGAGGTGCAGAAAGAGGCAAAGGGGTGCAGAAAGAAGCAAGTGTGCTCCAGAAAGAAGCAAGCGCAGTGCAGAAAGAACCAACAGAGGTACAAAATGAGGCAAGAGGGGTACAGAAAGAGGCAGGAGGGGTGCAGAAAGAAGGAAGAGAAGTACAGAAAGAGGCATGGATGGTGCAGAAGGAAGCAAGAGAAGTGCATAAAGTGGGAAGAGAGGTGCAGAAAGAGGCAAGAGGGGTGCAGAAACAAGCAAGTGTGGTGCAGAAAGATGCAAGAGAGGTGCAGAAACAGGCATGGGAAGTGCAGAAAGAGGCAAGGGAATTATTGATAGAAGCAACAGAGGTGTAGAAAGAAGCAAGAGAAGTGCAGAAAGAGGCAAGTGAGATGCAGAAAGAGGTAAGAGAGGTGCAGAAAGAGGGAAGAAGAGTGCAGAAAGACATAACAGGGATGCAGAAAGAAACAAGACAATTGCAGAAAGAAGCATGAGAAGTGCAGAATGAAGTAACAGGGGTGCAGAAGGAGGCAAATGAACTGCAGAAAGAGGCAAGAGAGTTATAGAAACAGGCAAAAGGGATGCAGAAAGAGAGAACAGGTAGGCAGAAAGAGGGAACAAGTGGGCAGAAAGAATAACAGGTGAACAGACTGAGGCAAGAGAGGTACAGAAAGAGGGAAGAGGGGTGAAGAAAGAGGCAAGAGGCATACAGAAATTTGGAACAGAGGTGCAGGAAGAAGCAAGAGCCATGCAGAAGGAGGCAACAGAGATGCAGAAAGAGGCAAGAGGGGTACAATTAGAGGAAAGTGAAGTGCAGAAAAAGAAAAGTGAGATGCAGAATGAGGTAGGAGAGGTGCCCAAAGAGGCATGAGGGATACAGAAAGAGACAAGAGGGGTGCAGAAAGAAGCAAGAGAAGTGCATAAAGAAGCAACAGATGTGCTGAAAGAGGCAAGAGGGGTGCAGAAAGAGGCAGGAGAAGTGCAGAAAGAAACAACAGAGATGCCGAAGGAGATCAGAGAACAACAGAATGAGGCAAGAGAGTTGCAGAAAGAAGCAACAGGGGTGCAGAAAGAAGAAGAAGCAACAGGGGTCCAGAAAGAAGCAAGAGCAGTGCAGAAAGAACAGAGGTGCAAAAAGAGGCAAGAGGGGGACAGAAAGAGGCAGGAGTGGTGCAGAAAAAAGGTAGAGAAGTGTGGAAAAGGGCATAAATGGTGCAGAAGGAGGCAAGAGAAGTGCATAAAGAAGCAACAGAGATACAGAAAGAGGCAAGAGTTGTGCAGAAAGAGGGAAGACAGGTGCAGAAACAGGCATGAAAAGTGCAGAAAGAGGCAAGAGATTGGTTGTAAGAAGCAACAGAGGTGTAGAAAGAAGCAAGAGAAGTGCAGAAAGAGGCAAGTGAGGTGCAGAAAGAGGCAAGAGAGGTACAGAAAGAGGGAAGAAGAGTGCAGAAAGACACAACAGGGATGATGAAAGAAGCAAGACAGGTACAGGAAAAAGCCTGAGAAGTGCAGAATGAATCAACAGAAGTGCAGAAAGAGGCAAGAGAAGTTCAGAAAGAAGCGCAGAGGTGTAGAAGGAGGCAACAGAACTGCAGAAAGAGGCAAGAGAGTTACAGACACAGGCAAAGGGGTACAGAAAGATTTAAGAGGGATGCAGAGGATTGTAACAGAGGTGTAGAAAGAAGCAAGAGTAGTGCAGAAAGAACCAACAGAGGTGCAGAAAGAGGCAAGAGGGGTACAAAAAGGTGCAAGTGAAGGGCAGAACGAAGCAAAATAGGTACAGAAAGAGGCAAGAGAACTGCAGAAAAAGAAAAGCGATGTGCAGAATGAGGCAGGAGAGGTGCCTAAAGAGGCAAGAGGGATACAGAAAGAGACAAGAGGGGTGCAGAAAGAAGCAAGAGAAGTGCATAAAGAAGCAACAGATGTGCTGAAAGAGGCAAGAGGGGTACAGAAAGGCAAGAGAAATACAGAAAGCAACAGAGGTGCATCAAGAGGCAAGACAACTGAAGAAGCATGCAAGAAAGGTACAGAAAGAGGGAACAGGGGTGCAGAAAGAGGCAGGAGAGGTGCAGAAAGAAACAACAGAGATGCAGAAGGAGACCAGAGAGCTACAGAAAGAGGCAAGAGATTTGCAGAAAGAAGTAACAGGGGTGCAGAAAGAAGCAAGAGCAGTGCAGAAAGAACAGAGGTGCAAAAAGAGGCAAGAGGGGGACAGAAAGAGGCAGGAGTGGTGCAGAAAAAAGGTAGAGAAGTGTGGAAAAGGGCATAAATGGTGCAGAAGGAGGCAAGAGAAGTGCATAAAGAAGCAACAGAGATACAGAAAGAGGCAAGAGTTGTGCAGAAAGAGGGAAGACAGGTGCAGAAACAGGCATGAAAAGTGCAGAAAGAGGCAAGAGATTGGTTGTAAGAAGCAACAGAGGTGTAGAAAGAAGCAAGAGTAGTGCAGAAAGAACCAACAGAGGTGCAGAAAGAGGCAAGAGGGGTACAAAAAGGTGCAAGTGAAGGGCAGAACGAAGCAAAATAGGTACAGAAAGAGGCAAGAGAACTGCAGAAAAAGAAAAGCGATGTGCAGAATGAGGCAGGAGAGGTGCCTAAAGAGGCAAGAGGGATACAGAAAGAGACAAGAGGGGTGCAGAAAGAAGCAAGAGAAGTGCATAAAGAAGCAACAGATGTGCTGAAAGAGGCAAGAGGGGTACAGAAAGGCAAGAGAAATACAGAAAGCAACAGAGGTGCATCAAGAGGCAAGACAACTGAAGAAGCATGCAAGAAAGGTACAGAAAGAGGGAACAGGGGTGCAGAAAGAGGCAGGAGAGGTGCAGAAAGAAACAACAGAGATGCAGAAGGAGACCAGAGAGCTACAGAAAGAGGCAAGAGATTTGCAGAAAGAAGTAACAGGGATGCAGAAAAGAAGAAGCAACAGGGGTGCAGAAAGAGGCAAGAGGGGTGCAGAAAGAAGCAAGAGCGGTCCAGAAAGAAGCAAGAGCAGTGCAGAAAGAACCAACAGAGGTGCAAAAAGAGGCAAGAGGGGTACAGAAAGAGGCAGGAGGGGTGCAGAAAAAAGGAAGAGAAGTGCGGAAAGAGGCACGAATGGTGCAGAAGGAGCCAAGAGAAGTGCATAAAGAAGCAACAGAGATACAGAAAGAGGCAAGAGTTGTGCAGAAAGAGGGAAGACAGGTGCAGAAACAGGCATGAAAAGTACAAAAAGAGGCAAGAGATTTGTTGTAAGAAGCAACAGAGGTGTAGAAAGAAGCAAGAGAAGTGCAGAAAGAGGCAATTGAGGTGCAGAAAGAGGGAAGAAGAGTGCAGCAAGAGACAACAGGGGTGCAGAAAGAAGCAAGACAGGTACAGAGAAAAGCATGAGAAGTGCAGAATGAAGCAACATGAGTGCAGAAAGAGGCAAGATAAGTGCAGAAAGAAGGGCAGAGGTGTAGAAGGAGGCAAGAGAACTGCAGAAAGAGGCAAGCGAGTTACAGACACTGGCAAAAGGGATACAGAAAGAGGGAACAGGTGGGCAGACTGAGACAGCAGAGGCACATAAGGCTGCAGAGAATTGGAACAGAGGTGTAGAAAGAAGCAAGAGTAGTGCAGAAAGAACCAACAGAGGTGCAGAAAGAGGCAAGAGGGGTAAAAAAAGGGGCAATTGAAGGGCAGAATGAAGCAAAATAGGTGCAGAAAGAGGCAAGAGAACTGCAGAAAAAGAAAAGCAATGTGCAAAATGAGGCAGGAGAGGTGCCTAAAGAGGCAAGAGGGGTACAGAAAGAGATAGGAGGGGTGCAGAAAGAAGCAAGAGAAGTGCAGAAAGAAGCAACAGATGTGCTGAGAGAGGCAAGAGGGGTGCAGAAAGGTAAGAGAAGTACAGAAAGCAACAGAGGTGCAGAAAGAGGCAAGCCAAGTGAATAAGCAGGCAAGAAAGGTGCAGAAAGAGGGAACGGGTCCAGAAAGAGGCAAGAGGGATACAGACATTTGCCAGAGAAGTGCAGAAAGAAGCAACAGGGGTGCAGAAAGGAGCAAGAGAAATGCAGAAAGAAGAAAGAAGAAAGAGAGGTGGACAAATAAGGAAGAGGGGTGCAGAAATTGGCAAGAGGAATACAGAAATTTGCAAAAGAGGTGCCGAAAGAAATAAGAGAATTGCAGAAAGAACCAACAGAGGTGCCAAAAGAGGCAAGTGGAGTGCAGAAAGAGGCAGGAGGGGTGCAGAAAGAAGGAAAAGTACTGTAGAAAGAAGCACCAGAGGTGTTCAAAGAGGCACGAAGGGTGCAGAAAGAGGCAAGAGAAGTGCAGAAAAAAGCAACAGAGGTACAGAAAGGGACAATAGTGGTGCAGAAAGAGGGAAGAAATATACAGAAAGAGGCAAGAGGGGTGTAGAAAGAAGCAAGAGAGGTCTAGAAAAAAGCAAGAGCAGTGCAGAAAGAACCAACTGAGGGGCAGAAAGAGGTAAGGGGGTGCAGAAAGAGGTAAGAGGTGCAGAAAGAAGCAAGTGAGGTACAGAAAGAGGCAAGTGAGGTACAGAAAGAGGCAAGAGAGGTGCAGATAGAGACAAGAGAAGTGTAGAAAGAGGCAAAAGAACTGCAGACAGGGGCAAGGGAGTTGCAGAAATAGGCAAAAGGGGTGCAAGAAGAGGGAACAGGTGGGCCGACTGAGGCAAGAGAGGTACAGAAGGAAGGAAGAGGGGTGCAGAAAGAAGCAACAGAGATGCAGAACGAGGCAAGAGAAGTGTAGAAAGAGGTAAGAGAGGTGCAGACACAGGCAGGACAGGTGCAGAAAAAAGCAACAGAGGTGCAGAAAGAGGAAAGAGGGGTGCAGAATGAGGCAGGAGAGGTACCTAAAGAGGCAAGAGGGGTACAGAAAGAGACAAGAGGGGTGCAGAAAGTATCAAGAGAAGTGCAGAAAGAAGCAGTAGATGTGCAGAAAGAGGCAAGAAAGGTGCAGAAAGAGGGAACAGGGGTGCAGAAAGAGGCAAGAGGTATAGAGAATTTTTGCCAGAGAAGTGCAGAAAGAAGCAACAGGGGTGCAGAAATAAGCAAGAGAAATGCAGAAAAAAGAAAGCGAGGTGGACAAATAAGGAAGGAGGGGTGCAGAAAGAAGCACCAGAGGTGTTCAAAGAGGCACGAAGGGTGCAGAAAGAGGCAAGAGAAGTGCAGAAAAAAGCAACAGAGGTAAATGTAAATTGATACTTGTATAGCGCACTACTCACCCACAAGGGTCTCAAGGGCACCTGTATGAATACCGCTGTGGAACCCATCCTGGCTTTCCCTGTGAGGCGTCCACTCCTGGGCACTCCCAAGGTGGAGGCCAGGCATCCTTAGCGTTGTGGGGGCCGTTGTGGAGATTAAGCAAGCTATTGCCCAGAGTTGCAGAGTGGGACTCCCTGATTGGAATAGGCACCGAGGCGAGAATTATCAGGTCCATGGAATTTTTGAGCCCAAGACCCGCCGAGGCGGGGAATTGAACCCTGGTCCCGGGCTAGACCTCTGCATCAGGGTCTGCCGCTCTAATCATTGAGCCACACTTCTCCACTAGGTACAGAAAGGGATAACAGTGGTGCAGAACGAGAGAAGAAATGTTCAAAAAGAGGCAAGAGGGGTGTAGAAAGAAGCAAGAGCGGTCCGTAAAAAAGCAAGAGCAGTGCAGAAAGAACCAGCGAAGGGGCAGAAAGAGGTAAGAGGGGTGCAGAAAGAATCAAGTGAGGTGCAGAAAGAGGCAAGTGAGGTGCAGAAAGAGGCAAAAGACGAGCAGATACAGGCAAGAGAAATGTAGAAAGAGGCAAAAGAACTGCAGAAAGAGGCAAGAGAGTTTCAGAAACAGGCAAAAGGGGTGCAGGAAGAGGGAACAGGTGGGCTGACTGAGGCAAGAGAGATGCAGAAAGAGGGAAGAGGGGTGCAGAAAGAAGCAACAGAGTTGAAGAACGAGGAAAGAGAATTGTAGAAAGAGGTAAGAGAGGTGCAGAAACAGGCAGTAGAGGTGCAGAAAAAAGCAACAGGTGTAGAAAGAGGAAAGAGGGGTACAGAAAGAGGCAAGAGAAGTGCAGAAAGAAGCAACAGAGGTGCAGAAAGTAGAAACAGAGGTGCGGAAAGAGGCAAGAGTGGTGCAGAAAGAGGCAAGAGAAGTGCAGAAAGAAGCAACAGAGTTGCAGACAGAGGCAAGAGAAGTACAGAAGAGGCAAGAGAGGTACAGAAAGAAGGAAGAATGGTGCAGAAGGAGGCAAGAGGGGTACAGGAAGAAGCAAGTGAGGTGCAGAAAGAGGCAAAAGAGGTGCAGAAAAAGGCAAGAGAGGTACAGAAAGTAGAAGTGATGAGCAGAAAAAAGTGCAAAAATAAAGAAGGGTGCAGAAACAAGCAACAGAAATGCAGGAAGAGGCAAAATAGGCACAGAATGAAGCAAGGGTCATTTGCAGAGCATTAGTACAAATTTAAAACCCACATTTAGCAATAAGTAATAGGTGACCATTCCAGGGAGCAGAGGGGCCTTCACTCATGCTGTAACACTTGTCGCTGCATTTTGGTAGTGTTTGAGCAGTTTGTGCTAGAAACAAGTTTTTTTCTGTTCAAATCTGCAGAATATGCAGCAGATGATGGATTATGTGTCAAATGTTGAAAATATATAATTGTGTGAAAGTCGGTGCAGCTAAACAGTCGCATAATTCCAGTGGCCCTGCTCATTCCTCCGACTAAGTCCTGAAGTGCTCCTCAGTGGTTCATTCTTTTTTTTGTCTCATTGAGTTTATAGTTTAGCTTCTATGGAAACGAGGAAGACTAAACCTGAGGTTACCACTCCACAACACAGACTACCTTACCACATAATTACTCTCCATAACACAAAACCTCACTCTACATAATTCCTATACACTAAATATCACATACTTTCTATGCACATAATTTCACTGCACAACATACCACATAATTCCACTACACACAACGTACATCCACTCCACTCCAAAAAAAATTAGTAAAAAACTTCACATTAATAATGCCAATAGCCGTAACTTTCGCAAATGCGAGACCTATTACATTCCAAATGCTTCTTCAACTAGTAGTCGCTTTTGCAGAGTGGTGGAGAAAGGGGGCTGGGCCTCCGACCAGCGCTCAGTAATTCTGCTGCGTAGGACTTACAGGAGGTACCAAGAAGGTTACTCAGGAGTAAAGTGGACTTCATCCCCCAACCAGTAGTGTGCCAGGAGGCACGTTTTCAGAGTGGTGGAGAAAGGGAGGCATGGCCTCGGAGGAGTAGTTGGCCCCAAGGACATTCTTGGGGGCCACCTACCCCTTCTATTACCTTCAGTAAGTCTCACACAGCAGGATTGCTAAGTTCTCATAGAAGGCCATGCCCCCTTTGCCCACCACTCTGCAAACGAGCTCCCTGGAGCGCTCTTGGATGGGGATTGAAGTCCTTTTGTTGTTGGGGGTCCTTAGGGGCCAACTAGCATACCTGTTATCTCCAGTATGCCCCACACAGTGGGATTACTGAGATGTAGACAGAGGCCATGCCCCCTTGCTCCACCACTCTGCAAACACAGCTCCTGGCATCCTCTTGGTTGGGGGATGAAGTCCCCTTGTCTCCTGAGGATCCCTGGGGGCCAACTAGCCCTCCTGTTATCTCTATTAAGCCCCATAAAGCTATATTACTGAGAGGTGGTCTAAGGCCATGCCCCCTTTTTACACCACTCTGCAAATGCAGCTCCTGGTGCACTCCTGCTTGGGGGATGAAGTCCACTTTAGTCCTGAAGTCCTCAGGACACAAAGGAACTTTATGACCCCACTAGCAGTGTGCCAAGAGGTCCGTTAGCAGAGTAGTGTAAAAAGGGGCATGGCCTCGAACCACCTCTCAGCAATCTCACTGAGTGGGGCTTACTGGAGGTACCTGGTGGGCTATTTGGTCCCTAAGGACCCTTAGTATTTAAGGGGGCTTAATCCTCCAATCCAGAAAACACCAGGAGGCATGTTTGCACAGTGGTGCAAGGAGGGGGCAGGGCCTTTGGCGAGATGCTGGCTTTTTTTAATTTGGTTTTTGGAATGGGTCGGTGTGGCCCCCCCTTTTACTAATTATTTTTGGGCCTTGCAGACCCCATCCCCCTGGGCCTAAGCAGTTTTTAAAAATGTTTTCCCGGGAGGGGGGCCCCCTTGCTCCCCTCCCCAGGGCCACTCCTGGCCCTGGGGACCCCATCTCCCGGGGCCTTGTTTTTTTTAATTATAAAATTTTCCCCAAGGGGGGCTGCGTGGCTCCCCTCCCCTCCCCTGGGCCACTTCTGGCCCCGGGGACACGAACCCCCGGGGATGCCCTCAACATTGAGGACCACAGGGGGAGCACCAATGCCCCCGCGGTCCCAGCAGGCTCCCTGCCTCCTGTGGCACAGGGTCAGACTGATTTGCATGTGGCCATGTCTGAACTGGGGTGGCAGAGTGGGCTAAAGAACGGTGATGGATTAAACCCAGATCAGTTGACTGGGGGTGAGTGCTTGCAATGTTCAACAGTCCGTCCATCATTTCCTTTGGTTTTTGCTTTCCTGCGGGAGCCGGCATTGCTTTTGGACAAGGGGAGCTGCTGACATGCAGCTCCCCTTATTCAAAAGCAATCTGCTTTGCTTCATGGAAGCGAGAGTAGGTTTTCTGCTCTTGCTTCCATGAAGCGAAGCTTAGCTATAAATGACAGGGCAGGAGTCACAAGATGGCTGCCAGCACTTCTTGGGTTGGAGTGTTGACAGCTAATCAAAATGAAGCTTGTGCTCTGGAGGGTTCGCAAATACTCCTCGGCCACCAGATATCGATATTGTTATTTTTTTTATTTCTCAGGAATTACTGAACGGATTTACACCATTTAAAAAAGCAAGCTTTCTGAACCAAGAGCTACAGTTTTGCCAAATTTGGTGTAATTCCGTTCAGCAGTTTGGGCTGTAGCTGTGTCTAAAGTTTCCTATTGAAATTAACATAAGAAAATGCATTTTGGGAGCCTCCTTTATTCTCGGGCCCCACTTGACGAATCACCCCGAAACTTTCAACACAGAAGCTGACTGGAGTGCCCCATTAGTTTTGAAGATTTTGTGAAGATTCACCAAACAGCGCCAAAGAAATTGGCAAATTAAAAAATGCTTTTCCAATGGAAAATAGGTCCTAACTATATATATAGATCAGACAGATTACAACAATGGCAAAAGTTTTACTTTTGCGCGTAAATACAACAGTGCAAAACGACAAGAGTACAGCAAAAAAAGCAAAGAAAGTTCATGTAATACTGTACCTAATACGGCCTTAGAGACAAATGATGAAATCTCAAGTGTTGAGACAGTTTCACTAACAAGTGATTCCAGCTTGGAATTGGAGAATAGACAACAAGTGCAACCAAAATTAAATTTGGAGCAAGAACTTGATTTTTTAGTAGAGGAAAGACTTCAAACTTTGAGACCGAGGCAGCAAAGGAGGCCAACAGAAAAAGAAAAAACAAATGGAGACGTGACAGGAGAAAAATATGCAAACAAAGACCAAAAAAAGAAGAGAAAAACACAATGGCAAAGGAAATGACGGATGCCGATAACTCTATTGTCAATTTGTCTCTGGTAGTTTTAACAAAAGCTGAGCAACAACTGTTAAAACTTGGACTGCATTTCTGCCCAGGTCAAAGTTTTGATTATGCCTCTACACGCATTGACGTATTTCGCTTCATTAGAAAATTGAAGATTAAAAAATTCTTCGCTATAAAAATAAATAAAAACAAAAATGATTTGGAAATAAATATCACTGCTGATGATGACACGACATTAACAGCATCTGATATTCCTACTCTATTAACGCTGCACAACCTTAATGAAGCCACTGGATCGCAACATTTGGGTCCTGATATTAATTTGAATACACAAACTAGGCTGCGTAAAATCAATCTGGTACAGAAGGGAGCAAGAATCAGTCCATTCAAAGCTAAGTCATGTTTTATTCCATTAATGCCCAAGGATGCGGTGGATGTTTTTCATGACTGTGTCATAGAGAATATTAAAAAGTTATATTTTCAACAAAAAGGCAAAAAAAGAAAAAAAGTCCAGCACAAAGAACAATAATATGCAAACCTCATGAAAAAATTGGGAGAGAACAATGAGATCATAATAAAAAAATCGGACAAAGGGGGTAACCTTGTTATATGGCCTAAAATTGATTACGTCAATGAAGCAAACAGACAATTGAACAATTTGAGTTGCTATGAAAGAGCCATGTATAAGGAATATATCAAGGCAAATGAGATCTTACAAAAGCTATTCGCACAGTGGCGAAGGGAAGGACTGATTTCTTTTGATGAATACAAATTTATGAATAATGAGTTTCCTGTCCTTCCAGTACTATATCTAATTCCTAAAATACACAAAGGCATTAGGCCTGTACCAGGAAGACCAGTCATTTCGGCAATCAAAAGTATTGCAGAACAAGTGGGTCAATATATTGATTATTTTCTACAAGATATGGTCAAGGCATTACCCAGCTATGTAAAAGATACTGGTGATTTCCAGTTAAAAACTAAAGATTTAATGTGGACAAATAATATGTTGCTAATCACTCTTGATATTGAGTCCCTTTATACAAGCATAGACCATACTACAGGGCTGTCGGCAGTCAAATACTTTCTGGAAAAAAGGTCATATGAATTTCATGAACACAACAAGGTCATTCTCAATCTCATTGAATGGTTCCTTAATAATAATTTCTTTCTCTTCGGAAAGGAATTGTTTAGGCAACTCTGCGGAGTAGCGATGTGAGCCTGTTTCTCCCCCAGCTACGCGTGTTTACACGTTGGCTGGTGGGAGGAACAGGTTCTAAAACAAACACACAGGGAATATTTCAACAAAAATATATCTTGTTATCTTAGATATATAGACAACATCTTTATTCTGTGGCAAGGAGAGGAAAAGGAAGCTTTGGATTTCATAAAGGCCATTAATATAAATTCCATGAATCTCCATTTTACATCCCACATTAATAAATCTAGTGTTGAATTCTTAGATGTAAGAGTCTATATTGAAAATGATCATTTTGAAACAACCCTGTTCAGAAAACCTACCGCAGGAAATGTCACACTCCATCCCACCAGTGCACATCCCAAGCATCTCAT
Organism: Triturus cristatus; assembly: GCF_964204655.1. Classification (NCBI taxonomy): domain Eukaryota; kingdom Metazoa; phylum Chordata; class Amphibia; order Caudata; family Salamandridae; genus Triturus; species Triturus cristatus. The sequence continues at coordinate 1,507,485,358 of NC_140589.1, forward strand.
CGCTAGCATCCCCTACGGTGAGATTTTAAGACTTAAGAGAATTTGCAGTTTGGAATCTAAGTTTGATATGTGCGTGAGGGATACCATGAACAGGTTAAGGGCACGTGGTTATTCTGACACCCTACTTAATGAAGCCATGGCGAAGGCTAATGTACGACCTAGAATGAGTCTGTTTAAAAGCAGGGCCACCGAAAGTCTTGTCCCATTGGTAGAGTCAGCCAATTGTGACGAATCAACTATTAAAGAAGGTCCTAGATTGATCACTACTACAGCAGTGAAGAAAGAAAAATTAGATCTATAATGAAAAAGAATTGGCCTATTATACTCACTGATGCTGTACTTCGTACTAAGCTACCTGCTACTCCTATGATCACCTTCAGGAGAGCTAAATGCATGGGAACAATTTTGGACAAAAGTAGCCCTGAAACAAGACAAAAAGCCATGTGGTTAAAACCTGATCATGGCTTTCGTAAATGTTCCTCCTGTGGGGCATGTAAATTTGGCATTAATATGACTCATTATTGTACCCCATTTAGCACAAAAGATATAGCCATTATGGGGAGTTTCACTTGCAGAACAGAATTCACTGTGTATGTCCTGTCGTGCACCTGTGGCCTTAACTACATTGGTAGTACTAAGCTGCAGGTGCACGTGAGGATTCTACAGCATCTTCGTGCCATTTTACATAGCGATCCAGCTTATCCAGTGGCGCGCCACTTCAAAAGGACTCATAACAATGATGTCACCTGCCTTAAATATTTTGTAATAGTGTCCATTCTTAAATCCCCGACATGTCCTCGGGTCGGAAAAAGTGTCCGACACTTCCCCGGACAGTTTTACGTACGAATCAGCAAACTGAAGTCCGAGCGCACAAGTACGATCCGTCCCGTCCGTCCGAATGCACAACCGTATGGAAAAAACACCGTACGGAGCGAACTCCCATGTCAACCATGGAGACGTCCAAACATGTGCCCGCATACGTGCCGAACACCCCCCCAGCCCACCCCCCCATGTCCGCGCCGTACCCCCAGCCCCTCCATGTCCGCGCCGTACCCCCACCCCCGTAGGTACGGAACGTACCCCCATCCCCGTAGGTACGGAGCGTATCCCCACCCCGTAGGTATGGAGCGTACCCCCACCCCGTAGGTACGGAGCGCACCCACACCCCCGTAGGTACGGAGCGTACCCCCACCCCCGTAGGTACGGAGCGTACCCACACCCCCGTAGGTACGGAGCGTACCCCCACCCCCGTAGGTACGGAGCGTACCCACACCCCCGTAGGTACGGAGCGTACCCCCACCCCCGTAGGTATGGAGCGTACCCACACCCCCGTAGGTACGGAGCGTACCCCCACCCCCGTAGGTACGGGGGCCCCATAGGTACGGTGCGGACCCCCAGTGCGTACCGGGCCCCCTTTTTGTCATGCATCGCGGCGTACTTCGCTTTTACGGCACTTTTTGGGTCCCGTAAAAATTTTGCCGTGCGAAGTGCTGTGGGTACGAATCATACTTGCTGATCCGTAAAACGCTGCCTGACTCCGTGCGAATGTCGCGTACGCGGTGTCCCGAATCCTATTTGTATGTGTTTTTTTGCCGGTCGGTGTTTTTTAGGAATCGTACTTGCATGTTTGTAAGGTATTTTTCCCGGGTACGAATCGGACGGAGAAAACAATTCGTACCCGGTTTTTCCAGGATCGGAATCGGCACCAATATGTTTACATACATGATCTTCTTCTCTTGTTTCTAACATCTAATTGGTTGTTTTATGAACTAAAATCAGTACATCAATGAGGAATGATTTATATACCTCTGACGCTTTGCAATATATGTCTATAATGTATTTGCACTTTTTTAGTATGATGATAATATTGAGAAAATATTTATACGATTATAGCTATAATTATTATGACTGAAATTTTTCAGCTATCAATATATTTATATATTCATTTTAATCCTACATCGCCACACTATATACATATTGTCTAAAATGTGCACATTATTATGATTTTTCACACGTAATTCAATTGCTCCTATGCACTCTTTTTTGCACTTTACTGGGTCTTCCACAATAATATACATGGTGGACACAGAAGAAACACCTTCATAATTGATGTTTTGTCATTCTTTGTTCTATGTCAAGGATTTTGGATACACTACATAAAAGAGTATCGATTTGAAAGTGTTTCGCTACTCAAAACTATTTTTCTGTTGCAATATGGGGATTCCGAACACTTTAGATAAAATGTGTTCATGTAATAGTGTTTTGCACATTCCTTTCCTATATTTCCTCTAATTGACGCATTGGTTTTAATTTCTGTATTTATACAGTAAGACTATTTCTTCCTTTTTTTTTATTTTTTTATAATAGAACTCGTATGAGGCTGAAACTTAAAAATGTTTAATTAATTGAATTTGAAAACACATATGCATTACCTCAATATGGTTCATTAGAACCTTTATGGGAAGATCTTCTAATACCTATGAAGTCTGTTTTCACTGTCTATTATCATGTGACCGGCATTACGTGGAAGTGGGTGTACACTATGCAGCATTTAAAAACATTCAGTCTGACTATGGTCCGCATGTGAAGGAAGTACTCGAGTGGTCCGTCTCTCCTTCTTTACCGCCTGGAGGTTGCGGGAGTTTATGCGCACTGAATATATATATATATATATATATATTCACTGAAAAAACCATAGGTTTCACACATGTTATAGTTAGCTGTAGATTTTACTGATAAAAAACCAATGAAATTCCCCCGTTATAGTTACTGTGGGCAACTATAACTCACGCGACCGCAATCCTCTGCTGATGCTAATACTGTATTTAGACACTTATTTGCCCATGTCTTCTTCCATTAAATTTTAGCTACACATATATTACAAATATTTTTTTTTCATAAAGACACATATGTCATCAGCAGAGGATTACGGTCGCGTGAGTTATAGTTGCCTACAGTAACTATAACGGGGGAATTTCATTGGTTTTTTATCAGTAAAATCTACAGCTAACTATAACATGTGTGAAACCTATGGTTTTTTCAGTGAATTTGCAAGGTTTTTTAAATGCTAATTCCTAACTATAACGTGTGTGAAACCTATGGTTTTTTCAGTGAATTTGTACGGTTTTTTAAATGCTAACTTACTTTACGCCATTCGTGGCGTGCGTGCCTAGTTAACGCAGTTCGTTCCGTACGCGCACGGTGCGCTTCGCGCACCGTGCGCGCACAGTGAGCACGCGGTGCGCGAACGCCCGCTTTACGCAGTTAGTGCCATGCACGCACGGTGGTCACGCGGTGCGCTGCGCGCACCGCGTGCCCACATTATGCGAGATGGGCCATGTACGCACGATGCGCTTCGCGCACCGTGCGCACATGGGGGACATATTATGCGCATCGTTGTGAAATGTTTTGTTTATTGCTTTCATTTGATTGATAAGCCATGCACAAATGGTGCCCGAAGGGCACCATTTGCACATGGGGTGGGGAGAGTGTGGATACTTTTTTTTTTTAAAAATTTTTTTTACCGTACGCGTACGGTAAGCGTCATCGGCGATTTTTCGAAAAAAAAACAACATTTTTTTTTGGCCTTGTGGGTTGTTTGGGGGCCCGTATATCATTGCTGGGTGATTATTATCTCAATATACTGCCCCTTTACACATTTTTGGGCTTCATTTATGCTGCCCCACTCAGAGTGCGAGAGAGAAAATGGCGGCCGCCGCTTCCTGGTTTCGGCCGATTCGAATGTTTACTAAGATCTAAGAGCCAATCAGAATCGCGCTCGCGCACGTCACCGTACGCGTACGGTAAGCGCACCGTAAGCGTACCGTAAGCTGGCTCAGATATATATATTGATTTAAAGGCTATTTTCTCAGAATCTACTGAACAGATTTACACCAAACCTACAAAAGGCACTTCCTTGACCTGAGGACTACCTCTCTGCCAAATTTCAAGTAATTCTGTTCAGCCGTTCGGGCTGTAGCTGTGTCTAAAGGTCCTATGGAAAAATGCATGGGAAAAACGTGTTTTGGGACCCCCCTTTTATCTCAGCCCCCGCTTGACGAATCCCCCCGAGACTTTCAGGGTAGGAGCGGAGCGTAGCGCCCCACCTATTTTGAAAAATTCGCGAGGATTCGTCGACCGGCGCAAAAGTTATTCAAAATAGAATGTTGCGGATTTCCTATGGAAACGTGGTCCTAACTATAACTACCTACTGGCGACCGCCAGTAGGTAATATATATATATATATTCACTGAAAAAACCATAGGTTTCAGGGATGTTATAGTTAGTTGGACATTTCACTCATAGAAAACCATAGAAATTCCCCTGTTATAGTTAGTTGAGCTAACTATAACTCGCACCCCCGCAACGCACTGCTGATGACGTCACATATTACATCATTCATGACATGGTCAGTAACATCACTGATGATATCACTGATGACATCTCAAATTACATCACTGATGACATCACTAATGACATCATCCAGTGAATGTGTGTTTCTATAAAATGTAAATATGTTTATATATATATGCCAAGGTGTATTGAAGAATGAGTGGGTGTATAAGAGTCAGGATGGATGATTAAGTGGGTGTGAGACTGACTATAAGTGAGTGATTAATTGTGTCTTGCTTAATGCATGTGTTAGCGACTGATTCAGACATTCACACAGTTTAGGTTGTCAGTTGGTGTGTAAGCAGTTCCATGGTTTGTTTAGCAACCACATGAGGATCTATATGAGCTATTGATTGCTTGTCTGAGTACCTGTATGGGTGCCTGAGTGTCTCTGTGGGTGGGTGGGGGTGTCACTCTGTGCATAGATGTGTGAGTGGATAATTCACTGGGTATATGTGTTCAAGTCTGTATCTGTGAAGGTCTGTGTGGCTGGGTGAGTGTGTGTATGAGTGTCTTGATGAGTGAATGGATGCCTCAGTGGTACATGTGTAAGGAACTCCATATGTCAAAGGCAGAATATATGAGTACTTGACTGTGTATATGACTATATGTGAGAGTGAGTGATTGTGAGAGTGCCTGTATGGATCAGTGTGTGCTTGTATTAGTTATTGTATTAGAGTATAAGTAGGTGTTAGTATATGTTTAAATAAGTGACGTCGTGGTAGGTGTATAACTGTACAGGTGAGTAAATGAAAATGTGATTGATTATTTCCATTACTGACTAGGTGTGTGAATAACTCTATGAATGAGAGGCGGTGTGTGAGTGTCTGTATAGGTATGTGACTGGATATGATAATGCTGTATTGATGGCTGACTGTATTTATGAGTGAGTGTATGGGTGAATGAATGGATGTGTGTGTAGACCTACAAATTAGTGAGTGGATATGTACTAACTGCTATTGGTGTGTTCATGGTTTCGAAAATTATAGTCTGTATTTTAGAGTGGGTGTATCAAGTGTTATATCAGGGTCTGATGAGGTGCATCAGATTTTGACGTGGATGATGTCAACAGTGATGTCATCAGTGATTTCATTTGAGATGTCATCAGTGATGTCACTGACCATGTCATGAATGATGTAATATGTGACGTCATCAGCAGTGCATTGCTGGGGCGCAAGTTATAGTTAGCTCAACTAACTATAACAGGGGAATTTCTATGGTTTTCTATGAGTGAAATGTCCAACTAACTATCCCTGAAACCTATGTTTTTTTCAGTGAATTTCAAAGGTTTTTAAATGCTAATTTCTAACTATAACGTGCCTGACACCTATGTTTTTTTCAGTGAATTTCAAAGGTTTTTTAAATGATAATTTCTAACTATAACGTGCCTTAAACCTATGGTTTTTGCAGTGAATTTCTAAGGTTTTGTAAATGCTAATTTCTAATTATAATATTCTTTAAACCTATCTTTTTTTCTGTGTTTTTTAATTATCATCCCATTCTCAACTTGGTGAAAACTGCAAATCTTACCACTCTTCCATCGATACCTTACGCCAACAAAATTGCCACAAACGAGAGCCACAACTAACGCTAATGAAATGCAAAGTAGGCGTTCCCGTGCAAAAAAACACAAAAACACCACTTCCCCATATTTTCAACGACCAGCCAAATCTGCAATGCGATCCAAAAAGCAGGTGATCAGCCTAGTTAGCGGTAACAAATTAACATCAACCTTTAACTGGTGTAAGGAGGTCGACTATCTACTCCGTGAATTGAATCCAACTCACAGCCACATCTAAAGACCAACACGTGATAAACCTACTGATCATGCAGCTCCGACACCCAACAAGGCCACAACACCCAGCGCCACCACCACCAGAACCTCCCCCCGCACCACCCCCCCTACTTCCACCAAGGCAGCACAAAACAGGGCAACGGTCCTTCCCAAAACGCCATGCCCCTCAGCCACACAATAGCTCAATGTTGGGAGATGTGGCAACCAACTATATATGAAGGAGGCAAGTCACCCATCAACAATAAAGCACACAATGCCAAGTGTAACACAGATGTGCTGCACAGACCTCACTATGCAAAGCACAAACCTCTCCATGTGGAGATATACTATTGATACTTGTAGTGTAGTGCACAGTGGATGCAACCATGTTACCTCAGGCAGTGGGGAAGATCTCGGTCATGTAGCTGTGTTGTCCCCCCCCTGGAAGCAGAAGCAGAGTGGACTGCTCCAACATACGCCACTCCAGCGTAGGAGGTTGAATAAATAGGCCAGTATCTAGGCCTGGTTCACTTGTGGGAAGACCAACGAGTCTGTCACAGCGGCAGCCCTCACCTTGGCACGTGGCTGCCACCATAACCCTGGGCCTCCTCGACACAGGTCCCCTGCAAACCCAGCGGCACAGCACCACAGACTTATGTCTGTACTGACTACTGCCTTCGATCTACACTGCAGACTGCAGCGCTCACAATTCAGATGCAGTGGCGATTGCAGATGTCGCAGTCCAGTTCGCAAGACACGTTGCTCCCAGTGCGGCCCGCACGGACCATGCTTGTTTGCAGACTCCGCACACGCTGTGTGCTTCAGGTGCTACTAACTCACTGCACCATAAGTCATCGCCACGTGGCCTCATCAAGCCAGAATTCATTAGACAAAACACATTGCTCCCAGTGCAGCCCGCCGGAACCACCTATCATCTCAGGGTATGCACACGCTGAGTACTCCAGGTACCCCTAACTATGCAGCTCAACTCAACGCCATGTGGCTGTGTGCCCATCCTGACTGCTGCCTCCGCCCTACACTGGGGTTACACGATTCACAATTCAAGATTAGTAGCGATGCAAATTGTGTAAGACACTATAATGGGGTACGAATACTAAATGCTCCCAATCTGTGCAGCTCTACTCAACGTCACCTGCCTGTGGGCCTTTGCTGACCGCTGCCTCCAGCCTACACTGTGGAAGACCGGCGACCCATGGTGCCAACTAACCCTTTTCAAAACAAGCCGATCCCACATGTGTAACTGTGTCCTGAGTCCTGAATGGCAGTGACCACAGCATCCGACTCCCTTCGATCAGTGAGGGGTATTTCCATATGGAAGTCCGGCGACACGTGGTGCCACTGAACCTGCACTACGCATGCCGGTGGGACCACCAACGAATGCACATGGCTGTGAGGCCTTGCTCACCGCTACCTCTGGCCTACACTGTGGAAGACCGGTGACAAATGGTGCCACTAACCGTCTTCAACACAAGCCGATCCCACATGTGGAACTGTGTCATGAGGACTGGATGGCAGTGACCACAGCACCAGACTCCCTTTGATCAGTGAGAGGTATTTCCATATGGAAGGCTGGCGACACATGGTGCCACTGAACCTGCACTATGCTGGTCGGTGGGGCCACCAACCTATGCACGTGGCTGTGGGCCCTTGCTCACTGCTACCTCTGGCCTACACTGTGGAAGACCGGCGACAAATGGTGCCACTAACCTTCTTCAACACAAGCCGATCCCACATGTGGAACTGTATCTTGAGTCCTGAATGGTAGTGACCCCAACTCCGTGAGACAACCACAGCACCAGACCACCGTCGATCAGTGACGCATATTTCCATATGCAACGGCGGCGACACGTGATGCTGCCACTAACCCTGTTCAACACAAGCCAAACAAATCCACATGTGGAACTGTGTTCTGAATCCGGAATGGCAGTGACCCCCAACTCCGTGAGACAACCACAGCACCAGACTCCCTTCAATCAGTGAGGCATATTTCCATATGCAACGGCGGTGACACGTGGTGCCAATAACTCTGTTCAACACAAGCCGAACAATCCCAAATGTGGAACTGTGTCCTGAGTCCTGAATGGCAGTGACCCCAAGTCCATGACAGCGAGCACAGCAGCATACTCCCTCTGATTAGTTAGGTATATTTCCATATGCAAGGCCGGCGACACGTGGTGCCACAAACCGTGTTCAACACAAGCCGATCCCACATGTGTAACTGTGTCCTGGGTCCTGAATAGCAGTCACCCCAATGCTGTGGCTGCGACCACAGCACCACACTCCCTTTGATCAGTGAGGGGTATTTCCATATGCAACTGCAGACTCCAGTAGGCAAGTAACTATCACAGTCCTACACCCTACATATTATCCTTTTAGTATCCTCGCTTCAAGAACTTTTTATTTATGTCAGTTATAGCTTTACTACAATGACCAAATTAATCTTCAAATGCAAACTAACATGAAATAGCAGTCTACACAGCTCGCAATTCCAATTTTAAATGCTAATTTCTAACAACAAGATTGTACTCAGAAAATCCAACACTTCAGTGTATTCTATACTTATTTCATTTTTTCATCATACGCCTACACTGCACTCAGTAGAGCTCACAAAGAAAATTATTTCTTCATTCATTAACTACAGAGTCCACTAGGCAAGTAACTATTACAGGCCTCAAATCTACATAATATCCTTTTAGTATCCTTTCTTCTTGAACATTTTTTATATCAGTTATAGCTCTAGTACAATCACCAAATTCATTTTCAAATACAAATGAACACTCAGCAGTCTACACTGTGGGCAGCAGACCACCCAATTCGAATTTTGGACACATGGTGCCAACTAACACTGTCCAACACAAGCCGATCCCACATGTGTAACTGTATCCTGAGTCCTGAATGGCAGTGACCCCAAGTCCATGGCACCGACCACAGCACCGGACTCCCTTCGATCAGTGAGGCATATTTTTATATGCAAGGCCGGCGACACGCAGTCCCACTAACCCTCTTTAACACAAGCCGATCCCACATGTGTAACTGTGTCCTGAGTCCTGAATGGCAGTGACCCCAAGTCCGTGGCACCGACCACGGCACCACACACCCTTTGATCAGTTAGGCATATTTCCATATGCAAGGCCGGCGACACATAGTCCCACTAACCCTCTTTAACACAAGCCGATCCCACAAGTGTAACTGTGTCCTGAGTCCTGAATGGCAATGACCCTAAGTCCGTGGCAGCGACCACAGCAGCATACTCTCTTTGAGCAGTTAGACATATTTCCATATGCAAAGCCAGCGACACGTAGTCCCACTAACCCTCTTTAACACAAGCCGATCCCACTTGTGTAACTGTGTCCTAAGTCCTGATTAGCAGTCACCCCAAGTCCATGGCAGTGACCACAGCACCAGACTCCCTCGGATCAGTGAGGCATATTTCCATATGCAAGGCCAACAGCACGTGGTGCCACTAACCCTGTTCAACACAAGCCAATCCCACATGTGTAACTGTGTCCTGAGTCCTGAATGGCAGTGACCCCAAGTCCGTGGCACCGACCACGGCACCACACACCCTTTGATCAGTTAGGCATATTTCCATATGCAAGGCCGGCGACACATAGTCCCACTAACCCTCTTTAACACAAGCCGATCCCACAAGTGTAACTGTGTCCTGAGTCCTGAATGGCAGTGACCCCAACTTCGTGGCAGCGACCACAGCACCAGACTCCCTTCAGTCTTATTTGTTGTTCTTTTCTTTAAATACATTTTTTTATATGTAAATCTATACATGACTAAGATTCTTCTTTGTCCAACCGCACAGGGACACTTCCAGGCCTGAAGAAGGTTGTTGGGGGTATGATGGTAATGTGGGAAGAGGGTGTGTTACCTGCTGATGTGGGGAGAGGCAGCATCAAAGGGGTATCTATCACAGAAAGAACGCTGATATGTTTTCACAAATGCCTCGGGCAAATGCCAGCTGATGGACTGAATCACGAAATGGTTTTTCCAATGCTTATGTAGTGTGAGTTATGAACAGTTCGCACCCAGGCTCGCAGGGGGACAGCTGCGGTCAGTCCGCTCGACTTACAGACGCAGTACTACGAGCCGTCCGCGTCACTGTAGCTATCCCTGCCCTGTTCCGTCATATGCCACGCCACTCCAATTATGTTCCGACATTGGCCCCACATAGCTACCTAACGCAGGCGTACTCGCTGTTGGTGTGCAGGTCAGTGGTCTAGTTCTCAACATCTCATGGCCACTCCCTGAGGGTAGGTGTGCACACACATCACACCCATCCGGCACATGCGTCACACACCATGTGACCATGCAAATATAATAGATCGACAACATCACATCCTTTATTGCCGGTGCTGACTAGATGGCAGACGTTCCATGTGTCTCAACCATAAAGAGTCTTTGAAAAGTTGCGCAGAAGGTTAGTTGCACCCTGATCTGTATAGCCGTCAGGGGCCTACCACCCCCTTGGTGCGGACTTCAGATGCACAGGGTTAGTGCCACCCGAAGCTCATATGGCCATCAAGGACCTACCACCATGTGGCACGGACTTGAATTCCACAGGCTTAGCGGACCCCAAAAGCTGATGTGGTCTCTGCCATTGATGACTCAGGACTCAGCGACATGTGTGAGATCTGCCGGGCCGCGGAGAAGCTGATGTGGTCTCTGCCATTGATGACTCAGGAATCAGCAACATGTGTGAGATCTACCAGGCCGTGGAGAAGATGATGTGGTCTCCGCCATTCATGACTCAGGACTCAGTGACATCTGTGAGATCCGCGGAGAAGCTGATGTGGTCTCCTCCATTCATGACTCAGGACTCAGCGACATATCTGGGATGCACGGAGTTTTGACGGGCACGTGGAGTGCCCACTGCTGCACACTCCGGTGGCACCAGGTAATTATTTGCTCATGGATGCGCAGGGGCGGCAGTGTCTGTCTGTCTCTAACTCTCTCTCTTCCTTTCCTTCTATCTCTCTAACTCTCTCTCTTTCTTCTATCTCTCAAACTCTCTCTCTTCCTTCTCCCTTATTCATTCCCTTTCTTTCCTTCCCTCTCTTTTTCTCTCTGGCTTTTTTCTTTCTCTGTTTCTCTGTGTCTCTCTCCTTTGATATGCCCATTACACATGTCCTTATTTTGTACTTTATTTTCCAGGCTCTGTCGTCGACATCCATGGTCCTCACAGGAGTGTTCCACCTTGTTGTTTTCTATTATTTTCGTTAAATTTTGTTTATTAGTTTATCATTCATATATATATGTTAATTAAAAAACTAAAGTTTGAAAATAGTTTTTCGTTTATCATTTACATATATATTTATAAAAAAATAAAGTTTCAAAAAAAAAATTAATAACGTTTTTGGTTGTTCGCTTCACTGCTGTGTGACTCTTTCTTGTTCTTATTACTGTTATTTGATGGTGTCCACCATGGTGTTATAACTTGGGGCACTTATCGTGGGAATATTAGTGATGTCTGCAGTTTGCACCAACTTCTGAATAATGTGTTAGATATATCTCAACTTTACATCCATTAAAGTGCTGATAATGAAATGCAGACTAGCCGTTCCCGTACAAAAAGACACAAGGTGCACCTTTGCGATTTATTCTAAATACTAAAATCCTGTATTGAATTGCACTGAGGTAGTGGCTGCACTTACAGTGTACACACAAAATCAATTAAGAACTCTCATTGTATTTATATTGATTGGGAATAGTGCGTCAAGTGCTGGATCTTGACGAGATACACTGCTCAGTTCGTATATTGTTCTGCACACAAAAAAAATCACATCCCAACTTTCACACCAACTGCAATGCAAAACAAATTCCGGTGATAAGCCACATTAGCACCAGGGATTTTGAACCTGCTTTCTGCTGGTGTTAAGCAGGACGACTACCTGCACCATGAAACGGAACACAGCCAAGAGCCACACCAGAACACTCAAATGTGTCATAGAGTCAATGAGCATAATACAGGGATACCCATGAGGGCCACAAGACTCATCGCAACAACTCCAGGACCACCAACGCCCCCCAAACCCGCATCTGAGCAAGTGTGTCTCTGTGGTAATTGTCTTAGCATGATAGGCATGAGCCCTGCAACATCACAGTGTGCTGTCACTGCAGCGTTGGCAGCGAGCCTGGACATGTAGCTACGCACGCATCCTCCTGCATGCACAACCAGCGTGTGCTGGTCCGGAGTACACAGGTCAGGGCAGGGATGTGCCTATCCAGCAAGGGGAACGGGGTGTCTCAGACAAGTCCGTGTACAGGAAGAGTGGTAAGTGTGTCTCTGTGTTCTATTGTGGCCTGCCACAAAGGCTGGAGCACTCGATGTTGTAAAGTGGCATGCACCACCTCCAAACGGCACTGTGATGGTGTAGTTTCAATGTAGCAGGACATGCATTACAATGGTGTGCCATAAGAGTGCACGAGATACAACAGCGCACCGTAGAAACGTGTGGGGGTTCGTGGGAGGGAGGCACAGCTGTTTGGCAATGTAACACACAGTGAACTCTCCCATGTGCCACGTGCTGGGCATCTCATCCATGATGACCACGGTCGCAGACATCCCACAACACCAAAGACCGGCTTTTGTACACATCCTGTATGAATTCAGCGTGGTTTTCACTTCTATGCTCGTTCAGTGGTGTGATGTTGGCGGTTTGTGTGACTTGTGCTCCTTGTTGGTGTGTTTCATTTTGGCCATTGTTTCTCTATATTTGTGCTTTACTTAATTGTGCATGTGTGCCATTCTGCCCATCTCCCCCCATCTCCCCCCGTTCCCCCACTCCCTGCTTCTTCCTCTTCCTGGTGCTGTTGTGTCTATAATTTTGTTGCTCCAAACATAAACACATGTAAAGAACAAATTAGAATAGTTCCTTGATTCTTTTAGTTTTCAAAACTTCTCTCTATTGGTTTCTTTTTAGTTTTCCATATAAACCTTTTTTTAATATTCAGCAACACATAGAAGTCAGAAGTGCAACGTATTCTATCAACACACTTTCTAGAACATTCTACAACACGTGCAGGTTAAAAGTTCATCAATTTTTTTAAACGTAACGATTTTTTTGCAACATTTTCTTGAACTTTTAACGGCACGTGCAGGTTAAAAGTTCACGATTGTTTTAAGTTCTAACAGTGCCTTCCAAATGCAAGTAGCAGCTGTGGTGCAGTTGAGCAAATGTTATCCCATGATATGTACTCCACGTTGAAACTGCTTTTTCTTAACCAATCACAAAGATGCTTTTCAACAAAACGAATGTGCACCCAACTTTTAAAAAAGAATGCTTTTCATCTCCCAATCATGTATCGTTTTGTATGGCAAAAAAAAGTACTTCCCCATCTTTAAACATATCTCTTATTCTACCAAGGAACTGCATGAACTACAGCCATCTTTCCATACCTCCTAGCCATACCTTCAAAATGCTAGTGTGGATCGTAGGACAGTGCTATATTTTCCGGTGCAAGAGGTATGCAGAACACAGACGTATTGACTTAGACCTAGGTTTAGAAAATATGGACATTAAATGGTTTACACAGAGAAGATTGAAGTGGCATAAATTGCTACCTTTAGTTAAAACCTCTTTGCATCTTCCACACCCTGACCTCATGATTGTGCATTGTGGTGGAAATGACTTAGGCACATTGACTGGTGGAGGTTTGGAAATGCTTATGAAAGACACTTTTGGACACCTCAGCTCAGCACCATGTAACTCTGGGCAATAGCTCACTTAATAGCTCACATAATTTCCACGCCGGCCTCAAGGGCCTTCAGACCCATAGGGGTGAGTAGTTGGCACTTTACAAATACCGTATTGAGTTGATACGTGCAAATTTACCTTCGCACTTCCTGTATAACACCCCCTAAGCACCATACACAAGTTACAATGTTCGAAACAAAAGTTCCTCCAAGTAGGTATAACTACATGCTGACACTACTTGACAGATGTGGCACAGCGGCCAGAGCACATGACTTCACAGCATATGACACACAGTTTGGACTCACGCTTTCATCCCCGACTCCGGCAGCACCTCAGCTTAACACCATGAGACTCTAGACAATACTTCACATATTTTCCGTACCCCAGGACTTTCAAACCAGTAGGAGTCAGTAGTTCGTCCTAGTAGGTATAAACACCTGCTGACACTACTTCCACAGGTGTGCTGCGGCGGCCAGTGCCCATGACTTCACACCATAAGACACACAGTTTAGGCTCACGCTTTCATCCCTGACTCCCGCAGCAACTCACCTCAGCAGCCTCAGACTACGCAATACCTCCCTTAATTTCCGCACCCAGGCCTTTCACACCGGTAGGTATGAGTAGTTCACTTCGCACCCCCTCTATAGCACACCCTAAACACCCCACAGAGGTTACACTGCTCCAACCCTCCTCTTTCCTACTTTTTTCACCCTTTTTTCCCCTTACTCACTTCGACGGAATCACAAAAGGGCGGCCAACACTTCCTAGTTGCAACTGCTCGCACTGCTCGCAGCCAATAAGCAGCAAGCTCGTGCTCGTAACGCCTCAGCCAATCAGATGGCAGAATTCTCAAATATCGATATCTGTAAATTTCGATATTTCTCAAAAATGACTGAACGGATTTACACCAAATAAACAAAAGCGTCCTTTCTAGACCAAGACCTTTCTCCCTGCCAAATTTGGGGTAATTCCGTTCACCCGTTCGACCTGTAACCTTGTCTAAAGTTTCCTATGGAAATTAACATAGAGAAAACACATTTTGGGACCCTCCTTTTTCCTCTGCCCCCCTTGAAGAATCACCCCCAAACTTTTAACATATGAGCTGATATGAACAAAGAATTAGTTTGGAAACTTTCATGAAGATACATCAAACGATGCCAAAGTTATAAGCAAAACAAAAAATGCTTTTCCTATGGAAACTTGGTACTAACTATAACTACCTCCTGGCGACCGCAGTATTGCTGAGAGGTTGTCAGAGGCCACATCCCCTTTTTCCAATATTCTGCAAATGCACCTCTGGCACCCTACTAGTTGGGGGGGTGAAGTTCCCTTAAGTGCTGTGTGTCCTTGGAGGCCAACAAGACCTCCTGTTACCTCCAGTAAATCCCACAGCAGGATTGCTGAAATGTCTTCAGAGGCCACGCCTCCTCTCACCACCACTTTCCAAACGCACCTCCCTGTGCACTGCTGGTTGGGGTATAAAGTCCTCTTGAAAGCTGCTGGTCCTTAGGAGTCAAGAAGCCCTCCTGTTACCTTTCTGTGACACAGCAGGATTAGTGAGAGCTAGTCGGAGCCTCCACCTCCTTTCTCCACCACTCTACAAACACGGCCACTAGTTAAAAAACTATAAAAATACACAGAAAATATACATAGGTTAAAGGGAAGTTATAGTCAAGATATAGATTTTAAAAACCTTAGAAATTCACTGAAAAACCAAAGATGACAGGGAAGTTATAGTAAGACTGACATTTCACTTGTACAAAAAAATAGAAATTTAGCAGTTACGGTTAGCTGATTTAACCATAACTCACCCCCGCAATGCACTGCTTATGACATCACATATTGTCTGCTTCAAACTGCATTTTAATACTCCCCACTCACACTACCAGCCTCAAAGCCCACGTTTAGTATAGACAAAGACTTTTGCCATGCTGAAAATGCCCTAACATATGACATTATGGGCTTGTTTGCCATAAAGCAAACAGGAACTTCTGTAAAAGTGGGTAGGATTCACTCTGGGAAAGGTTAGGGAGATGCCAGGAGTCACACCCACTCACTTGCAAGTGCTAGGCATAAATGTGGTGCCCACCAGCACCCACTTGAGAACACTTTCTGAACGTGTGAAAGGACAGAAGAGGACTAGACCTGCTGTATGTGACCTAAGAGGGGCCTTGAAGGACCGGACCTGCTCCTCCTTGTACCCAGGAAAAAGAAACAAGACTCCAAGGGTCAGTTAATTGACCGCTTGTGTGGCTATAGGCTACAGTGGCTAGAGGCCTTTTTAACTAAAGTGCCCAGATGATAGTGACAACTGGACGTGGCCTCAGCATGATATTCTGAGAGTCTCTAAGCACCCTCCAGTGAGGTGCTTGGGGCCTTAGAAGTTTACTCCTGTAGTTGATTGGGACTTAAAAGATGAGGGGCCTAATTTTTAATTTGGTATACGACCCATCGTTCCGCCAGAGGGATGGAGTAAATTACTCTGTCCCCATGGCGAAGGAACAGCCTGCCAGATTTACAAATGACTGCCAAGTCTTTTAAGAAACATTGTCAGGAACTGCCATCACAGTGGTTTCTGCCAATGTATTTCATTGTTTGGTGCTGTGTTTCGTCAGCATGATGCACCCTTGCACCAAACATTTTTTTTTCAAAAAGGAATCCTGAAACTGGATTTTCTTTTAGAAAACTAAAAACATTAATGCTCCCCTCACCATGGGACTATTATTTACTCTTCATTGTTCCTCACTACCATTGTTTGCTTAGTGGTAATGGACAGTAAAGCTATGATTATATGCATGCCCATTCTGATTAAGTGCAAAAAGAATGCAAAAAGAACAATTGATGGGCAGAATGCTGCACATTGTCTAACATTCGCCCCTGTACACAGATCTGGGCCTAAATCCATCTCTTTTTTGCTCCCCCTGCCATTCTAGTTCAGTTCTAGCCATATGCAAATCAGTCTTGACCCTGTTCCCCATTGGAACAGTCCAGCCCATCCATCATTTGTGTGTTTTTTGGATCCTGATTATGTGGGCGGACATATACCTATTTCTATGAAGGCCTGACAGAGTAAGGGGTATTACAGAGAATTTGCTATGGTATTGGTGGAGTAGTCCATGACATCGCCAGAACTATGGTCTGCCTATATCTAAATTGGGCGGCTGAACCATTATGTCTGCATTAAATTCCACTACTTGATTCTCTTGAATTTAAAATTTGTAATAAAATGGTATGGATGTTATATTGCCACTCAACAAAAAATCAGGGCCAATCGGCTTTTCTAGAATACGGCAAAGGAAGAATTATCCAATATGTAAGAGGTTCAGAGAGGACTGTCTTCCTCTTTGGTTATACGTGTTTTTGCACTGTAGAAATAAAAGTTACAATTCCAAGTGTACTTTGCATACCATTTATCCATGTGGAAATCATCATCCATTGAAAATCTGCAAGTGTATATTATACACATTGGACTACACCCCCAAAACACTTTGGCTGGAAAAGATTTTATGAAGTACTTTTGGGGTTCATTGTGATTCCTTGAAACAGAAACAGGCAAACCATCACTGTTTCCGAGCTTTACTGTCTGAAAATAAATCACTCAGAGTAATATTGGATTAAGTTAATTCACTTTACCTCCTGCAGGCGCTTAAAACAGGTGTTCAGCCAGCAAATCCATTAGTGATACAGCCCATATGTGGTAAATATGATTTCACATCAGACATAGTTAATGAGGAAAAGCAGTTTAATCCACCAGCATAGTACCCATATGATTACATCATATCTGCCAGCAACTGTCCGCCAATGGACCCGTCACCAACATTCCAAGTTTTTAAACAGATGACATGTTGAATAGAACATATATTGAAAAGAAATGTAAGATAATGTAAAAATGAACATTGTCTTAAAAATTAAGAAACTATTTACAACACACCTTACTCCTGAAAAACAAAAATATATTATGTACAATTTATAGCAATTGGGAAAAGATGCAACAATTCACAAAAAGTGTCTTATTTTCGATGATGGTTGCTGATTTCTACCCATCACTTTACTGTGGACACCCCTGAATCTGCCTTTTAGAAACGTCATCATCATTCCTGGTTACAATGCTCCTGATCTTGTTCCTTCTGGAACTGGCCCATACTGATCTGTGACTGTTTAATTATGACAATACAATTATCCTTCACTCGATCTTTCATTCCGAACAGCACTATTTTTACATTTCACAACTTTTCTCACATTCAAAACTCCGCCATCTTTTGTGACATTGCTAATAGAGTTCACATTGACCACTTTAATTGGCTTACCAAACTTGGAGACACCTTTTTGGTATAAAACCTGACTTCCAAATCCTCACCCAGTCACCAATTTTAAAACTTGGGTTCCGGCCTCCTATTTAATGTCATATAAATGTTTAGCTTTCTTCTGTTTCTTCTCTATTTTCTTTCTAATCTCTGCAATCCATTTCCAACTCATGAACCCAACATCTCTTTTTCAACCAGCATCGGCATAACATAGATAAATGTCCTTTTCTCTAAAACAAGAATCTAACCGACCTTTGAGGTTGTATATGATGTGATGCATCCACACCTTCTTATGTAACACATCCTTCCACTCCATGACCAAAGGAAATGTTTTCTCTTAAAACTCTGTTGATCCTCTCAGCTTGACCATTTGGTTGTGGCTTCTACAATGCTGTACTGACATGACAAATATTGCAATGACTAACAACCTTCTCCATCTCATGAAATCTAAACTGGCCCCTGTGATATGTGATCTGCACCTAGGGACATTCCTCCCACAAAAATATTTCCTTGAAAAACTCTATTATTTAGATTTATGAACAAATCTGACCTCGGGCCACTTTGAATGATAACCTACTAATACCAAAGCAAATCGGGCTCCTGGGGTAAAGAATAGAATGGTCTCAAAATAAAAAAATCTACTTTTTGCCTTGGAAATTCAGGTCATGCATTCAGATTGATAGGTACATGTAAAACCGTTAACATCTTCTTGCTATTTTCCCACACTTCAGCCAGCCAGTCTGTCTATTCCTGGCCACCAAAAACGTGACCTGATGAGTCTTTTCATGGATGAGATCCCAGAATGGGCCTCATGTGCAAACATTTATTTTTTTCTTGCATCAGACCAGACAGTATACTTTTCCCGTCCTTGAACAATAAATTCCTTCAAGTACTAGCTTACCTGAAACTTTCCAATAAGGTAACATTTCTGTCACAAAAATCCTTCCAATACATTCAGCCTTCTAGCACATACTTGGAACAGGTCATCGCTTCCTTCCATCCACACATCCTCCAAAATCACTTCAATCTTTTCTGAACATTTTTTTGATTATGACAACCATTTCAACTTCATCACCACCAACAGTGCAACTCTCTGGGGGTTTGCATGATAGTCTAGACAAAAAATCTGCTCTCACAATTTTTTTCATGCACTAATTCAGTCTTAAAGCAATGCTTCTGCAATTGCAATGCTAAACTGGCGAAATGTGCAGTGAATTCTACCCCCACCTGTGTACAAAATGATAATCAATGGTTTTTATATAGTTTGCAACCTGTAGCACCTTCCCCACAAATTATTCCAAAAGTGTTAAATTGCCCACATGCCCGCCAACAGCTCCTTTTCTATCACACCATATATTCCCTTGGTCTCACTTAAAAATCAATGATATGAATACCATTTTCCACTCTTCTTTCCCAAACTACAATGCCAATACCCCTTCAATGCCATACACACAACTATCAATTGTTATACACTTTCTTTGCACATAATGGCTTCAAAGTAGGAGCTGCATCAATTTTGGTTCTGATTTGGCTAAAAGCTCAGTAGTCACAAATCCTCTCTTTATTGTCAGGTGCTGTTGCCTTCACAATTGTATTGATCAATGATTTTTTACGTACCACCCTGTCACTTGATAATATATGACCCACATATTCCACAGATTTGCAGATATTTATTTTTACTTTCTTTCAGGATAAGACCATACTGCTCCAACCTGCTTCACAGTCTGTATTGTACAATTGCCTGTTCATGATCATCTTTGGAGAATATTTTAATATAATCTCAAAAACATTTCACAAAAATGTCCATATCTTTAAATATCCTAAACCTCGCCCTTTGGAACTCCAGTGCCACAGAAGCCAAGCTAAAAGGCATTCTCTGGCTTTCTCCTAAATAGGTACTGGCCCTTCAGTATGAGAAGTGTTTAGACTCTACTGTCAACTCTACTTGATGGTAAACTGCCATGGCCCCTTACAATGTGCTTACAGTTTCATTTATATTAGTAAGGGGATGGCAGTCCACTACTATAGTAGTATTTAGAGCTCTTAAGTCTATACACAATCTCAAACATGTGTTTGCCTTTCTCACCACACCTATTAGGGAAACCCATCCAGAGGTTTTAGTTTCTTCTATATTGCCCTCCTTCATGAGATCATCTAACATCAACATTAATCAGTACTCCTCTTAATTTTTGTATCACTTGTTTGGCATCTTTTTCAGATTGATGTTTTGTGAAAAATGTTTATGTTTCCCTGGCATACCTGAAAATAATTGAGGAAACTTTTGAATAATCCAATACTTACAACCTGGCTCATTCACAATTTGCACAGGTTCTTTGCTCCTGGGGTTCAGCATCACAACCAATGATCTCTCCAACCCAATAAATCCACATCTTTAGTTACCACATGCAATTTGAGATATGCTTCTCTATCTGTAAATTTCAACATCCACATACCCAATGATATTAATGCTGTTTCCATCCACCATTATGCCCCTATTCTCTGTGCAAGGTTCTTTCAATTATTCAATCTTCAACACATCATTAAACCTTTTTAGAAATAATGTTTTCGTAACAGTTGGCTACGGTAAATCCAAATCTGCCACTTACTGTGGTGTTTTGTCTAAAATAGTGACTGTGCATTTAGTTGGTTGCTTCAGTCAAAACATTTGTTTCTTCATTTCTAGTACCTGCTATGGATAACATAATTCCTCTATTATCACCAGTATCATGTTTACATTCACAGAAACTCCACTCATTTCTCCCTCATTCACACACAGCATCTTATCCTCTGCCCCAATCGATGTTTTCTTAAATACATACAGATGCAAGCAAAATGTCCTATCCTACCACAACGTTTACACTCCTTTGATGAGGCAACTTGAAGGCCACTCCCACACCTAAAAAAAACAACCAATATTTCAATTCTTTTGAAGCGAGAGTAGCTTCCACGGCTACTGCGACTTACATTCAAGCTGCATACTTCCTCATCACTCTCTGTATATATAATGTTACATCTAATGTTACATCAGCCATCCTTCAGATTGCTCTAATGCCTTTGCTGTGCCAATAGCATCTTTTAACTTTGAATAATCAATTACCCACAATTGTTCTCGGATTTTCTTACTTCTTTCATGGGCACTGACTTGGTCATCAGACTCCACCTCTTTTTGAGCCCGGGTATAAAGTTGAAATCTAGTCACTGCTATTCTCAAGGTCGATTTACACCTAGTTTCTATCCATAACAGGGCTTTCTTAATCTCATCTTCGTCTCCTGGTCTTCTAGTAGTGTGGCTTATGGGAGTGTTCCGAAAACGACATGACCTTACGATCCCAAACAAAGCAGGAAAATGTTTTTTGCTCAATTCAGTAGGCATCTTTCCGCCTCCCATATCTTTCATGTAGGCTAGAACGTATTCATTCCATTGCCCCTATGCTGATGGTGGATCTCCTTTATTTTGTAGGAATTTGGATAATTGACCAAATTGCATGGTGCAATTCACAGTCTAATAATAGTCAATTTAACACAGCTGCTTATAAAATATATGTCACCAACTGACGTTGTTTAAGATGAGACTTGTAAGTAGTGATGACATGGGTGGTCGTATACACTTCTACCTAATTTCATCATACATGTTCCACTCGTTATGGTTTTCACACCTGCGATATGTGGACATGCCATTCCCTTGGTTAATTCATGGGCAGGCGTGACGTGCAGTAGCTGCATGCTGCATGTTGCTATGCTGATGACACCTGACTGACATCCTTCTGTGTCCAGAGCATGGTGACTTGTTTCCAGAATACAGTGCGAATATGTGTAAGGTCGGAAGGAGAGCGTATTATATATAGAAACGACTCAGTAAGCAATGGCCCTTATTGCCTCCTTTGTATCATAGACTGGTAAATCTAAGTTGATTTATAATAATTAAAATACCAGAGTAATTTTTCTTGCTAGCTTTTAATTCAGATTGTTCCTGCGAGTAACTAAGCACAACAGATTCCTATGTAAAGTGAATTTCAACTCTCCACAGCTCCCTAAAAGATTACTTTACAATCTCAGTAAACTGTAGATGTATTTCATGAGTATGATCCACCATTTGATGTATAATTAATGCTTTCTGGGCCCTTGCATGGTACCAACCCTGTGCCGAAATGCGTACGTTGACACTTGTCGCCATCTGTGATAAATAAGTTTTCACTTCAGACATATATAATGAGGAAATCAGTTGACTCAATCAACACACAACCCTAACCACTGCATCACATCAGATCTGCTAAAACGGTTCCCAAAGGCACCCATCACTAACATTCCCAGTTCTCCAGTCTGTGGAATGAGGAATAGAACATATATTGAACCAAAATATGAAGAAACTATTGACAACGCCCTGTTCTACAAAAATGGTGTTTAGTCACGGGTTTTCGCTTGTCCGAAGTACTCCAGGTAATACACGGGTGCATTTTGCACCCAATTTTATCACCATACTCGGAATTTGGAGGAGGGGGGGGGGAGGGGGGGGGGGAATGCGTGAAAAGCTGCTTTGCCTGCCTTTTGAACCATTTTCTCTTCTCAAAAAGAAAACGTTATTCTTCAAGCAAAGGAATGATGACTGCTCCCAAACGAAAAGTTCAGTTTCCCACAGCTGCAGGAAAATGGCAGGTTTGCAATTTAATGAGGCTGCTAATCCCATTAGGGATTAAATTAAGAAGTTATTTCTGAAACATCACAAAGGAAACTGCGGTCAGCGCAGATAATTTATAGAAATGTTTCAAAGAATCTTTTTTCTCATTGGCCAGTCAAATATTAATGCACTTTTCGAAACGTTTCGACTCAGCATCATGGGATACAAACATTGCTGCTGTGTTCATGTTCACAAGATCTTAAAATCCCATTTTTATGTCAGTAAAATGTGGCAGTCCTTTATTTATAATATTTTCATGAAAAACAGAAATTTGAAAATAATAGTTGTATTCAGTTAGCACCCACCGTCTAAAGACTCCACTTCTTTGGAGAAAAAAAAAGAAATATTTTTCGGTGCAACCTATTTTTAAGTGTGCACTAGTTTGATCATTAGTACCTGTGTGGCCTCTACAATGGTGATATACTTCAATTAAGAGCAGCTGCTTTGTTAACTAAGAACAACCAGTACTGCAAATTGCCGACTATGCAATGTTATATTATGCTGTGGATGTTAGGTCATGTTATATTATATTATATTATGCTGTTATGTTTTATGTTACGTTATAGTGTGCTGTTTGTTGTGCTTTGAAATGCTATGCTTCATGATGTCATGTATCTATGAGATAATTAAGGGATTGGAAATAGGTCCGATGTCATGAATGCCAAATCATACATCCACTTTTACATCCACTTTTCCTTAAGTGGACAATCAACATTGCATTGAGGCCATAAATTGCTGCTTTGAACTAAACAAATCCAGATAACATAGCGTGATGTAACATAACATAACACAGTAGAACAAATGCTTTTTGTATAACACTCATTTGGTTTTGATTCTGAAAGAAATAAGTTCCCTTTTGCTTTGGCATGTGTTGTAAAGGGTGGTCTCCATATTGTGGAGCAGAGCATTTATCCCAAGCCTCTGCAAAAACACCACAATTCGACACCAGACCAGCTGCAAAGTTTCAAAGGTTGCGAAGACAGAAGTGGGTAACGTTCACAGATCCCTGGGTGGTCATAGGGCATATTTTGGTGTCTATTATACCAGTCATAGCACCCAAAGAGGATGTCTAATTTTATATACATAAAAGTTGCTTCTAATCACCCTCCGTGACCCCCTCCTTTGCATTTCTGTGTGGAAGGATGTATTCTTGCACCTGTGTCTGCTCTGTGAAGCCTCCTGCAGAATCCTGGTTTGTCTCTTTTTGAGATGCAGTCACACATGCCTCCCGCTGAGGGTTCCTGGCTTGTAGGGATCAGCCTTAAACAATGTTTTTATATAAAATTGTCACTGTAATTCAGTGTGTAAATTACGTTTTGGTAATACTTTGCATAGTTTCATTACATGTGGTGGTGACTAGTGTATGTTAATGTAATGTCATAAGTGGCCAAGGGAATGCCCAGATATGGGTCCTATGCGCACTGTGCCACCGGAACCAGATTGTACCCCCAATTAGGTCAAAACCAGTCTTGGGTTGCTTGTGTTCTGGTTCAGGGAGCACCTGGTTTGGCAGTACTTGCTGGACTATTCCTATTGGAGAAAGACCAAGGCTAATTTGCACATGGCTGAGTTAGTTCTGGTGTGGCTGTTGGGCAAAGAAACAATGGGTTTGAATGCTAACCCAAATGATTTCTAGTGGTTAAACTATCCTTCCATCACCTTTTGTGTGTTTGATGGCTATTTGTGATAGTTAGATTATGTCTTGTTGGCGCTACTCCTACTCGCAACCAATTTGGTTGTACAACTAGCCTAAATCAGTGAGGTTAAATACACATTTGGACCCTCTGTGCACTGACCAGGAGGATGTGCATATTAGCAGCCCAGCAGAGGAGGAGAAGGGAGAGGATTTTCAGAGAAAGTCCAACTCTACATCACCTTTTGTGTGTACGATGACTATTACTTACAATTTGGATTTGTAGACAGTGTGATAGTATTTGAACGGACAGAAGAGATTTATGCAAAGTGCAGGTTATGCTGTCTAGTGATACTTGGCATTAGAGGTGAATTACAACCCACATTAAACAGTCTCGACCAATGCAGCCAAGCCATACTTATGCTCAATCAGGACCTTGATAGCCTATAAGTACTGTCACCATGGGACTGCTGCAGCTGCCAAAGACCTGGTTACACATTACACATACAAGTCCAATTTTTAAGGGAAAGTCACATCATTTCTTTCTCCATGGGACAGGGTTTATTATATAGTCAACACTCCCCATAATTGTCATTTTAATATACAAAATAAAACAAACAGTCCAGGAACCCACAGCACTTTAATAACTATGTAGGTCTAAAAAAGTGAGGTGAGTCAAGGAAGTAAACACAAGGAGATGATGAACGGAGCGCTGAAATGTTTCAGACACTCACCCCCCAGTCACAGATCTGGGTTGAATCCATCATCATACTTTAGCTCGCTTCGCCACCTCATTTTAGACCCAGCTATATGCAAATCAGTCTTGACCCTGTGCCTCATGGGAACAGTCCAGCCTGAACTGCCAAGCCAGGTCCACCCTGGACCGGAAACAAGCATCCTGGGACCGGTTTCGGGGTATTACCTTTCATCAGTAAGGCTAGCTTGAATCCAGTTGCAAAGTGAGCAAGAGACCCATTTCTGGGCATACCCATCTCACTTAGGTCCTGGCAGTTCGGGCTGGACTGTTCCCATTGGGCGCAGGGTCAAGACTGATTTGCATGGAGGGGCGTGGCCAGAGGACGAACATGGCGAACACGAGCTCGAGGAGCTCCGTAGTCCTCAGCCACTCTGCCCATCTATCCGACCATCATCCACCACCAATCAACAGGATTCGAGCAATGCGATCACACCAGTGAGGTCCTATGGAGGAACGGCCTCCCAGCCTGCACGCACGCCTGATAGGTCCTCCCCACGGGGTATGCCCTGGGGGTGAGTGGACTAAGAGCCTGCCTTGGGGCCCCCAATGACCTGTGCTGGAGGGGCCGGCTCTCTTGCTTTCCTGGGGGCCTTGAAGGACTGAGGACATTGGCCGGTACCTGACTGGGGAGAGCACAGGAAAATACCCCCCAGTGGTTGAGCTCCCGGGGAGGGGAAAACAAAGGACAGCTTGCCTGTACCACAATGGAAGCTCTAGGCCTGGAACGTCCGGCTAGACGACGCATACTGTCTGGGGTCGGTTATCGAGACCTCTGCGCTGACAGGCCATGCAAAAGGGACCCATGAGTGGGCTCACAGACCTCTGCTCCTACACTGCTCGCTCCCGGTGTCACCATCGCGGCAGGCGGCGGTGCGGGAGGTGGGGTAGTGGTTCCGGAATCTGAAAGACGCCGAAGTGGCACCAGAGTCCTATGCTCTCAACATGGTGGGGGGTAAGGAAGGGGGGAAGAATTCCCAGCAGAGTAAGATGGAGCGATATATCCTCCCTCCGTATACGCAGGCTGTAAATGGGACCGAGGGGAACACACGTCAATCAGGTGAGAAGGCTCTGGAACCATCTTTGAGGGACATTATGGCTGCCATTCAGAGTCTTAAAGCAACCCTAGAGCGTAAAGTTGCTGAGATGTCATTGATAAAAGCGGAGCTCAACAAAGAGAAATAGAGGCTCCGTGAGACACAACAACAGGTCACAGGGATGAATGAGACAACCACCCAACTAAAGGAACAAGTAGCCTTACTACTTAAGGACAATGTCACTATGCAGGCCTGACTGAAAGACATGGAAGGCAGATTGAGGTGCAATAACCTCCGCTTAGTAGGGATACCTGAAAAAACAGAGGTACCTTGTACTGATATTTTTGTGGAACACTCTATCAATACGGTGCTCCAGCCCAAGGGACTCTCCAAGTTCTTTGCGGTCAAGAGAGCACATAGGGTGCCTGCCATCGCCCCCCAACCGGGCATGCCCCCTCGCACCATTGTGGCTCGTATCCTTTACTACAGGGACAGGGATGTAATCCTGCAGGCAGCAAGAAGGGCCCAGATTTGAAATTTGAAGGAACCCCTGTTGCCCTATTTCCAGACTACACCCTAAACGTCCAACAACAACGGAGAAACTTCACGGAAGTAAAGAGGGAATTAAGGAGGCTCGAACTCAAATATATGATGCTTTTCCCTGCCAGGCTCTGTGTAATAGCGGAGGGGAAGACATGGTTTCTTGACTCTCCCAACCTAGCAATGGACTGGCTGGAGGGCTGGTGGGTGGCGGGAGGAGGTTGACGACACCGGATGCTACACTCGAGGCAGCAAGAAGACACAGACAAGTTTGAAAATAAGGAAGGAGTGCCATGCTGCTCAGGGGGTCAGCATCCGGGATAGCTATATCCCAGATGCTGACCCCCTGAGCAGCACGGTGCATTCATCGACTATTGCCATCCGAGCACACGCCTGTGGCTCCACTCCTGTGAATCCCTCCAATTTCATTACTTGAGGCCATCGCGCTGCCATCGTGAAGTCCTATTATACGCAGCCCCTCCTGAAGTGCTCCCTGAAGTGCCCATTGATCCTCGACCTGCCAGTACCGCATATCTGCGACGGCCGGAGCCCCTTCCGAGCCCGGATGTTCCCGCATCCGGTGTTGTCACACCCACAGTCTCGTGGCAGGCCCTTCAGACCCCCCCAATTATCTTAGGCACTTATATACAGGCATGCTAATGTAATGTCCTGAAGATCATCCACGCATTGCTCACTTGGATCTAAATGTCGTCGACACCTTAAAACGCCTCATGCACTAAATGTGATGTCATTATTAACTGTGTAGAGATGTTACTTGCGATTTGTTTCTTAAAATTCATACTACTTGTTAAAACAAACCGTAAGCATTGCCTGAGCCTCGCTTAAATGTTCTCCCTATTTTATGTTTGTATGTTTGTGCAGTAGGATGCAGGCTTGTGTCCCACTTTTCAGTATTTGTGTTTGTTTATATCCAAAAAATCTTGCTGATAAATTAAATATTGAACCTCTGTCCGGCTGGATAAGTTAACCAATACAGCACTGATTGGGTCTGTCTTCATTTGTTACTTCCTATCCCTACCTCCCTAGGGACCATTGTAGCACAAAACAGTTTACGGTAAATGGCATAACATAGCATAGCTTCCCTCTGGGTAGAGGAACCAGACAGGGATGCCTTCTTTCCCCCTTAATATTCGCGTTGGCCTTGGAACCCTTGGCCCCATGGGTTTGACAAGATCCGATTGTGATGGGAGTCACATGGGGATAATCGTCGGAAGAACGCATTTCTTTGTATGCAGATGATATCCTTTTCTATGTGTCCAGCCCCTGCCACGATTACCCGCCTCACACACATCCTTCGTAACTTTGGTCAGTTCCTCGGCTACTCGGATAAATTGGGGGAAATCCCTCATGCACCTAATAACAGGTCCCATGTCCATGTTACGTATGAGGGCGCAGCTGCCCATGTCAACCGGACACTTTAAATACCTAGGCATCTACATTATCATGGACCCCGTCCTGTTTTACCTCTTGAATTTATCCCCCCTTCTGGAACGTTTTAAGGCAGATGTGGAGCATTGGAAAACTCTGCCTCTCTCTCTATTGGGGTGAGTGATGATAATTAAGATGATGACATTACCCCAAATGCTCTACACTTTGCAGAATACCCCTCAACCAATGCCAGATAGCTGCTTCCAATCCATTGACTCCCTTCTATGCTCTTTCTATGGAACGCGGACCCTCCAAGAATTGCTCTAACCAAGTTAGTATGTGGGGTATATGAGGGTGGTAATGGCCTTCCACATATAAGAAAGTATTACTGGGTGGCGCATCTAGCGATTGCGAATGATTGGGTGTTCGCCCCCCTGGGACAACCCAAACTATTGGTTGGAGGGGCTCTTCCATGGGACCCAGAGGATTTCAATCCATCGTCTACAGTTCACCAAAGGGTAAAAACACACACACAATAGCTTAGATATGGTGCATCACTACGTCCTTTTTGGGATGGAAGGGGAAACTGACTGACATGACCCCACTATGGCATAGTGACGCACTGTCAGTTACGTCACCTGTGAGGATTTAAATCATGGGACTTAATAGGAATTTCCGCACTGGGGGATGTTTAGAGGGATGGTAATATACTCACTTGGGAAGAGTTTCAGGCCCAGTATGCACTGGCTGGAACCAAGGCTTTTAGATACCTCCAGCTCAGACATGCCCTCAGAGCACATATCCCTGGGGAGAACCCCCTGCCATAATACTCCCCACTTGAGGACAGAATCCTAACTGAAACATTACCAAAGAAGACAGTTTCTCTAATATATAGAAAATTACTAAACAATTCTCCTGATCTCCTGGTTGCGGTGAGATCCAAGTGGGAGGCTGACATTGGA
Source organism: Triturus cristatus (assembly GCF_964204655.1). Lineage (NCBI taxonomy): Eukaryota > Metazoa > Chordata > Amphibia > Caudata > Salamandridae > Triturus > Triturus cristatus. Next base: position 1,507,514,545 of record NC_140589.1, read on the forward strand.
GACTATGATGACGGGGAATGGAAGGAGGCGCTGGAGACATTCCAGGAGGTTTCTATACCGCCGGAGTTCAGATTGATTTTTCTACGCCTATTGCACTGATTTTACTATGCACGCACAACAGACCTATGTCTGAGGGGCTGTGGAATTCAGGGAACCTTCTTCCACACGTTATGGGTGTGCACATAAATGCAGACTTTCTGGATCGACCTGCAGAAAAATGGGTGCAGCGACTGGAGAATCCCCGACAACTGCAAAGAAATAAACGTTTGCAAATTTGAGGAGAGGAGCCGCCTCAAAAATAAGACAGAATCTGGCTCTCTTTAGGCCTTGTAGTGACTAAGTGAAATATAGCAAGACTATGGGGAGGAGTTGCGGTTCCCCAGGTGGAGACTGGGAGCGGGATTTAGATTGGTGGATGACTAATGAGAAGCCAATATATCAGGTAAGGGGCTGCCCATGCAAGTGGGAGAAAATATGGGCAGGATGGTAATCCTACAGAGGGCTGGATCTGGAGCCTACCCTGGGAAGGGACGATGATGTGTGGGACACACTCTGTGCCTAGTCGTACTGAAATGGGTAAACGAGCACACTGCCTTCATTTAACTTCTTTTCCTGGTGTGATTGCTTGAGGTCTCCAACATTAATATGCTGTATCAAAACAAAATGCTATACAAAAGTCTCTGTATGCTAGTTTTTGGTTTATGTATTTGTATGTTACATAATACGATGGATTTAGACCCAGATCTCTGTATTGGGGTGAATTTATGACATTGTTCTGCATTCATTCCATCAATTGTTGTTTTTGCATTTGTCATCCCAAGTGGGACCGGTATGCCCACGTGCGCGTCCCGTGCTCTCTATGTCACTGGAGTCAAGCTATCCTGGCTGATGAGGGGTGAAACCCGGAAACTGGTCCTAGGATGCTTGTTTCCAGTCCGGGGAGGACCTGGACGGGCAGTTTGGGCTGGACTGTTCCCATTGGGCGCAGGGTCAAGACTGATTTGCATATGGCTGGGTTCAGCCTTCAATGGCATGGGGAGCAAGAGAAAAGATGGATTTAGGCCCAGATCTCTGTACTGGGGTGATTGTAAGACATTGTTCTGCATTCATTCCATCAATTGTTGTTTTTGCACTTTTAGAAAGTTGTCATTTTCTTGCCCATAGCCATTTGGCGTCTGCAGCCCCTCCTGGAGCACAGGACTAGGTGTAGTTGGCAGTTAGACTTTGTGAATTCCTCCCAGACAGTCACAAAACAGAGGTATTAGGTATGCTTGAATAAACCATCTACTAGCAGGATGGGGGCAGAGCTGGGCACAGTACCACTTGCAACTTCGTAGGCTGTTCTCTGCCTTCACACAAAGGGCGTGTCACCTTCCCATTGTTTCTGCAGCCAGCTTGCCACCAGGACAAGAAAGTCAGGAAATTCCAAGCAGTTCAAAAAGAAACCTCTAGAAAATTCTCCTAATTTCAAAGAAGGCACCAAGTATAAAAATAGGGCTATCGGAACCACTGTTCAGTTAACCTTCTGGACCTACGGAAGGACTCTCAGAGGACTGGGTGCTGCTGTGTCCTGATGTGTACTCCACAAGGCTGCTTTGTTGCACCAGGACTGACTGCTTTGCTGCCTGGAGCCTGGCCTGAGCCTTCAGAGGCCTGCCATGTTGCTTGAGCCCTACTTCATCACCTGAACAGACTACCAGAGTGACTCCAGGGCTAGATTGCTGGCCTCCTGTTCAGAGCCACAGGGACATAACAGGTTCCCCCATCTTCAACCCACACTTGGACCCAACCTGAGTGAGTCCTAACCACCCCCCTCCCCCCCAAGTGGTGCCCCTCCAGTTCTTGACCATTGGTGGTAGTGCTAAAGGTGCTGTGAAAGTCAAAATTCTAAACATGGGACTTAAACATTTTTTGGCTAAAATCTGCTCTGAAAATTCAGAAGACCGGGACCTGCCTGTTTATCTATCTACCCAAGGTGCATCTCCAGTCGGCCTAACTTCATGACAGGTTCCTTAGCCAAAGCGGTATCCAGCCTCCTGGTACTCTCATCAGCTACAGCCTGCTGCCTCTTCCCGCTAGAGATTTTTGACTTTCAAAAATGTGTCTAAGTCTGAACGAAGAAATCTTCCCCGCGACTTCGTCCAGAGGCTCCACGATGACAATGCTCCCTCCTCGGACACTGCCTACACCTTTACCTTGGTGAACTTTACCTACTCATTACATTTTTATTGAAAATTCTTCAAAGTCCGAAGGTAAGTGCCGACCAGGCCCATTCCACTTCTTGTACCCGACCACCATGGTTGCCACTTTCATCTTTTAGGCACTAGTTTATACAAAAATCGTAACAAATGTATAACTCCGCATATACTGATTGGATTTTTGTCATTTTTGTGCCAAATAATTGATTAAAAGTTACTCTATTTTTCTAAATTTGTGTGAGATTTGTCTTGTGTTGTGTCTTTACTTTATTACTGTTTGATTGCTGCATAAATACTTTACACATTGCCTTTAAGTTATGCCTGACTGCTTTTTGTGCCAAGCAACCGAGTTTTAAGTACAGGCTAATTTAGTGATTTTGTGTGGTTCACCCTGCCAGGGATTGTGACTGTTGCTTGACCAGGGCTAATACTCCAATCAACCAACAACCCAATTTTTCACTGTTATGTCATGCTATGCTAGGTTATGTTATGTTACGTTACGTAATGTTATGTTATACAGATTTATAAAGCACACTGTCACCTGGAAGGTATCCTGGCACTGAACATGCGTGAGTCTAGCCACATTTAGGGCCTAGTGGGACTACTTGAAAAGCTAGGTCTCCAGCTTCAGAACTCAAGAAGTCAGGAGGAGGCTCTTATGTGTAGTGCAGGTTTTCCCACACTGTAGGAGGAATGTAGAAGAAGGGTCAACTCCCAGATGTGGTATTCCATATGTGTGAGATTTGTGCAAGTACGAGCCCAGACGAGTGGAAGTGTCTGGAAGGTTTGCGAAAGCGATTTTTGAAGTATGTTGAGTCAGTGTTATGTAGTGCCTTGAAAGTGTGAGTGAGGAGTTTGAATTTTGCTATTTTGTGAATGGGAAGCCAGCGGGGGTCTTTTAGGTGTAGCATTATGTGAGTGTGGCATTGGAGGTTGAGAGTGATCTGCAGCCTTCTGGTGAGTTTTGTTTTGGTCCCGGCATAAAGGGTGTTGCTTGTGAGCAGGATGTGTGTGTGACAGTTTTTCAGGTGCTGATTCACAGCCAGGTTCAGATTTAATCTTTCGTCTTGTAGAAATATTATGTAATACTGTGACTTGAATGTCCACAAAGGAGGCCTGGGTGGAGTTTGCAGAGTTCTGGTATGCAGAACTCCGCCAAGTGGCTAAAATACTCTACCCTCTATGCGGAGTTCCACGTGCAGAGGGAGTTTGCCGAGCACCCATTCGCATTGCCTTGTGCAACACAGAGTGCGTCCTCACATTGCAAACCACACACAAACTGCACTATGCGGTTTTCATGTGCATCCTCGCATTGGAAATCAGGGGGGAACAGCACCAAGCGGTTTTCATGGGCACGACCATCTTGTTTTTCTACTCTTTGTTGTGGTGCTGTGCTTATTTTCAGAATCCCTCTCAATCTCTTTAATCCTCCCCATTTAAAACTTATCTACTCCTCATTTTTAGGTCTCGTCTAGCAGCGCTGTCTCTTCGAGACATGCTGTATTCAGTATATGGGCATAAAGCTCCACCCAATTTCTGCCCATCTTTTTAATTGGTTCCTGCCCCTGTCCTTTGTAAATGGTGGCTTTTCATTCATCAAAAGGCTTAATATTCCCTCCTTAGGACTGCCCTGTCTCTACTTGAAACCTCCCATGAGGACACCCCCGGTGACATGTGTTGTTATTCCCTAGGTTTTAATTACAGCCTCAAGCATTATTTTCTTTTAGGGCTTCAGGCAGGACACACACTTGGTCCTAAGCTAGGCCAGTGGTTACTTCACTCACTTGAACAGAGGTCTTCAATCTGTGGGGCGTGACCCCCAGGGGGACCGTGGACTCCTGGGAAGGGGGTCGCGGATTCCCCAGCTTCAATTGTCCCTGCAAAAAGACAGCCTTCTTTGGACGGCTAATTTAGATCGTTATCTGAATGAAATGTAAAAGTGCCTTATCAGTTCATCTACAAGTGTAAAGGATGCTTGGGAGCAGTTCTGGGTCTTTGTGATGACAAAGATTTGTTTTTTGGGTGGAAGTGCAAAGAGTTAACAACTGGGCTGGGAAGGTCTTGCTTTTAATTTTAACTGTATTTACACAGCCCTTAGCGCCCCTAAAGAGGTTTTGAAGGAACAGTTATGTAAAACAAATTGCATTACATACGCTCTGGCATTACTAAAATCTACATTTTCAAAACAACATTTTATTGTAAAACTATTTCCACCTTTTGCAGTATTCTATTTTACCCTGTGTGTAATGCAAGTATAAAAAATTGACTTACATATTCACAGTGCTTTCTGTCACAGGCTGTGACCTCGTAGCACTAAAACTACCCATCACTATTCTTCCCTGCACCAATCAAGATTTAATTCTATTGTTCGCTGGTTACACAGACACCTCTGGAGTGCATTAACTAATAGAGGTTTCATAATGTACTACAGTGCATTTCCCACTGAGCAGTAACTTTTTTTTTATTTATTATTCATTTGCACTGCCCATTATTTTAGATGTAGATACCTGATGGTGAAAGACCTAAAAAATGTACAGAATATTTTGGGCTTATTTATGAGAGGCTTGTCTCACCAGAACAACCCTTTTTTTGATGCTCCGTTGGCGCAAGCATCTCAACCATATCTATGAGGCAGTGCAAAGTCACCCTGCATGGCTTTGCATGGCTTCATAAATATGGAGTAATATATAGCAGTGCAAGTCTCTGAGTTGCCTTACTCTGCATCAAGGAGGTGTTCCATGGGCTTGGCGTGAGGTTCCCATGCAAAACCCATGGATTTTGATGCTGCCTCAGATCTACAAAATCACATAAACCTGGGGTAGCATAAAACCCTTACCCCTCCCCAGCAGAGGCGCAACAAGGAGAAATGTTTTCATTTCTCCTATTTTTTCCTCTTTCGATGTGAGCTGCATTCCGCAGCTCACATAGAAAGAGGAAAACACCCCTCTGGATTGTTTTGATGAAGGAAGGTGCCCTCTCTCATACAAAAACAATCCTGCCTATGTTGCTGCAGGCAGCAATTTGTGCGCCAAGCGGAGCGGTGTGGTGTGAGGTGCCCTCCCCTCAGGTTGCTGTGCAGGCAGTGGCTCGGTGACGGTCGTCTAGCGGCATCAGTGAGACCAGAGCTGCGGTCTGGAATAAAGGCAATGCTTGTTGCAGTGCTGACAGATCACGGTGCAGTCGAAAGTGCCAGTTGCAGGGAGCTGGGGTTGATCGTTCGGACTGCATGGTGGGATGGGGCAGTGTATACCAATACCTATGAGCGGTGCCCCCAAGCCATGCTGCGGTCATGGGTATCGAAGTCAATGGGCAGCTACGGCGTCAGTGAGACCAGGGCAGCGAATTGAAGTGAGGCGGTGCAGAGTGTAGTGCAAGCAGTGGCGCGGCAGCAGTCATCATCAGTGAGACCAGGGTTGCGGAGCGAGATGCGGTGGTGCCCTCTGCGGTGCCTTCAGGACACGGAGCCAGCGACAGAGTCAGTTGCTTTCCCTTATCTGTGGCAACTGAAACCATGATTCCAGAGGCGGTACCCAGAGGCCGGTAAAGTCCTCACGGTCCCTGAAACTTCAGAACAGGTGGCAAGCTCTACTTCAAGCCCTTGGAGATACTCAGCAGCAAGTAAAGATAGTTCAGTCCAGTCCTTTCACTGCCCGAAGGCAGAAGCAGCAACTGCAGGCCAACCCAACAAAGTAAAAACACAGCAAATGGGCAGTACTCCTGGCAGTACTTCCAGTTCTTCTTCTTGGCAGGTACCTTGATTCCAGCGAGTTCTAAAGTTCTGGGGTCTGGGCCCCAATATTTATACTCAATTTCTCTTTGTTCTTTTGGGCAGAGAGTGTTTGTGCTCAGCCCAAACCAGTTCCATTGTCTCTGGCCCAGCTTCCTGGCAGGAGGTGGAGACAGCATTGTCCAAGGCAGGCCGGGCCCGTTCAGGTACAAGGCAATCTCCTCCCACTACTCCAAATATAGCTCAGGTCTATTCAGCCCAGCTCTGACTCCTCCAGGAAAGGCAGGACACACCTTGACCCCCGTCAAAGCCAGACAGTCAATCCACAAACCCAGCAGCGATACACAGGATGGCTAAGCAAGAAAATACCTATTTTCTAAAAGTGCTATTTTAAAACACAGAACATAAAAATCATCTTTACTAAAAGATGAATTTTTATATTCTGAGTATAGGCATATTAAACCCCATTTCTCTATCTTGTTCCAATGGGAAGATACGCTTATAAGATGTTGTAAGCAAACTACCATTCTATCCTATAGGACAGATGGCCTTTCCATAGTGAAAAACCAAACACACTGTAATTCACTACCAGGACATGTCACATACACCAGTACATGTCCTACCTTTAATATACACAGCGCCCTGCCCACAGGGGTACCTTGGGCCTACCTTAGGGGTGACTTACATGTAAGAAAAGGGAAGATTAGGGCCTGGCAAGTGGGTGCACTTGCCAGGTTGACATGGCTGTTACAAACTGTGCGCAGACACTGCAGTGGCAGGCCTGATAACCCTTTTCTGGGCTGCGTGGGTGAGTGGCACAATCAGTACTGCAGGCCCACCAGCAGCATTTGATTTACAGGCCCTGGCACTCTCAGTGCACTTTAGTAAGGACTAACTAGTAAGTCAAGCATGCCAATCATGGAAACACCAGTCCATAATACAGTTTACAATAGGAGCACTTGAACTTTAACACTGAACAGCAGTGAGAGTGCCCAGAGACACCAAACTAGCAAAAACAGCGTAAAAACTAGAAGGTCAAAAAGCAAAAAGACAGGGGAAACATACCAAAAGATGCCAGGTCTAACAGGGACATTTATGGTTGTCGATGATGAGGAGTACAAGGTTCTAGAAATTTTTGTCAGAAGGGTGTTCTTATGACTAAAAAGCTTTGAGAAGGGAGTCTCGGCATCAAAAAGTTTGAAGACCTCTGCACTAGAACATCTCACATTTATATGGGACTGTCTATACATTTCTGTTCATCAGTTCCACACAGAATACAACCTAATCTGAAATTAATGCAATCATTCTATTGTCACATTTCACAGCTTCTAATTGTGTATATGGACATAGCTATTCGAAGGTACTCGTAGTACTGTCTTGCATCCAATGCATTATGGGTAGGGTGGACTTACCATATCTTCTGCATAGTGCAGTGCCATATGTGACAAAATGAGGTCCCCTTTTGGCCACATATGGCTAGGTAAAAAACATTGCCATTTATAGTGCCAATAACTCCAACTTTGTGGATATGCAGTGCTTGTGCCTTGCCCACTAGGGACCTCTGGGAGCAGTTTGCGGTACTGCACCTAGACATCAGTGCTGGTGCCTTGCTCACTAGGGACCTCTAGGAGCAGCTTGCGGTACTGCACAGAGACATGCAGTGCTGGTGCCTTACTCACTAGTGACTGCTAGGAGCAGCTTGCGGTACTGCACCTAGACATGCAGTGCTGGTGCCTTGCTCCCTAGGGACCACTAGGAGCAGCTTGCGGTACTGCACTGAATGAATGAATGAATGAATGAATGAATGAATGAATGAAAGGACATTTGTAGAGCGCATGGCTACCCAGAAGTGTCCCAGCGCTATGGATATGATCAAGGACCAGGAAGCGAAGTTTAAGGAAATAGCAGAGTCTTTAGTTTTTTACGAAAGGCCAGGTGATTAGTAGTTGTCCGAAGAGGAAGTGGGAGAGAATTCCAAAGCTTGGAGGCATTGTAGGAAAACAGCCGCCCTCCGCTTCTAATCCTTTGTATTCTGGGAATTTTTACCAGATGAAGATGGTCGGATCTTAATTCCCAAGTAGCTTTGTAGCGACTGATAAGGGATGAGTTGATGGGAGCGCCTATCCCAAGTAATGTTTTGTGCACAATGCATAGAGATTTGAATTTAATGCGGTCCCGCATGGGGAGCCAATGAAGGGATTGAATTGAGGGCTTAGCTGATTGTCTGGATGAGGAGCCTGTAAGTATTCTGGCTGCGCAGTTCTGAACTAATTGAAGGTTGGAAATAGCAGATGCCGGGGAGCCCAGATAAAGAGCATTTCCATAGTCCAGTCTTGAAAGAATGAGGGACTGCACCATGACTTTTTTGCTGAGGGGGGCAGGAGGGGGAGAACCTTGCGAGCCATTCTCAGCAATCCAAAACAAGTGGCTGAAGTTTTCCTGGCCTGAACTCTAAAACTCAGGTCCTTGTCCAGCCAAATGCCCAGGCTCTTGATCTCGGTTTTCGGGGAGGGAGGGAGACCCATCGCGGAGGGCCACATGAGGTGTGGCTGGAAACAGTGCGGATTTCCTAGTACCATCATCTCAGTTTTTCCCGCGTTGAGTTTAAGCTGGTATAGATCCATCCATTTCGAGATTTCTTTCAGGCAAGAATGAAGGTTATTAGCGTGAGGATCAAGAAGATTGAGGGCAACCACTAGTTGAGTATCATCCGCATAAGTCACTATGCGGATGCCTGAGGGGGCTACGATGTCAGCCAGGGGGGACATATAAATATTGAAAAGAGTCGGGCTAAGCGACGAGCACTGGGGAACCCCGTTGGGCAAAGGCATCGGATGGGAAAGAGTGTTTTCCTCAAAGACCTGAAAAGATCTTCCTTCTAGGAAGGAGCAAAGCCATTGTAGGGCTATTCCCGTAACACCAATTTTCTTTAAGCGCTGGATAAGGGTTACATGGTTTACGGTATCAAATGCCGCGCTTAGGTCCAGGAGAATAATCTCAGAGGATCCTCCTACATCGAGGATTTTCCTGCATTCTTCAGTGACTGCCAGCAGGGCAGTCTCTGTGCTCTGATGAGGGCGGAATCCCGTTTGTGAAGGGTGGAGGAGATTGTTTGACTCAAGAAAATCGGAAAGGCTAAGGTTAACAAATTTTTCAGTTATTTTGCTAATAGCAGGGAGAAGGGATATGGGTCGGTAATTGCCTAAGTCGGTGGGGTCAAGGTTAGGTTTCTTCAGAAGGGCTCTGACCATAGCATTTTTCCAATTCGGGGGAACCACTCCAGAGCTGAGTGAGGTATTGATCAGTTGTAGCATGACGGGGGCTAGGGTATCTGTTGCCTGTTTCATAATATTCAGAGGGGCTGGGTCCTTGGGAGAGCCGCTCTTTATAGAAGCTAGAAGGGTTAAAAGCTGTTCCCGCGACAGAGGAGGAAAGGACTCAAGAGAGGGCGCGGTGTTAGAAAAGGGGCACTTGCTAGGCGTATCTTGCATTTCTGGGTCCATATCCTTCTGTGGAAGGGATTCAACGATTGCTTTAACCTTGTCATGGAAGAATTGTGCCAATTTATTGCACCGTTGTCCAGTGGGGTCTGAGATAGTCCGCTGTGCCGGCAGTTTAAGAAGTTTATTAATTATGGCAAAGGTTTCCCTTGATGAATTCTGGGCTTTAAGAATCCTGTCTTCGTAATAAGAGGACTGTGCTTTTTTGATCTCCGCTTTATACTTGTGAATCGTTGATCTGTATTCAATGCACTGAGACATACAATGTTATTTCCTGGCTCACTACGCAAGCATTTGCAATGCACTAGGTCTCGCATTACTGAAAGTATGACCTATTGGCGTTGCATTATTATTTGCAACGCCAATACTTAAAACTATCTGTAATGAGAGACCTATTGCATTGAAAATGCTTGTTATTTATTATATTAGTGGGTGTCTTTGTGTATTTTGTTATTTTTTAGGGGAATTATTTCGGTGTTTTTTGTGATATTTTGTATTTTATTTATGTTTCCTCTTACTTCCTTATTTCTTCTTTCCTTCCTCTCCTTTTCCTTCTTTTCCACCCCACCCAGCACCATGGCAGAAGGGCTTCTTCATTTTGGCCGGCACCACCACCCAGGTGTGCAGCCCCGGGCAACCTTTAGCGAGGAGGGGGTGGCAGCACTCGTTTTTTTGTGCAACACCCCCTCACCTCCTGAGCAGATGTCAAATGCGCTGGGGGAGGATGCACCAGAGCATGCGGTGTACCATCCAAGTTTAGGCACCATCTAGCAGCTGACGCACTGCTGGGTGCATATCTTGGATCATGAACAGGGCCTGCAAGGAGTCGGTGAGTTTACATTGTTGTGTTTGGGTTTTACAATGCTAAAAAATCTTTACCGAATAGCATGCTGCTCACACTAAGAGGTAAGTTACATTTAGTTTATGTTGGAATATTATTATTATTTGATTCAGTTTCTAGTTTCTGCTAGGCAGGTGCTCAGCGCTACCTAACCATACTAATTATTGACGCTCACTTTGGCTGATTGATTAAGAAGCCATTGCAGACTGTCCTCCTGTCACTATAGTGAATCAGTGATGTCAGTGAGCAGCACGTTCTCTCTTTGACTTTGTTTATGTAGCGTGTACAGTTCCAAGGTATTTCACAGTGATTTGTAGTATGCATCTATGCATTGCAAAAAAGGGAGACTGAGTTGGTCCATCAAGGGGGTTGAGAAATTAGAATATAATCAAATATCATTCACTGCAGTGCATTAGTTCCAAATGTAGTATTTGTTAAGGAAATTTGGAGTAGGGGTTTAAGGATTAGTATGGGTAACTCAACAATAGTCAATAGACTAGAAACTAGTACTATAGGCGAAGGTGATCTGTTTTAGAGAAGTACAGTGTTACTGTGCATGCCTGTCATAATAATTTGTGAAGATTAACTGAATGTTTTATTTTTGTCATTTCTTACATCAGCACCCAAGGGCAAGAAGAGGGACGTTGAGGAGGCGGGTCCAGAAGTAGCTGGTCAGCAGGAGGCACCGACCCCAAACGTCGCTGCTGAGGGCTCTGCTCAGCCTAGTAAGTCCTATTATTTATCTTAATTATTTCCCTAATGTTGGGTTTTATGATTGCTGTGAGCTTAGAGTAGAATCAAGGGGTATTGGAATATTGGTGCTGGGTTACTGGATGGGAGTTGCTGCCTGGAGGCTGGTGTTGCTGGTGAGAAATAAAGTTTCTCTGATACCCTAACCTGCCATCTTCCTTCCACGTGGCGACGAGGACAGGATACTAACCCACTCTTGTGAAGCACAATGGATAAAATAAAAATTCACTCCTGTTATCCCTGCATTATCTTTTTTTTTTCTTATATTACTTGGTTTTCTTTTTTGATAGCTGACTTTTTGCGGCCTCTGCTCTAGCCTCTAATTGACTTATCTTCTGCTTTGTTGGTAATCTTTCTCTCTTCTCTACATATCTTGTGGTGCTTAGTAAGACTAAGAATAACACATTTTGGTATTCTACTGTCTGCTGTGAAGATTGCAGGCCCAAGTAAGCTAGTATTATGAATAATATTCACCATGTATTTTGTTGAGAAGTCTTTTTCCTGCTCAATTTCGAACAGTTGAGTTCTTGAGAGAGTGGCCATGGTCATGGACCACCCCCCTCCAATTTTGTGTGCTGACCCTGACAGTGCAGCATGGCTGGAAAAGAAGTGTGACTATAATTCCAGTCCTGGCTTATCTATATTTGTAAACCAATCATATGCCCAGAGTGACATTTTTGTTGAAGATACTGCAGTGCTAACTGAACTGTAGTGATGTATTGCTGTTGTATTTAAAGGGTTGCGTATCTGGCATCTAAAATATGTATAATGTTTTTCTCTAGCCACACAGACTACCAGTGATGCCGGCTCCAGTGCTGCTGCTGGAGGAGAATCAGTTTGAGGGGGAAAGCGGCGGCAGGGACGGGCACTTGTAAGTCACATAATTACTTGTATTACTATTGTACTCACCAGCTAGCACCAGAGTGTTGTCAACAGATGCCCGTGGACCACAGCGTTACCAACTGCTGTGGTGATTGAGTTATTATGGCCTTTTCTATTTGTAACTCACAATAGCTCATATAAGGAGCATTGATGGCTTGAGGGAAACGTGAAAGAACGGACGCTTAAAAGAAAGGAAAATGGTATTTGAGTGAAAGAGTGGGTGGGTGAAAGGGTGTGTGAGTGGGTAAAGAGATGGATGGGAGAATGGATGGCTGGAAGAAAGGGTAGATATTGAATGAATGGATGGATAATGGATTAGAAATTTGGTGAAAGACTGGATGAGAGAAAGTTAAGCCTAATCATGGGTGAATTACAATGAAAGGATGAATGAATAATTGGATTGTTTGGATGAATAAGCAAGGCAGGTCTTCTCATGATGAGCATGCTGCTCGCCTACTCTGCTTACTTTGTTTATGAAGGGTTATCAAAGCTATGGTTCAAAGTGGGGGTATTTTTTATTATTTGTTCTACTCCCTTAGCTCGCTGTATTTGTTAAATGAGTCAAATGTATCCCACACATCATTCATCACCCTCCCTCCCTGCCTCTGACCGAAGAGCAGTATGGTTCGATTTGTGACTGCAGTGTACTATGTGCAATGTGCGTCTGCTTCAGTAAGTGCAGCATTTACAATGTTTTCAATGCATTGCAAATCGAACACACAATGTGTGATGCTTCCCTTCACCCACTCAGTCACCTCTTAGTACTCCACTCTATTTTTGTCTAAATTCTTTTGTCCCAGCCTACCAAAAAATTGGAAAAGCCATTCTTTGCATGCGCTACATTTGATTCCATGTTTAGCAAACAACAATGTCTCAACGGTATTAATAGAGGAAATCATGCACATAAAAGTTGCAAAAAGGAGGAGACAGGGAGAAAATTGCAGTTATGGCAGTTAGATGCAAGAACTGGTCTGTATTAAGTAGAGAGAACAAGAACAAGAAAGGACAATATGACGGCATTCAGTTAAATTGAATGTACATGTAACCTGTATAGACTTGTGCACATTAGTGCTCGTGAATAATAAAGTGAACGACGTAAGTGACAATTGAAAAAATATATGCAGTGATAAAACAGCTCAAGAAAAGACATAAACATTATTGTCAATATTTACAAAGGACTTTTAGTGGTTCCCATACATTAGTACATAGTTAAGTATACAGTGAGTTTTATAAAGCCATGAAAGTAGCACCAGGAGGTGCGCTGAGGGGTCAAAGGTGTTTTGGCCTGTACAGAATTAAGGTAATCTTCAGGACCAGGTTACACATTTGTAGGAGTGCTGCATAGGAGGAAGAGGAGAGGGTATCAGAGCCTGATAGTGTGAGAAACAGAAGAAACAATAGTGGGGGGGTTAAGGGTAGAGGTGTGGGTAGGAGGTAGGATGGAGGGGGGAGTGTTATGGGTAGAGTAGTAAGAGGAAAACAATTAATTGATTACCAGCATGTCAACCAAGGACAGAGATCTGACACGGTCAAGTCACAAAGTCACAGAGAATGGGGTAGAGGAATGATACCTGGGAGGGATAAGAGGAGGGTCAGACAGAGGGTGAAGGCTAAGAGTGATAGAAACACATACTGACCCTTCAATTATTTAAAATAATCATGTACCAGCTTTTTGAGAAAACGTGGGAACCCACGGTGAGACAGACGACTCACCGAATGAAGCGGTTGACACAAGGGCAGAGTAAATAGGTAAAGGCATGTCAGGTAAGGTAAATGGCCCCTGTGATGTTTAGGGCATAGAAGGCCAAATTAATCTAACCTGGTACAGCCTCGGGAGGAAACGTTTGGAGCAGAGTATGCAATTCCGACAGCTATGGAAAAGGGGAAAAAAGGGCGGTCAATAGGAGAGGGTCAATGTGCAGGGGGGCAGCATGAAGGGAAGGGGGTGGCGAGCTTACTTGTAAGCCCAAGACAAGCCAGTGGTAGACAAACGTAGGTCTTACAGAATATTGAAGATCCTCCATAGGCTGCAGGCTGACCGGCGAGAATCCAGAGCAGGGAAAGAAGGACTGAAGCTCAGAAGGAAAAAGCCAAGCGAACCCGGTGACATCATAACGGTGCGCGTGCGCGAAGTCGTCGGGCTTAGAGGGGACAGGAGAGGGAAAGACAGTAAAGGTAAAGACGACCGATTAAGCAGTAGAGCAAGGGTTAGCAAAGGGAAGAGAGGCAAAGGAAGAGCAGCGACCCATCATGTATGTTAGATGCAGACTAAGTCAGAAAGTTATTGTGGAATACAGTTAGACCAAAGGCAAAATTGTGAAAAAAATATATACATGACTTTAAAGTAACAATTAATGGAATTATACTGCAGTAAGAGCAGTGAGAATTAACATGTACCATTCAAGTGCAGTTCTAATAGAGGATTGAAAGAAAATGCCTAAGGGCAGAAACCTGCAGTAGAGTAAGTCAATTCTCCTTTCCTTACTTATTGTCCAGATAATTAATGTATTGGAAATAATATGTAATGGTGGGCGAGGCCACTAAGTAAAGTGGGAGTAAGTGTATGCTTTAATGTCAAGTTTGGTGTATGGGATGCACTGTGTTGAAGAACAAGTAGAGAAACAGAATTGCAGTATTTTGCATAGGTTTTTGTTTGTTAACTAAAGTGACTGTTCTGGTCTCTAATGAACGAGAAAAAAGGAGAGGACCCTACAAGTAATTCTGGCTAAGTGTGAAAGTTCCAATTACCTCCAGGAAAAAAAATGATCACACATCGCTCAGGCCCCAAACATTGCAAATCAATCATCTCAAGAAAGTTCCCGCATTACAGTTCAACACACCCTCCCTCACTGTCAGTCATCACATGAATCCTCAACCACTCACAATCACTCAATAATCAGATCACGCATTGGTGCAATGGTTACCTCTTCCAATGCAAGCAGTGGTAGGTACACTATCACCACTTTGATGCAAGCAACAGATTGGAATTTGGCAGTCTTGTAAATCAAATGATTGTCTGGAGCATCCATAATAGATGATAAAAAAATGTAAACATTATTTGAGTGAAAATTACAGGTTGATTCATTTTCACTAAGTAAGTTTGTAAAGGCCAATCACATCCAGGGAAAAAATGATCGCCAATCCTTCAGGCCCCAAACATTGCAAATAAATCATCGCAAGAAAGTTACTACATTACAGTTCAAAACCCCCTCCCTTCCTGTCAGCCACTACATGATGAATCATAAAAAATAATCTCTCACACAATCACTCCCTCACCATTGCAATAGTTGTAGTTACCTCTTCTAATCTTCTAATCCAAGCATGGTTAGATTAGGTATTAGGTATTCATCTTTGATGCAGGCAACACTTTGGAGTTTGATATTGGCACTCTTGTAAATCAGCAATCCTCTGAAGCAGACCTGCTAGTGCTAAAGGATGCAAAACGGATAGGCATAGGCAATAGGCATGCGAGGGGTGGCATTGTCTCCAATGTCATGAAGGAATTGTGGAGGCTTCTTTAATGCACACTGGTCCAAATGCAATCCGGCAATATATGTGACAAAAAATGGTGGGGCAACATAAATCTGACACTAGCTATTTTTTTCGAATATAGAAGCTTCTTGAGAAATATTTAAAACGTTCTATGGGGGACTGGCAATCTTAGTCCTGGAATTAGAGTTTGTCCTCAAACTTAAGTGGTTCACCCAGAAGTTGATCAGCTAACACACTTGATTCTGACAATCATTCTCCTCCTCCTGTGCTTTTTTAGGAACAGTGTAATTGTGTGGTATAAAATATTAGTTAATAATTTTGATAATAGTCTATCTCTATGTTTTGAGTCAAGAGTCTGCTCCTTCTTACTATGACAATCACATCAGCTGTAATGAACACATGATCAGCAGACATTCTGGCTACAGGATACCTCAGATATTTTATTTCCAGCCTGCTGAGCTCTGGCGATTTGTGCATCTTCCCATACTAATGCATCAATGGATTTTGATCTACATAGACCTCTTTTGGATCATTCATCTACTCCTGGAACATCCTGTGGATGGTCATTGGTGCTACCACTTGCTCAGCCTGTTTTGCCATCACCTCTGCAATGGACTTAAGCCCTGCCAATTGAAACCAATACAATGCAGAGATTGGGTCTGCTCCTTCTATTGCTGTTTTTGCCGGTGTTCTGGTTGATGGTGTTGTTTGCTGCTGTGAGATAAGACTGCCCTCTCTGGAAGTTGAAGGCGGCACCTCAGAACTGTGGTTGGTACAGTTCATGCTGTTCTTCTTTCAGGTCTCCTGCTTGCTCTACATTCCACCTATTATATTTTGAAACATCCCCTTCAGAAAAAGGAATGAAAGTGGGCAGAATTTGTTTGTACCGTGGATAAAGTAGTATGGCACAGATGTACTCTTTGGATGCAAAGATGTCATGTTTCAGCCTTGTATTACAAGCCAAGCAAAGGAATAATCTCTCAATCAAGGCATGCACTTCTGTGTTTTCATTCACACCTGTGTGGTGAACCTTTCAGACACCTCCTTTACCTGGTCCTGTAGGAGATGCAACAATGGGATAGCTTAGCGCATTGCACTATATTCCTTGCTAACTCACCCTATGAAAACCCCAAATGGGAGTAGCATGTGTTTCAGACATTTGATTAGGCCCCATTTGTCTGTATCCATGGTCATAGCTTTCCCAACTACATCCCCCTCCTCTTTGAATAACATAGGCTATAGTGTTTTAGGTTTAATCCTATAACAACTGGTAAGACCCCACCGAAAAGAAAGTAGCCCTTACCAGTGTAAACATATAAACACTGAAAAAACACCTTCGCAACCACAAACTAAATGCCATTCAAAGAAAGGAAAAGGTGAATGAAAAAGTCATTTTTACTTCTTCCTGAAGGGGCCAATACAATGTAACTTTGTTATACAAGGCAGCAGCAAGAAAGACTGCATCATTCTGCTTGCGTTTTGGTGTTTAGGGATGTCACAAAAATATTGTTTCTTCTTCCATTGCTTTTCTTCAGTTTTGTGACTCTGGTCTAAATATGCAGGGTTTGGAAGCATGTTTTAGGTCTCATTTTATAAACTGTAGAGAATCAGAAAATATTGATATTTTGGCTGTTTTTGATTCTTTCAGATAGGTAAAATGGCTGGTTTCATAATAATCTTTCCCAATATGTACCTTCACATTTACCCACAGACAGAGAAGTGGTGAAACCCTTTGATACTTCAGCCCCCTTTTCTAGCGTGTCAGTATTGATAGTAGGTGAATTACTAAACACCCCAGGCTTTAAACATTCAATGCAAGGTATAGTGAGAAATATATGTGAAAAGAGTGCTGTCACCAAGCATATGAGATAGTGGTGAAAACATGACACCAGGCATTTAGAAAACATGGAACGAAGTGTCGCTTGGGAATGCTGCTGCAAAAAGTTCTTACCAAGTTTAACAAAGATTAGAGTTATATTGTTTGTCTTTGCGGTAATTCATCTATGTATATGAAAAAGTTGTGTAATGACCTGTCAAAATCGATAAATGAGCTGAAGTGCTTCCCTGTAATAGGTCCTTGCCACTTGCTTGATGGGATGCTGAAAGCATCTTTACAATCTTCAGAGTTAATGGAGAATGGTATTGACTTTGTAGTCCATTCTGGTGCACCGTTTCGTTATGTGCAGAAACTGAAACACAAATATTTCTCATTTCCCAACTGTGTCATTTAGCCGGTAGCTCTCAGTCCCAAGTCTGTGAATGCTATTTTTAGAGAATTTCTGCTTAGTGAAGATGCCATATGCAGGAAATGTGAGGATCTTTGGTCACTCATTGATAGTGATGTGGAAAAAGTACATGCTACTGCATCCTTAGATTTTTACAGGAAAACTTGATTGCTGTAGTGGACATAATAAAAAAAACTACAGTCTGAAAACACACTTGTCTACCAAGTGTTCAGTGTAATTGATGTAGATGTCAATCTCCTTGAGAGTAGGCTGGGTGACACTTTTAGTGACTTTGGCACTGCAACATGTTCCATGTTAGAGTTCTTGCCACTTGGTAAGGAAAGAAATGTTGAGGAGCAATTCAGGAAATGTTAGTTTACAGTTTATGAGAAGTGGTTTGCAATGATGCATAGACATTTGTCTTCACCACCATGGCATTTGAAGTCAATGAAGCCTCACTGAGGTACTCTACACAAGTTCTATATCCCTTCTATAAAGAGGAATTTTCTCCAGACTTTGAAAAGTACTGCTTGATTTTTGACTGCTTCAATAACTGAGGGGACATGCACCTAATTCAACACATATGTTGCAGAACTTGTCCAAGAGAATCGCAATCTTCAGGTGCACCAGTATTGGCATGGAAAGCTATGTCAGTGGCAAGAGTTAGCAAATTGTGTACTGGCTGGTTCGGCGTTGCCCATCTTAAGTGCCAATATTGAGAGGGCTTTTTCACAGATAAACGTTTGCATGGGAAGGAAAGTAGAGTGTGCATGACCAAAGACTCACTAAAGAAGTACTGTATGGTGTACTACAATAAGTTTGATTAGTAAAAATGTATTTGGATCTCATATACCCTGTACACACACTGTCTATATGCATGCACGACCAGTGCAGAAAGCAAACAATAATAAAACCAAAACTTACATAAACACCGAAAAACACTGTTTCTGGTGTTTTTAACCCCATTCGATGCTCATGACGGAATGGTTCCGTCATGAGCATCGGTGCTCCTGTGCTCATGACAGAACCATTCCGTCATAAGAACAGGGGCCCTGAATCCCTCTGCTGCAGGCAGCAGAGGAATTCCCCTTTTTTTATTGGCCTCAGGATGGTGGGGAAGAGCTTCCCCAACCTCCCGAGGCCAATTTACATTTTCATTGCAATGCCGATCGCGTGCATGGTGCGCTGATGTAATTGCAATGAAAATTAAACTGAAATGAGCCAAGAGGCTCATTTCAGTTTCACTTTCTACGTGCTCAGGGGGCTATCTCAGCCCCCTGAGCACGTAGAAAGTCAGGAGAGGTATCGTTGGAAAGGGGAGAATCTCCCCTTTCTAATCTCCCCTTTCCAATAGTACCCCTTCTTAGTCGATCCCTGCTTGGGGATTGCCCCAGGAGGGTGATCCCCAAGCAGGGATCCACCCATTAGACACCAGGGAGCAGGGAGCAGCCCTTTGGGCAAGGGACTTTGCTCCCCCCAAAACAATTGGGCATATTCAGTCTTTCAGTGGCACCCAATCTGCCCCCCCAGGGGGGCAGAAAGCCCACTTTACACCAGGGATTTTTTTTGTTGGCATAAATAAGTAGGGTGGTGGCTGCCCAGAATGGTCATGCCAATGCCCCCACCACTATTACAGCCTTTCTGCACCCCCTGGGGGCAGATGGGGGCAGGAGCCCCCAATCTGCCCCCCGGGAGGGCAGAAAGCCCACTTGACACCAGGGATTATTTTATATATGTTATTAGGGTGGAGGCTGCCCAATATGGGCATGCCAATGCCCCCCCACAAAATGCCAGTCTTTCTGCCCCCCCGGGGGAGCAGAAAGCACACTAGAAACCAGGGATTAATTTAATTATGTAAATTAGGGGTGGGGGCTGCCCATTATGGGCACGCCAAAGCCCCCAACCCCCCCTGCACAATAACAGTCTTTCTGCCCCCCTGGGTGCAGATGGGGGCATTAGCCCCCAATCTGCCCCCCCCGGGGGCAGAAAGCCCACTAGATGCCAGTTGTTTTTTTATGATTAATTTAGGGGTGGGGCTGCCAAAGATGGGCATGCCAATGCCCTCACCCCTTCCACCTCACAAAATTCCAGTCTTTCCGCTCCCCGGGGGGGGCAGATGGGGGCAGTAGCCCCCAATCTGCCTCCCGTGGGGGCAGAAAGCACCCTAGACACCAGGGATTCTTTTTTTTATAGGCATGGGGTGGGGGCTGGCCAGAATGCGCATGCAAATGCCCCCACCATACCCCTCAAAGAAAACTAAAGACTTGCTGCCCCTCCGAGAGGAAGATGGGGGGATTAGCCCCTGATCTACCCCCGGGGGTAAGAAAGCCCGCTAAGCGCCAGGGATTTTTTTTTATATAGGTAGGAGTGGGGGATGCTCAGAATGGGCATGTCAAGGCCCCCACCCCACAAAAAATGATAGTCTTTCTGCCTTCCCCCCCTGGGACCAGATGGGGCAATAGCCCCTTATCTGCCCCTGGGGTGGGACAGAAAGCCCACTAGCCACCGGGGATTCTTTTGTCCGAAGTTCGGGGTGGGTTTGCCCAGAATGGGCATTCCAATGCCCCCATACCCCCACAAAAGATGCCAGAGCCTTTCTGACCCCCAAGGAGTCAGATGGGGGCAGTAGCCCCTGATCTGCCCCCTGGGGCGACAGAAAGCCCATTAGGCGCCAGAGCTTACGCTGGCTTTTTTTAAGCGTGGGGGCTGTCAAGAATGGGCATACCAATGCCCCTACTCCCCAAAAAATAGCCAAAGTCTTTCTGACCCCCTTGGGAACATATCGGGACAACCCCCCCAATTCCTTCCAGGGCGGCAGAAAGCCCACTAGGCACAGACCTTTTTTTAGCATTATGCATACCTGTGGATTTTGGGCCCTAGCGCAGTTGGCACATAGGGAAACCTATCAAACCTGTACATTTTTGAAAACTAGACACCAAAGGGAATCCAGGATGGGGTGAGTTGTCTGGCTCTCACCAGGTTCTGTTACCCAGAATCCCTTGCAATCCTCAAACTTTGTAAAAAAACAACACATTTTCCCCACATATATGTGGTGGAAATTTCTGGAATTTGCGTGGATCTACAAAATTCCACCCAGCACGTCTTCCCCAAAGTCTTCTGAGAAAAATGGTACCTCACTTGAGTGGGTAGGCCTAGTGCCTGTGACAGGAAATGGGCCAAAACGCAACATGGACACACCACATTTTCACAGGTGAAAACTGACCCTTTTTTTGCAAAGTGCCTAGCTGTAGATTTTGAACCCGAGCTCTGGTAGCACACATAGAAACCAAGCAAACCTATACTTTTTGAAAACTAGACACCGAGGGGAATCCAGGATGGGGTCACTTGTCTGGCTCTCACCAGATTCTGTTACCCAGAATCCCTTGCAAACCTCAAAATGTGTCCAAAAAAACAAATTTTCCTCACATTTCTGTGGTGGAAAGTGATGGAATCTGCGTAGATCCACAAAATTCCACCCAGACAGCATTCCCCAAAGTCTTCCGAGACAAATGGTACCTCACTTCTGTGGGTGGGTCAACATATTGAGGGACATCAAAATTGCCTAAAACAACCTGGTTTTGCACGGGGGTCACCTGGGCTTTTGGTCCGTGTTTGACGGCCAGCCAGGGAAACATACCAAACCCACACATTTCTGAAAACTAGACACCCGGGGGATTCCAGGGAGGTATGGCTTACGTGGATCCCCCAACGTTTTCTTACCCAGAATCCCCTGCAAACCTCAAATTTAGCTGAAAAAATCACTTTTTCCACACATTTTTGTGTGGGAAAGTTGTGGCATCACCGGACTGACACAAATTTCCTACCACCCAGCATTCCCCCAGGTCTCCTGATAAAAATGGTGCCTCACTCGTGTGGGAGGCCCAAGTACCCGCGACAGGCAAGGGCCTAAAACATATTGAGACGACATCAAAAATTGCCTATCACAAAACGACCTGGTTTTGCAAGGGGGTCACCAGGGTTTTTGGCCCCGTGCTCAGCGGCCACCTAGGGAAACCTACCAGACCCACACATTTCTGAAAACTAGACACCTGAGGGATTCCAGTGAGGTATGGCTTGCGTGCATCACCCAACGTTTTCTTACCCAGAATCCCCTACAAACCTCAAATTCAGCTGAAAAAATCACTTTTTCCACACATATTTGTGTGGGAAAGTAGTGGCATCACCGGGCTGACACAAATTTCCTACCACCCAGCATTCCCCCAGGTCTCCCGATAAAAATGGTGCCTCACTCGTGTGGGAGGCCCAAGTACCCGCAACAGGCAAGGGCCCAAAACGTATTGAGGCGACATTAAAATTGCCTATCAAAATATGTTGGGCCCTTGCCTGTCGCAAGCCATACCTCCCTGAAATCAGAAATATGTGGGTTTGGTAGGTTTCCCTAGGTTGCTGCTGAGCACGGGGTCAAAAACCCAGGTGACCTCCCTTGCAAAACCAGGTCATTTTGTGATAGGCATGTATTGGTTTGCTAGGTGTCCCTAGGTGCCGGTAGAGCTAGGGTTCAAAAACTACGGCTAGGCACTTTGCAAAAAAAGGGTCATTTTTCACTCTGACAATGTGGTGTGTCCACCTTGTGTTTTGGGCCATTTCCTGTCACGGGCACTAGGCCTACCCACACAAGTGAGGTACCATTTTTCTCAGAAGTTTTGGGGAACGCGGGGTGGGTGGAATTTTGTGGATCCACGCAGATTCAAGAACTTTCTACCACAGAAATGTGAGGAAAATGTATTTTTTTGACAATCCTTTAGGTTTGCAAGGGATTCTGGGTAACAGTACCTGGTGAGAGCCAGTCAAGTCACTCCACCCTAGATTCCCCTGGGTGTCTAGTTTTAAAAAAATGTATAGGTTTGCTAGGTTTCCTTAGGTGCCGGCAGAGCTAGGGTTCAAAAACTACAGCTAGGCACTTTGCTAAAAAAGGGTAATTTTTAACTTTGAAAATGTGGTGTATCCACGTTGTTTTTTGGGCCGTTACCTGTCGCGGGCACTAGGCCTACCCACACAAGTGAGGTACCATTGTTATCGGGAGACTTAGGGGAACTCATAATTGTAGAGCAACTGTTATTTCCTATTGACTTTCGATGCATTTCTGCCTTCCAAATGAAAGACAATGTGTAAAAAAGAAGTCATTTTGAAAAATTACCTATAATTCTCATGCTAGTATGGGTACTCCCGATTTCGGAAATGTGCAAATATCTACTGTTTCTAAACTCTTTATTTTGTTCCCATTTCAGAAATACATAGGTGTCTTTCATACCAATTTTTCCACGTATACATTTTCCCCAAATAATTGCTATATACCTGGTAAATAATAAAAAACCATTGCAAGACACTGCTCAGTTATTGGCTCTGGGTTCGTCTGGTTTTTGGTGAACCTACAAGTCCTATATATCCCCACAACCAGAAAGGTCCAGCAAATGTAACGGTATATTGCTTTCATACAGCTGTCATAAGTAGAAGAAGTTACAAGTGAAAACATTGACACAAATGGCTGTTTTTTTAACTAATTTTCAATTTTTCCTATATTTAACTGTTAGTTTCTATGAAGAAACCTTGAAGGATCTACACAAATGACCCCTTGCTGTATTCAGAATGGTGTCTACTTTTTAAAAAATGGAAAGGTCTCCAGGATCCATTATTTGTTTCATACCCATTTCTACCATTAACTGGAAAGAGGTTGAAAGAAGAAAAAATAGCAAAAATAGGCTATGTCCCAGAAAAATGCCAAAACTGTGTATAAAAGTTTGGTTTTCTGACAAAAGTCTGCTTGTCACTGAAAGCTGTGAAGATTGTGATTTCAGCACAACAACCCCTCTTTGATACCATTTGCAGGGAAAAAACCAGATGCGTTCATCTGGTGCCCTTTTTTCCCATTTAAAAGAAAAAAAAAATGTTGCTGTATTTTGGCTAATTTCTGGGTTCCCTCCTCGGGAATCCATAAATCTTGGGTACCTTTTGAATCCCCATGATGTTGGGAAAAAAGGGCGCAAATTTGGCGTGGATACCTAATGTGGTCAAAAAGTTACAGGGGCCTAAGCGCGAACTACCCCAAATAGCCAAAAAAAGGCTTAGCACAGGGGGAAAGGCCTAGCAGCGAAAGGCTTAATGGGCCAAAAATGGGTAACCACTGATAATCAGTGTTTTATTAAGGTATTGAAAACATTGAAAAAACCCCACCGGATTTCACCAAAAATAGAAACTGTAAAGAGGAATGCCTGGACATAGTCATTGATCTGTTTTTACTGCTCAAACAGACGTTGCAACATGTCATAGGTTGAGTTCCAACATGTTGGCACCTCCTGTATCAGGGCTTTAACTAGTGCTCTTTTATTACTCTGAATAAACCTCTTCCGGGCTTTCAAAGAATGGCTGAAATAAGTGCAGATTCTTCTGCAGGTGTTCAGTATGTTGATGACCACATACTGACCGACCACCTTTTTGATAAAGTCTTGCACCACCAGGTTGATGCACTGGACCAAACACAGGACCCTGAAATAGCCTTCATCTGACATGACCTTGACTATGTTACTGCTATTGTCTGTGGCAACAAATCCAATTCTGAGACCTCTGTGTCACAGCCATTCATACACATTGCTGTTGAATTCCTCCAAGATGTTTACAGCTGTATTTGTTTTCTCGATGGTGAACTTGGCCACTGTTGCACACCACTAAACACTCTTAAAACTTATTTCAGGGCCAAGACTTGCAGATATCTTTTGCTTTACCCCCACAAAAGAGATCCAGTGTACAGTGATGCACATGTAGTCAGTTGCCTGACAAATAATCCACATGTCTGTCGTCAGGTGGATAGTGTGAACAACACTTTGCTGCAAAGCTTGTCCAACCAACTGCAGCACATCGTGATGCAGCGCTGGAACAGCAACTCTGGCAAAATAGGCCCGACTTGGTACCTTCCATTTCGGGCAGTTGGCTGCTACAAATACTAAGAATCCCACTCCTTCCACAAAAGAAAAAAGGAGGAGGTCCAGTGCTTACATTTTTGCCAGCTTCCCATAGGACAAATATGCGGTTCGGTAGTTCCACTAATAGGGACCCTCTTGCCTAAACATGCTCATAATAGTAGCCTGGATTTTCTTCTTTTCTGGGGCCACTGACACAGGCTTCTTTCGAGAAGTAGATGGTCTTGGTAGAATCAATGTGCTTCGAGGTGGGGCACTCACTGTATGTTGTGGTGTCTCCATCTCAATCCGAATCTTGTGCTTTGCTTGAAGATGTCACCCTCTTGTTACTCATTATCGCCTTCCAGCATAATTGGACTTGGAGCTGATGTTCCCAGGCTCTCCTCATCACCACAACCACATTCAGCAATTTTTTAAGGTGCTCCTTCCACTTGAGTGTGTGTTTTTTTTCATATGGGTCATTTGGCCTCCAGTACCATAATTTGTACCAGGCTTACCTCAACGAACATTCATGTTGAAAATGATGCATACTGCAATATGCTCCCCCTCTTTGCTAACTGTAAAAAAAAGTCCCACGCTGGGGAGGAGTCTGTTTTTACTGTGCCACTTCCAATGGCTGAAGAAGAACTGGATGTTGGTGGGCGTGTCATCTATTGCCTCTCTGCTTCTCCCGAGGTGGGAGTTGGAGCTGGTCTCAATTGGGGCTTTACAAATATTGGAGCTGGCGGTGCTACCTATGCCAGATACCTTGGAGCAGGTTGAATAGCAATGTCAAACTCCTCTATGTCACCTTCCACAATGACTTTATCGTCATCCTCCTCATCATCCCCTTCCATAAGTCAAAGTCTTCCTGAAACTTTTCTTTTCCATCTCCTCTCCTGTTGTCTCCTAGACTTTGCTGCGGTCGACTCCACATCCCAATCATCATCATCATCAGATGTGGTGCTTGAAATGATGCTGGAGTAGTACCCTCCCTTTTCCTTGTTGGAGATATGGGAGCCAATGATTATAAAAGTGGAGGTTTTTGCTCGGAAAGAAGTTCATCCTCCTGTTCTGCTCCAACACCAAGAAAATGTACTATTGCTGGCTGTGGGTGCTGTCCACTTTGCTCTGTTTCCTGAAACGATTGTGTACTACTTTGCGAAAGGGACAAGTCTAATTCAATGTCACTACTCATCGGCGTTGACATGATTGCAGTGGCTGCCTCACTAACAGACATAGTCCTTGGCTTATGTTGGGGTGCTGCTGTTGATGCAGGAGTGCTTCTCCCAGCTTGCTCCCCGAATACTTTGCAACATGCACGAGTTTGCCGAAAAAGGTTTGGACCAGCACGCCAGTGGTGGAAAGTTTCTTCTCACTGGCCATTTTTTTGGCAGCATCTTTCTTCGGGGCCATCTTGAAGCTCTCAGTTGGCAGGTGCACCAAGCTGCAGAAGCGGGAGTGATTGGATGACTGATGTGTGACTGCACTTGCTTTCTGTTTGGCAGTACTGTGGGTGTTGTCTCTTCTCTTGTCTTGTGCACCTAAAAGCAAACAAGCAAGAATAACTATTTAGGGCTTTATTATGAGTCTGGTGGTCAATGGACCACCAGACTCATGGGGGCACAGCAGTCTTCCAACCCTCCCATTATGACCAGCTGGTCGGGCTGCCCTGGGACCTCCGCAACCGCTAGGGATCAGAGATCTCTTGTGTTGGCGCAGCATTCTTGAGGCCGTAATATGCTTGGTGGGGCCACTGAGGCCCCGCCCAGCATATTATGAGTTTACTCACTGCCACACTTTTTATGGCAGTGCACCTGTCATGAAAAGTGTGGTGGTGAGGAATCAAAGGGGGCCCTACAGGTTCACCTGGTGCCTCACGCCATGTGGATGCACACCAGTGCCTGCACGGCATGGACTGCAGCAGTCCATGGCATGCAGGTTTGCCTTTGACGTTCCCATTACAGTGCCTATTTCATAGGCACCACCCTGGAAAGTCCAAAGAACCACCTGCCAGGACAGGAGGAAACTCCTGTTCTGGCGGGCAGTTCATACATGAGTTTGATGGTATGGGAGCAGGACGGTCCCACTCCCGCACCACCAAACTCATAATAAGGCCCTTAGTGTGAAACATGGCATTGTTTGAATTAGTACAGAGAAATGCAATATTAGTGAGGTTGTTTTGTTTATTTTTATTTTATTTTATTTTTAGTGTTCTCTATAGCGCGAATATGACCCAATCCTGGGTGTCAGAGTGCTTTACAGTTCCGCCACAAACAGTTTCAATCACAGTTTACAAATTTACAACTAATAAACATCTTCAGTCTTACTAGGCAACCACTAGGGTCATAGTCGTAAATGTTATGACATATTTGCATATAAAAAGTATTATAAAGTGTAATATCCTTTCTAAAGAAAACCTGGTTACAGAACTGGATGCACAGTTACAGGTACAGATCAATAACCATGTGGCTTGATAGAGGTATCTTCATTAGCTATCATCCTTGAATCTTGTGTATGGACTTGGGTATCCATGCCGGTCTGACTGAGGTCCATATGTGAGACTCGATGATAACACAATGACTTGTGCTATCCCGGAGCCATTACTCTGATATTCGCAGAACAGTCATCTTGTTATCTCTACCTATTTACACATCTTAAAATAGTAGATTCAGGGATGATTAAAGGTCTCAAAGGAGTCGCAAGAGGGCTGTAGTTAGTTACGGGAGAAATGTACTCATGAGAAAGGACTTGACCTATTTTTTTAATTGAGAGACAGAGGTGATTCCTCTAATATTTGGTGGAAGCGCATTCCAAATTCTTGGTGCCGCTCCCGAGAATGCTCTATCGTACGTTCTCTTCTTACAGAAAATTGCTGGTTTCAGAAGGAAATCTGTGGTATCTAAGGCCTCTAGAAATCGTAATTTTCTGGGCAAGGTAAAGTGGTGTTCTGTAGTGTAAAGCTTTGTGTGTAATACATGCCATCTTTAGCTGAATTCTTGCCTCATATGGTAGCCATTTGAGTGCTTTCAGATGTGGTGTGATGTGGTCAAGTTTTCTTGTACCTGTTACGAGTCTCACTGCAGCATTGAGGCAGGCTTTTAGTGGGGCTGTTGAAATCTTAGGAAGCCCAGCTAGAGTTGTGCAACCATACTCAATCCTTGAGATAACCAAAGCAGCGTCAATGAATGGTTTCAATTTTCTGAGATAGCTCAAATGGAATCGGGCGTTTTTTTGCACAAATGTGGATGTGAGCTCTCATGTTTAAATCCTTATCCAGCGTGATTCCAAGAGACTTGGTAGAATCAACTAAAATCGGAGTACCATTTAGCGCTGTGATCAGTTTGGTCCATCCTTGATCATCGTGGAGGATTTACGGGGGGAGATCAAAAGGAATTCTGTTTTCTGTGAGTTGAGTTTAAGATGATTGCTAGAAAACCAATGCACGGTCTTTTGTAGTGTTAGGTTCATTATTTTGATCTCTTCAAGCAATGTGATCTTTATATACAGCTGAGTGTTGTCTGCGTACATGTGGAAGAAGATGTTAGCCTGCTGCAGTATTTCCATGAGTGGCTCAATGTACAGATTGAATAGGGATGGGGATAGCATTGAGCCTTGAGGACTCCATTCTGACTCGAGATGGAAGGGATAGATTATGGTTCACCAAGAATCTTTGCGATCTGTTTTCTTAGAAGGAATGAAACCATTTTAGGACTGTCCCAGAGAAACCCATCCTATTCTCAAATCGGTCTAATAATTTGCCATGATTTACGGTGTCAAATGCTGAAGATAGGTCGAGGAGGACTAGTAGACAGGTTTTGGTACAGTCTAGAGCAAGCACAGCGTCATCAGCTATGTGTATAATTGCTGTTTGCATGCTGTGGTCTGGTCTAAACCCTGATTGGCAGTCGTTTAGTAGCTTATATTCAGAGATGTGAAGGTTCAGTTGTTGTTGAGCACATTTTTCCAACACCTTAGCCAGTAAGGGAATGTTTGTTACCGGCCTAAAGTTGTTTGGGTCCGATGGATTCTCGGTAGTTTTTTTCAGTAGAGGAATGACCTGGCCTGTTTTTAGACAGTCAGGAAAGGAACCTTGGTAGAGCGAGGCATTAATTATTTTAGTCCAGCGAGGTATGACCATGTGGTTGACCATAGGCCAACATTTTGCGGGAAGAGGATCATTGTAATGGTTGTTCAGTTTTAAGGCCAATAAGGTTCTAGCAATGTCTTCCTGATCATAAAGTTTGAAGGTTGACCAATGGGCCTTATTTTTGGGCACTGTTTGTGCAGGCTGGGTTGGCTGCTTCACTTGAGTGCTCTTTTGAGTCACAAGATTATCAGCGGTAACCTTGAGTTCATTCTCCTTGGAACTAGCTTTGGTTTTAAAAAATGCGGAAAAGTCTTCACAGCTCAGAGCCGATTGAGCTATTAGTTGAGAGGATTTGGCCAATTTGTTCGACTGATCCTTTAGTAGATCGAAGAGTTTTCTCGGTCTGTTCTTAGCATTATCAAGTTCATTTCTAAAACTTTTTTTTTTTTTACTGAAATACACTTTTATTGTAGTTTTCCCTAGTCTTTCTTAGCTGATTTAGATGAGGGGATGATGGGAGCTGTCTCTTTTTCCTTTCTGTGATTCTGGGTATCCGTCTTTCTTCATTCAGAGAACCGTTGAACCATGGGTTTTTATCTTTGACTTGAATTCTTTTCAGTTTTAAAGCGGCTATGTTATTGAATATTTTAGACATCGTAATGTTGTAATGATCCGTAAGCTCGCTGAAGTCCACCACTCCAGGAGGAGGTTGAAGTTCGTTCTCGCAACTTGCTGTTAGCAACTCCATGTTTAGGCCTTTAGTATCTCTGACCCATTGCTTAGGCTTTACTGCTTCTGTGGCTCTTTTCTTCTTAAAGGATGTAATTTGGAAGGTGATGATGTGGTGATCCGACCAGTCACAGCGTACAATATCAATTGAATCTACCTAATTTTCTTTGGAGGTGATCCAGTCTAATGTAGCGCTTTTTGAGTGAGTTGGAAGACCACATGGCTGCACTAGAGAATGGTCTGCTAGGACGTTTTTGGAAATATTGACCTGATTATCTATGAGATAATTCCAAGGTAGATTGAAGTCCCCTAGAAAGATATTATTGGAGTGTGGATCAGAATTTGCTGTGATAATTTCCATAAGTTGGTCTATGAACATTGCGTTTTTACCTGGGGGTGGTGGAAAGCGTGTAGTTTAAAGTGTTGGTTATCTGAGAGACGTAGAGAGAGCCCCAGGTATTCACAGGACTCAAGAGGGTCAGAGTGGGCTTTAGAGATTGAGATAATTGATCTGTGTATACAGGCCACTCCTCCACCTGTTTTATTTAGCCTGTCTAGTCCCACAATATTGTAGTTTGGTGGAACCAATAGGTCTAGGCATGGGAACAATGCATTATTGAGCCATGTTTCTGTTAGAATAGCTACGTCAATACCCCGGTTCAGGATTAGGTCGTCAATGTCCGCTGCATGTTTCATAGCTGATCGACAATTCAGTAGTAAGCACATACGCGGTTTCAGAAGGGTATTTAGAATCAAATCTTGCCTTGAAGGTATTAATGTTATTTCTTTCAGGTTGTTAGCATTTAGCTTTCTAGGATTCACCTATGTCATTCTGTTGACATTGATCGAAACTGCTCTAATTTGTTGATCATTTCTCTGAGGGGTGGGACTGGGTGACAACTCGTATGATAGCATTATGGATTGTGTTTTGGAGTCTGTCAAATAACTAAGGATTTTACGAGGACGAAGAATCCTATTTAACAGAGGCAATGGGGTCGTGTTAATCCTGTCAAGTTTGTTGTGTAGTGAGTGTACTGATTTTTTTAATCAGGATGATTTTAGAGAGATAGCTTTCTGAGATAAGTAAAATATTCTTCATGTTTCTGATGGTGTTTTGCATGTCTATTGCTATCCTATCCGTCTGGGCATTGAGCGATTCTAGCTCAGTTCATTGGAGAGAGGAGAGTAACTTACATAAACACTTTAAAGTCAAACCACATCATCATGCAATAATTCCTCATCAGACTATAACACACAATATACAGAATGATAGAACTATTTCCTTTATGTTCATAAATTCTGTTGCACTCAGGGGAATAAATGAGTAAATGTAATAGTAAACTTTAAAAAAATGAATGATGCTAGAGTCTACAGTGTACCACAGCCAGGGTGCCCACTAAGAGGAAATTTAATTATATAGCTAAAGAACTGAATTCTGTTGCACGGCTGTGCGCCTATGGTTGATGGATGGATGGATGATCAATCAGTTAAGGCAAATTGGGTACAAATTATTTAAAATTTAAAAGAAAATATAAATTATAAAAATAAAAAAAAATAGATTTAAAAGCAAATAAAAAAAATGGAAACTAAAAAACTTAGATTTAAAGTGATTGAATGAAAAGAAATAAAATTAAGAAAATGAATAATTAAACAATTTTTTCTTATATCAAAAGTGAAATTGTCCTCAAGCACATTGTTATACTGAAATCTCATCCTTCCTAGCAAGCCTATGGCAAAGGCACACTCTCTGGAAGCACACATTGGGTGCCAGCCAGTGCCACATGGTAACAACACTGAGGAAGAAAGCATGGGGAATATAGAACACATCCAGGCCTATGGCAAAAGCACACTGCCTGGCTACACAAAATTGCTGCCAGCCACATGGTTGCAACAACAATAACCAGCAAGGAGGCATGGCCACAACAAAGAACACTTACAGACCGTTAGCAAAAGCACACTGGCTCGCTACACAAAATGACCGCCAGCCACATGGTCAAACAACAACAATCAGCAAAGAACATATGCAGATCTATGGCAAAACCACACTGGCTGGCAACTCAAAAGGGGTGCCAGCCACATGGTCACTACAACAATAACCAGCAAGGAGGCATGGCTACAACAAACAACACATGAAGGCCTATGGGAAAAGCACACTTGCTGCCTACACAAAATGACTGCCAGCCACATGGTTACAACAACCAGCAAGGAGGCATAGTCTCAACAAAGAACATATGCAGGCCTATGGCAAAACCACACTGGCTGAAAACACAAAAAGGGTGCCAGCCACATGGTCACTACAACAATAACCAGCAAGGAGGCATGGCCACACCAAAGAACAAATGCAAAGCCTATGGCAAAAAAACACTGGCTGACGACAAAATGGCCGCCAGCCACACGGTCACAACAACAACAGCTAGCAAGGTGGCATGGCCACAAAAAAGTACATATGCAGGCCTATGGCAAAACCACACTGGCTGGCAACATAAAAGGGGTGCCAGCCATATGGTCACTACAACAGTAACCAGCAAGGAGGCATGGCCACAACAAAGAACACATGAAGGCCTATGGATAAATCACACTGGCTGCCTACACAGAATGGCCCCCATCCACATGATCGCAGCAAGAAGCAGCAAGATGGCATGGCCTAAAAAAAAAAAAACACAGGCAGACCTATGGCAAAAGCAGACTGGCTACCTGCACAAAATTGCCACCAGCCCCATGGTCAAACAGCAATGAGCAGGAGGCATGGAAAACAAAGAACACATACGGGCCTATGGACACTGACTATACAAAGAAATGGCCCCTGGTTACATGGCATGGGGAACAAAGACAAGTAACGGCCTATGGCAAACATACTCACATGCTGGCCAGATTAAAGAGGCATAGTAACACAGAAAGGAGGCATTAATTCAGCAATGCCAAAAAACACAAATTAATTGGGCTATGATTTACAACAACACACATTCTCCAAAGGCATCAAATATAATTACTGCACCTATATACTGTTGGCAGAACAAAATGTGAAATACTAAAATAAAAACACATTTTACAATTTTATCTAATGCCATCCGTGGCCGAAATGATGTTTCAATTTCACAGACACCACAAAAAGAGTTGTTTCATGCACCCATAGCTTCTACTGGGCCTACTGATTGAAAGGTCCATTGGCAGACTAGGCAACAAAGTAAATTGAATGAGGTTTGCAAATTTATTACAAAACATCGAGAATATGTACTAAACTGTGCAATATTTTTTCTTTACAAAAGAAGAAAAATTAAATGCAAAACAATAACTAGGCCCCAACTGAAACTGCAAGCCAACCATCACAAAAAACTGTAAAAATTGAATACAATGACAAATAAATTCTCACTTGATGCCCCCAATCAAACAAACAACACCCTTATACACCAGTTTTTAATTAGTGAAATCTTAAATACAAAGTCCTTAAATCCAATGGTATATGCAGCAGGCAGGGAAAGTGAGCCTTCCCACTCCAAATCCCAATGAAAAGTGACCAGGAGTTGGACAAAGCAGTAGGATGAGCCTGCTGGACAGGAACAGGAAGTTGGAGTACCTGGGGTACTTCCTTCCTGTTGGATTTTTTTTAAAGGCTTCTCGCACAAAAAACAACTCTAAACGTCAGTTAGAGAAGAAAATACACGTGAAAAGCCTCTCAGCTGCTTCTCATGCACAAAAGCTGCTGAGCGCTTCATTTGCAATCGGCACTACATTGGCACATCGCGTCAGAAGCCGTGTGAGTGATAACAAAGTCTTGCGGGAGCTTGCTAGTGGTGCAAGAGTATTGCTGCACTCATGACTGAGTGGCTAAATAAACCTTGAGTGCACAAATAGAAAGTAAAACTCAGTTTCGTGCCAGAAAGGTGGAATTTTGGAGTTCCATGCTCCTCTGAGGAGCTTGGAGAGGCCAAATTCTGCAAATTATATGAGCAGAGAGGAGTTTTACGCCAAGGCCTACTATACAGCAACCAGTTGCCCTGAGTCTAATACTAGCCAACATTTAAGAGGGGCAGAATGAGCTGATAGCATGAATTTTAACAAAAAGTGTGATCTACTCTCAACGGACACTTGTAACGATTACTCACCTAACCTTGATCTGCTAATTAAAGTCGGGCATTCTTGTTTCCCTTCAGCTGAGTGTATTCTCTCTCAAAGTGTCCTACTTTCCATAATAAATACATAAGCTGTTGTTCCTTCTCCTATCTTTTTCTTCGTGGGACAATGATTTGCTCACATTCATAATTCGCAACATGCAGCTTGTGACATGTCAGTCGGAGTCAAGAATCCATCAACAAATGTTTGTGTGTCTTTCTGCACATTGTTCTTTTTGCTGATGATCTAACTGAAGTACTAAATTGAAAAATTAATTAGACATAGTGGGTCGGTTATCTACTAGTGCAAGAGAATCTTTACACTCCTTTCATGTACTGTGATAGAATGCAATGGCTGAAGCCTCATCAGTTCAGGCTACTTCCAACTTTAATTCTGTACATTTGCTAATGTAAGCAGTAATAGGTTTACTACCTCGTTGAAAAGTTAATAAGCCTGAGTATGCTTCTTGTGTTATCTGTTGCAGACCAAATACCTCTTTAAACTGTTCTAAAAAGGTTGTTCAAGAAGTGTATTGTTATTTAAGATAAAGGGCCTTTTCAAGTGAAGGCATCCTTGGATAAGTACTAAACCAACCTTAGTGGTATCAGAGGAAAACTGGGTAGGTGATGCTAAATAATTTATTGAACAGATCCAGAAAGGACTCAATTATTTGTGGGACTCCTGTGAATTGATCAAGTGGTGTCTTCTTAGTAGACCCTGCGCTGATACCCATTGCAGCTAGTGTGGAATCAAAAATAGTATGGAGACTGGGAGTGTTGAGAACTAGATTGCTTAAGTCTCCTGGAGTAGGGGACATTTGGTGTAAACATTTAAGTAAACATGATTTTTCACTACAAGTGTTTTAAGTCCTCCTGTTTGTCAGTAATGGCCTGCGCCATAACCTGCAGCTGATTGGGATCAGAACTCATAATGAATAAAATTATGGCCTGGCAAATGGTCAGCATTTGCAGCACTTGAAAAGCAGAATGTGATGTCAATCTGCCACACTCCCTTTGATCTAGCACTGCCTGAACATGAGTTAGTACAGATAGCAGAATCAAACTGTGGAGAAAATGGGGAATGGGAGTGAGAATGAAAATAGACAGCTGTAGCCACCATAGTCTTGTCTGGTGTACATCTCTCAAATTTCAGGGGACTCATGGCAGTGTTCTTACAGGCTAACACTAAGCAGTTACTATAAATGTAAGAAAAAAACAATGTCTAAAGTTCACAGTCAGAGTCAATAAGGAAGGTTTGTTCCATTGTAATGCTTACCAGCTTTAGAATGGTGGGCTGCAATAAACCTAGCTCGTAGTGGAGGAAGCCAGTTTCAGAATTGGTGAACTCTGGGCTCAATACAATCTTGGAAAACTGGCAAAGCAAAGCAATGGACAAAACACAGCAAACAAAGTCAAATTGTAATCCAGAAGCTAGTCAAAGTTCAGGCAAAAGTCAGGAGACTAAGGGAGCTGAAACAAGGAGCAAAATATCCACGCAGGACAGATAATAAGGTGACCAAACTATAGCGACAACGAAGCATTGAAGTAACCAACTTAACACAAGAAGTTACCAGACACCTTCCTAAGAGAAGTTAACAACTTAGAAAGCATTACTGCCACTCATTACCTGGAAGCACCATTGCTTTGACCTTCCAGGCAAGCAGTTATAACACTCTGCCACTATAGTCCGATTCCTCCCAGTCTCACAGGGATTCTAGGACAGTTTCTCTTGTGTCTTCTTCCCACAGCAATTTCCCATCCTCCACACACCACATTTATTCCTGACAGATTCCATGGAGGTTGTCCCTTTGTCCCAGCAAGTGTGAGCCAGAAAGTTGAAAGAAAGAATCGTAATATGCAAATCTTTACTAGTAGATAAAATGATATAATTGGAGGTATTAGCACATATTTGTCTTGACATCCTCAATTGTTTCAACATTTGCAGATTCTTGTACAACTCAAAAAGATTTTTGGAAAATTATCTCAGTGATTGATGAATATTGTGGCTCCTTCTTTTGCGTTTCTTGTTTTGTTTTTTGGCAAATTGTTCTATAATGAGTAGATTGCCCAGATTCATTTGTACCATGACAGTTTTCAGTATATTTGCATTAAATACTTCTCCACATAATTAATTAAATGAAATTTAGGCATGGATCTAGCCTTCTCGACCTTTGATTGACATGCCATTCCTCAAAATGTACTGGAACGTATTATACCATTAAGAGATCCATTGTAGTGAATGTGACCGATCATGTTATGTCTTAAACTAAGAACCAGGTTCTTAATAAAGCTCTAGGATTTGTGCCACCCCCCTCCCAAACATGATCCTTTCATATGCAGGGTAATGTTTCAAGAAACTATGGGGGACATTAGGATGGCGGGCGCATTGCCACCGCCGGGCCGGTGGTGGTGATCCGCCCACCAGATGGCCCCGTATCACCCCCGACATATTAGTATGATGAGGGGCACCGCAGCGGATGGAAAGACCGTCTGCCGCTTTTACGCCGGTCGGATTCCCGACCGGGCAGAAAAGGCCCTCAATATGGTGGCGGTGCCTTGCAGGCACCACCATCCATATTAGTATGTGGCATTTTACATGCCTTTCCATGGCGGAGACTCCGGGCTGCGGGCTGTCCCGTTTGCCGTTGGGGTGGCGGGCGGACAAGTCTGCCTGCCATTGTAATAGACCCCTATGTGTAATATTCATCTTCATAAATCTTTTATGGATAAACCGAGGCAGCCACCATTGCTTTTTTGTCAAAATCTTCATAGACCTTCTGTATTTTGCCCTCATGCATCTGCTATTACAACTTTTGAACAACAGGTTTTGGAAGAGATTTACAATCTGCTCCTCCACAGTTCTTCCACAGCAATTCCAGTATATGTCTAGACCTGAATGGCTTGCTATTAAATGCTTACAGGGAAACCAAAATACAGTGATCAAACTAGCTGACAAGGAGGGGCCGTTGTTATGCTGAGCATATGTTACTATGATGCAGAGGTTAAGAGATTTTTGGGCATGAGCACTTACTATATACTGCTAATGAGCGATACTACATCTGAACTGCAGGGGATCATTAAGGCCATGGTGAATGAAGCTAGAGATAATATGTGGGTATCAAGTAAGGAGGCTGATGGGTGCTAGCATTCTATATTGTGCTACAAGCCCCAACACCCTCCTCCTGGTCATCTCATCGTGTCAGGGGTTCAGTAATTATTGGAGACACTCTCCTAGTTTGCTGATATTTTCTCTGAGAGAGTGTGGTCAATCAACCTGCTTACCTGAATGATACCAACAATATGTTGAACTTTTTACGGGATCTTGAGTATGATCCAGCAATGCAATTTTTGGTGACTCTCAATATTGAATGACTGTATATGTGTATTCCCAAAGATGACTCTTAATATTGAATGACTGTATATGTGTATTCACAAAGATGCCACTCTAGTTTTTGTACATGCTTTGTCCATCCTTGTTGATTGTTCACTTCTTCTTTTGCAGGTACGGTGGGCAGACGGGTGACTACTGGTCCTCATGCCCTGAAGAATATAACTGTAAATTTGTTTGGCAATGAAACATGGCATCCGTTCACAACAAAATGGTCTAAACATGTAACCCTGTATTTAATTAAGAGCCTAGGCATAGAGTAAAGATGTGTGTGATACGCCTTATGCGACTCATTTTTTGTCAATTTTTAAGGAAGGTATTACTTATGTTCTTCCTTTATGCAGACCTACAGGAGGTTGATGTTTTTGTGTGTGACATGAATCAGTAGTTCTACACATTGAGTACCACTAGTGATTTACATGGTGCTTTGTTCGCCTGTTACTATAGAAAAGTTGCTGATAATGATACAGAGAGACAGTTTTTTCAGATTTAAAAACAAATGTTTTGAGTATTTTGTGTATGACTCAGAATGAGTAACAAGGTCCCTAGGCACTGGTCCTGAAATGAATCACACCTGGACATACGGTCTGACTCTGAATTAGAGCATGACCTAACCCTATACATGACGTTGGTTTGAGGGGGCTCTCCTGTGTATTTTGGTGTGACTGCCACCAAGGGCTTTTATAATGTGGTATCATGAGGTATTATCCTCCTGGAGGCAGCCAAACGCATCCTGTGTACAGCCTTTGGTCGTGCGTGGCATGGGGTTAGCCATAGGGCCCATCTAAAAACTAGGTCCTGCTTCCATCTCCCCACAGGTAGCCAACACCATGCTGAGTACAGCCTTTGGCATGCACATCAGGGGTTGGCCATGGCTTAGCCAGCTACCAGGTCCTGTGGCTAAAGGCTCAGTAGATTGCCAACCCCACACCGTGCACACCATTTGGTGTGCTCAGCATAAGGTTGGCATTTGGACCAGGGGGATCCCATCCCTTGTGGCCAAACCACATATGTTAAGGTAAAGGGGTTTGCAGCCCCACTCTTTGACCCTTAATTGGCCCCAGGGACGCCAGCCTCCAGGGACAGTTAAAATGAAATGGAGTGGTGTAGAGTGGAGTGCCATAGAGTGGAGTGCCTTAGAGTGGATTGTGGTAAGTGAAAGAGACATAGCGATAAAGTGGGTAAGTGGATGCAGATGAAGTTTGCCAGGAATATAGATTATGACAAGTAAATGGTGATTTTTGGTAGTAGGTGTAAAACGTGGAAGTAGTGTTATAGTTTTAAGTGTTAAAATACCTAGGGCTTGACCGCCAGACTCACGGTGGCACATCGTTGGTGGTCCTGTGGCCGTTGTATTCCAATGCGGCCATTTGAACTTCCACCGCTGCACCTGATGCGACAGGTAACTGCAGTTTCCCTGGCGGCGGCGCAGCAGACAGGGCTCTCCAATATGCAAGGCGGTATCACCACGGTCTGTGAGCACATTTTGAGTTTCCCCACCACCAGCCCAAGAAAAGGCTGGCAGTGTGGAAACAAAGTGGGCCCTACATGGCCCCCAACCTTCCACTGCCAGGGGGATGCATTCAGGGGAGCACAACATGTGCCCTCCGCTTGCATGCACCCCAAGTTCCACCACGGATGAGCTTCACAGTCAATGCTGTGCTGGATCTGCTTTTGAGTTCCTATTGCAGGGCACTACAGTGGATAAAGCAAAAGAAAAGCCCACCAGACCCTAGTTGAACTCGTAATATTGCGGGCGGACCATGCACGGCTTTGTTAGTGCTGTACTAGCACAAAGCCAGTGCAGCACCACCAAAGTCATAATCAGGCCCTTAGTAATATATTGTGCCGCTCTATACCATGATAATTACCCGGTATACTGCGGTACATGCCTATAACAAGGCAGTATCAGATTGGCTAATAGCTGTGTTTACAAAACATAAAAGGCAGTCATATGATGTTTAGCACACTTTCGCTGTGTTCTGGGTGAGGGCCTTATGTATAACTAAGCATCAGGTTTTTGATGTTCCCTACCTATTACCTCTTTATGAAAGTGATAAGAGTTAGAGAAATCTATTTACAATTTTCTATATATTAATGCCGCAGTTTAGGGAGAATAGCGCATTTAAATAAAAAATGTATGTAGTGTGGTAATTTGTATGTATTACAATGGTACACCGTAGCCTTTTTTGTGTAAATTTAAATCTGTTAAAATGTTAAAATAGACTGTAGTACATTATATTTGTAAAATATAGTGTAGTGCAGTGCAAGTGAATTTTTTTTACATATTTATTTTAATTAGTTTAGGTACAGCAATATTCCTGAGACAGTACCGTGGTATTCCGTTTTTTAAATAAATAGAAATGTATTATTATTTTTCCCTACATATTACCAATTTATTAACATGGTAATAGGT
The DNA here is from genome assembly GCF_964204655.1 of Triturus cristatus. NCBI lineage: Eukaryota > Metazoa > Chordata > Amphibia > Caudata > Salamandridae > Triturus > Triturus cristatus. The sequence goes on from NC_140589.1 coordinate 1,507,553,806, forward strand.
AGGGAAAAATATCAAACCTAATACTTACCAAGATCTAAGGATTTAACACAGAACATAGGCAAAGTTTACATAAAAACAACATGGCTGGCTGTCTTTAACTTTTTTAAAGGCAGTCATTTGCCGAACACATAATACCTTGTCATCTCTATGTACCATGATACTACCGTGAAATACCATGAGAGTTCACGAAAGTACAGTGACAAGAGATATCACAAAGGTAAAATGCTTTATAACCTAAAAAATACTTCCTAACGAAAATGATCATCTGCATACCATAATGTGTACTCCTGCCGAATTTCATTGAAATCCAACTGTGTGTTTGGGTACTACGCCTGAGTACAAATGGAAAAACACTTGGGTCCCCAAATTTGTTTTTGGACCCCTCTTTTATCTTTGCTCCCCCCTGACCAATTACCACAGAACATTCCACTCTCTGCCAATGTAGAAAAATCTATAGTTCTGGAAAGTTTGTGGAGACTCAACAAATGGGGGCAAATTTATTAGCAAGCAAAATTCTGAGGAATTCCGATACCTGGAAATCACAACTATAACTACATAGCTACCACCATTGTTAATGTTTTTTTTACATATTTTACATTTTTAATATGTATATTTGTACTTCAAAAGAAATATTAAATGTATGTTTTTAAAAAGTATATATTTTTTATATATAATATTGAGTACCATTGATTAGTAATATACATTTTTATAACAATTTTTAGTGTATATTTCACAAAAAGATTTGTGTATGTTCATTATAGTTTTTTACTTTTTTTAAACATTTTTTACACATTTTGTCATCACATACATTTTATATTTTTAATAATTAGACCTCTTTGAATGTATTATATGCAGTTTTGGGACAAGGGAATGTGTGTAGAGGAAGTAAATCTTGAGTTATGTATTGATTTGTAGTGTGTTTATAGTTGTGTGTAAGGTTGTGTTTCTGTGTTATGCAGCATAATGTGTTAGGCCTATGTGTAACCTAGTTACTTTTATTAGTTATTTGTATTGTGTGAGTGAAGTTTGTAAATGAATGGTATATTGCTTGTTATATGTTTGAGATTTGTGTTATGTGAGAATGGGTATAATGTGTTTTACAGGATTTTTGGATAAGAGTGAAAGCCATTTTTTATTGTTGAATTTGTTTTTTTTATAAAGAAAATTGTTTTGGTTATGTTTTAACCAATATGACTTTTTAAGTTCCTTTTAATTTTGAGTTTTCAAAGTTGTCTTTTAAATTGAATAGTTCAGATTGTTATATGGTTTCTCAGGACTGTGGATTAATTTTGTCGATTTTTTTGAGTTGTTTAATGTTTGCTTTTTTGTTGCTTTTTGCACAAATTTGGGAATGTGTTTTGTGCACTATAGAAGGATCATTGTATTGTATGAATTGTATGTATTGTATTGTTTGATATGTATTTTGTATTAATTTTATATTAGATTATTTTCATTTATCAGTCTTATTTGATATTGTTTCATTTCATTTTTAAGAGACTAATTAATAAAGATAATTTAGTATGCTGCACTTTATTTCTTAGAAACCTGTCCCTAAATTATGGGTATATTACTGTTATGAATTTCACCATGTGTGTTGTAAATCTGTGTTAATGGTGAATGCCATCCATCATACACATTTTGGGTTTGGGTTAGTCTAAGGAGGGTTTTATACTGCATAGATTCTTCTTCTTTTGTTGTTATTATTATTATCATGCAGGAGGAGGGGTTCTTCACAATGTGCAGTGGTTCGATTTTCAGGAATGATCTGCCTTGGTATCTTCTAGGAGAATCCGGGGCTTCTTTTGTGGCATTTCTGGTGCATGGTAGTGATCTTTTTAAATTAAGGATTACTGCATTTGTCTTTTTGTGTGCCCAGGAATTTGTTGATGTATATTTTCTAAAATGTTTCCTATGTCTTCTCGGGAGATAGTGCTTGCTTCTCTGAAGTCTTGTAACAAGTCTTACTTCCATCTCTGTTATATTTAGGGGGTGCTTGTGCTCTCTATCATTAATTGCACCATCATTTCTAATCCTAGTTCTTGAATAACAAGTGCTAGAGTAGTATTTTGTACTTTTTCAATTTATGTTCTCTTGTCTCTCCAGGTTGCAGCAGCGGTCCGTGGAGGGAGTTCCCTGGGGTGGAGCATGCGCTGCACCGCATTTTGTGATGCAGGGCGCGCTACGAAATTCGTTTTATTTATTAATTGTTTAGTACCCCCCATCCTGCCCCTCCCCCGCACCGCCTTTCCGCCCCACGGAACTTCCTCCACGGACCGCTGCTGCCAGGCTGTATGTATATCTCATGTATGATATCAATTGTTTGCCTTACTGGGATGTGACGTAGGTTGGCTTTTCCTGCCATTATATCTGCAAATGTTAGCGGTATATATTTATTACTTTATGTCAAAAATATACTTTTCTTTACTGTTAACATTTAATATTCATTAGCAGTTTTCACATTTGATACATATTTATTGCCCTTTTAAAACACAACTTTTTTCAGCTTCTCTTTAAGTTTTAATTCTGTTGAGATGATGGTCAGCTGGTGCCTCTTTCTCTGTTGGGTATAGAATATTTCTTTTAATTTTATGTTTAAAATAATGCTTTTATTTGTAACTTTTAGGGGTTGCTAGCTTTTCACATCTAATTAGACTTACTTACTTTTATATTATCTTAAAACTTTCATCCTCCATTAATAGTTTATCTCTCTGTTTTTTAATCTTAATTCATTTTACTATTGTTATTGTAAAGGGAAGCAGTGCTGTGTTACCTTTATGCTACTGATATATGGTTGTTTTCTGATTGAAGAGCCTTTTTGGTTGGAAATGCGGCAGTATTTGATGACGTCTTGAAAGCAACTAAATAGCTGAACAGAACACAATAAAAGAAAACAATTGCATATAAACAAGAAAAATAAAAAAATCACAATACCACAAGCCGAAGTCTTTAAATTAAGCTTACAACATGGCACATCACAATCAAAGAAAGAAACACACCCACACAACAAAAACATAGATCATAGCAGGATATACCAGAACTCATATAACAAAGCAAACCCAAAACAACGGAAAAAAGGGATATTTTATGGAGTAGAGCAGTTAAAGATGTTTCTGGAGAGGAAATAAACAAAAGAACATCATCTGCTAAAGCACCAAGTTTTAGATGACGACCACCATAAGTCAAACAAGAAATAGATGAATTAAGAGCTAATACTGATGCATGAGGAGATCGATATAACAGTTAAATAAGGGTAATAGATATAGAGCCAAATCCATGCCAATGTAAGGATTGGAGCATGAAATCCCAATTTATCCTGTCAAATGCCTTTTCTGCATCCATTGTGATAGCTGCAAGGGAGGATTTAAGGAAAGGAGATTTACTGAGGATGTTCAGAAATAGTCGAGTATTATCCGATGCGAGCTGACTGTTCTTTCCCTATAAGATGAAGTAGAAGAATTCTAAACGAAGCACTAAAAGTATAGCATAGATATTATAATCCATATTTAACAAACAAATAGGGCCCCCATTTTTGAGGGTTTGCCATAGGGCAGCACTGCAGGCCTTCCTGCTGCGCTGCCCAACAGTAAAAGAAAAGGACATGAAAGCACCGCATGTATGAGATACAGTGCATTCCTGTCCTTTTCCCCATGCCGGTGCACAATAGGCTGCTGTGCGCCCACGCAGGCACCTTTGCACCATGATGCAAGGGTGCGTGCATTGAGGGATGATTGTTTTTGTGGAGGAATGAAAACCTTCCTGCACAAAAGGTGTTTTCCTTTTTCTATGTGTGCTGCAGAATGTAGCACACAGAAAAAGAAAAAACAAGGAGAAATAAAGATATTTCTCCTCGTTGTGCATCCCTTACGCCTCCCCTGGGAGGCATAAGTTTTTGATGCTGCCTTAGATTAACGATTTCTCGTTAATCTGGGGGAGTGTCAAAATGCCATGGATGTTGCTCGGAACGCCACCAGCAACACCCATTGCAAACCCCTTTAGCGCCGAAAACTGTGTTAAAGGGAACAATATTTATGAGGCAGCATTTAGCCCAAAAAAGTGCCTTAGTGCTGCCTCGTCAATATGGAGCAGGCTCCTATGCCACAGAACATCACAAAAAGTGATGTTCTGACGGTGCAAGGTGCCTCATAAATGAGGCCCTTGGTCTATAACTCTTACAATCAGCGGGATCCTTTCCATCCTTGTGAATAAGACCTGAAATGTTCCAGAAGTTGCGGTAGACTCAATACAATGATGAAAGAAACGATTTAAAAAAGGAAGGAGAATATTAGAAAAATTAAGGTAAAACTCCACTGTAAACCCATCAGGTCATGGAGTCTTACCTAATTTTTATGCTTCTAATGGCTGAAATATATCAGAAGTAAGATTCGCTTTTAAGGGCTCAAAATCTAAATTTGAGGAGACAGGACGGGGGAATGAGTTAAATAATTCTCAATATTGGCGGGATGAGTTGGACTTTCTTGAGTGTATAAAGATTCATAAAACTTAACAAATTCTCCCAAAATGTCCTGATGATTTTTGATCGAACATCCTTTTGGGGTTATCAACGTATCAATTGTATGTCTTTCTTTTCGTATGTTCAAATAATTAGTCAGAAACTTGTCCGCTCCGTTTTCACCTCATAATAACATGCATTTCTTCAAAGTAGTATGAATTTGGCTTAATCAGTAGTCAAAGTATTAAAATGTAGTTTTAACTTTAAGTACATTTTGAAGATCGGAAGCTGATTTAGGAGAAAAATATTGCTGCTTTAAGGATTTGATTGAGGAAACCAAGACAGCATGTCCTTTGGCATCACCCTTCTTTTTCTTAAATACGTAGTTTAAAATAGAGTCTCATGCAGCTGCTTTATATGTATCCAATAACAAAGAAGGGGAAATATTATTGTTATCATTAAATGAGAAAAATTAAGAGTCAAAGGATTTAAAGGAAGGAGAAAACTATGCACCCTGTAGTAAAGAGTTGATAAATCTAAATCTATGTGAAGGAGAATGAGGAGGAACCAATGCCAAGTCTGTAGTGACCATAGCATGATCAGAAAGTATGATTGGACTGCTATGAGACTGTATAATAAACTGTGATAGAGATATTCAATGAAATATGTTATCCAACTTTGTGAGTGTACCATGTGAAGATGAATAGAATGTGTAATTACAGGATGTAGGAGTAGATAACCTCCAAGAATCAACAAAAGCACTCTTAGAAATAGTAGAATGAAGTTGTTTGTGCATGTTCTGAGATATAAATTGAACCGTAGATTGTCTGTCAAGGAAAAGTTCCTTAATTGTGTTGCAATCTCCTCCCAAAATGAAATATGACTCAAGGTATTGTGTACATTTTTGCACTATTAAAGAACAATAATAAAATTAGGTTGTGTGGGATCATAAATATTTAATACAGTTAAAGGAATATTATCTATAAGAAAATTAACAATTATCCATCTGCCCATATCATCCTTTTTTTGTGAAAGTACAGGGATATTTTACACAGTACAACAACTCCATTTTTCTTAGATGCTGGAGAAACAAATACAAAACCCACACAATTCTGTTTACATTTTAAAGCTTCAAATTCAGTAAGGTGAGTTTCTTGAAGGAGAACTGCGTCCAGATTGGATTTGCCTGAATGGGATAATACTCTTTGTCTTTTGACGGGATTATTAGCACCTATAATATTCCATGATATTAATATGAATAATGCAATATATATATATAAAGGATAAACTTCCTGAGAGCAATCAAACAAATAGGGAAATTTTAAAACAGCTCAAGAACAATATAGGTAACGAAAGAACAATGAAGAGGGGAGAAGAATAGCAAAAAGAGTAAAAGGGAGAAAAGAGAAACAGAGAGACAAGGATAAAAAGAGAAAATAGTGAACAGGAATAAGAGATAGTACATGTCTAAAAAAGAGGACTGAAAACACATACCTGAATGAGTGACAAAGGGAAAAACGGGGTGGTGACAATACATATAAAGATGACACATCCGAAAGAGGGGAGACTATGAGCCACATAAGGACAATCTACAGGCAGGAAGGAAGTTGTACAATACAAACATCTATGACAAACCTATAGGAATAAAAAAAGGAATAAATGTCAAAAAAGGATTTGCAGAATCTTATAAAATGAACTAGAAACATATTAACATACATATCAATAGTAATATGTCAAGAATGCAATAAGCATATAAAAAAGGAAAATAACTACATCACAAAAACAGTAATCAACTTATAGAAGGACCAGCTATATTCATGGTGTCCAATGTATGCACATTAATAAACATTTTAAGTTCATCTGGGTCATCAAATGAAGTGGTCTTGCTTTGATAAGTCACTCTGAAGATGCAAGGATGAAAAAGATCATAACGAGCCCCCAAAGAACACAATGCGGGTTGGAGGTAGAGAAATTCTTTGCGACTGGCAGCACTGACAGACGGAACATCTTGCAACAGGAAAATTCTTTTATCAGACCAAGTAAGCCATTTTTTAGACTTGGCAACAGTAAGAACCTTCAATAAATCAATAAATTCCAGGAATAGGACTGTAACTCCTCTTTGTTCGGCAAATGATGCAAAGGAAGAGAGGTGAGGACCCAACCTATGTGCTCTTTGAATATTAAGTGAGGTGAAAGAATGTAAGTCCAACGCCTTTGGAAAATAAGAGGTAAAGAAAGATATTAGGTCACTGCCATCTGTCCCATCAGGAAGGCCATAAATGAGGAGATTATTCAACCTATTTCTGTTCTCCGAATCCTCTGTATGCTTCTTTAGTTGGAGCACTCCTTTCTCTAAACGTGAATTTTATTTGTTTTATTGTCTAAGTCCCCAATCTGCTGCTCCAGCAGAGATATACGGTTCTCCATAACAGTCTACTTCTCATCAAGATGTTGAATACGTTTGTTGGTCTCCTCAACAAAAGTGTCCCTATTTCCTCCAACAATATCTCTAGAGAGATGGGAGATGAAGTTTGTTTGGGCGAAGGAGGATCATGCTTTAAGTGCTTAGTAGCTGAAGGGGGAGACTGCGCCTTGTTTGAGGACGACAACATCAACGAAGCACAAGAATTAGTAGAACTCACCATTGCAGCAGAAGAACTCGGTTTATACATCGACAAATTCTGGTGAGTTGAGGATATACTGGCAGTAGGAACAGACTGTGAAGAAGGTGTAAAACAAACTGTGGATTTTTCAATTGACTCATGCAAGATAATAATTGAAATAGGACACCTCTTTGCAGCAGACAGTAGATCAAAAGGACTCACGCTATATCCAGAGGAACAAGCACTCCACATGTTGCAGTCATAAATAGGATATTTTATATCACAGGAATAATCAAGTGATAAGAACAGCCAATATGGTAGAGATGTGAACTGCCACTTGAGAACCCTCACATTTGATGCGGTAATGAAAGGATATATGCAAAACTGCAGGAGAACGTATCCTCTTGAAGAAGGACTACCTCTGCAGCTAATAACAAAGTAAGAGAGGGTGCCCCCAACTGAAAGAGTGGCAGTCAAAAATGTATATAGGGGCAATAATGCAACTTGCCTGTTTGACGTTCTCTGGGGTGAAAACACAATTCAATTACCACAAAAGACACAGGCATGGCAAGCAAAAATTATATTTGTCTTTCAAATTATAGCATCCTCGCAAGCAAATTCCCCAAATAAGTGTGGCAGCTTGAAGAGGCAAATAGGAGGGTGAGTTATACTTGTAGAACTCGCCTTTGTAAATTGCACACCATTCCAACAGAGCTCCATGGCTCAGGAGATCCAAAATGGTGTCAACACGCAAGGCTGCAGCTGCGACAGGAAAACAGAAGTGAGAAAACACTTCAGACCAAAGAATAACAGCTTCCAGGCATCACATAATGCTCCCATGGTGCTAAGGCATTGAGTCTTCTTTAAAATGGGTTAAAAACCCACACCAAAGTGCCAGTTGGTCGCTTCTGTGTCGGAGCTCTTCTCTCGGGCAGCTATCTTAGGTGGTGCTGAAGCCACACCCCTCAAATAAGCTGTTAGCAACAAAATCAACATCATGGTATTCAGCAAATGACACAGACCAACAAGGAATGGTATAAGAGCAGTCTACCTTTACCATGTGCGCCTCTTATTTTGGTATATGGGCCATCGACATAGGAGCTTTATGCGTGCAGCTCTACTGTAAATATGAAGGCTGCTGTTGATATTTACATTGAGTAGATTATACACTAAGCTTTAAAGACCCTTAACTACTTAGCTATTACAGACCATTGATTTAGAATTAATTCACTCCCTCAACAATGTTTGAACAGGAGAAACAGACCATAGAATGTGTTCACTGTTCAGCATTCAGAACAAACTTTAATTTGCCAAAAAACTTAGCCACTCTCAAATCATGCTGTAGTATGGCCTAATCTAGTAGGTTTTGACTTGCATGCCCGTGTTTGTGAAATGGTGTCAACCAGTAAGGAATACTGAGCAGGATATAGTGAAAGTGATATTAATGGAAAATCTATCTGAGGTTAAAGATACTCCACAAACCACTGTGGACAATGGTTAAAGAAACCTCACTGAATTACTTAGAAACAGGGGTTCCCTGACAAACAAATGTCCCACTCCCTCCTCTGAAACAGTTTATCAGAAACATTTAGAAATGAAATCTTGGGTGGTCGATCGAGCAACCTGTGCACTGGGTACCTCAATCTTATATGTCTCCTGACAGGCAGCCATATGTGTCATACGCCATAAGTAGACCATACAAATAAGAAATCATGAAAGTGCATTTTCTTCAGACCTCCATATATGAATGAAGACCTAATTGGAATATCTTCAAATTGCATTATGGTAAATATAGGTAATGTGGCTAAAGAAGTGAAACACTATCGACTTACAGAAACGTGTTTTTAGTCTATTTTGTATGACAACCATGTTTGGGCTTGTTTTTAATTTATTGGATTTATTTTCTATATGTAAAGGTTGCATGCCATTCAATTGCACTGTTTTTTAGGTCTCGCCTGGTGTTGCAGGGCGCATGCACTGCTCGCTCTGCGAGGGCTTCTTGGAATCATTCTACTTTCAGAAGTTGTGTTTCGGCTCCGCCTGTAATTTTCATTGGTGTGTGTCATTTCGCGTCATTGATTATGCTGAACGGGGTGTGATGATTGTACTTGAGGCTTTTTAGTCCCTCCTGGTTTCCACCCTGTCGTCTTTTGGCCCTGCCCACCTGGACTGGATCTTTTACTTGCGGCGTGATACCGTGTCCTTTAATTAGTGGGTGAGAACTTTCTTTTTGTCCTTCGGCTCGATGTTCTACAATGGTAACAACTTGTTTATTTTCAGTGAGTCATGCGCGCTTTTACTTTCATTTTTTTAAGCCCCGAAAGTCATTCCGGCTGCGAAGCGCGATGGTCTACAATGGCAATAACTTGTTTATTTTTAGCACTTCATGTGCGCTTTTACTTTTATTTTGTAAGCCCCAAGACTGCTACAGACAGGGACAGTGGGTAGGGGTCTCTCACACAGGGCCCTCCTTCAATCATCCAGCCGACATCTCTCGTACAACCCACTCGTGGGCGTTTCTTTTTTTCTTTTAAGCGCGCCATTCGTGCTTTTACTTTGTAAGCGACTGCTACTGACATGGGCACTTCAATCATTGTCTGACAACTCTGGGCCACACACACTGCAGGCGGAGAGAACGGCCCAGGCTGTCCAGCAGAAGTTTCTCGTTTGTCAGCAGCCTCAGGAGACCGGACCGGACAGGACTCAAGTATTTGACCTACTAACGTGAGTGTACTAGCGAGAAGGAAGCTGTGTCCACATTTTGCCCATCACATCAGGCCTGTTTTCTGGCTGGGAGTTGCTTGGTCTGTAATTAGTCGCCATTCGTCCTTTTGTCTCGCCTCTCTCTAAATACAGCCAGCACACACCCCGGCTGCTTGAGGATGCATTAACACGCTTCTGTTCTGGAGTTCCACAGCACGGATCATTGCTACTCCCGTCCTGTGCACTGCAGCCGCTGCAGGTGCCTGTCCCCACTGCACTCCATGCCCCTTCCTGAGGATGCTGCATGCAAAGTTCAACCTGGCAGCCCTGTGCCCTACCCCGTCCTCTGTCTCACCCTCCTCCCCGATGCCATCTAGGGATACCAGGCTGATAGCTCAGACCTGCCAGGAGTGGCTGTGTTCACAATACCGGATCAGAGAGACCCCACTGAGGAGACAGGGACAGATCCAGCCATGTGTCGGTGACAGTACATGCATTTATTCACCACCAAGTGCATTCTACAGCATTTGTTTTCATGGGGGGACGTCAGTGATCTGAAAACTCGTCTTTATGCAGGCAGGTGCTGCCTGTTCCCTGCCGAGATCACGGGGCCTGTGTTTCATGTTAAAACTAATAGCCCAAACTCAAGACATGCACAGAAACACACAGCAGACCTGCACACGAGCTGCTGTTGTCTCTTCCTGCACTTTTAAGTATTTAGAGAAAAAAAAGTGGTGTGATAATCTTCTTGACTTTGCCCATTTATTATTGCTGTATTTGGCCTGGCGTCAGCCAAGACATTTTGATTCCTAAATGTATGCATAAGCAAGCACACTTCATTCATTGGTCTTTGGTTATCTCATTCATAGTTTTCTTCCCCTCCTTACAGCTTCCAGCACGTGGCATTGGATCAGCCCACTTCATCCACTGGATAACTTCCCTGTGAGCAATGCCATTCTTCCTTTTCACTATGAGCACATTCACACACAAAATTGTTCCCTTCAGTGTTAGAGATTACCATACCAACATGTGCTTTTGAGGCAAAAAAAAAAGGTTTTTCATTAAATTATTTTTATGTCTGGCGATAGTTAAGGCCTTTTGATTTTACTAAAATTATATGAATAATATGCCTACTTATAAACTTATAATGGCTTCCAGCCAAGACTCTTCAACCATTGCCCTATTAATGTGTCATTCACATTTTTCTTTCCTTCACTTCAGTATACAACATAGAACGGTGGGTCCGTCCACTTGCACCATTGGTTAACTTCACTGTGCATGACAGCATTCAGCCCTTCACAAGGAACACATCCACATACAAAATAGTTCCTGTTAAATGCCAGGGAAATCTATAGCAATGTGTATTTTTTAAGACCCACAAATCTTTTTGCTTTTAGCTAAAGTTTTTCCTAGTCTGATTAGGTCACGGTAGCTTATGCAGCAATAATATTTAGCAATAACCATGACAAAACAAAACAAACTTTGACAAAGCCAAAAGGGTGGTGGCCAACGCCAGACCCATAGTTGTTTTGTTGAGCCTCGCACAGTGCACATGCCCTGCTCTGCGAGGCATGGTGTAGCTGGTATATATAGTGCAATGACCTCCCATCTTTTCTATAGGCTGTTGTTGGTGCCCTTCTTAAAAGCCCGCTTTTATTTGGTGGATATGCTACATTTGGCCCACCTTTTGGCGTTTTGGACACTCCCAGGTGATCGTCCCTGTTACGTGTGGTGTTAAGTTTTTTAAAATATATGTCCTTTTATATTCATTTCCCTCTGCTTGTGTATTAGCACGGTGCCCATTTCACGGACACCATGTCATGTTTAGACAGCCTTTGTTTCTCACATGTTTATTTCTTACCCCCTACACACACCCTGTTACCTCAGTTTCAAATTCTCTATTTCTGTCCTCAATGCTTCTAAATATATTAAACTGATTTCAGACTCTGCCCACACAGTTTCTAGTGTGCCCTAGTGCCATAAGTTGAGTCTGCCCTTCGCAATCTATCTGCCACCTGATGATGCTTCCCATTGTGTCCATCCACTGCTTGTGTTGTAATTCAGGATTATTTCCCGATCTCCCCCCTCCCGTTGTTTATGTCCCACGCCCCCATAACAAAAAAAAGCTATAACAAACAATCATCTGAACAGGCAGAAAGAAGTTGTCAGCATTGCAAGGACAAAAAAAATTGAAGAAATTATTTTTATGTTAATTCTTTTTTTATTAGTCATTTAGCTGTACATAATGTCTTCTTGGTTATCTATAAGGTAGCAAAAATGCTTATAACACTTTTTGTTATAACTTTTCAACATGCTGCACAGCAGTCACGCTAATCTATGACAGCTTAAAGACATTGGAAAAGCCAATAGCTCTGGCTAAACACTTATAAGGTCCCAAAGGCGAGACCTATTGGCTAGGCCAATGTTTGTTTTATATTGTGAAGGATATATCTTTTTAGACAAATAAATCTGGTAAATTCACATTGTGATTTTAATGTTCATGCTCTGGTTTTACACAATTAAGCAATATCGTTTATGACTAAGGATATAAATTCAAATAATTTCACATAGAAGAAGTTTTCAAGAAAGAAATGCAAAACATAGTTATAAAAGTTTGTAGTGTTACCTGTTTCTGTTCTCTTCTTTGTCATATTTAGCCTGTTCATTATTATTTGTAAGAAAATGTTATCATGTCACATTTAGGGACATCAGTGAACTAATATATATTGAGTCCTCAAACTGAATACGTTTGAAGACGACTGTTCTAAAGCATGTATTCTCATCTCAGCCTTTTCAAGCATGCTCCAGTTCTTCCTTCACCTCCAGTTCGTCTTGTAGGAGGAGCTGTAGGAAATGCGGTCTGTTGACTAAGAGCCTGATTTAGAAAAACTCCTTGGTTGACGATGTCATTAGTTATTTGTTTTTCATCAACATACTCCCATTTTGGAAATTTGTATTTGAAAAACAAAACATTTGGTGGTTTACTGTGAAAATCAGTGGCGGCAGTACACCAAACTGTTTGTAGCTTCAGAGGATCAGCCATCACGCAGTTTCTCTGCGGGTAGAGAGATCACAGCTGGGCTGTCTGTGATCTCTAAATTTAGTGAGCGGTAGTCTGTCAGGGTGTGGATATAAAGCACTCTGGCACTCTTAGGGCTCGATTACGACTTTTGACAGAGTGGAGGTACGGCGGTGACAACTACCGTGCCACAGATCTGCCGAAGGTAGCCGCCACACGTCCGCCAGATTATGAGTTTTCAGTAGTCTAGCAGGCGGGTGTGTGGTGGCCCCGTGGTGGTGTCTCTTTTAAAGGCTGCTGTGCGTTTGAAAAATGGGAGCACACTACAAGGTTCCTAAACGGCATGAACATAAAAGTCCATGCCGTGTAGGAATCTCAGTGCATGAATACAGGGTGACACATGTTATGCCCCCCTGTTTGCATCCACATGTGGTAGGCAGCCGCGGTCGGTAGTAGGAGTAACTGCAGGGCGGTGATGTGGGGAGGGGCAGGGTGGGGGGTAGTAAACTATGGATTACGGAGGTTTACAGGTAAGTTAACATATACATTAATAAAACAAATTTCGTTGCGTGCACTGCATCCTCAAATGCGATGCAGTGCACGGAACGAAATTCGTTTCATTAATTTATATGTTAACTTACCTGTAAACCTCCGTAATCCATAGTTTACTACCCCCCACCCTCCCCCTCCCGCTCCCCCTCCCCACGTCACCGCCCTGCAGTTACTCCTAATACCGACCGCGGCTGGTGGTAGGGGCACGGGGGGCCTGTAGGGCCCCCCTCTCTTTCCTCTCCTCCAAGGTTTACATGGAGGAAGAACCTCCATGTAAACCCTGGAGGAGAGGAAAATCATAATATGCTTGGCGGGACTGCCCCGGCCCCGCCAAGCATATTGCGGCCTCTGACCACTGCTCCAATGAAAGGGAACAGCGGTTCCCTGGTGGGGGCGGCAATCCCAGGGCAGTCTGACCGCCCAACTCCTAATTAGGCAGTCGTACCACCGGTGCAGCAGTGGCTGAATCCACCACCGCCGCGCCACCACGAGTCTGGCGGTCCTTGGACAGCCAGACTCGTAATAGGGCCCTTAGTGACTACCACCCGCCAAACTCTAAATCGGGCCCCAAATTGTTGACATTGAGAACAAGGGGAACTAAATTTGCATCCTTGTTTCAACCTCAGTTCAAACTGTGTGAACCATTGTAAATGACATTATTTATGGTTCATTCAGCTACCAAACTTTGAGAGCACCTAGATTCGATTTACTCTGCAGTTGTCCCATGTAGATGCAGCCATCTATCTCTTCCTTATCACCTGAAACAAAGGAATAGCATTCAAGAAAGCAAAATCTGAAAAAGAAATGATAAACAAAATGCATGAAAACCTGAACTTTCTTTGGCTTCATTGTCTTAAATCATAAGAAAGAAGAGGTTTTACTTTAGAAACACCTTCCCCAACTCACCAACAAACTTTTCTTTAAATTGATAAAGAATTTTGCGAACGGGTTACCACCACTAGCTCGGAAGTCAGTATTTTTTCAATGTTTTGTGACTGGATTTGGGTGCACAACAATAATAAATCTCACAGAGATTCAGTATTTGGAGGGGATGCCTACAACACACCCCTTCTACATACCGAATCAGTATGGAGTCTCAAACGCACTTTAGGTAGTTGCTAAAATGTTACCAACTCTTAACATGGATGGGTACTGGGTTGGTACTGTTTTTCAAATGGTTTAGTAAGGAATTATAACACAAAATGACTTTTTCCTCCAATACCTCATTGCTAACTAGTCATCTACCGTTATAAACACAGACTGCTGACGCTAGTTGAGTACACACTTATAGCCTCGACTATCCAAACCATTTCCATAAACATTCTGGGTGCATAGTATGTATGGCAGCCGTACAGCGATGTCAAATGTATGAGCTGCCTGCACATGCTACTTAGAAATGCCAATAAAAAAATATTCAAAAAAAGTCCTGAATGGACATAGGATTATTTGCGGCTGTAAACATGTTTAGAACATCTGCCCCAAAATTACTGGGAGCACTTTCGCTGGATGCATTATTGATGGGCGTGTTGTCCATGTTTGCCAAAAACAAAAATGCATGCAATTTTTTTTCCGAGGTCAGAAAAGGGTTGCTTGCTATTACATTAGAGCCTTTTGAGGAAGGGCACGTTTTTTTCCGCCATTGGAGGCATTCCAACATCATCATTCTTCAACAAGCCCAGTCCTTTTTACCGATGACATAAAACATACGATATCGTGCAGTTTTATCAAAAAGCTACTGTTGGATTGCCACATATCACTACAAAGGCAAACAGGTCTTTTTCTGCAGGCTTGCCACCCTGTGGGAGATTTGACTTTGAACTCCACCTCTGCGGCATTCGAAGCATGCTACGGTGGCACGGGCGTGCAGCTCGGTGATGTTAGTCATTGCCTTTTCAGCCCGCTTAGGAAAACATAGGGCTCAGTCCGTTTTGTGTGATCCATAAAATGAAAGGCCTTTTAGTACAGCACTGCCAGTGTTCCGAATGGGAAACAAACCAAGCATTTTAGTGGAACTTGGGAGTGCTAGATGAAAAAGAAAACAGTAAATAAAATACATCCTCTCCCCTTAGGGTAAATACTCATTCAATAATGTGACTACTGTTCTGTAGCTCAGAATTTGCCCAAGAAACATGTTATTGCATCCAGCACACCACAGTGGAAGCTAAGTGCTCAATGAAATAATCACTCTAACCACATGCTTCAAAAACATGGAAAGTCTGTGGGGTGTGATTGAAATGGTTATCTGCACATCAGTGTGCGCAGTCACACCGGAATATGATTGTAACCCAAAAAGAGACGCCGCAGCCCCGCCGCAACGAAGCATGCTGGGTAAGCGGGGGGCTACTTTGACGTGAAATAGCCAGTCACCATAACGTCTAAAGCTCGTCAGTAGTTTTACTGCAGAGCGAGCTACTCAAAAGTGGCTGCAGACTTCCCATTCATAGGTGCAGGAAATACAATACAGTCGTGATAAAGGAGAAATGTCAATTTGTGTCAAATGACTGCAGTGTTTGTGAAATTAAACTTTTTTCCTAAATTATTATTTACGTCATTTTAAAAAAAAATTATTTGAGAATTTGGAGAATTTATTTGTTAATGCACCTCTGAAATTTGACCTAGAGATTAGAAATACTGTTTGGCCTGAAATAATTCTTTTTATGTGGGTAATTGTATGTATATATAACTGAAGTGGTAAAGTTAGGACCTTTAGTACATATTAGTATTATATCATATTACAAATATTTAATTTGCCCAGATAAGAACTCGTCTGATCTATTTTGAAGCTGGTGGTAAGGATACAAAGCAACACAAAAAAGACCCAATGTTTGTTTGCCAAAATTTGATGCGAATATAGCACTGAAACAGCAGTGTAGCAAAGTGCAAACCCCCTAATAATAAGCTTTACAAGTGGGAGTAACAGGGCTAGGACAGCACAAACGCCTCTAAGCATCCACGCAAAGTATGATCAACTAAAGTTAGATTAACTGGGTTTGCATGAAATTCTAGCACCAAGCGAAACCAAGAACTAAAATGGCCAAGTTGAATATCATGCAAATGTATGCATTAAAAATGGCTTACTCTAAGTTGTTGGTCCACCCATCGACATTTTTACTGGAATGTGTGCTTTTGTACAAATCCCATCTAAGACACATTCGCTCACCATCCAGCAGTCGCACAATGCTTCTTGTCATGCTAACTCAGTATTTCTAGTGGAAGTGCAGTTGATGACATCATTGCATGCAATTCTTACAAAATATGATGTTTCAGACTTTTAGCACAACAATTCACTTAGTTTTTTTCATGGAGCTCTTCATTGCCCAATTTTTAGCTAATATATGCCTACATTCCCCAATAATCACAATGCTGGTTATAGAAGAGCTGTGCAGAAACTTCCACTGAAGGTAGATGATAGCAATATTGTCTATGTAAGGCTGTAAACAGTGAGCCTCACACATACTCCAATAATGAAGAAGGCAGTGGTGGAGACAGACAGATGGCAATATTTTGTTCTTCTTCTGCACCTCTGCCATTCAACACTGTCTGTGGGCACCCGCCATCATGGTGGCATTCTTACAGCTGTGACTGGCTCCACGGACGATAAGTGAAGGTAGAGAACAGAGTGAAATGTGCTGTCATATAGCCAAATATGGCTGTACTCAGCATACCTCTGTCTGCTGAACAGGTATGATGCTTATGGCTGGGCCAGCTCACAAGAAAGACAAAGAAGAGCCTGTAACATATGTGCAATGAGACTGGTAGTGTGTAAGGCTAGGTTCTACCGAGGGACAGATGACTAGTTGTGGGGTGCTAGAAGTAAGGAGGTGATATAGTGGACCAGTGGTGCTAACTATAACCATACACTGCCATTCCTCTCTCCTTCACCTTAGAGATTATACTGGTCCTGTCTGGGTGTGAAAGACCTGTTGTGAACTAACAGTGGGCTTAAAGCCTGTCCATTGCTTACCATGTCCTGGCTTTGTTGTCACGCGCATTTGATTTGCTTCCTATTCAATGGCTTTTATTCCTCTTCATGTGTTTACCTATACCTATTGCATATCCCCTTCACAATCCTTTTGATTGGCTAACTTGTGTCCTTCTACTGCTCACATTTAGGGAACTATTTTTTTCTTTTTCATTCAGCACTTCTTGAGAGTGCATGTGTTTTCTAGCTCTCTCCCTTGTGTGCTGCTTCAACTCTTGAACACACCATCTCTGTGCTGTGATGTAAAAGCACAGCATGGAGTATGACTGAGAAGAAGACTGGACATGTTATTCATGTTTTATCTCCTGTATTCCACATATTGCATGGAACATAAAGCATTGGCAAATAAAGGCTGTTAAGGCACTGGGGAAAGGTCCCATCTGCTCAGCTGATATCAGAGTAAGAAGAAATACTTTACATTACACTTCTCCTGGAGGCCCATGAATTTGCTCCCTGGGCTTCTGCAGAAGACAAAATGGTGGAATCCTGTGGAAAGCACATTGGGCTTTTGCAAATATTTCTTACAATTCCTTATTCTGTTTTAATTATTTTCCTGAGTTAAAAGAATATGAACAATTAACTCTGCCATTAATAAATATTAGAAACATTGAATTCAATGTATTATATATAGATATAAAAGGTATGTGCTTGCTTTTCCTACAGTATTCTGAAATGTTTTTTCCTTTAATTTTTTTAAACAATACTTTGCAGACAAAAATGGTAAAGCCGACAGCTTGGCACTTGCATTAGAAAAGCATGACCTATTTGCTTTGCCAATGCTTATTTATGATAAAGCAAGCAATTGCGGTGGCTATCAGCCCTGCTTGCGAGGGATGCTTGTAGTACTGCTTCTGTTACTTATCTCTACTGTTTCTACTGTAAGTGGGCACTGGTGCTGCTTCTCTGACCAGTCCACTTGTAAAGAAGGCTTGAACTGCTGGTGTCCATTCCAAATCTAATTTGTGAAATGCTTACAGCTACTACCTGTGCGTAGCATCCATTTTTATGAATGAAGCTTTCACCTGTTCTGACTTTGCTGCAGGTATCCATTTTTAAATGAAACAGTGAAACATCCACCACTGTTACCCGTCTTTTTCTGAGGGATATTTTCACTGGAGCTGCCAGTTTGCCAAGGAAACCTGCACCATTGAGTTTTATGCTTTACCTACCATCCTTAAGAGGAAAGCTTTAATTCTATGGCAGGACTGGAGGCTCAGATTATGCTTCTCAATTTCTTTACTACTCAGTCAGCAGCCAATATAAACACAGTAAACACTGTAAAAACTACATATCCCAGGAGGCTTTGAACCACGCCCCCATTATCAACCAATCAAACGTGTCCTGCATACACAAAATAGCGAGGCACCATCTTGACTGCCTCTTTCTTTGCTGCTCTGCAGTCAAGATAAGTGCCTTGTTATTTTGCTTAATTAGTTCAGTGGTAGACTTTGCTTCTAGGGGTGTGGTACCTTTTCCTTGGCAAGTTTAATAGTACGTGCACAACCTATAGTTATATCAACGTTTTGATAAGGTGTCCCGTGCCTCCTGGGATTCTCTCTCTGAACTCGAGTGAAGTTGAAACAAACTTGATTGCACCCCCAATGATGTGGGGTATGTCCCCAGGGCACTGGTGACGGGGCCTCGTATAGAGGTTAATGTATTAATCAAGGCTTTTTCCCCAATTAGGGTGAAATAACAGCGCTTGTTATTCAAGGCAATTATTCTTTTATATTGTTTCTTTATGCCATGGTTACAGTTAATTCACAGCTTTTTCCAATATGCCTTTATGACATCCTTTTATTATTCACAATGCATTTCGGCCATCCAGGCCTTCATCGGTGGATTATCTGTGAAATGACAATAGGAGCCATTGTTCACCATACATAAAGAGTGACTACACAAGTATATAGATGCTATTTATAAACTTGTAGTCAGTGTTGTGGTTACCAAAGATTAGCATAACTGCGAAAACGAAAAGTGAAGGGTTATAACGTGGTGATTCAACACTGTCTACTTGCTAAGTGATTGTGCTGGTGAAAGTGAATCAACTTCGTTCCTTCCGGTGATTAACAAGCATCGTGCCTGAAGTGCTCTCAGAATACTCAATGTTGTCCTTTTTGAATTAAATTAAGTTAAAACAGTGTGCGTTCCTTTCTACATATCGGTTGTGATTGAGCAGGTGCTCAAGGTGATGTCCTATGGTATTTAAAAAACGACGTGCCTAAAGTATGGTCTCTTATGACTGTTGGGATAATACTCCTGTTCTTTTTAAAACGCAGGGTGCGTTTACCGCTATATTGTGCTAATGTCGATACGCGCTTCCTTTGCCGAGTGCGGCTCAGGGGGTCTATTAAATCAACGTTACTCTGCTGGTAAATGACAGTACTTACTGGTTGTTGAATATCTAGGCTCTCAAGTGATGCGGCGCTCGTGTCCGTCTTACTCGCATACTGCTGTTGTTTTGCCTTGAGTGCAATAAAGAGAAAAAAGCAGACTCACGTTTACGTCCTGGATGTTTGACTACCATAAAACGTGAACTACTATAAACATGAAAGTCAGACTAATTTGTCTGACGTGGCAAGAGGTATTACTGTGTGTTTAAAAAGTGAGATAAGTGTGTTAGTATTTATGTAGTGACGGGAGATGAATCAGAGTTAATTTTCATAGAGCAAGGTTAGAATAGAACTAAAAAAACACAACTAAAAAAGAAGCAACAAGAAAAAGGAAAAGGGTCATGTTGATTATAGCTAACATTGAAATTCCATCCGATCATTTAGTTCATTGGGCTTAAGAGAGTTCAGAAGTCGTATCCAGTGGTTTTTGCATTGTAGCAGATAAGTGTGATTATCTCTTCCTTCCTGTTTCTCAATGGTGTCTAGAATGCAGAATTTCAATTGGCACACATTATGATTGGCTTCAATGAAATGATTAGCGACTGTTGATTTCAGAGATTTAGTTCTAATATTACTTTTGTGTTCATTTGCTCTGATATTTAGTTTTCTTTCAGTTTGACCATCGCATACCATTCCACAAGGGCATTTTAGCAAGTAAATTAAGTTACTTGAATCACATGTTGCGTTGACTTTGAGTTTGCTACTGTGTCCTCTCATGGGATGTGAGATGTAGGGACCTCTGATAACGTTGTGACAGTTATCACAGTTCCAACATGGGGCTGTGCCTTTGTATGTTATTGGAAGATTCTGGCATTTAGACTGCTTTATAATTTCACCTAGGTTGTTCCCCCTGGTATATGCGAACATTGGTTCATCATTATAGATGTGGTTGAAATCCGAATCAATTTTTAATACTTGCCAGTGCTTTTTTTTTATAATTTTCTTATATGACGAGCTTTTTGTAGAGAATTTGAGTACTACTGTGATACGTTCATGTGTAGGTTTGCTTTTTGGAATTAGTAGTTCTTCCCTAGATTTGTTTTTACTCCTAGTTTCCGTTTGTTTTAATATCTGATCAGGGTAATTGTGTGCTTTAAATCTTTGCAGCATTTCGTTGGTGCGTTCAACTGTTGTGGTGGGGTTGGATACGATTCTTTTCACCCTTAATATTTGAGTGAAAGGTAAATGTTGTTTTAATGAAGGTTGATAGATTCCATAGTGTAGCATGTTGTTTCTGTCTGTACATTTTCTAAATAGATTGGTAGATTGGTTTCGAATCCTTTGTTACTCTTTGTAATTCTTACATCCAGATATGTGATTGTTTGTTCTTGGATCTCATAGGTACACTGTGTTTGATCATCTATCAGATTTAATTTGTTGAGTTCCGCACTTATTTGTGGGACTGAGCCATTCCAAAGGACAAAAAATCATCTATAAACCTGAGAAATAGTTTAGCGTGGGTTTTCCAGGCTGGGGCTGACAAGATATATTGTTCCTCAAATTGGTTCATAAAGATATTGGCATGCGCCGGGGCGGCACAATTGCCCATCGAAGTTCCGGTCTTTTGCAAGTACCATTCATTTTGCCATTTAAAGTAACTATGCATGAGGGTAAATTGTAATAATTCCATCAGGAATAGCTTTAGGTCTTCATCATACTCCTAATGAAGTAACGCTTGTTCGATAGCTTCAAGTCCCGGCTGATGGAGTATTGACGTGTATAAAGATTTTACATCTATTGTACACATTATTATGTTTTCCTCCTCTGTGATCTTTATTTGGTTAATCTTGTTTAGGAAGTCTGTGGTATCTTTGATAAACGTTTTCATGTTCAATACTGATGGCTGTAGGTATCTATCCAGTAGTTTTCCTAGTGGTTCATGTAAGCTACCTTTTGTGGATACGATTGGAAGAAAGACGGCCTTGATTGGATCTTTATGAATTTTTGGCACCATATATATGATGTGGCTCTTAGGGTTGGTTGGTGTCAGGTATCTTTTGGTTTTTTCATTTATAGTTCCTTGTTCAAAGGCTTTTTGTACTATAGTTTTTAAAGCTTCTGAAAATTGTCCAGTGGGGTTCATGTGTAGCTTCATATAGGTCTCTTGATCCGCTAGGTGACTATCAACTTGGTTGTTGTAATGTGCAGCATTCAATACCACCAAGGCTCCTCTTTTATCCGCTTTTTGGCATACTATGGTAGAGTTTTGAGCAATGAATTTTAGTATCCCATATTCTTTTTGGGTCAAGTTGTTATGTTTATGTGTTTTCCTAAAGTCTAATTTTGACAAATCTTGCTTCACTAATGCTTCGAACATATCTAGACTTTTATGGCTGGTTGGAGCCATGTATGTACTCCTGATTTTTAAACCCATTAATTGATCTTCTGTCCTGATGGAAAGATTTGTTGCCACATTTTCAAAAAAATGTCGAAGTCTCAGCTTCCTCATTAATTTAAAGAAGCTCATTTCTAATTCCAGGATGTTTGTATGACTTGTGGGTACGAATGATGTCCCCTTTTGCAAAGTTTTCAGTTCTATGACAGAGAACTGAAAATCTGATATGTTTATCACTAGGTTATCTGTTGACCCCCTTTCTTGGTCTTGTCCTTTTTAGCTGTGACTGTGTGTGCCTGTGGATGTTCTTTCTGTTTTTCTTTCTGTTTTTCGATTGCTCCACCTGGGTCGTCTCTGTCGGTGAGGCCTATTTCTAAAAAAAAAGAAGACGAAGAACGTCCTGCCGTTGTAGTAGGTTGAGGGGTAGTAGTTGATCCCAATGTTGATGGTTCTGATGAGGGTATTAGTCGGCTAGATGTATCACTGTCTGATGATCCACAGACACGCACAATCACAGCCAAAAAGGACAAGACCAAGAAAGGGGGTCAACAGATAACCTAGTGATAAACATATCAGATTATCACCAATTTGTCAATACCGTCACTGAATAAGTCACAGTCCTCTCTAGAAAGGGTATTCCACCCCCACTCTGGCAGGGCCGTTCGTGGCAGGGGATGCTCGACTGGCTGTTTCAGTCAACAGAGTCCCAGCGTGGCTTCGCACCATAGACGTAGAGGATACACCCAGGAACCTGACCAGGCCGGATTTACTAATCACTTAACCGACTTATATAATAATTTGGATTAACTGATTGCAGTGTTATATTAATCAACCATTTGCACTATTAGTAAACACCAATTGCACGTGGGACTCATTGCTATTTGCATGGTAGAATAACCCTAATAACTAACTGTGGTACGCCTATTAATAATAGTACGTGTGGTAATAGGATATTGCATGATTTATGTCGCTCTTGTGATGTTTGCGTTCCCGTTTGGATCGAATGGTGAGTTTCATTGCTTTAAATGTCGCTAAAAGCTAGGAAAATACTAATACATAAAGGGATTAGTGAGGGTTTAACATTAGAATCATCATTTCTTTGTATTAATTAGTATTTTCTGTTTGTTTTGCTTAAGTTGGCATTTGGGCCTACCAAACCATGACATCCAAAATGGAGTTCAGAAGTGGCCACCGTCTCGTGAGTGCGATGTCCACTGCGCAGACTCGGATGGCTCCGTAGACCTCCAGGCAACCTCAAGTCAGAGCACAGTGTTCCTGGTCAAGGATAGGAACATGGAGGACTGCCAAACTTCAGTTAGTAAAAACCAATACAAGAACAATGATCAGCCACAACTCGAATAGAATACAATGTATCATGGACACGTCCAGGACCGAGGAAGTGACTTCACCTTTCTTTGGGAACCAAAACTATGAGAAAATTCAACGATGTTCAAATTTCCTTCACATTTGGCCAATCAGACTGCAGTATTGTAAAAGAATGTTTCATGTTATCCCGAATTTTATTATAAAAAGGGTAGTAGAATAGGGAGGAGTTATCTCTCATCTTCTTTTCTTCGTATCCCGCACACCCCTATCGACCCCACAGGCGATGACAGACGAGCTAGATGCTTGCATGATTCTTGGTCCTTTGGAGATCTTTGGGACTGTGGCGTGCTGAGCAGAGAACTTTTCCTGACTTTGAGTTTTGGCCTGCTTATTGGGACAACTGAGCAGAGAAAATTCAGTTTATGCAGAGCCAATAGAATTCGAAAAGCCCCGATAGCAAGAAAAGGTAAATATAAAATGTCATGTGATTTGTGCTGTTTGACTAAATTTCAACTTGATTGACCAAAATGCTAATTTTTATAATTGCAAACAAGATTTAGATAAACAAAATATTTGATTAACAGAAATTTTGAGTTTGTGATTTTTCCAATAGAAGATTACAGGATTCTGAGGTTTAAATGTGTTTTAGCTGGTTCTAAATCACCATCAACCAGTCCAACTAATTAATCCGTCGACCAAGTGGTGGAGTGCCTTGATGTTAAGGTTAGGATCCTACAGGTGGTGATGCAAATGTATATTCTGTAAATAACTTTTCTTCCCTATAGGTAATAAGGTACTCCCCCACATGTTCAGCGCATCATTCCTCCTGTGTGCAGACTTGTGAGGTGTGACGTATGAGTGTTGGTGTTATGGGCCCCACCAATGAATGCGTGTGTGAATGAGTTAGCGTGACGATGGGTCTGCGACGCAGGGAGGATTTGTAAATTTTGCCCCCCCCCAGTATTGCGCTGGATCACTATAATAAACAGATTTTTGGGATATTCTGAGATGAATGTATGATTCTCCTTTTTCTAACCACACATGTATGTTAGGTGCTTTGATTGTGCAACTACAGCTGAATTGTGTGGTTAATGATTTCGTGGAGTTGATGTGCAATATCTTTGTCCGGGGGGGGCAGGGTAGGGCCCAGGGGAGGGGGGGGGGGGTTGTTGCCCTAGTGGGTCTCCGGGCTGCATGTTCAGTTGCTCCAGGGCATCTGTTGTTCTTCATGTGTGGCTCTGGGCTGGGCTCCCTTGTCTAGTGCTGGTTCTCGTCCAACTTTATACCAGTTCAGTGCAGGTGTTAGTTTCCTGCTGCTAACGCGCCTTATCGCCTGTTTTGTGGTCTTTTCACCGATGTGGCTGGTCGTTGAGAATGTTGCGGAGTGGTGTTGTCTGGGCTTTTTGCTCAGGAACGCCTACTCTGCATCTCATTAGCGATAGTTGCCGGGTCATCTGTGGCGATGTATTTTGCGGCTGCTATCACGGGTAAACTGGTGATATGGGCTGTCAGCACCAGCTTGTGAATGGAGCGATACATTTATCATGACTTTGGCTACGCTAAAGTGCCGATAACTCGGTGATAGACCCTTGAGAATATGCCCCTATGTGTTTTGAAATGCTTGAAAATGTGTGAGGAACGTTCTTTAGCTCACAGATCGGACCCTCTTGGACAGTTGCTCTTGGCAATCCAGAAACCTTTTTGTCCAGTCTCAGTGGCCGCTCTGGCACGTTGGGTCAGGTGGGTGATGGCTGAAGCTGGTATTGATATTTCTGTGTATGGTGCACATTCCACTAGAGGTGCTATGGCTTCTAATGCTTTTATTGTGGGTTCTGGTTTAGAAGATATTTTAAAAGCTGCAGATTGGTCTTCAGGCTCAATGTTTAAAATATTTTATTATAAGCCTATTACTCATGTTGCTTCTGTTGTGGTTGGTCAGCTTTGAACCAGCATAATCTGAGCCTCTGGTCCTACCCTAGAATACAAAATTTTCAAGCTATCGCAACAAGAATTTCAGATTCTATTAAGGACACGGAGGTGAGGACAGGAAAGATTTACAACTGTCATGTTATTATGATACAAAATATGTATGATGTTTTGCCCTACACTGATACCATTTTGGTGATTCCACTTTTTCAAACTTGTTTCTATTTTCAGGAACGGATTCCAAACAGAGTTGAATCTGCTTTTCTCTGTGACAAGGATGCTGACGTCCCTGGTGGATAGTTGTCTCGTCTGAGACTCGTTGGAAGTTGCTATTTCTATTTCTATTTAGGGGGTTTTATAAAGCGCTTGGTGACGCCCAGTGGCGTGTCTGTTGAGAGTCAGAACTGTTGCTTTTATTTACTGGATTTTTTTGAGACTGCTTATGGCAAAGAAAGAGGCAGTCAAGATCTTGTGTATGCAGGACATGTTTGATTGGTTGATAATGGAGGCGTGGTTCAAAGCCTCATGGGACATTTAGTTTTTACAATGTCTACTGTGTTTTTATTGGCTGCTGTTTGAGTAGTAAAGAAATTGAGAAGCATAATCCTCGCCTCTGTGTCCTTAATTGAATCTAAAATTCTTGTTGCGATAGCTGGATTTTTTTTACTGTTTTTACGTTTGCTGTGTCTCTTGTGTTTGCGAAAGAAGCTCAGAATACAACATAGTTGTTCTCTTTTTGGTAAAAATATTTACTGTTGCCAGTTTTGCAACTTGTGTATAAGTGAAGCAAAGTGCGTTGCCGCATATTAGCTACAATTTTTGTGTATGAGGAAATATTCCACTACAAGCTCTGTTTATCTTGCTGAAGAAGGAAAAAACTCTTTCACTTTACAAAATTGCAAGTGATGCGCTTTATGAAAGTTTGTTTTAAACATGTTTTAAACAAAAATATATTTTTTTTGCTCTCTTTGAAGCTGTATAGGAGTGAGAACATCACATCTATTTCAGTATGACACATACGTTATTAGCCTATATATTAGCTGATTGCCCTCAAAATAAATTCATCTGTGGGCCTGATTCACAAAGGTAAACTGACACTTTTGTGTAGGTTTACTATTTTTTTGTTTTTCACAACCTAACTTTAATTTTATTAATAGTAGTTTTACTACTGCTGAGACTCCGTACATAAAAAGATCAGTGGCGGCTCCTCCGCAATGGTGGAGGAGCGTGACCCCACTGCCAGGCTCAGAGTCAGCAAATGAAAAATAAAACAATGTTCTTGCATCATTTTATTTTGCATTTGCCAGCCTTGAGCCTGTGCTGTAGGAAGGGGTTGAGCTGAGGCATCGTAGGGGGAGAAGGAGTGCTACGTGCTTTCGACTCCCTAAGTGCTCATGTGGGTTTGGCTGGCCATCTTAGATACCTCCAGCGCAGCTGCATTGAGCTGCCAGGCTGGAGAAACCCCACAGACTCCCTGGCCTGTTCGGAGCATCTTTCTAGCCGGCTCAGGTCAAACCCCGCGCTGCTCTGTAGCTCAGGAATTGGATAGGAGTCTGTCCCAGGGGCTGCTAGGACCAGGCAGGAAGAGGATAGGTGGTACAACGTGACTCTGGAGGCGGTCAGTGGCTAAAAGTACGTTTGAAAAAATAAAAGTATTTCTAACTGCCCCTGCACGACCCCTCCCGTGTTCCGTCCACCCGCCCACCACCCTTTGTTTATGGTGGCCGCCACTGAAAAAGATAGAAATGCCATATCTTTTTATTAGTGGAGTTCTCCGCCAGACTGCGGAGTTTTCGCAGTCGTAAAATTACTATTAGCAAAATTAAAATTGTAGTTTGTAAATACCCGACAAATTAAACCTTACACAAAAGTGTAAGTTTAACTTTGTGAATTAGGCCCAGAGTATCTGACTTATGACAAGCCTGGGTAAAAGGTTTGTTACAAAGGTGTAATTTTGCATATGCTCAAATGTTGCCTTTTGCAAGTGTAAATCATTTTGCCATTTTGATTATTATGTGTGGGAAGCTGGTTCAAGTTAAAAATGTTTCACTCAGACACATTCTCTCCACAAATGATACATTTCTCCTCTAAACAGTCTCCTGCCGATGTATAATGCATCTTTTTTCAGCGAGGAATACTCTCACAGAGAAAAGTTATTCATGAAAGTGGCAGAGAATATCTGAATATGTCATACACTACTCACTACCTACTTGAGGAAACAAATATATCTTGCAAAGCTAAATCCAAAATGTTAATGCTCTATAATATTTATACTTTCTGCTTCTTTTCCTTTTTAACCTAGACCAGCCTCCATGTGGAGATCGAGACTGTTCTTATTTAGACACCAAAAGGAAGGTTTACTAAGGGCTTGCATTTCCCATGCATCACACAATGCAACACAAGCCCTTAAATGGGATTTACGAAGCCACGCAAAGCCGCCTTGCTTGGCTCTACATGGCTCAGTAAACCTAGAGTAATGCAAGGCAGTGCAAATCACTGCCTGGCATCACTGTGTGTTGACAAGGAATTCCATGGGTGGAGTATGGGCATTTCCATTAATCAAATCATGGATTTTGATGCAATTGTAGATTTACTGAGGTCAGTAAACCTGGGATTGCATCAAGAAGGTACACCTTCCCAAGTGAGGCGTAACAAAGTGAAGTATCAGTATTTCTCCTGGTTATTTCCTCTTTCCACGTTTGCTGCATTCTGAAGCACAGATAACAAGAGGAAAAGGGACACCTTCCTGCACAAAAACAATCCTACCTGTAACGCAGGTAACCTCGCACCATGGTGCAAGGGTGACTGCAATGTTGCTAGGAAGCACGCAGTGCTCCAGCTCAGGAAGAGAACAGGAATGCATCATATCTTAGTAGGTATGGTACATTTCTTCTCTCTCCCTGTCATGCAATGTAGTCCAGCAAGTTGTCTTGCTGCCTTGCGTTGTGGTACTTCTTAGTAAATCTGCCCACAAATCTAGAGGCATTGGTTGTCAAAAATTGGACGCTGAAGAGTGAAGAATGAGCAATAACCCTCCATAAGCACAATATCCCTGTTCAAAATATATAAGAATGGCAAAACAGGTAAATGTTGAGAATAGCTGCAGTTTACAGGAGAAAAAAGCTGTGGGAAGAATAAATCTCCTGAAGTAATGAGGCTCAAAAGCTGAAAGCTACTTGACTTGAAGAAACAGGACGTCTGCAAAAGCATCCATTGGAGCTCAGGAAAACTGAAGGCTTCAAGGAGAATCCGTCGAGAGTTTGATTGTATTCCGACGTAGTTTCTTGTTGTTCACTCAACCTATATATAGGTAGAAAATAGAAATGGCTGTATATTTGTTAGAATGTAGTTGTTCCAAATAACACCCATTCTTTACAGCTAATATCTAGGCTTATTTTAACTCACTGATCATGGTTCCCATCAGGACATTGACTAAATCTACCCTTGATGGACAAACTCATTTTGTGATCTAGTTACAGACCTGCTCTTCTTTTTGGTTGGAAACCTAGATATAGTCCACCAGCACCAAGAAGAGCAGGAGGAGTGGATTTTTCTAAATCAAAGGCAGTGTGTGATATTTCTAAATAGAATAGAAATACCACAGGTTGCTATAGCAGGAGCCTGGCTTTCACTTGTTTTATGGAATACCGTAAAATGGTGGAGAAAGAAGGAGCAGGGGCATGGATTCATGTGCAGCACAGAGAGAACATTATTCACAGCTATTCACAGATGTTGGAAGGTCTAGAACCAATTTCTCTTTGTTACCAATGGCTTGCCTTTTGCTAGTTTTGCCAAATACTAGGCATAAAAATTTGAGTAAGTTGGAGGAAAATAATATGCACAAATAGAAAACCGTTTTAAGAGACAAAAGGACAAAGTTCAGACTAAGATAATTTAACAAAATGATATCACTTACTACCAGAAAAAAACAATAATAAAAAGATAAAATAGTAGGGCCCGATTCACAGAACTAACTTAAGACAAAATCCTAAACTTACTACCACTTTGGTATTCACAGAAGGCACTTACTCATTTTGGTATTCACAGAAGGCCCTTACTCATTTCGGTATTCACAGAAGTTAGGAGTCCTAACTTTAGGACTCCTAAATGCCTTCTGTGAATACCGAAAGTCTTAAAATTAGGATTTTTCTCAGTTTAGGAGTAGCAAAGTTAGAACTCCTAACTTTAGGACTCCTAAATGCCTTCTGTGAATACCGAAAGTCTTAAAATTAGGATTTTTCTCAGTTTGTTAGTAGTAAAGTTAGGACTCCTAACTTTAGGACTCCTAAATGCCTTCTGTGAATACCTAAAGTCGTAAAGTTAGGATTTTTCTCAGTTTAGGAGTAGTAAAGTTAGGAGTCCTAACTTCTGTGAATACCGAAATGAGTAAGTGCCTTCTGTGAATACCAAAATGAGTAAGTGCCTTCTGTGAATACCAAAATGGTAGTAAGTTTAGGATTTTGTCTTAAGTTAGTTCTGTGAATCGGGCCCGTATTGTTCATTTATAAGTACACTTTGGTTAAAATAATGGAATACATTTGTACTAGAGTGGTCCATTCATGTACAAACATGTACAAATGTGGATGTAGGTCTGTAGTGAGTGAAGTTTCTCGGTCTTAGCCTACCTTGCAGGGACATTACCAGTGTGAAGCAGAAATGTCCTTGATTGGAAGGCTTACCATTGAATTTAGGCCCTAACAGGTGGAAACAGAGGTTCGTTTGTCAAAGCACTAAGACCTCATATTGATCCCTGTTTTCAGTTAGCAGAAACGAAAGAACAGTGTAACCTGCTGGATTCTACCAAGTGCCTTTTGCCAGTCCTCAGTTGTTTACAGGGTTCTGCATTTAGAAATTTCTAAAACATGTTAATTCAGCATTTGTTCCCAGTATTACAATTTGTATGAATCAATTATTTTTTAGCTCATTCAGGGCAAAGTCATGTGATGCAGACTGAATGATAGCTGTAGAATGTATACATTTGTATGACTCTTGGTTGCACCTTGCTTTATATTCCAGTAATGCTTTGGCCTGGGGATACAATGCACGTTGATAAAGCAAAGGTTGTGGTGGCAATGTTGGTTTATTTCCTTGGTTAAAATGTTGAAAATCTGAATATGAATAAAATAAAAAATAAAAAAAAACCTTAGCTTATTTATAGTATCAGAGCCTGCATTGCTGGCAAAGCCATCACTGACCATGTAGGAGTCTAGGATGTATTGTTACCCAACTTACTGGAGGTAAGATTCTGTTGTTATAAATGCATGTGACCATGCTGCCTCTCTCTATTTACGGCGTTTAGTGTGCAGAATGTTCTTCTAGCTATGATTCTTGGCATGATATGTTCATACCCTGTTACTCGAAGGGTCAAATGATCCAAGAGTATGTAAGGTTCTTCTCAGTTACATACTTCACCAGGACTTCTAAAGATGTTGTAACATTGGTGCAAACAATTTGGATATGCCAGCCACCAACCTAGATTACCATGTTGCTACTAGTCTTTCCATTGGTCCATTCAGCAATGAAGGTCTTGATTGGAAATCACGAGGGACCCTAAATATGTGTTCATCCAGCAGCCCATTTACCGTCCAAATGTTATTATCTGTTTCGTGCAGGCTTATAACCACCAATGCTAATCAGGCATCTCCATGAGATGAGACAAAATGATTTCCGCAGAGGGATCTAAAGCAATTCATATTAAAATGGGCTTTCATTAAACTGTTGGTTTGATCTGTCTTTTTGACTTTCTGATGTGGATTTTGGGAAACTTGGAAGTACACTTGAGAATCATACTGCCTGCCTACCTGCCTACCTTGTCCTCCCCAGAGAGTTCAATTTAAATGTTTAAATTGACTTAATACTCAATTTTTTTCCACTGTTTTAAAATGTTATGCACTGCTCTATAAAAGGTGCATTGTCGCTTTGCCTGAAACCCAAGTAATGTAGAGTAGTCCTTTAATACCTAATATTACTCTAAACATGCAAAATGCACTCTTTAGGCAACTGGAGAAATATTTTGTGTGAAACCGTAGTGTGATTGTAGGAATTGCATTCCCATTTTGCATACAACACTGTATTTATTGCAAGCTTTAATTTTGTACTTTTTTTTATTTGGATGCGGAATATGTCAATATAATGTGAAGTCTGTCTCACTGCCATATTATTCAGGTTGTAGTATTTCTATATCGACTCAATGCCATTACTCTAGACTTTGTCTGTACAACAACTGTGTTTGCTTCACACTTTTTGAGGATACGAGGACTTTATGGTTTACCCAGCATTCCATTTTGTAATTCAAAAGCTACAACATTGTACTGTATTGTATTGAATTTGCATTTATATAGCGCTTACTACCCCTGGCATGGCATTGACACACTTTGTGGTAAGTAGCACGATAGGTCAGAACCCAAAGTTGGTGGTTATTTGGTTATTAATGGTTAGTGGTATAAGTCTTGTGCTCTCAAGACAACCATGCCATGCATTTACTTCATTTTGTTTGGTGGATTAAATTAATAGAAGTTAGGTGTGACCATTATTAGGGGAAGGGGATATGTGAGTTCATGCAGGTGGTTGGCAGTGAATAAATAAGCTAGAGGAGACCAAGGGCCTTATTGCGATAGCAGGCGGTCAATCCACCGCACACTATTGCAGCGGTCGGGTCACCACCCGACAAGCAGGCAGCAGTCTGACAGCCACATTACGATCCATGGATCATGCGGTGCATGGCACACTGTGCATGGGGGCACTACATGTGCCCACAGGGCCACTTTACAGAGGCCTAAAACTGATGGGGAACCTGTTTGGGACCGCCAAATTCCCGACATGAAAAGGCTGTCGGAGAGGGATATTGCCATTCGGGGCAAGGAATCCGACCGACGCCCTGTCCGGATCACTGATCCTGATGGGGGTGGCGGTCTTCCTCCGGACCACTGTGGGTCTGACTGCCGGTTTCATAATCTGGCGGTTGGACTGAGGGGCTGTCAGTGAGCGGACGGCCACCAACATCATAATTAGGCCCTAAGCGTTGATATACTGTAAGCATACGGTTTCAAAAGAAGAAGTCATGATCTATGAAATGAGATGGGGCAATTCAGAGAAATACAATACTGGAGAATCAGGCACATTCTAATGCAACTTTAAGTAGGCTATCTTGAGAGAGAGAAGGCCTGCAGAAAATACAGGAAGAGAATCATTCCATAGCAAGGAGAGGAAAAGAATCATTAGTTTAAGTCCAGCTCAATTTTTCATGCAGTACTTGGGAATATAGGGGGAGGAGGCTCTTTGAGATTGCATGCAATTTGTGGTTGTAAGAAAAAAAATATTATTTGCATGTGTGATAGTGTATTGTATTATAGCATTTGTATAGCACCTACCACCCTTATGTGAGGAGCCGAAGAACTTGTGCGCATGGAGAACCACGGCCACTGGAATTATGCAGCAGGGAAGGACCAAATGGTGGGACAATTATGAAAATTAAAAAAATAATTATGACAATTAAAACAAGCATTGGCATAGCCAATAGGTCTCGCCTTTGGGACCTTATAAGTGTTTAGCTATGCAACAGTTGTATAACTAAATACTTATAAGGTCCCAAAAGCGATACCTATTGGCTATGCAAAGTGGCCGTGCGGCCACGAAAGTGAAAGTGATCGCGATCAAACATCAAAGCGGCCGTGCGGCAACGAAAGTGAAAGTAAACGGGGTAAGGCGGGTGCTCGCGCACATGCACTGTAGCTCTAGGCTGGCCTGGTAGCACTTTTTGGAGCCCTCTCAATAAGTCTCGCCAGACCAGCGCATGCGCTAGGTGAGGCGAGTCCTAAAAATGCCTTGGTGGGACCTAATTATGCGTCGAGAAAGGGCAAATTATGCCATGTAATGCGGCTCATTTTCAAGCAATATAACTTCACTACGTTGTCATTTCTACACATGTTAGTACTGTGTGGGCAAAGGTTTCACCTCATTGACATCAGTTTAACAACTTAATATAGTGATCAGAAACTGAATTTAACCTTCCTCTCTGCAACGTGTGAGGTAGTGTTTGTAGGAAAGTCATCCTTATTGCCCTGATCTCCCCCATGTTTGGACTGATGCTGATGGTTACTAACTCTGAGAGTGCCCTGGGTTCTGCTAACCAGGCCCAGGGCCAGTGCCCTATCCTCTAAAAGTATATACTGATTGGTATAATTATAATTGCTCAGGACAGCCTACCTATAAGTCCCTAGTATATTTTGTAGTGCCTGATGGTTTACAGACTCCTGTGATGTAATTTTAAAGCCAGGCCTGCCTTGCAGACTAGTTTTAAAAGAAAACGGTGTCCAAATTCGACTATGAATTTAAAAGCCCTTAAAAAGTCCAAAATTACCTTTTTTTTACTTATATGTTACCCCTAAGGTCTGCCCTAGGTGCTCCAAGGGTAGGGTGCATAGTTATAAAAAGCAGGGACAATATTTTTTTATATGTCCTGGTATGGAAGAACAGCCAAAGTCGTTTTTAGGTCGAGCCTGGACAGCGCATGCGCTGTCGCAAGACCTAAAGTAAACAGTATAGCGAGAGTATTCCCGCCTGCTGCTTGCAACTGGGTTATATATGCGTCACTCTGGTTTCCTGCCTCCCTATCAGTTGCTGCTCCGATTGATCACTTCTGTTTTTATCAGAAGCAGCACCGACCAACTACAGTTTCATTGCGCTTCAACTGTAGGTATGGCATGTTTAGGGACTACTTGTTGTATTTGGAGCGCCCTTTAACTTTTTCCACTTGTTTCATTTGGCCGTGAAGCGCGATGCTATTTCTTACTTTCCCTAAAGCAGATGTCATTTTGCGCCCCCCCACCCCGCCTGCACTCCGTTGTCCGTGGATTTTCGCACCCCCACCCACACTCAGTTCTCCGTGCATTATTGCGCCCCCTGCCCTTGGGCGGATGTCCGGGGGCTGGCGCCATCCAGGTGATGGTGAGTACTGGTCTGTACTGGCCTCGTTCTTTCATTTCCCCATACTGACATGTACTCAGTTGTGAGACCTGCGCTGGTTCGTGTTGTTGGACACAGTGGGTAGATGGTTGTAAACGGGCTATTGAGAGGTTAACGTCTGAGGTGTGCTGATTCGGGTACTCTGGGTCGGTGGCATAAGTGCTCCACGGTGGCTTTGGGTCAGTAGTGAGTGCTGGTGATTGGGTACTGGGTGACCGTGAACTGGGCGAGTGGTCCATGGTTTCTACAGCTATACGTGACGTGTGCGCCAAGAACACTTTTCACGCTGGTGTTTGTGAGTCCATACTTTCAGTGGTAAAGGCGAAAATACAGGTCCCAGAATGCAACTATTTTGTCCACAAAGCGTGACTCTAGTCCCCATTTCCTTGAGAGAGTGAATCTTATTTTAGGATGAATCCATGCAGTGGGAGAACAGATACAAGGCATTTCCCAGTGGGTGACTGTGTGCGATGAGTAACTAACACAGCTCGGGTGCCACCTGTTTCCGGCACATGAAGGGGTGACTTTCAAACAGTTCTGGATTTCCCTCGCTGATTTGTATTTATTTATAGCGCCTAAACTGAAAGTAAAAGTATAAAATACTTCTCCGAGCTTAAAAACAACGCCGACTGAAAGCCAGGCGCATGCCATGGGTCATTTAAGATAAGGTATGCGGTGAATCTTGCGCAGAGAGTTGGTACCGTCGCCACGGTACTTGGCAACCACCCTTCTTTTAGTGTGTGTTTGCTGTGCAAACACTGAACAGTCCCGGGGGACACTGCGCGCGGGTATCTGTGCTTGACTGTGTCTAATAACTCTTGTGTCTATAACGCTGTGTCCAGGTTATGGTAACGCTGTAGTTCCCTGACCGTGCGATGCTGATTGATACCTAAAAACTCCTCGCAGCAGGGTTTGACAGCAAAATATAGAAGTGCAGGTGCGCACCATACCACAGTACCTGTGCGCCCATTTAAAGGAACAAAGTGCAGCTTCTAGCACCTGCCCATTGAATGCCCTGCAATGCAGGCTATGCTGAAGTAATCCGTTCCGTGAGTGTCATTTACAGGTGGGCATAATATTATCTGTGGTTCTCTTGATGCCTGTAACTGCAGGACAAACTTGTGCTGTGAATCTGACTGAACAACACGATCATATACATTGAGGGGCTAAACGGTGGCCCCAGAAAATGGGTGGCGCAAGGTTGGACTGGCATATTGGGCAATCATTCAGGCAGTTCCCCAGATGCTGATCTCACACGTCATTGAGTGGGCTGGTGGGGCTGGTCTGACAAGTCAGTGAGGGGGCTGGTGCTCTGGCTATTACTGGGCCTATTTTGGGGCCAGGTGGGCATGTTTGTACTGTTGATTTCCCAAAGATTATTACCACAAACATTGCCTACAGCAAGCTTAAATCCGCCCTGGCTTCCATATATTGAAAAGCACCTGTAAGTGTGTCTTCACAAGTAAACAAGCATTTGCAATGCAATTGGTCTCGTATTTATACGAGCTTGACCTATTGACATTGTAAATGAAAATGTCTATTGTTTATGTTTTGGTTTTTAAAACATAAATAAAAGGCATTGTCATTTACAATGTCAATAGATTAAACTCGAGTAAATGCGAGACCTATTGCATTGCAAATGCTTATTTCCTATTGTAGTGCTGCTAGCACCATAGGTGTGTGGGGGGGGGCTTTATTAAATTTAATATAGTCTAACTTTGCATTGAAGCTACCTAGCCATATAATTCAAAACATCAAATTAATAGTTACATTAAACCCAACAACTTGCCATGGTAGGATTTCATAAAACTATAACAGTAGTTCTAGAACTTAATATCCAGTAGCAGCCTTTTCTGACTGGCCAGCCTTTGACAGCCTGAGTCAAGCTGCTCCCTGAATCGGTGTGAAGAGGCCTGGGGCTGCAAAAGTACAGCCATTTAGTGGAAACCAATCTCATTCCTGGAGAAGCCAGGGAGAGGAAGAGGGCTGGGCAGATAATCTGGAATTAAATACCGGAGCCTCTACTGAAAACAGATGTCACAGGTCCTAGACCTCCCCCACCTCTTTGATCTCTAGTGAGATGGAAGCCCCCCAAATTAGAGTAGGAGAGGGGCTGGAAGGGGAGTGTTGTCAGTTGTTAATCACACCTCTGGGTGGTGCCCACACTTCAGGGAGAGATTTTCCCCATTTTGGTTTTTGGGAAAATGTTGCATTCTGATCAGAGCTTGGACATACTTCACAGGAAGTCGTCACACTAGAGGAAATTAGCTTAGTTCATATTGGTGAGGGTGCAGCACTCCCTCAAGCCCAGAAATGAAGGATGAATAAGGCATCTCCGCAGAGCTCACCAGATCACTGCCTGGAAAAGGTGATGGGAAGAAGGACTTCTCTGCTGGACCCCTAGACTGCACCAAAGAGAAGATTGCGCTCAGAAAGACTGCATCTGCTGCACAAATAAGGCCCCACAAAGAAAGGACTGTGACTGACTCCAAAAGGAAAGGAGTAGACTCCCTGACCAGCAACAGGTTTAAAAGAGCTGAAGAACTCACCTGCCAAGCCAAAGAGAGGACACCCCAACTGACCAGTGGTAACTGGACTTGTCCTGGACTGTGCAAGTGCATTGTGGGAGACTGAGTCCTAGCCCCAATGGCAACCCAGTGCCTCTGATCCCTAGGCCAGTACTAGAGGACACGTATCTCTCCAAAGGAACCAAGAAACCATTGGAACTGACAGAAGATGACAAAAAGCTGTGCAAATCCTCGCCACTCCGCAGCCAGCTTCTAGGGAAACAACGTGAGTCAATACAAAACGTTACAAAGACTTGCCACAAAGATTCAACAAAACCAAAGCAAGTCAAAATGAATCCTTGCAAAGCTTCACCTAACAACTTAACTGGAACCAATGCAGCTCAATACAACTTGACGCAGGACCTTGCATTGCAGCCCCCGCAGCTCCTCTTAACCGATGCCAGACAACGTGAAGTCTCACAAAGCAATGGCACTCAGAAGCACACCAAAGATAAGGTACAATACTCAGTGGGCCTAACTTGGTCCTGTGCCCAGCCTGACCTCAATGTGTGACTTTGTACTAGTGCAGCATAACCAGATATCCTCAGTTTCCACTTTGCGCTCTTTGGCGCTATTTTTACCTAAATCTTCAGAAATTCTTATCTTCAGTTCCCTGCATTGGAGTTTTGCCATTTTGGTGTCAATTTGAAAAACAATATTTCCTATATTTATAAATTGGTGTTGGGTTGGTAGTATTAAAGGCTTTACACATGCCTGTCTCCTAAATTAGGTCTGCCAGCTAATTTGCCAAGCTACCACGGGCTGAGCAAGGATTAATTTACTGAGAACTTACTTGACCTATTAGTAACTATGGTATTATTACTAGGTGAGGGTGAATACCCCCACATGATAATAACCCACTTTCCTACAGTGGTTATAGTCAATCCGTTTGAGCAAGAAACAGAATTATTTTTGTTAAAGTCTACAAATTATGCAGAAGATAATGGATTATATGGCAAGTTTGGTCAATCCATAATTATATGGAAATCACTGTGACCACAGAATCCCAAACATAAGTGGCCCTGTGGTTAATACAGCAATTTGAGTGCATGGTTGGTAGCGCATTGTTCCTGCTTTGAGCCTATGTGGGAAGTGTTTCCATTCCGTAAGTGAGACATCCGAAGTACAGTTACTAAGCTATGCGGCATGGCACTTGGCAGCCTGATGAGTGAGGAAATTTGAGAGATAGATTTGCAGTTTTGTGGTATGCTGATTTGCTCTGCAGGTCTGTTAACTGTATTGGTAACTTTTGTGCTCTCAATCTTATTTCCTATGCTGGTTGTGGCTCCACTCTGTGAATTTATTGATCTGTGGAAGGAAACAGGTGTGGAGAAGAATAC
Source organism: Triturus cristatus (assembly GCF_964204655.1). Classification (NCBI taxonomy): domain Eukaryota; kingdom Metazoa; phylum Chordata; class Amphibia; order Caudata; family Salamandridae; genus Triturus; species Triturus cristatus. The sequence goes on from NC_140589.1 coordinate 1,507,591,966, forward strand.
GTGGAAATCAGATATTCTGCCTGTATAGAATGCAATACAGTTCTCGTTTTTTATGATAATCCTTATGTGATGTCAATATAGAAGATATGCAGTAACACTCTGAATTATAAACATCCTTTTGCGATAACAGGATGTTGGTGCTCAGGGTATGTAAGTATTTGGGTCTTGCAGGGTGGAGTGTGTTAGAATCCTTGAGTGATCAGCAAGGAGTGGCAGATTTCTCCAGTCTTCACAGACCTGTGCAGTTAGTATTGAGTGGTTAGTTTGGTGGGCTGTATCCTGCATTTGCCAGTAAGGTTCCATGGGGCATTACATACATTATATGTCCGCTCTGTTGAAGATGAGGGATCAGGCCATTATTTCATATATGGTGCACAGAGTACATTGGATTGAGACCTGGAGGGAGGTCAGAAAGACCAGTTTGTGATTAGAGTGAGTGGGGTGATCCAGACCTTGGTGTCTGAAAAGGTGATTGATGTCCTAGGGATGACTGTCTTCTCCCTGTGGAATGGGAGGTGAGTTGTACCTGGACAGCTATCCACCTTCTTGAATTATTGGTGGGCTGTACCCAGGGTGAAGGGCTACTAGAGCCCAGTAAGTTGGCTGTAGCCAGGAGTTATCATTACTTATAGCACAGTAGGTTGTCTGTAGCCAAGAATGATAATCACTTTGAGCTCAGTAGTTGGGCTGTAGCGGAGTGATAATCACTTAGAGACTAATAAAATAAAATGATTATGCCCAGTGGTGATACCCCCTTAGAACCCTCACCCTGTAGTAATATGTGAAAGTTTGTACCCCTTTGTGCTAGTTCACTAGAACCCAATAGCAGTCATCCCCTCTAGTGGTGAGCAGCTGCTTAGACCCTTTTAGGTCTTTCTGAGAGGCAAAAAGAGAACCTAATCTCCTAAATCAGCCACGAAGAAGGAAAGAGGGGCATAACGGTAAGGGAAGACGAGAGAGAAATACAGCAGCGAGAGGCATGTCAAACGAGAGTCCCTCTGCACACCCGGAGTCAACGGCATGTTGTACAAAATATCAGATATGCGGCTGAACTAAGTGAAAGCAGGAGCCATACAGCAAGTGGAAAGTTGTCAGGCATCATCTTGCTAGTTCATGGACCGTTTCTTGTGACCTATTCGCCCTGATCTGGAAAAGTCTGTTCTTAGCCATTAGTGTGTGAGACATCTGAAAGATACTGTCTGCAATTCCTCCTGGCCTTTCATCATCTTCCACCCCAGACGGACTTGCACTTGTTTTTCTTTCCTGATGTGTTTCTCAATGAAATCCTGATAGCCCTGTTGCTAGGAAAGACTGCTTTGAAGGGAAGGGGCAGAGGGAAAAGCGGGTGAAATTGAAACCGGATCCGTACTAAATGCTCAGAATGTCATTTTATAGACAATACCGTCAAATATAAATGTTTTATAGTTCAAATAAAGTCCAAACTCTTTGACATAGTTTTGTCAAAGACTTACCAAATTGTTCCACCAAGACCACTAGCAGTCAGAGGAGCAATGCAGATCTGCCCAATACCCCTGAAGGACATGTACACCAACACTTAAGACGCACCCCAGAGCACGCTCTTCCAGAGCATGCTAGACCGCGCACTTTCATTTCCTTGTACGCTTAGGGAGGTGCCTGGCTCCTGGTAACATGGGCGCCTTTCAGGTGTTAAGCAGCCCGATCTTACTCATTTTAAGTTTTATGTTTTTCACGCTGTTTTTCATTTGGAATTGTATTTGCCGGTAGAAACACCCACAGGGGATACTGAAGGTACTCTAGGGGTTGCTGGGCCCCTGTTCAAAGCCCATTTGATTTCACCATTGATTTTACCGTTGTGTTCCAATTATCAGTCAGGATGTCCCCCCTCTTCTAAGAGGTTTTATTTAAATATGGCTGGGTCGTGGTCGCACAGCTCTTCCAGAGCATGCTAGAACACGCACTTTCATTTCCCTGTACTCTCTGAGAGGTGCCTGGTGACAAGGGCGCCTTTCAGGTGTATAGCTGCCTGATTTTACTCATTTTATGTTTTTTTGATTTTCACACTGTTTTCATTTGTAATTTTATTTGCCAGCAGCAACACCCAGAAGGGAGACTGAAGGTGTTGTAGGGGTTGCTGGGCCCCAGTTCAAAGCCCCATTTGATTTCACCACTGATTTTACCTTCATGTTCTGATGCTCAGTCGGGTCACGCCGCCCTTCTCTCAGAGGGTATTTAAATAAGGCTGGGTCGCATCCGCGCAGTTTGCGTGCCTAAGGCAAGTCTGTCTGCACCCATCCATGACCGGACAGGGCCCAGGGCCAGGGCCTTTGGACCTTTTTCTCCCCACCCAGATACTCCTGTCACATACTCAGGTGAGACGCTCATCGCTTTTCCAACCACACGCTCCCCTCAGTGTGTCTGCCTATGCTTGACTGTGCAGACAGACTTAGCATCACTTGTATGCCCAAACTGTTACACACACATATCAACGCACATGACTATATCCATGCTTACAATAGGGATCCCTTACCAAACCTAATTTTGAAATTGCTGATTTAATGACAACAAACACCTGAATGCCCTATTTATCAACGAAACCTGGGGAGACGAGTCCTATAGCCCAGACTTCGCAGTAGCCATTCCTAAGGGCTACTCTCTCTTTAGGTTGGACTGACCACTAAGGAGTGTTGGCAGTCTACCTCTAATATATCTTGGTGAATTAACAGCTACCTGCAACACGGCCCCTACCAATGACTGTGAGGCAATTTTATTTAGCTTAGGCAGTCAAAATCAGCAATTGTTCAATGGAATGCTTCTATATCGTCTACCCGGCACTTAAAGTAGCATAGGCAGTCAAAATCAGCAATTGTTCAATGGAATGCTTGTATATTCGTCCATCTGGCACTTAAAGTAAATTTATTTTTAAAAATCAATTAGTATATGAATATAGCCTTTAATCTGATATCTTCTCTATACTAGGGGATTTTAATTTTCACCTGGAAGCAACATATGATAAAGATACGGCAGCCCTTTTGGATATCTCCAATTCTTTAGGACTCAATCAGCTCATAATGGAGACCACACATCCGGCAGGCTAGATGGTCTTTTTTACCAGCAATCCTTATATAAGATGATAAAAATTTGCCCACTTGCATGCTCAGATCATCATGTCATTAATCTTGGCATTGAAAGGCCATGCAGACCGTACCAACAATGCAAGCCAGCTGAACCAACTATAAGCAGAGCTTGGAATAAATTAATCTCGGAGCTCTTATCCCAAACATTGGGTCATAACAAACCCATACTCCCGTTTGATGCAGAATTAGCACCTAATTATTATTCAGATTGGCTCAACAACACTTTCCATGAGCTTGTTCCTCTTAAATCTACATATTCCAACAGGAAGGAATCCCCTTGGTTTAGGGAAGCCCTTAGGCAAGAAAAGGAAACCTGTAGAGGAAACTCTAAGACACACAAGAACAAATCTCATATAAATTAGCACCAACAAAGCATAAAAACCTTCTCATCAAGGAGAAGAGTACACTGCTAATTGAGAAAGCATCTAACTCAACCAAGGAACTCTATCAGGTGGTCACCAAACTTACATCAGAACAATGAAACAAATCACAGTCAACAGTTCTGTGACACCCCAGTTTTCACCTTTAAAAAGAAGGTTAATCATAACTTTAATAAATTAGAAGATTCCAGCGACACACCCATCAGGAAGCTGACATCACAGTTAATGCATGCCTATCATCTTTTCTCTAAATTTATGGTCACCTCCCCAGGTCAAGTGGCTGCTTTTCTTATGGTAGCTAAATCAGGGTCCCCTTACAACCCCTGTCCCCTCAAGATACTCAAACTAGCACCAGAGATAATCGCCACTAATTTGTTTAATATCTTTAATAATATATTTAATACTAGGTTTTCAACGGGTATCTTTCCTTTGGTTTGGAGGCAAGCCTCCATCCTCCCTCGTATAAAAAAATGGAATCTTAGCTGTACCGACCCCAATAACTATAGTCCTACATCATGTCTCCCCCTCCCCCTCTAAACTTGTTGAAATACTCCTGAACATAGAACTATATAAATGTATCCATTATAATCAAATCCTAGACTCAATGCAGTTCGGGTTCAGACCAGGACACAGTACAGAAACCACCCTGGTCAAAGCAACGGAAGAGGTAAGGATGGCACTAGATAGAGGGGTGTCCGTGGCCCTTATTCTCCTTGACCTATCAGCCCCATTCGATACGGTGGACCAGAAGACCTTGATTCACCATCTAGCAGAGATAGGGATCAAGGATAAGGCCCTTTCCTTGCTCACCTCCTTTCTTTCTGGTAGGAGACAAACCCTATCTCTAGGCAAATATGAGTCATCACCCTTCTCTCTGCCATGTGGGGTCCCACAGGGATCCTCACTGAGCCCAACTCTCTTTAATGTATATGTATCTAAACTGGCTCCACTTATCATAAGCTTTAATCTGGATCTCACCTCCTACACTGATGACACCCAATTGGTGGTCACAGCCTTCAACAGTGATCCGTCTGGACCTCAAAAATGTCAAGGATGTATCAAAGCAGTCAGCCTCTGGATGAGCAGGCACTGCTTAAAAGTCAACTCGGGGAACACAGAGGTGATTTTATTTGGGAATGTCTCTCCTTTCTGGTCTCCAACTTGGTGGCCAGATTTGCTGGGCTCACCCCCAATGCCAAAAAAGTGGGGGTTATCATCGAAGACAAGCTCAATCTCGGAGCCCAAGTCTCTTCAGTGGAATCCTCATCCTATCATACCCTCAGAATAACTAGAAAAAGTTTACCTTATATCCCTAACAATTCCAGGAAAAACTTGATTACTGCCTTAGTCCTCTCAAAACTGAACTATTGTAATAGTCTCTATTTGAATCTGGAAGAAAAGCATGCCAGTAATCTTCAGTTAGTGCAGACTACCACAGCTAGAATGCTTCTGAATCTCCCGGAATTCCCTTTCTTCTCCCCGGGGCTCCGAAAGCTATATTGGCTTCCGATCCACAGCTAGGTAAAATTCAAAGCCCTCTTCCTTGTGCACAATGGGCTTTACCATACAGAACAAGAATTTTTAAGGCACGTCTTCCGATGGTAAATCACTAACAGACCACTATGTTCCACAAATTCCAATGCTCTACTGATCCCCAGAATCAGGAAGGTTAACTGGGCAGGTAGGGGTTTCATATTCAGCACAACTAAAATATGGAACAGTGGTAGCACCTCCTCTAAGGCGGAGGAGCATCGCCCCACTGAACAAAAGGAAAAATAAAATGATGATAACTACCTTTATTATCGTTTTCGTTTCCTGTTGCAGTCAGTGGCTCTCGGGGCAAGGCTGGCCAGAGCAGGGGGGAGTGGTTTACACTCCCTAAGTTTGCACAACTGCTTGGCCAGCCCTCTTGGGCCGGCTAAACACTCATGCGCTCTTTGCATCTTCCCCACCAGGCTGCATTACACAGCCTGGTGAGAAACATGCAAAGCCAGTACCCATCTGATCGCCGATCGATAGTGCTCAGACCAATCACAACAACTGCATTGGTAGCGTTGTGATTGGCTCAGGGGAGCCAGGGAGCCCAGGTGCTTTGTGCTGCCAGCTGGAACTGTAGGGAGAAGGAGGATGGAGGAGAGGCAGGCCGGCCTTTCCAGGTATGTGGGGTTTTTTTTTTGTTGTCATCCCTCTCCACACCCCGCCTCAACACCCAGGTCCGGTAGCAGCTGCTACTGCTCTGGAATAGCTTTCCGGGCCACATCAGAGCCATACCATCACTGCTCGCTTTTAGGAAAGAGATTAAGACCTGCCTTTTTAATAACTAAATGCACCATCTTCAGCATGCTCAGGTTCAGTCAGTGCCAAGACACCCTTGGGTAATCTTGCGCTTTATAAATCCTCTTAACATAACGTAACACCCATGCAAGTGTACAACCAGGGGAAAGGGCATTGGAATGATACAAGTAATGACGGCTTGTGATGTAATGGAATGAGTCTTACTCCGGCTCTTCCTATGTTCACTGGGCTATTTTCTTAGGTTCTGTTTTCAGTTTGTTTGACTGTTCCTCAGCAGTATACTGAGTGCTGTATAAAATACAAAGTATTTAACACAATACAAGGCTACGTCTACCACAATACCATAAACTATTCCAGTCTATGTATATGGTTTGGCTAGTTAGTATCTACTTAGACAATGTTTCTATCCATAGGGGAAAGTTCTGGGAGTGACCCTTTGTAGTCTTTTATAGCCTTTTACTCGCAGTCAAGTATAATGTGAAAGAAGTCACCAAATGCCTCTTAGATTACTTAACTTGGTAGTCTTTGAGAGAACTTACACCCAAATTACTTGTTTAGAAGTGTTGGAGCTCTAAACTGATTATTATGTTTGAGTCAGTTAGAGATTCTTTGTAAAGATGAACTTCACACTTTCTCAAATAACTCTTTCGCAGCCTTCCAGGTATATATGCTGATGCTGTTCTGTTTCTATAGGAAGTGCACTGATGCTGCACAGTGTCTATAGCAAGCGCACTAGAAAAACTAACTTCAGTTGTTTTTCTTAGTTTTTTTCTTTCTCATATCCAGCTTTAGTGCATACACCATGATTAGTTGCTGAAGAACTGGAGGGAAACGATTCAAAGTGGTTCCAGGATTCCTGTCACCAGATTCAAGAGTATGCATGAGAAAAAGTTTACTTTAAGACTGAAGACAAGCAACTGCACATGTGCAGGGTATGGCTTTTATAGGCTGCTATCATTCAAAATAGCAACCACATAACGTGACAAAGCCAAATCTTGCGAGCTTTCCCCTGACAATGTGTCAGAATGTGGGTGGAAAGGTCAGGGGCCAGGCGGCAAGATGGGATTCTTCCAAAGGGGTTTTAGGGTGCTAACAGCATGCTGGATGTCATGTCATAGGGCACTGTTACACACGGTTGCTCTGGTATTTCCTGGAACACGGCACGGTGGGAGGCAACAGGATTCAGGTTCTTCTTGGAAAGGGCAAGGAACAGTGGCTGGGGAAGGGGCTGGAACAATGGTTGGGTTGCAAGCTTTTACGAGTGCGACAATTAGGTCTAGGCTATGTTATGAAATAAATCTTATTTCTAGTGTAACTGCGTTCTCATATTTAAATGTGTACATTTTGTAGATTGATCCACTCCAAGATGGAGCCTACAGGGGTTACAATTTCCAGCTGACTGTGGCTATGGGAGATGGGAGGCGCCTTTGGTGACCTGGTGGCCAGGCCCCAGTGGCAACTGTAGGGCCTAAAACTAGGCCTAATTTGAGCTCCACACACAGGTTTAGAAAAGTGAGCCCCATTGCTAGGAAACCCTACTGGGCTTGAAAAGAGGCAAGGAGAAAAAGGGGTTGAAGTTGGTCAAAATCTCTACTAAATACTCACAAGCACATTTCAAACACAATATTATCACATGTAAATGCTTTTCTTGAAATACATTTGAAATTATTTTTCCAGATCCCCTTAGTGAAAGTGTTGGACTGGCTGTCGGCAAGTCTGCCAAAGCCAAATGGGCCAGCTTGAAAGGACAAGTGTGTGGGATGTTGTTTTCTAACCCAAAAAGTGCCCACACACTTGTCCTTTCAAGCTGTTTCATCTAGCAGTTTTATAGTGCCAGACACACTGACTGGCCAACCAAAACTGTTAGGAAGTGCTAGTAAAGCTTGTTTCTTGTGCAAATGGATTATCCAGGTCAGGTTGGCAGGCAAGGTTTGTAGATGATTCTTCTGCAGAGAGACATTTGGTAATTTCTAAGGCTGTATCAGACCTGAAGAGCATTTTTACTACATAAGAATGGAGAGAACAAGTTGTGACTTAGGCAAAAATAAACAAACACTTATGCTGTGGTTTGAAGCCCATGCTTTATGGCCTTTACAAAATATTCTCAATACAGATATATTCATGCAACTGATTTCTATTTTGGCACATATATCACTCTAAGCTGAGCTAGTACACTATAGATTTAGCAATTAATTGTTTAGTTTGGAGTGGATGTCAGTATCTGTGCATGAAGCACCAAGTGTTCACTGATAATAAAACGACCTCTGTAAAAGTTGCATTCACTAGTCCAGCTGATAATTCTGGTGAGGTTGTTATTTTGCTAATACAATAATCACTGTCATATTCATACAGTCATCTCACATTTATTCATTGACTCTAACATTCAGTTGGGATGCCAAGGATTGCAAGGTGAGGATTTGAGGGGATCTCTACAGCCAGGGCCCAGAACAGTTCTTCTTTTACCCCACATCAGAATATTTGGATCTCCTTACAGCCCCACACTGTATGGCCAAAACGTCCCTTATGAACACCACACTTCAAACATTTGCCATTCACCTCTATTCCCATCTAGAAGAGTCTACTTCAATGATGGTTCACTCTATGAAGCTTTTTAGTTTGATTAGCATTTAGGTGGCTGTGATAGTGTCCTCTACGGGGTGTATTACCTCTGCTCTCCAATCCATGTCTTTGAGGGTCACTATATCCACTTCCCGCTTTTGTCTAAGTGCGCTTAGATAGTCCGGTGCATTATTCAGGGAAGTTCTATATGTTGAGGACAACACTGCTTTACCTAATATACTTATTCATCAGTACCCCATGTTCACGAGGGGTGTTGTCTGTCAGTCCAGACTAGTCTATTGTATGGACTGGAAGTGCATGATAGAGGCGGAGATAGCTGTCCACCTGCTTCTGGGCAAATGAGGTCCTCATCGCCTTTAACCTCCCCATGGACTGGATAGTCCTATGAGGTCCCAGCCCCTGAAGATAGTCCAAGTTTGTCCCCAACCATAACAGTGCCATCTTTATTAGCTTTTCCCATCCGATTGCTGTCATGGTGGCTTTTCATATTTAAATCACATCACCTGCTCTAGAGAGAGCATTTACTCACTTGCCCCATTTAGCTAGAAAAAGTATGTTTTACTTCACATTGCCAGTCTGTCTATCCAATTGAAGGCTCCACAACCATAGCTCTATAGCTCTGTAGTAGTGCAGGGTTTTGGGTAAAACTATTTCTCCATTATATATCAATTTGTAAAGGCCCAATATATATATATACGGGGAGTTGTTGCGGCTGAAAAGAAATTGCACACTCCCCGAGGATTATACCCAGGCAGCCAGTGAGTCGCTGAGTAGATTTAGACTAAGAGGATATACCAGTGATCTCCTAAACGACACTGCCCTAAAAGTACAGGCAATTGAGAGACAGTCTTTATTGGGTTCGAAAGAATCTAAAAAGACTCTGGCAGCAGAAAAAATGGAAAGTCCTCGACTTATTTTAGGTTTTTCCACACAAGCTAGAACCATTAGAGGACTAGTAGAAAAGAATTGGAAAATACTGCAGACCGACAATGTTATTGGTAAAACTATCTCTGAACAACCTGAGGTAACTTATCGTAAAAGTAAATCACTGAAAGATTTATTAGTACGCAGTCACTTTTCCGATAATGCCCCCAAAAAAACTGTGGCTGGCTTTTACCCGTGCCTTTCATGTAAGGCATGCAAGAACAGCAAAAAGGTTAAAGAATATATGGTTCCCGGCAGAAAGGGAATGTGCACTATCAATAGGTTCATGAACTGTAATACGAACTTTGTCGTCTACTGTTTGACATGCCCGTGTGGTCTCCAATACGTTGGGAGTACCATTCATTCCGCCAAGAAACGAGTGTTGGAGCACACACGGGCTATCACAAACCGGGACACTAATTACCCGTTAGCGAGGCACTTCGCTGAAAAACATGAATCTCGCAGCGATAAGCTCAGCTATTTCTGCCTAGACCATGTCCCCGTTACTGAAAGAGGAGGAGACAGGGTTAAAGAGTTGCGTCAATTGGAGGCACGCTTTATTGTTGAACTCCAGACACGCACTCCTGGGGGTCTTAATATGGAGGAAGAACTGTGGTCCTTTATTGGCTAAGTCAAAGTCCAACCCTAGGTGACATTTTGTATGCAATTGGATTCAGAAAAAGTAACAGCAAATTGATAATTTAAGCAGTTTGTGGTGTGCATATACATTTGTTGCATTTAACATTCATTTACACATTACTTGCCCACATGTTGTTATATAAAGTATTCTGCAATGATGCACTTTTACCTAACGTCAAACTATTGCCAGACAATAGCCCATTTGAGGGCTTTATTTAACCTATATGGGCAAAGTTTACTGTCAGCATGTATCTATGGTAATGCAATCATATTGACCTTAGACGGAGTTTTCCTAAATTCTTATATGCCATGTGATGGAGCAATACTTATAATGAATTTTTTGCAATCGATCACGACAATACATGCAATTGAATGGATTGATTTTTCCCTCTTTTTAGGCAATTCGCAATGTGCGTACATTCGTTTCGCATGCTCCACATGTCTAGGGGGTCGAATGTTGTTTTATGCACCCATAAAGCTGTCATGGTCTGATGAATTACCCTGTTAACCTTGCCATGATCCTTTCTGTTTAATTAACTAGGCTAAAATGGCCGACACCATAACGATTGATTTTCTGTTATCTGTATGATTAGTCCTCTGTCGGTTTTGCTCACTTTCCTTCCCATCCAATGAAGACATTTATTATTTATATGTGGTTTTTTGAATGCATCAACTGACACTGACGAAGGCCAGGGTGCTGGAACGCGTGTGTTAGCTTTCCACGGAGAGTGACTAATAAAGATTAATTCTTGGAAAACGAGCTTGGAGTGCGCTTCACGTTATCTTTGGAGACGTGGTGTTTTGGAGATATATATATATATATATATATATATATATATATATATATATATATATATATATATATAATATCTACTGGCGGTCGCCAGTAGATAGTTATAGTTAGGACCGTGTTCCCATAGGAAATCTGAAAATTCTATTTTGAATAACTTTGGCGCCGGTTGACGAATCCTTGCGAATTTTTCAAAATAGGTGGGGCGCTTTTGCAGGTCTGGTGTAAATCTGTTCATTAGTTCCTGAGAAAATTGCAGTGAAAAGCATATATATATCTATAAGCGCGCACCGTGCGCGTACGGTAAGCATACCGTATGCGCACGGTGACATGCGCAAGCGCAATTCTGATTGGTTGTTAGATGTCAGTAAACATTCGAATCGGTCGAAATCAGGAAGTGTCGGCCGCCATTTTGTCTCTCGCAGTCTGAGGCAATGAAAAACAAAGGGGGAAAACGTGAGAAGGGGGCAGGATGGACAGGTCCTGACCCCCTAGCCTTTGCCAGGGGGTCACTGAAGGACCCCCAATGGGTAAAAAAATAAATATTTTTTTTTGCGAAAAATCGTGGGGTGCGCGCACCGTACGCGCATGGCACAAACAACGCATCGTGGGCGCTTGGTGCGCGAAGCCCACCGTGCACGTACGGTGCGCGCACGGTGAAAAACCTGAAAAAAAATAAATATTAAAAAATACATAACTTAGCATTTAAAAAACCGTACAAATTCACTTAAAAAACCATAGGTTTCACACACGTTATAGTTAGGAATTAGCATTTAAAAAACCTTGCAAATTCACTTAAAAAACCATAGGTTTCACACATGTTATAGTTAGCTGGAGATTTCCCTCATAAAAAACCATTGAAATTCCCCCGTTATAGTTAGCGCAGGCAACTATAACTCACGCGACCGCAATCCTCTGCTGATATTACATCACTGTATTTAGACACCTATTTACCCATTTCTTCTTCCATTAATCTTTAGTTATACATATATTACAAATATTTATTTTTCAGAAAGACACATATGTAATCAGTGATGTAATATCTGACGTCATCAGCAGAGGATTGCGGTCGCGTGAGTTATAGTTGCCTGCGCTAACTATAACGGGGGAATTTCAATGGTTTTTTACGAGGGAAATGTCCAGCTAACTATAACATGTGTGAAACCTATGGTTTTTTAAGTGAATATATATATGTTTGTGGAGTTACCATCTTACAGTAAGGACTTTAGCTCCTGTTTCAGTTTAGTTTGTTAGTTGAAATACATATGGCTGGGTCCAAACTGATGCGGTGTGCTAAATAATGGTCTATCAAAAGAAAACAAGGTAACCGCAATACAAGAACCAGGGGTAACTATATATCTAAATGGCCAAGGAGGTCCAAAGAAAAGGCGCGAGTTGGTCTGTGGCATGGTCCCAAGTAATTACCAATGGCTGAGATTAATTCAAGCATTCTATCTACCACTTTTTTGTAAACTTGAGTGTTTTGCCCTAAGTAGGATGCGTATTCCCATATATGGATCCGGTGCACACTGTGTCACTGGAACCAAGCTATGCCTGGCTGATGAGCCCTAACTAGGTTGAAACTGGTTCTTGGTTGCTTCTAGTTTGGTTCATGGAGGACCTGGCCGGGCAGTTTGAGCTGGATTTTTCCCATTGGAGCAGAGTCAAGTCTGAATTGCATATGGCTGGGTCCAAACTGAGTTGGTATGATGGTGTGCAAAATAACAATGGGCTGGGATGCAACACTGCGTAATTATCAGTGGCTGAGATTAGTTCAAGCATTTCATCCATCACTTTTTTACATGCTGTAATTTGTTGCCCTAAATGGGATGGGTATGCCCAGACGTTGGTCCTTTGCACACGGTGTCACTGTAACCAAGCTATACCTGGCTGATGAGCCCTAACTAGGGCAAAACTGACCCTGGTTTTCTTGGTTTCTGGTTCAGGGAGGACCTGGCCTGGCAGTTTGAGCTGAAATGTTCCAATTGGAGCAGGGCAAGACTGATTTGCATATGGTTGAGGTAAAACTGAAGTGGTGTGGTGTGCCAAATAACAATCTGAGATGTGGCCCGAGTAATTACCAGTGGTTCTGATTAATTTAAGCATTCCTCTGATCTCTTTTTTCTATACTTTAGTGTCCTTCTAAAATAAGTGGCACTGCTCCACAATGTTATCCATATTGCCATTTGCAGAATGTGGCTCTTGAAGAGTATGAATCATATATGTTGGTTTCCCTAGTCAACAGGTGAAGACAATGCATATTGAGAATATCTAATCAAGGGTGTAGGTATCAATGGTACAGTGGCACCAGCCCAGCCCTGTTAGGGCCCACTTCACCCTAATTAAGGATGTTTTTACTATCCACGATTGGTTAGAGAGGCTAGTTTTCAGGCTGGAATTAGTGATCCCCTTACTACGCTCCGGCATATAATTCATACTTGCTCTCATTTTATACAAGTTGTTTTTTATTCCTCTTATTCATTTGGTTTTGGGTAGAAGCATCACTTTCAACAAAAACGTTGCTGTGTTTAGATGAAAAGAAGTAAAATACTGTAAACCCAACAGATAGCAATCTATTGGTTTAAGTAAAATGTGACAAACAGAAGTAGTTAATCAAGAAAGTTACGTAGGGGGTGTCTATATATTGTGAACAAGACTTGGTCGGACGGCCAGGGTAGATATCTTGCGCTCTCGGGCTCTTGGGAGGGACAGGTAGTCAATGCGGTGTCTGTCTATGCCCCCCCTGGGCTACAGCATCCAGTGTTGTGAGATATCGGAGCCCTCCTACTTGAACTTCCAGTGGGATTATTGGTGCTGGGGGGTGACTTTAACCTGACAATGGACGGCTCCAGGGATCGCCTTCCCCCTCGGAGTGACCCCCAAGGGGGTTCCCCGCTGTCTGAGTTCTCATCTGCGCTGGGATTAGTGGATGTATGGCGTTGGCTTAACCCTACTAACGCACAATTTAATTTTTATTCTGGGGCCCACAACAGTCAGTCACGTCTTGACCACATGTTCACACTTGCGCAAGATATTCAGTTTTTCTCTGCTTCAAAGTGCCTTGCGCGTGGAATTTCAGACCACTCCCCGATTCTTACAACACTAACCCTGGGGCAACCTAAGCGTCGCTCTACTCTCACCATACACCCTAGGGCACTTAAGTTGCCCCACATAAGAGAGGCACTGCTCAAAGACGCCGACTACTTTTTCACAGAAAATGTGGGATCGGTCACTTCAGCATGTGTGCTGTGGAGGGCATTCAGCACCGTCATGAAGGGCAGAGCCCTGTCACTTATAGTGGAGCACAGGAGAAAACTCACAAAGCGTGTGGTTGAGCTAGAGGAGGAAATCCTCGCTAAAGAAAAAGCCCTAGCGACTCCCCTGACTTGGATGCGCAACACTCGCTAGACATGGTGTGCCTAGATTATCACCAGCTTCTGACTGGAGCGGGTAAGGTTAGACACATTGCCACCCGGCACAAATTATACAAGTATGGCGAGCGGACGGGCTGACTTTTGGCCTGGTTGGAGAGAAAGGAAAAAGCGTCTGGGTGGGTACACTCGATCCGCGGAGAGGACGGGGAATTGCTCACTGACCCCCAGAAGATTACTGAGGCATTTGCTTCTCATTTCTCGTTGGTATATACACCTGCTGCTACTTCCCAGTCCGCCATGGCTACGGAACCTCTTTCGACTATTAAGGTCGCCTGCTTGTCCGACCATGACAGGGACGCCCTAAAAGGCAACATCACAGAAACGGAAATCCAGAAAGCCATTCAAGATGTGCGCTCCGGTAAAGCCATGGGACCCAACGGGCTCCCAATTGAATTTTTTAAACCAATGGCAACCAAGCTCTCTCCCCACCTACTGCACATGTATACGGAAAGTTTTGAAGCAGGGGTTCTCCCACCTGATATCAGGATGGCATCAATTGTGGTCATACATCAACCCTGCAAACCGGCAGAGGACTGTTAGTCATGTCATCCTATTTCCCTCCTCACGGTGGAGGCGAAAATCCTGCCTAAACTATTGGCCAATAGGCTTATCCCCTACCTCACTGAGCTGGTGCATCCGGACCAATCCAGGTTCATGCCAGGAAGGAACACAGCCTTGAACTTAAGGCACCTGAATGGGGTCCTGGGTAGAATCAACACCATTAGGGAAGACGCGTTCCTGTTGTCTCTGGACGTATCTATGGCATTTGACACCATCGCGTGGGACTTTCTTTTCGCAGTTCTGGCTAGGATGGGGTTCGGTCCTAAGTTTGTTAAGTGGATCCGCCTACTCTATTCACAGCCCGCTGTGCAGGTGATTGTCAAAAACCATGTATCGGGATTATTTCCACTGCGGCGAGGCACTAGGCAGGGCTGCCCCTTATCACCCCTTCGATTTGCGCTGGTGTTGGAACCATTGGCGGACTGAATTAGGGGGGATCCGGTGATAAGAGGTCCTGAAATGGAAAGAGGACCATGAGGACAGTATATCCCTATATGCGGACGACATCCTCCTCTATCTAGCCTCGCCTATGCGGTCCCTCAATCAGGTTCTCCTTATTTTCTACATATTTGGTGCCCACACGGGTTACACTATTAACTTGGCTAAGTCCCAGCTTTATGTTCTATGGGGC
Source organism: Triturus cristatus (assembly GCF_964204655.1). Lineage (NCBI taxonomy): Eukaryota > Metazoa > Chordata > Amphibia > Caudata > Salamandridae > Triturus > Triturus cristatus. Next base: position 1,507,607,316 of record NC_140589.1, read on the forward strand.
GACCTGCCACGTAACCCTGGGGGATACAGTATACCAGTGGCTTCACAGGGTTTCAAATACCTCGGTATCTTTGTCACCCTGGACCCGATCTTATTCCACGAGTTCAACTTGCTCATGCCCTTGACCCGTCTTCAATCTGACGCCAAGCATTGGCAAACTCTCCACCTCACTCTCCTGGGATGGGCCGCACTTTTTAAAATGCTAGTGTTACCGCGTTTCCTCTTTGTACTGCAGAACTTCCCCAACGTGATCCCTGACACCTATTTTGCCGGTATAGAGACCTCAGTGCGAGAGCTACTATGGTAGGGACGTGCTCCACGCATAGCAATTAAAAAGATAAAAATGAGTTGGTACGATGGAGGTATTGTATTGCCGGATATAAAGCTATATTATCAAGCTTCTCAACTGATTGCAATCAATAAATGGGCGCACGGGGAACATGATGACCCGAACTTTCATACGGACCGTTGGCTCTTGGGGCGGGGTGGATACAACAGGGCACTTTACATGAATCCCCGCAAACTCTATTTCGACGCACGGACCTTGTTTAAAATGGGAAAAAGACCTGACCCTCTGTGTCCCCGGCGTTGTAACCTGCCGGGCACCTTTTTTCATGTATTGTGGGAGTGCCCCAAAGAGCGACAATACTGGGAAATGATCACGAATCAGATGGAGAGAGCGTGTGCTAAATCTCTGAAGGCCTCTCCCAGAAGTGTCTCCTCAACATGTGGGAAGCCACAGACCTCACTCAGGCTGAACAGACATGGGTCTCAATGGGGTGGTCGAGTGCAAAACGGAATATAGCGCAGAGGTGGGGGATGGGGACGGCCCCATGTTTGAGGGATTGGGCGGTGGACATGGACAAGGCAATGATTGCCGAGAAGGATGTGTTTATGCACAGAGGGTGCCCCAAGAAATGGGGCCATAAGTGGGGAGGTGGAATAGATATAGAGGCCATATCTGTGTATCCCCTACCTTCGAACTACAGCGTGACAGATGACAAATATTGGATGTCTCTGGGCTTGATGACGCACTCTCGCCCTAAACAGATGGACATGTCTGTTCTATTGTGCACCGCCGAGTGGGGTGGACGCCTGCTCTGTACAGTATTATGCCTAAATGTACGCCGCTTCATGACTGTGACGATCATTGTATTTCCGTGTGGATGTGGGGAATTGTGCTGTGAGCAAGGCACTCTCTATATGTTGCACTTTTAAAATCTTTATTGTGTACTTGAGAATTGTTCTATCCATGCCTTGTACCTTTTCTTTATTTGCTCAATAAAATTATTTTTTTTTTTTAAAAAGAAAGTGCCTTTTCCGCTCATATTCTGTTGAAAGAAGACCTGCTCTCTTAATTTGAGGCTGAACTAATTGAGAAATTCTGAAAAATCAAGGTAACGGTAACATACTTGGAATCTATAAGGAGATTCTGAGATCCCCTAGCTCAGGGAAAGTATTTCCTATCTCACAGGGGACGTCTGATACTGTGGTTCTGAGGTAGTTTAACCAAATATTAACCACTCAATCCCTGTCCTGCAAAACACTGGCTCAAACTCACTGAAACTGACTTTTTTCCTGCATCTGTTAGTCCAATCTTTGGCAATACCTCGTGATAAAAGACCCACCACAAACTCTTGTTACTGACCAGTGAAAATTAGCTGCCAATCCTTGTTTTTTTCAGGTGGAGAACATCACTGCAATTCTATCGGAAATGTGTTTTATTTAATGTTGCAACATTACTACGCTCGAAGTCGTCACTCGCTGAGGCATCTTTACATCACTCTTGAAAAACGTATTTCCAAATGTTTCTAATTATTCTTTGCTCGCCCCTTCGTGTAAAGTGTTGATGTTACATAATACTTGTTCAGCATGACAAATATTGGAGGTGTCAATAACAAGGGAGAGGGCCTTTAACAACTTGTACAGCCTGAGGCAGAGGGTTTGAGGTTATTAGAACAAAGGCTGCAGGGAGAAAGCTGAGTCATGGAGTAAGGAATTATTTTCAGACTAATCTTAAAAATCTGTCATATATTACAAATGGCAAACATGTCTTCTTCTGGTGCATTTTGTCTTTTTATTGATAGCTGTGAATGAATGGAGTAAAAGGAGTGGTTAGTGTTATTTTGCAGTGGCAAGAGTAAATGTTTCACAAATAATGACTTTTTTGCTGTCACAAAAAAGCAGCACTGACCACAGCAAAGAGTTTTGAAGTAAACTAGTGCACCACTGCAATATGCATGTGGTGATAATTAGAATGCCTGTGCAAATTGACACAACCTATACGATCTATGAAACCTATGTTTGTAAGCTGAGATAAGCCAGAAGAGCATTCAGAAAAAATTTAAGCCCTGATTATGAGATTGGCTTTCTGACCGCCTGAAAACTGCATCGGCCAGTAGCCAACAGCGCTGGCGGTCTTTAGACTGCCGTATTATGAGTTGACTGCGGGGTCCACAGTGTGGATGCGGTGGTGGGCAATGATTTTCCATATCTATCAATGCCTGTGTGTACATTTTGACTGCACATGTGCCAAATCTACACATATGAATGATACACCTGGAAAAATACCACCTACCCAGTGCTGGAGTCTGGCCCATATGTGGCCAGTCCAGGAATGGGTATATGGTACAAAAAGAACTCACCTGTAGATCGCCACAAACAAGGTTGTACTCTTCGGGGTGAAGATGCTGCTGTGAAGGAGGGAACTAGATAAAGGGATCCAGGTGAAACTCTGCCTGGAAGAACAGGAGAGGGGTGAGTATGCACCCCAAATCCTGCATTACTGCTAAGTCGAAGCTGGAGGTCGGACCACAGCAGTCGGCACATCAGAAAGCCAACTCGTAATACAGACGGCAGTGGAGCTCCTCGATACCGCCCTATGGCAGCTGCCTTTTCGCGACCACATCCCGTCAGTTGCGGTGGGCTAGCAGTGTTGGCTGTACAGCTGCGATCTTTGGAAAGGCAACCCACCCATCTCATAATATGGTGGTCAGACTGCCAAGCGTGTCGCAGTCGGACCTTCAGTATGCCGGTTCATGGACTGCCAAACTCATAATAAGTTCCATAGTATTAGGCACTTTTTAAAAATCATATTTTTAAATCATATTAAGAGATGAAGGTGGCATAGTGGAACATTAAGAAACTGGCTCTTTGTGTGCTTATAGTACAACTGTTTTAATGATATCCCTGGAACCAAAACAGAAACTCTTCTGTGGTAGTGAGTCTCAATTTGTGGTTTACTATTTTTTTTGCTACAATGCTTTTTCTGTCTGTTTTCTGTCGTAGAGGAACAGAAGTTCTAGGTGGATAGTTAAAAGGGGAGCTTGCCAGATGATGTTACAATTGTCTGTCAAACCCCAAGTCTTATTCAGCAGCCCTAGGTTTGGTTTGAAGTTCACATTTACTACTTAACTATGTCTTGTGCTACTGCGGCAATGCTGAGCTTGACTTTCTGCTGATTGAGCAACTTCTTGCCTGGGCACCAATGCGAATTGTTGCCCTGCTTATAGCTACACAGATGGTGCAGATGTTTCAGCAGGCGTGGAGGATTATATCTTTTGCCCTGAACTCCACAGTTTTAACTGTTTAGTCATATGAGAGTTGACTAGCAGTAAAGCTGTTGTATAAGTGCAAGGTTTGTTCTGCTGCTGGTGGAGCTGCTAGCTGTGAAAAAAAAGAGACATGGGCTCCCGCACCACTTCCAATATATTGACTAGTGAGTGTGCAGAACTGACAGCAATATGGGAGGCCAGAGAGCATGGACAAAGAGTAGCACAAGCAACGTAATTCACCCTTTGTAAGCCCCATAACATTTGTAGGAAAGACTCCTTGTCCCTCTATTAGATCCGTACATCCTCCTGTTTGGTGGGGTCAGGGAAAGGGCAAGAAGTAAAACCCAAAAATAGTAAAAATGGACTTCCAGAAAAAAACACAAAGGAATATCTGGCTGCCAGGACCGAGGAACAAAAATAGTAGCAAGGGGGGCGTGGCCAAGTAAGATGGTCGAACGGACGTGAGCCGTCTAAGCTCTGTCAGCCGCCTGCTGACATCTAGCACTTCCGCTGGTGCTACAAAGCTGTTTTTTGTTGAAACGAGGGCGCATCAATCGGGAGAGGAGGAGATCTAACAGCGGACCTCCGGCAATTGCGCAATCCCGTTGCACTCACCAGTTGGCTGCTCGCGCGTTGCGACCTAAGATGGCGCTGGCTCGCCCAGAGACCCGACAGTATCCAGGAGCCGGGAGTCAAGGGGAAGAGGCCCTTGATGTGCCCGCGACAGCCTGTGGAGGAGTTCTGGGCACCCCGGTAGCGTGATTATAACGCTATACTGCAGGAGTTATGAGCACTGGGGGGACTCTGGCCGAGTACCGCACCGACCCCGTGGGGTTGAGTAAGCTACAGGGGGCCCCCCAGGACTTGCCAATATTGGTTGCTGGCCATCAGAATGCAGGGGGACCACTGATCTGGTCACAGGGAGGCAGAAACAGCTTTCACATCGGCCTGCCTGACCCTAAGATGGAGGAGGTGCCTCCCCACATGAGAGACAATGTAGGCGGCTCCCCCGAGGCTGCTGAAAGAACAAGGGAAGAATACTGAGGCACTCTAAAAGGTCCTGGAAGGACTTGAGACACTCTAAGTTCGGTGAGTCACCGGAGCACACAGCCTATGCCTGACCCTAAGATGGCTGCCATGAGCTGCTCCCGTCTCGAGAAGTCCCACCAGCTCAGGCTCTAGAGAGGCTTGGGGTAAACATCGGGGCCACATCCTTACAAGCGCGTCTGCCCCTCAACATCGCCAAGAAGGATCCCCTGTTGACCGTAGGGACTGAGATCATCTGGTAGTGGAGAGTTACTGCATCTATGCCACCTAAAGAAACCTTCTCCAAGGTGTCAAATTACATTACACAGGCAGAGAAAAAAACAGACGGGCAAACAGGGGAGTGTCGACGCAGGGATGGCATTAACCAAGGAAGACCTGCTGGTGTCCCTGAAGGACTTAGGATGGAATTGCGCAACGAGCTAAAGGGGGATCTCCAGGCCTCAATGGACCAATTGAAGTTGGATTTGTCGGAAAAGGTGACTTCCCTGCAGCACGATGTGAACTCTGTTGGGTCACAGCTGCTAGAGACGGAGGAACGCTCGCATGACCTAGAAAAAAGAGTGACGGACACACACGATAAGGTACAGCGCTCGCACACCCACCTGCAAAAGGCCCTATTGAAAAATGAGGACCTAGAAAACAGGTCAAGAAGAGACAATATCCATATTAGAGACCTGGATGAAGGGACGGAAGGGCCTGACTTGGGGCCTTTGTGGAAAGGCTCTTCACGGAGATCCTCGGCGCCAAGCAAATGAAGATTAGGATTGAAAGAGTGCACAGGGGTGGACCCACTTCCTGTGGGGAGAAAAGGTGCACCAGAGATGTTTTAATGAAGCTCCATTCATTCAAAGTAAAGGAAGCCATATTAAAGGAGGCCAGAAAGAAAGAAGCAATCTCCTACCATGGGTTCCGCTGCTCACTCTACCAAGACTTGGCACAGGTGACCTTACAAAGATGACAATCCTTCAGGGCTCTCACAGACAAACTAAGAGACGAACATGTGAGATACTGATGGTCTTACCCCTTTGGGTTGGCCTTTGAATACCAGAATAAAACACGGCACTTCACAAAGTTAAGGGAAGGTCTAGAGATCCTCGGCCTCCCGATTCCGTAAGAGGATACATCAGGCCCAGCAGGAAGAGCAAGAGGGGCAATGCGATCAGGAGCGACATCGTGGTGAGAGGTCTCCAGAGGACGCTAAGCCAAGACTTGATCCACAAAGGAGAGGGTCGACTATCCAGCTACAGGTGGGGTTTGAGTCAGGGCCCGGCGACAGATGAGAGCTGTGCGGGCCACCTGAGATGGAGATGCGATGACCAGCTATACCCTTACGTGGCATGCTCTACTTTATCACTTAACTGGACATAAGGACAGCGACAATACGTATTTTACAATGTCATCGGGGTGACGGGTGAGGGCCAAGGCCACATCCGACTGCCCATAGCCTGGAACGATGTTAAAACAGAGTCCCAGGAGGCCCAATGTTCCAGGCCTAGTTATTTCTACATCATGGGTTAACTGTTCTAATAGTTGTTTTTTTTAAGGGGGGTGGCGGAGAAACAGAGGGGAAAGAATACTGGTGGTCATGCCTTGCTTCAACGTGATGTGCTTGAGGGGAAAGGGGGGAGAGCGAGAGATGGGGGTATGACTGGGGACACCATGGGCAGGAGAGTGGGGTAACACGGTCCTATGATTACAATCACTTTGTGGAATGTAAAGGGGCTGAACTCACCGTCCAAGAGACTGAAAATATGGAAATACTTAGTGGACCACCAGTTTGACATAGTGGCTCTTCAAGAGAAACACATTAAAAGGACGGAAGGACGGAAGAAATGAGACTCAGACATATAAGCTACTCGCTGATATATCGGTCATCTGCCAAAATAAAACATAATGGGGTGGCATTAATGTTCCATAATAGTACCCAATTTCAACCTGAGGGGATAAAGACGGACAGGTAGGGGCGGTAAAGCGGGCACTCAGAGGTAGGAAGGTCACCTTCATTTCGGCTTATGTCCCTGACGCAGACCAAGCAGCGTTTGTTCACACATTAGTAGATATGGTAGGAGGGTTTGCAGAGGGCCAGATAGTTTTGATTGGTGATTTCAACCTGACATGGCACTCATCGGATGATAGCACTCACCCCCACAGGGCGCCTGGAGGTAGCTTCCCTAACACTTTAAAGCACACGTTCCAAGATCTGGGACTTGAGGACGCCTGAAGAGTTCTCCATCGGACCACAAATGATTATACTTATTTCTCACACGCTCATCAATCCTGTTCTCGACTGTACTATATTTTCCTGTCCCAGGGGTTGCGGGGCTTTCTCCAAGACACCAAGATTCTCCCTATTGCTTTGTTGGATCATAGCCCTGTTACGGTGAGCCTACGCTGGGAGAGGGGTCGACAGGGTCCCTCTAGGTGGTACTTTCCGACCTCTCTGACATGAGACAGTGTACTCAGTGATGAGTTGAGGGTAGTAATTAGGGATTATTTTTTAATGAACGACCCGAGGGAGACATCTCCCCTAATCAACTGGGACGCCTTTAAAGCTGTTCTAAGGGGCAAATGCATCACAATGATGTCAGACCTGAACAAGCAGAGGACAAAGGAGCGGTTAAGCTAGAGGTGTCCTAGGCCCGGACAGAAAGCAAATACAAAAGGACCCCCACCAGAGTCCTGAGGCGCCAATTGAGTGCTCTGAAAGGGAAGCTAGGTGCAATATACACTAATGGAGCCAAATTTACCCTGCTGCAGCTTCGGCGCAATGTATATGCCCAGGGTAAAATGCTGGGCACACACTTGGTTCGACAGCTCTGGGAAAATGGGAACAGGAATACATTGGGGGCATTGATAAACGCGGCAAGGAACTAGTCCACGACAACCAGACTAAGGCTAATACTTTTGGTGATTTATACCAAGCCCTCTACAGAGCTACCCCCTAAGACATGGTAGCCCAGTCAGATTACTTGGCCCCTCTGGCACTTCCTCAGATTTCAGATGCCTGGAGAGAATAGCTGAAGGAACCAATAATGGGTGAGGAGGTAGGACAAGCTATCCTGGCCCTCAAGCCCCATAAGTCACCAGGGACTGATGGTCTAATGGCCCACTTATATAAAACCTATGTAACTGAGCTAACTCCACACCTCTATTTAACGACATAGCGAACGGGCAGGGACTGACTCCGTTCATGGCAGAGGCGTTACGGTGATAAAACCAGGGAAGAATCCCCAGCAATGCGCATCCTATAGACCAATAGCGTTACTCAATTTGGACGCCAAACATGATTCAGCAATCCTGGCGACCCGACTAGAAGACCTAATGCCTCACATTATCCACCCGGACCAATCCGGATTCATAAAAGGAAGACAAATGCACAATAAAATTCGGAGGACTTTGCACCTCATAGAAAAGGTATCCAAATTTAGGATCCCAGCAGTGTTGGTAGGGCTTGATGCAGAGAAAGCCTTCGATAGGGTTGATTGGCAGATCATGTTTCTCACCCTGGAACGCTTCGGATTCGGAGAAAGGTTCATTAAAATTATCAGAGCAAACTACGGAACTCTGTTTTCTAGAGTCCAGGTGAATGGAGTGAGCTTGAGCCCCTTTGGCCTTGGACGTGGCACGCGCCAGGGATGCCCTCTTTCCCCACTGCTGTTTGCCCTGAGCATCGAGCCACTGGCGGCCCAGCTCAGGGAGGCAGAAGAGATCCAGGGGATTAAGTTTGGGAGAGATGAGTATAAAGTCTTGTTGTTTGCTGACAACATACTCCTGACACTTACATCCCCCTGCTCCTCATTGCGCGCTCTTCAGGGGGAACTAAGGGATTTTGAGAAGGTCGCAGATTTCAGGGTTAATTGAACCAAATCTTCCATGCTGAATTTGACCTTTTCGGAGGGGGAACTGGTGTTATTTCAGGCTGAGTCCCCATTTGCGTGGCCCAAACATACATTAACATATTTAGGGATCCAGAACACCCCTCGCGTAGAAGGCCTGTTCAAAGCGAATTTCCTGCCTTTGCTGGCTCAGGTAGAACAGGAGCTGAAGAGGTGGAAACCGCTGTTTATTTCATGGCTAGGGAGGATAAACGCAGTTAAGATGACAATACTTCCCAAACTGCTGTACCTGTTCCAAGCGCTACCTACAGAACTGGAAAAGGACGTTTAACTGGGGGTGCGCTTCTTGGTTCCACGGTATATTTGGTAGGGGGGAGGGCCCGCCTTTCTTCCGAGTGCTAAGAAAATGGAGAGCCGAGGGAGGGATGACATTACCGTACTTCGGACTTTACTATAAGTAGGCACAGCTGAGAGTGATAATGGAATGGTCCATGGGGGAATCGGATAAACACTGGCTTCACATGGACCGAGCGATAGTCGGAAGAACAATCTGGGATGTCCTCTGGAAACCCCAAAAAGACAGACCTCTCAATGCCTACTTGAGCACCCCCACTCAAACCCCTCTCAGGATCTGGGATGAGATGACTCGTAGCCTGGGGTGGACCTCCTTCCCTTCCCCATACACTCCCATACACCTCAACCCAGAGTTTCCACCAGCACTGAAAGCAGCCCTGTTCAATGCTTGGAGGGAGGGTGGGTGCCTGGTGATTTCAGACCTGTTCCATAATTTTAATATTCGTACTTTCGAAAATTGTCAGCGTGACTTTTTACCAACGGAACTCTTCCACTACCTCCAATTGAAGCACTGGGCTCTTCATCCACCTGTTAGGGAGGCAGCTACCCAGGAGAAGTCCCCGATAGAATCCTTTGTGAGGAAGGCAGGCACCACAAAAGGGGTAATTTCTTACCTATATGGCCTTCTGGTGTCCACAACGATTACACCGAGCCCACGTTACACACACTTCTGGGAACAGACCCTGGGGAGAGAGGTAACACCTGGGGACTGGAAATATTTATGGACTGATCTCACGAAGCACAATCACCCGATAGATTTACGGGAGGCACACTACAAGACAATGTATGACTGGTATCTGTACCCTACTAAACTGAAAAGGATCTTTCCCCATACCTCAGACCTTTGTTGGAGGGGTTGCGGCCTACTTGGAGACTTTCGCCACATTTGGCGGGACTGCTCTTCCATTAAACCTTTCTGGGAGGAGATCCTGGCACAAATGAGAGAGATTCTTGGGTATCCGTTTCTGAATACGATAGCAACAACCCTTTTAGGATTAAGAGATGACGCTTTGGAGCACCAGACGAAGGCGGATAAGGCAATCATGTGGGTGGGGTTGGGGGCAGCCAAAAAGGCCATTGCAGATAATTGGAAAGAGAAAGGAGGTGCCTGTACTGGCACAATGGCACACACGACTGTGGAGAACAATCACAATGGAACAAATGGCAGACCTCTTTAGGGATGACTATAAAAACTTTTAGCATAAATGGGGTCCCTTGGTGTCATATCTCACGGAGGGTCTCCCATTGGTGGTCTGCCCTCCTATGCTGAGAGGCTTGCACCTGTTTCAGTTTTAGGGCACCCATGGGGTCCCCCGTGGAGCTATAGGCCAGCGTTGACAAGCGGGGTTCCTTGGTGGAGGCACACGGAGGGGGGTCTCATTTTTCACAAGAATCCAGTAGCGAAGAAGGACATGTTAGAATACTGCTTCTCCACCAAAGGGGAGGGAGGGGAGGGAAGAGGGGAGGGGGGTTTCAAGTTATGTTGTTGTATTTTATTTGCAGTGTAAGGCTGACAAAAGCGAGTGTATATAATTTGTCTCGAACCTTTAGAAGCTGTGTATTTGTTAGCCGCGGTGGGGAGGCAAGTGGGATAAAAGCTGAGGCCGCGTGCCTGTTTGTATGAAGCTGAAAAATATGTTCAATAAACAGATGTTGGACAAAAAAAAATAGTAGCAAGCGATCAATGATTGTGACAGCAATAATGGAATCAACACAGCATGATGAATGCATCACTGATTAATGGCTTCTTTATATATGATTCAAGCAGGAACTTACATCACAGGAAGGGACTCAACTTCATCTTGAATTAGCAACCTCAGGCAGTAATATCTGGACACACCACTATCTCGGCCATTTTATAAGGTTTGTTCATCCCCTTTCATCCAACACATGATGCCGACTAGGCACACAAAGAAGAAATTCAAGTTGGATGTTTTTCCTCTGATGCAGGGCTTTGCAGTCCTAATACTACTGTTCTTCACCGACGCGCCACACAAGTCACAGAGCACCACAAGGGGTGTTTTTGGATGAAGAACCTTCAGTACGATCTAGATGAAGTAGAATCTTTTATTGTGATGATAACTCTTGTTTGAAACATTTACTATTGTTGGATGAATTGCAACACATCTGTTTCCTTTTGTTACATCACATTCACTTCCCTCTTGCTACTATGTTTCTCCCAAATTTTGCTTCTTCTATATGGAACTTCTACTGAGTCTAATTATGAATGTCCTGCTACCCTGTTTCTTCTTCCCTGATGTCAGGGGAGGTGCCTTGCTCTTAATATCCATATTAATCTTCAAACTCATTCAAGAGCTAAAAGGTCGGTTTAAAAAAATGGATGTGGGCAAGTCATAAACTTCCCTTTCAAAGATAGTGTCTGCTAAATCCATGGTTTTTGCTCTGTTAAAAAATGGGGAACCTGCTGGGTTTCTATTGGCAGAGTCACCTCTGGCTCTACTGACGATAACCGTCGACCTAGTGGTCTGTCTCTCAAGGGATGGCTGGGTCACAGTGATGGCCATTCTGCCCATCTTGATGGTAGGACTACAGTCACTTATATTTGCTGACCATGCCCACCAAAGAAGACATGGGAATTAATTTATTATAGTTTTTAATATTAATATGATTTATTTAAAACACATTTTTTTAAACTCTTGGAGGGTGTAACACCCACCCTCTGTCATGGGATGCGAGGGAAATAGGGGTTTTGGGTGAGGTAGTGAATTAATATTCAGGTATTAATACATGGGTGTTCATTTATTTGAATGTATAATATCAATATTATTAGTTCAATTTTTTTTAAAGTCTTAGGGGTGAAACCCCCATCCTCTGGCATGGGATGTGAGAGAAATCGGAGTTTTGAGAGGGGGAGTGAATTAATACTCAGTTATTAATTTAAATACCTGGGCATTTATTTATTTTAATTTTAAATATGAATAATATATATATATTATATATATATATATATATATATATATATATATATATACATATATATATATATATACATATATATATTCAGTGAAAAAACCATAGGTTTCACACACGTTATAGTTAGCTGGACATTTCACTCGTAAAAAACCAATGAAATTTCCCCGTTATAGTTAGTTAAGCTAACTATAACTCGCGCGCCCGCAATGCACTGCTGATGACGTCACATATTACATCACTCATGACATGGTCAGTGACATCACTCATGACATCACTGATGACATCTCAAATGACATCACTGATGACATCACTGATGACATCATCCAGTGAATGTGTGTTTTTCTGAAAATTACATATGTTTTATATATGTATATCTCAAGGTCGATGGAAGAATAAATGAGTATATAAGTGTCTAAATGGATGATTTGTTTTTGAAAAATTGATTGTATTACTGACTGATTAAGTGTATCTTATTGAATACATGGCTAAGTGAGTAATGTTTAAATGTGTAAATACCTGTATCAGTCTCTCACTTTGTGTATAAGTGGCTGCATGGGTTGGTGAGCAGCTACATGAGTGTCTATATAGGTTATTAGTTGGTTTTTTGAGTATCAGTATGAGTGTCTGAGTGTCTGTATGGTTCAGTGGGGGGTATTACGTAGTGCATAAGTGCATGAATGAGTGACTCACTGTTTGTATGTGTTGAAGACAGCATATGTGCAGGACTGTATGGGTGGAAGAGTGTGTGTATGGGTGTGTTAGTGAGTGAATGGCTGTCTCAATAGTGTCTTTATGAGTAACTACATATGTTTTTAACTAGTATATGTGACTATTGTTGTATATAAGTGAGTGTATGTGAGAGTGAGAGATTGAAAGAGTTCCTGTATGAATAAGTATGTGTTTCTATAAGTGATTGTTTAAAAGACTAAGTATGTGTAAGTTTCCATAGAAGTAAGTGTGGTGGTGTGTGTATAACTGTATATGCAAATAAATGTATGTTTGATTCTTTATTAGCATGAGTAACTATGTGTGTGAGTAACTCTATGGATGAGAGGCATTGTGTTACAGGATGTATAGGTGTATGAGTACATATGATGTGTGAGTACACGAATGAGTGACTGTACAGGACTGTTGGTGAATGAGTGGATGTTTATGTGGATCTTAGAATTATTGAAGAGGTTGTTGTAATTGGTATTGGTGTGTCCATTTTTTTGAAAATTTCAGTCTCTATTTTTGAATGTGTGTATCAAAGGTTATATTAGGGTGAGAGGAGGTCTGCTACTCCATCACATGGATGATGTCATCAGTGATGTCATCAGTGATGTCATTTGAGATGTCATCAGTAATGTCATGAGTGATGTCACTGACCATGTCATGAGTGATGTAATATGTGACGTCATCAGCAGTGCATTGCGGGCGCGCGAGTTATAGTTAGCTTAACTAACTGTAACGGGGAAATTTCATTGTTTTTTTATGAGTGAAATGTCCAGCTAACTATAACGTGTGTGAAACCTATGGTTTTTTCACTGAATTTGCAAGGTTTTTTAAATGATAATTCCTAACTATAACATGTGTGAAACCTATGGTTTTTTCAGTGAATTTGCAAGGTTTTTTAAATGCTAATCCCTAACTATAACATGTGTGAAACCTATGGTTTTTTCAGTGAATTTGCAAGGTTTTTTAAATGCTAATTTCTAACTATAACGTGTGTGAAACCCATGGTTTTTTCAGTGAATTTGTATGGTTTTTTAAATGCTAATTCTTACCTATAACATATGTGATTCCCATATTTTTTTTTATTGTTTTTGTATGATTTTTTTATTATAAATTCTTATCTTAAATGTGTTTTTTTTTTAAAAAAAACAAGTTTTTAAAAAACTTTTTATTCTCTTAAAACACTATGTTTTTTTAAAAAAAAATATGCAATATATCAAGTTTTCTCTTTTTTTTTTTACCAAACAGGTAAGATATATTAGTATAACATAGAAAATACTTTTTTTTTTTTTTTTAGTGCACGTACGGTAAGCGTACGGTAAGCGTACGGTTTACGCAATGTCCGTATTTTATCTACTCTGTTTGCGTATAGTTACGCAATTTGCGAAGCCGCGCGTATTGTGCGTGGGGCGCGTAGGCGTGTACGCTACACGCGCACGTTACGCGGAAGTGTTGTGGAGTGACTGTTTTGCGCATGCGTGCGAGCGCGTGTCTTTTTTACGCGCATGCGCACTTTTACCGTAAGCGCACCGTAAGCGCACCGTAAGCGTAACGTAAGCGTAACGTACGCGCACGGTGGGTCATGTGATCATGAAACACAACTTTTGATTGGTTGAAACTACTTTCAGTTCTAGAACTCTCCTACACCACACCCATTCCCCTCATTTCTGCTTGTGATCCCTTAGGAGAAGGAGCTGACTTGTCTTTGTGATACGATGGCAGACCAGCACTCTTCTGCTGAGAGTGAGGCTAGCAGCACCACCATCAGGCAGAGAAAGAGGAAACAGAAGAGCTCTTTCATATGGGAGTATTTCAGTTTTCCAGAGGGTGAGAAAAAAGTCAATGCTGCCTTGGTGACTTGCAAGCTGTGCCAGCGTGTACTTTCGCGAGGTAATCCCAACAAGAAGTATTCCTTTGGGAATCACACTATGTTGAGACACCTTGAGGATGTGCATCCTAGGACACATGCACGACATACTAGGGGCAACCCTTCAGTAAGTCGAGCAAGCACATCCACAGCAGCTCAGCCGAGTCCTTCTTCGGAAGCTCAGCTGAGCCCTTCATCTGTGGGGGCACAATCACCTTTTTCAGAACCTCTGGAAACGAACCCTCGGTTTGGTAGGGTTACTATGCGGTGTTCATTTTGCCATGATCTAATTGTTCATAGGGAGACCAGTGTTTCCCTCATTAACAACAAAATAGATCAGCACAAATGTCCAACCAGCTAATGTTCCCATACTTCCTTTCCTCTGTCCCTGCATGAACACAACGGCTCTTTTAAGATCGAACCTTACCTCTCAACTTTTTTGTATTTTTTCTTTAAAACTTTTTTTTTTTTTTTTTACCGTACGCGTACGGTAAGCGTATTTTTTTTTTTTTTTTTTTAAAAACACTAAAAATCAATTACCACATCTCAAGATCCTTGAGGAATTAATAACTAAATACTAAAAATCTTTTTGAGATAAAGTGGAAGAAAGAGACCTTCTAATTTCTCAGTTACCTGTCCCATCCAACAATTTAATTTTTAATTAAAATGTAATTGAAATTACTTGAAAAAATGGTTGTTTTTTTTTGAAAATTTTCTTTCACAATCTGAAAAAAAAGAAAAAAGTATTAATATTTAATAAATCAATATATTACACAGTACACGTATTTACATATTTTTCCCCAAAAATCTTTTGCCTTTTTTTGCTGTTTTCAGAATATATTGTATTTCACTATAAATTGTGAAAGCAATTGCATTCATCATTTAACAGCGGGCAAAAAAAAAATAACAATCTCAAAGATTGTATAAAAAAAGCCCAGAATCTCTTTTAACTTAAACATAACATTATAGAAATGCATAATATTCTAAAAAAATATCAACTAATATCAATACTTATTTCTTTAAAATACCGTCTGACATTTTTGTTTCAGAAGTATAATCACAAGAATATATCTCAAATAACTCCACAATACATCTGGTTCCATTTCCTTTAGGCCAAATAGTAATTTTAAAATTCTTTTTTGATTAAATTTCCAATGGTAATCCAATAAAATTCTAAAGTTTAAATTGTACAGATCTCACCGATTCTCTGTAACATTTTGGTTTCCGAAAGATTAATTAATAATTAAATAAGTCCACAATACAATTGTTTACCTTTCCTCATGGCCAAATAGTAATTTTAAAAATGTTTTTTGAATAAATTTCCAATGGCAATCCAATAACATTCAAAAATTTAAATTGTGCAGATGTTACCGATTTTGTCTAAATTTTTGGTTTTCCAAGGTTTCATTAAAAATTTAAAAAGTCCACATTACAATTGGTTACCTTTCCATTAGGCCAAATGATAATTTGAAAAATCATTTTTTTAGAAAATTCCAATGGTAATCCAATAAAATGGTAAAATTGTTTTGTACACATCTTGCCAAGTCTCTCTAAAATTTAGGTTTCAGGAAGATTAGATAGGAATTTGCTAAATCAAAAGGCAAACGTTGCTTGAAAATCAATTGGGAATCATTACACAGTGTCCAGCCTATTTCACATTTAAGATAAACTGTGTAATGTCCAGAAGTAACAGTAGGTCCTTCATGGAAAATTATTGCAACTGTTACAAAAGTTTTTCCTGAAATTGATAATTGCTGTCCTGTAAACTTCTTTATTAAAGTATCCAATTTTGAACCATCAGCTTTACATCGTTGCATCATTAAAATTACATATTGTCCGTATTCCTTTAAAATTAACATTGAAAACATTTCAGATTGACACTCACTGCATTCCATGTTATGATTAGCATCTTTAACTAATTTAGCAAAAGTGACTGTTTTACTTTCTGGCAATGTTAAATAAATAAACCTTTCAGAATCAACATTAGAGCCACATGTATTGTAACAGTTTTCACAACTATGTTCCCATTTATAAGAGAGACCAAACAAATTTTCAATGGGAACCCCTTCTTCTTCCAGTACCTGAAGAAAAAACATCAAGAATTCCTGTGCGTCTTGCTGTACATTTTGAGAAAACTGTGTTCGTCCTGAACATACATCTAAAAGTTTTCTAATTTCAGTAGCACTTTCTATTTGAGTTTTATCATTACTCAGCTTTTGAAAAAGGAGACTCAAGTCATAACAGAATCTTTTTCTCTGATTTACTATTATCTGCTCTTGCACACTTTCCAGATAAAATGCAACATTCAGCACTACATTAGCGTAGCAGTTGACACCAGAGCTATTTTCAAAATGACATCCTACAACCTCTTCTTCATTTTCCTTTTTCTTTTTGCTTGCAATTACATCACTCCTCTTTTTTTTCCTCCTCTCTACATCTTCATTACAGATATTCTCATTTCTCCTTTTACGAGAAACTACACGTTTCTCCAACACAGGATACTGACCTAAATGAGGAGCATAGGTTCTTCTTAATCTATTATACTCCTTTACACAATTTGTATCAGCACTAACTTTTGAGTCATCAAAGTCTATCATGAATAAACAAGATAATGTTTTCACTCGTGACAAAGCTACATAAGCCATACCTTCTTTGAACACAGTTGAACCAATGTTCACAAAAGCACAATCTACAGTCAATCCTTGAGACTTGTGAATAGTTACAGCATATGCTAGCGAAAACGGAAACTGCTTCCTACGTACATATAAGTCTTTCACAAGCATGAAACGAACTGAACAACGACAAATGTCTTTAACTTCTTCTATCTGATCAAATTTTATTTTTAAACATTCAATTCCATCTTTTTTCTGATAATTAATAAAACCCACAACTCTTCCCATAGCTCCATTAACTAAACCTTTTTCAACATCCAAATTTCTCCTTAAAAATACTCTACAGTTCATGCAAACATATAGATTTTTTTCTAATCCAGCTGTTTTGGAAATGTTCTTCTCTAGTGAATCCAATTTATTTTTCAGTGTGCCTGTTAATGTGATAGTAATTCTTCCATCCTCAATTTTGTCCACTGCTTCCAATTTCCTGATATCTTCCTTTTCCAATTTTAAAAGCTCCTCATTGAATATTGAGCATTCACGTAGAGTTGGCATTAAGCAGATGACACTTTTCTTTTCTACAATGTTCTTGTATATCTTCTCTGCAACTATTTCTTCCTTTGGAAATAAATTATGTAGCAGCCGACTCTGTAATGCTTTTTTGCCAACTTCTGTGAGTAGTCCAATTCTGATATCTTTCAGAATACTTCCATATTCTTCATTGTTTGCTTGCCTCATATTAGTAGTAAGTTCCTTGTACTCAAAGAAGGACCAAATATTTGCATTACCGATGCTTCCCAATGACTTCTTTGTGTCTTCATGTGTCACAGTATTAAACACTGGTTGTCCTTTAACTGGAGTAAGTTGTAGAAGATCCCCAAAAACTATGACATGTTTTCCACCAAATAACACGTCATAGTCTGTCCTTAGAATTTGCTGCATTCTTAAATGCACAAAGGCAAGCATTAAGTTTGATACCATGCTCACCTCATCAATAATGAGAACTTGCTTCTTCTTCAATACTCTTGAAACTTCCAAGCATGCTTGTCCAGTTAGCTTGTTGTATTGTATTTTGTTCTCATGCTCCACTGGTAACATTAGCAAACGATGTAAGGTGATTCCTTTTATGTTATAGGCTGCTAACCCAGTTGGAGCAGTAACCACACAAGACAAAGTAGAATCCGTTTTTTGCTGTAGGTAGCTTCTGATGACTTTTATTAGGAAACTTTTTCCAGTTCCAGCTTGTCCACTTACATACATCCTGATTGGATGAAATGATGTGCATGAGCACTCTTTTTTTTCATGTAGAAATCTGTGATCAATTTTGCTTCTGATCTCTTCATAAATTTGTTGCTGCTCTTCATTCAGTTGTCTTTCCAAATTTTGTAAGTCTATAAATTCTTCTTGAGCTTGATTCATAGCCGTTTCCACTTCATTCATGGCTATTGATGCTTCATTTTCAACGATTGGTTGTCCTAGGGGATCTTGACTGAGTGTTTCTGAACTTTGGCTGTCTTGAGAACTGTCTCTAGCTACTTCAGCTGCAATTGTAGTTTCCTGTTCAATTTCTTCATTTAACATTTGCAGATAAGTTGAGAATGTACTGCATTGTATGCTGTCTTTGCAAGCATTAAAAGAATCTTCATAGCTTTGAAATTCTCCCAGTAGTTCATCCTCTGTACGCCATGGTTTAAACAGCTGTAAAAGAGCCAAGTAGTAAAATTCCTTTTTGTCAGTAGTGTCGCAACTCAGCTTCCTGTGATTTATCAAACTTCCTTTTGTTTGCTTCACCAAACATCCTTCCTCACCAATGACTTTATATTTTCCATTGTTGATGTCTTCTGCGGCTTTCCTTGAATAAATGTAGTTCTGCAGCACTTCATAGAGACACATGTTCTCCAGATGATGACTTCTTTTTGGATAATATGTGTCCAACATGTTTGATTTCAAAATATCTGTACTTTCTGGGTCATTCTCGGCCAAATATTCAATTTCTCCAACAGATTTCAGTACCCGATTTCTTATTGCTGCAAGGCCTAAACTTGCCCAAATTATTCTTCTTGATTTCGAGTAGAGACTTGCAGAAGATAACCTATCTGAACATTCGTAGGATCCAATTTCTCGATGCGATAACATCTTTAAACTGAAACTGTACAGCTTCTTACTGACAGTCTTCTCGTGAGAAATCTCTTCCCACATTTCTTTCAATTCAGTTTTTTCAGATTTAGTAATGTAAGACGTTACATATCGAGCAACAGCAATGGAATTGTCAGCTACATACTGTATATCCATGTTAGCATTCCACATGGATAAAATGACTGGGTTGTAGTCATTTATATTTTTTGATTCTTCTTTTCTTTTTAGGTTGTAGGTATTCTTAGGTGATTTTCTTGTGATAGTATGTCTCACAGATGACATAAAACTGTTTACTCTTCCATTTGAAAGAACAGGTCTAGGAAATCCAAATCGACATTTAGTGTAGTATTTTTCTTTGCTCTTGTATTTCCGTCGACAGTATTTTCCACACCGATGACTTTGGGAACGTAAAACTTGCTCCTTTAACTTTTTCTCTTCTGTGCTTTTTGGTATAGCACATGTTGCATATTCTTCAATGTAAGATAACACTGCTTCATCAGTATCTGTTCCAAACTTTGGGGCATCCTTGATCCACAACAGCATATGAATATGAGGAGCACCTTCTTGCCTGGTACTCTTTTCTCCAAAAGAAATCCACTACTTCTCCTAGAGGTGGATTTTTTTTATTGCAGATGAAGGACATCATAGCCTCAAATCTATGATTGAAATATCTGCAAACATTAACCGGATCCAATGAGCACAGTTCTCCTGCTGTCTTGTATTCGATGTTTTTAATGTTTGAATTTGCCTCTCGTAGAAAATCCAGTAAATCATCCCAAGCGTACTCAGCACAGCTTAGGGTAAGGAACCATGTTGGTGTTCCTAAATTCCGTAACATGCATTTTAATTCACCATGGCGTCGGTACCAATATTAATTTGTCCCACGCTGACAAGCCATCAGATTGATCAGTTGTGTTTCCAAATGATCATCTCGGTGCTGCACTTTCTCCATAAAATCCTTAGCAGACACATTTTGTAAATGTACTCCACTTTTTAAAATGTGATTTACTGCATAAGATAGTGCAGACAAGTCGCTTTCAAATAAAAGATGGAACAAATAAGGAATACTTTGTCGAAATCTGGGATCTTCAGCATATAGTCTTGTAGTCCGATACTCAGAAGCTGGAATCTGTTCTGGACGTTCATCGTATCGTCCTCCTTTTCCTTTAGGAAACAGCTGGGGAAAACATCGAGCTTCCAAGCTCTCCTCCCATACACTCACGGGAGTTCCTTTTGCTTTCTTCATCTGAAACAGATCAATATTGTCTCCCATAACTTCTTTTGAATGAAGAGGATGTATGCTAAAATGTTCATAAATTTCTTCTTCCTTTGACTTGTCCACTTTTTCAATTTGTCCAGTTGATGTTTCTGTGTCTTCTTGTAAATCTTCTTCTTCTTCGTCTATATAAATTGATTCATACCATTTGTTATTCCTTTTCAAATACAAATTTGCTCTTTGTACTTTCCGTACATCTACCAGCTCCTGCCAAATCTTCTTATTCTTTGTAGGTACACCATTAACCAGAATAACTAATGGTTCAGTTTCCAAAGTATCCGCATCAATAGTTTCCATATTTTTTTTCAAATCCAAGGGCAAATACACCACTCTACCTTTTAAACCTCTCAGTAAATCTGAAGGAGGTAATTTACCAGTTTTGGGCTCCATACGTACTATGGTCTGGAACGGATGAACACATTGAATAAGTATAGACTCATATGTATTTAATTCAGAAAGTTCAGCAGGAATAGCATCCAATTCTAAATTATTATGTACAGCTCTGGTCGGCATTCTATTTTCCTCTAACTTGTTGTAACAGTATTTACAAATACGCTGATCTTCACCCAATTCAAAACAATTTTCTAGAAATATATATGTGGCAAAATCTTTCCACTTATAATTATCTTCATTTTCACTCTTTCCGTAGAGATCAACATTCCTAGTTTGTTTTCTATAATGAGTTCTGCGGCAACAAATACAAGTAATATTTGGTCTTTCATTAGAGATTTTTTCAAATTTTGTTATGTGATCATTAAATGTCTTACTTACAGAGGGTTCTACATTCTCTTCCACTTCTTCCTCATTTACTGTGTCCTTTTCTGCACTGTTTTGTTCAGGACCAAAGTAACAAAACTGAATTTCATCAACAACCTTCTCTACATCTGATACCGATCCATGGAACAGAGCCCTATTCAATTCATCTAACTTTATTGCTGGACTTTTTGCAAAATACAACCGTCTCACAAACTTTCTCATTTCAGTATGATGAACAGCCAGCATCCTAAAATGATGGAAAACACTATTACACACTTTTCTAGATAGACAAGCCAGAGAATGACCCTGCAAACCAGTATTCTCTCTCACTCTGCATGGATCTAGACTTTGAAGCACCTTAATCTTCTGTTTTACACTTTTTTTACTATATTCTCTTAGAAACTCACGAAATTTATCAATAGATTCCTGACGCACAGTGCAAATACTACTACAATTCCAAGTGTACACTGGGGCTTTAGGACGTCTCCCCATAGCCTCATCCGCCATCACTTGTACCTCATCTCTTGGAACCATTATCTCCTTCTCCATTATGCAACCATTTTTCACTTCATAAGCACGACCTCTGGTGTCAACTGCATGCAGCAAACTATTACTTTGAAAATAACTCTCTTCATTAAAAAAAGGTTCACTACTTGAACTATGCATCCATTTTCCTAAAAACACTTTACAAAAGTTTGTTCTGTTCACTACTCTTTTCCTTTTGCTTTGTGATTTCAGTACATTAACCATTTTATCTAATGTACGCATCCTATTCAAAATTAAAATGAATAGTTTCCTTTTTAATTCTAATGCCTTTGCTGCAATGGCTTCAATTTCTTTTTTTCTCTTGTAATATTTTGCCTTTTGCTTATATTTCTTCACATCCTTTATCAAATTGGACATAACTCTTCTCTGAAACATTTTTCTACGTATCTCTTTAAACGCTGTTTTTCTGTTTAAGTTAATCTTTATTGTTGCAGAAGGTATATTTGCATTAACTAAATTCTCAATTTTTTCCTGTTTTTTTCTATTGAAAACATTCTTTCCAGTACACACATTTTGTACATTTTTCCTTTTTTTGAAGATGTTCTTTAAAAAATCTTTTGTCTGCTTACCAGAAGATTTGTTCTTTTTCCCAACATGAGCATCTCCAACTAACTTAGGTCCTCCAGTTGTCTTCAAATATAGGTTTTTTTTGTGGTCTTTCTTTAGTCTGGATTTTGTAGGCATCTTAAATTTTGTTCACTGCTCTTCAGCAATACCTGAAAAAAACTAAAAAAAACAACCTTTATTTTATTTAAATATATTACTAAATTTTTTATGATCTTTTCAAATCTTAAAATACTATGTACCCCTTTCCTACAAGTGAAAATCACAATAACACCATCACAAATTAAATATCTAAAAACAATTCCTGTGTGCACACAGAGTCATGGTTTGAAATTAGGCAGAAAACGAAATTTCTTTGCCAATTGCAAAGCATACTTTCTACTACTTTTTTGGCAAGTGATAAGTACTTTTACAGTCTGACACATTTTGAATCCACTTTTCAGATTCTGAAAACAGCACATGTCCAAACAGCTTTTTCAGACCAGCAACATGTGTAACCTGGGTGACTGACTACACTCCAGCAAGGGCAACCAGCCTTAGTGATGCTGAATGTATTTGCATTACTGATTAAAACCTCAAACCCCACTCGGTTGTGAATACTGTGCTTGATTCCACAGGATAAGCAGCTGGTTGTGTGCTAAGAGTCTGCTTCTGCATAAAAAAATAACACCCCCTTTCCATCTAATGCAAATGTAAAATCACCAGAGCAATACCAAACAGCTTTCTCTGACCAGCAACATGTGTAACCTGGGTGACTGACAACACTCCAGCAAGGGCAACCAGCGTTAGTGATGCTGAATATATTTGCATTACTAAGTGCAACCTCAAACCCCACTCGGATGTGAATACTGTGCATGATTCCACAGGATAAGCAGCTGGGTGTGTGCAAAGAGTCTGCTTCTGCATAAAAAAATAGCTCCCCCTTTCCATCTATTGCAAATGTAAAATCACCAGAGCAATACCAAACACCTTTCTGAGACCAGCAACATGTGTAACCTGGGTGACTGACTACACTCCAGCAAGGGCAACCAGCCTTACTGATGCTGAATGTATTTGCATTACTGACTGAAACCTCAAACCCCACTCGGTTGTCATTACTATGCATGATTCCACAGGATAAGCAGCTGGCTGTGTGCTAAGAGTCTGCTTCTGCACAAAAAAATGGCTCCCCCTTTACATCTAATGCAAATGTAAATTCACCAAAGCAATACGCAATAAATCTCTGCCTGTAATTCCTATTTGCACACAGAGTCATGTTTCCATATTAGTCACAAAACGAAATTTCTTTGCCAATTTGAAAGCACACTTACTACTTTTTTTTTTGGCAAGTGATAAACACTTTTACAGACTGACATATTTTGAATCCACTTTTCAGATTCTTAAAAAAGCACATGTCCAAACTGCTTTTTCAGACCAGCACCATGTGTAACCTGGGTGACTGACTACACTCCAGCAAGGGCAACCAGCCTTAGTGATGCTGAATGTATTTGCATTACTGACTGAAACCTCAAACCCCACTCGGTTGTGAATACTGTGCATGATTCCACAGGATAAGCAGCTGGGTGTGTGCTAAGAGTCTGCTTCTGCACAAAAAAATTGCTCCCCCTTTCCATCTAATGCAAATGTAAAATCACCAGAGCAATACGCAATAAATCTCTGCCTGTAATTCCTATTTGCACACAGAGTCATGTTTTCACATTAGTCACAAAACGAAATTTCTTTGCCAATTTGAAAGTACACTTACTACTCTTTTTTTTGGCAAGTGATAAACACTTTTACAGACTGACACATTATGAATCCACTTTTCAGATTCTGATAAAAGCACATGTCCAAACTGCTTTTTCAGACCAGCACCATGTGTAACCTGGGTGACTGACTACACTCCAGCAAGGGCAACCAGCCTTAGTGATGCTGAATGTATTTGCATTACTGACTGAAACCTCAAACCCCACTCGGTTGTGAATACTGTGCATGATTCCACAGGATAAGCAGCTGGGTGTGTGCTAAGAGTCTGCTTCTGCACAAAAAAATGGCTCCCCCTTTCCATCTAATGCAAATGTAAAATCACCAGAGCAATACGCAATAAATCTCTGCCTGTAATTCCTATTTACACACAGAGTCATGTTTTCACATTAGTCACAAAACGAAATTTCTTTGCCAATTTGAAAGCACACTTACTACTCTTTTTTTTGGCAAGTGATAAACACTTTTACAGACTGACACATTATGAATCCACTTTTCAGATTCTGATAAAAGCACATGTCCAAACTGCTTTTTAAGACCAGCACCATGTGTAACCTGGGTGACTGACTACACTCCAGCAAGGGCAACCAGCCTTAGTGATGCTGAATGTATTTGCATTACTGACTGAAACCTCAAACCCCACTCGGTTGTGAATACTATCCATGATTCCACAGGATAACCAGCTGGCTGTGTGCTAAGAGTCTGCTTCTGCACAAAAAATGGCTCCCCCTTTCCATCTAATACAAATGTAAAATCACCACAGCAATACGCAATAAATCTCTGCCTGTAATTCCTATTTACACACAGAGTCATGTTTTCACATTAGTCACAAAACGAAATTTCTTTGCCAATTTGAAAGCACACTTACTACTCTTTTTTTTGGCAAGTGATAAACACTTTTACAGACTGACACATTATGAATCCACTTTTCAGATTCTGATAAAAGCACATGTCCAAACTGCTTTTTCAGACCAGCACCATGTGTAACCTGGGTGACTGACTACACTCCAGCAAGGGCAACCAGCCTTAGTGATGCTGAATGTATTTGCATTACTGACTGAAACCTCAAACCCCACTCGGTTGTAAATACTATGCATGATTCCACAGGATAAGCAGCTGCCTGTGTACTAAGAGTCTGCTTCTGCACAAAAAAATACCTCCCCTTTCCATCTAATACAAATGTAAAATCACCAGAGCAATACGCAATAAATCTCTGCCTGTAATTCCTATTTGCACACAGAGTCATGTTTTCACAATAGTCACAAAAAGAAATTTCTTTGCCAATTTGAAAGCACACTTACTACTCTTTTTTTTGGCAAGTGATAAACACTTTTACAGACTGACACATTTTGAATCCACTTTTCAGATTCTGATAAAAGCACATGTCCAAACTGCTTTTTAAGACCAGCACCATGTGTAACCTGGGTGACTGACTACACTCCAGCAAGGGCAACCAGCCTTAGTGATGCTGAATGTATTTGCATTACTGACTGAAACCTCAAACCCCACTCGGTTGTGAATACTGTGCATGATTCCACAGGATAAGCAGCTGGGTGTGTGCTAAGAGTCTGCTTCTGCACAAAAAAATGGCTCCCCCTTTCCATCTAATGCAAATGTAAAATCACCAGAGCAATACGCAATAAATCTCTGCCTGTAATTCCTATTTACACACAGAGTCATGTTTTCACATTAGTCACAAAACGAAATTTCTTTGCCAATTTGAAAGCACACTTACTACTCTTTTTTTTGGCAAGTGATAAACACTTTTACAGACTGACACATTATGAATCCACTTTTCAGATTCTGATAAAAGCACATGTCCAAACTGCTTTTTAAGACCAGCACCATGTGTAACCTGGGTGACTGACTACACTCCAGCAAGGGCAACCAGCCTTAGTGATGCTGAATGTATTTGCATTACTGACTGAAACCTCAAACCCCACTCGGTTGTGAATACTATGCATGATTCCACAGGATAAGCAGCTGGCTGTGTGCTAAGAGTCTGCTTCTGCATACAAAAAAATGGCTCCCCCTTTACATCTAATGCAAATGTAAAATCACCAGAGCAATACGCAATAAATCTCTGCCTGTAATTCCTATTTGCACACAGAGTCATGTTTTCATATTAGTCACAAAACGAAATTTCTTTGCCAATTTGAAAGCACACTTACTACTCCTTTTTTTTGGCAAGTGATAAACACTTTTACAGACTGACACATTTTGAATCCACTTTTCAGATTCTGATAAAAGCACATGTCCAAACTGCTTTTTAAGACCAGCACCATGTGTAACCTGGGTGACTGACTACACTCCAGCAAGGGCAACCAGCCTTAGTGATGCTGAATGTATTTGCATTACTGACTGAAACCTCAAACCCCACTCGGTTGTGAATACTATCCATGATTCCACAGGATAAGCAGCTGGCTGTGTGCTAAGAGTCTGCTTCTGCATACAAAAAAATGGCTCCCCTTTACATCTAATGCAAATGTAAAATCACCAGAGCAATACGCAATAAATCTCTGCCTGTAATTCCTATTTGCACACAGAGTCATGTTTTCATATTAGTCACAAAACGAAATTTCTTTGCCAATTTGAAAGCACACTTACTACTCTTTTTTTTGGCAAGTGATAAACACTTTTACAGACTGACACATTTTGAATCCACTTTTCAGATTCTGAAAACAGCACATGTCCAAACTGCTTTTTGAAACCAGCACCATGTGTAACCTGGGTGACTGACTACACTCCAGCAAGGGCAACCAGCCTTAGTGATGCTGAATGTATTTGCATTACTAACTGAAACCTCAAACCCCACTCGGTTGTGAATACTATCCATGATTCCACAGGATAACCAGCTGCCTGTGTACTAAGAGTCTGCTTCTGCATAAAAAAAACCTCCCCCTTTCCATCTAATGCAAATCTAAAATCACCAGAGCAATACCAAACAGCTTTCTGAGACCAGCAACATGTGTAACCTGGGTGACTCACTACACTCCAGCAAGGGCAACCAGCCTCACTGATGCTGAATGTATTTGCATTACTGAGTGCAACCTCAAACCCTTAAAGTATTCCTTATTTTTACCAGTACACCTTAAATTTTCGTGAAAACATAGTCCATATTATTTTACATGTTCCTCACATTTAAATTTCTCCCAAAACAGAAAATAATAAACACAACTTCAACAAAAGGAATTCCAATTCTATTATTAATTTCTTAATTTACCATATACATCCCCTCTCAAACTCTAAACTCACCTTTAAAATTAGTTAATTGTAAAAGAAATGTGGCACTCAAACAGCAGATTATCAGAGCCAGGATCTCTGTTCTGTTCACCTCTCTCCTCTCAGCAGAACCAGATAATGGCAAACTTTCCCTCTCTTTTTCCACACATATACATGTTAATTTCAAATCTCAGTGCTTCCCCCTTTTTTTCAAATGTAATCACACATTTCTATTGGTTGAAAACCAACCCTTTTCCAAAAGTACCCTTCCCCCAACTTGACTTCTGCCTAGTACCCTTCCCCCAACTTGACTTCTGCCTGCTACCATAGCAACAGCTCATGGAACACTGCTGTGTGGAGTTAGGTCAGAAGTTCGCCACACAATGTTTCATTTCCAAAGAGCAGGAGTGCTTGACTTTTCAAACCTAACAGCAAATCCATAGTACTGTTCTTTGGTAACACATTTTTCTGTACCAATACAAAACATGCTTCTATAAATTTACACATACAGCCTAGTTTTTATTCTAGAATGGTGTGAAACAGCCAATCAGTTCTTTTTTTTATAAAAAAAATATGTATGCCTCCATTTCCAAACTGTCTTTCATTTCTTTTTACCATTCTACTGAATTACACCTCCTGAGTGCATCCAGTTCTCCTTTGAAGATGTTCACAGTGTGGATTGTAGGGCACAGCTATGTCTTCTGGAGTGAAAAGTATGCAGAGAAAACAGATATGGTGAGAGACCTTGCTTTGCCAAATGTAGACATTAAATGGATTGGTCAGAGAGGGTTAAAGTGGCACCAATTGATGCCATTGGTGAAATCCTTCATGCAAATCCAACACCCTGACCTCATAATAGTGCACTGTGGTGGCAATGACCTAGGCACTTTGACTGGGGTAGGTCTGGAAATGCTTATGAAGGAGACCTTTGCACAACTGTTTTCACTTTTCCCTAAAACTGCCTTTGTGTTTTCTAACATATGCCAAAGGCAAAAATGGAACTGGTCCAATCATTTTTGTCCACTGATTGACAAAGCAAGAAAGCACGTCAACAAATCTGTTTCTGCTTTCCTCCGTGACTATGGTATGGGTTCCATTTACCACAACAACTTGCGTTACGACATGCAAGACATTTATAGAGGAGATGGTGTACACTTCACTGATGAAGGGAACAGAGTCTTCCTCTTGAACCTTAGACTCTGCATCGGTACTTACTTGTAGGTACCAATAAAAAAATCACTTCATAAACACAACGGCTCTTTTTAGAGCCCCCTAATATCTAAACACTTAAATCTGCATTTCATTTCATTTTTTTTTTTTTTTTTACCGTACGCGTACGGTGAGCTTACCGTACGCGTACCCCGCGATTTTTTTAAAAATCAATAAATGTTTTCTTTGTACTTTTCTGTCCTTCTTTGACCCCCTTACAAATGTTAGGGGGTCTGTAACTCTCTTCCTTGCCCCCTTTTCAAGTTATCACCCTTTTTTTTCTGAGTGAAATACACAAAATGGCGGCCGCCGCTTCCTGGTTTCGACCGATTCGAATGTTTACTAAGATCTAAGAGCCAATCAGAATCGCGCTCGCGCACGTCACCGTACGCGTACGGTAAGCGCACCGTAAGCGCAACGTAAGCTGGCTCAGATATATATATTGATTTAAAGGCTATTTTCTCAGAATCTACTGAACAGATTTACACCAAACCTACAAAAGGCACTTCCTTGACCTGAGGACTACCTCTCTGCCAAATTTCAAGTAATTCTGTTCAGCCGTTCGGGCTGTAGCTGTGTCTAAAGGTCCTATGGAAAAATGCATGGGAAAACACGTTTTGGGACCCCCCTTTTATCTCAGCCCCCGCTTGACGAATCCCCCCGAGACTTTCAGGGTAGGAGCGGAGCGTAGCGCCCCACCTATTTTGAAAATTTCGCGAGGATTCGTCGACCGGCGC
Source organism: Triturus cristatus (assembly GCF_964204655.1). Classification (NCBI taxonomy): domain Eukaryota; kingdom Metazoa; phylum Chordata; class Amphibia; order Caudata; family Salamandridae; genus Triturus; species Triturus cristatus. The sequence goes on from NC_140589.1 coordinate 1,507,636,422, forward strand.
CAAAGTTATTCCAAATAGAATGTTGCGGATTTCCTATGGAAACAGGGTCCTAACTATAACTACCTACTGGCGACCGCCAGTAGGTAATATATATATATAACTAATACCCACCCTATGGCTCTTGATGCATTTTGAGGCATGAGCCTCAGAGTTTCTTTTGAAAAGGCAGACTGATGCATATGAAGCAAATTTGGCCCAATAAGACTGAAAGTAGTCTGGCGTTCCTTTTCTTCCTGTTTAGGGGGGACATCGGCTTTCAGTTTGGGATGATCTATTGTTATTGAAAGAGGACCAATTACATAAATGTAGTCCCTGTCTGCAGGGGCACAGCGAGCAAAAACAGTGGACTAGGATGCAACCTAAAAAAAATATCTGCAACTGAGATTGATGCCAACATCCCACCCATCTATCTTTTTTTTTTCTAAAGTGAAATATCCAATACATGATGAAGCATATTTTACATATCATGCAGTCTTCCAAAGGTAACCGATGTAGGCTGTGGAGTATAAGATTTATGTGGTTAGATGCTTGGCCCTACAACACGGAAGCTGCAGAACGAAGGAGAGAGTTGTAGGGTTCAGCATGCCTTCAGTATCTGAAAAAACTAAGGCTTGGATTAGTTCTCTGAAATCTTCCTGTGTTATACCGTTTTTGACATTTGTGAGAAGATGCAGTTGGTAGAGAGTAGATATTTTGATGTGTGGTACAAATGACAACTTGGAGCCCATAAGGAATTATATAGATTTTGATAGGGGTACTAAAGGCGGACACCACCCAGAGGAGTTATGTTTGTAAACTATGCTTGATCCTTGAGTGAGATATGAAGCATTGTAATATTATTTTCCTCTGTTTGAGCTTAAAGAAGATGCAGCCCATTAAAGATTGGCATTTCCCCAGAAAAGTAATCTCTTAGAGATGGACATCCCCTGCCAGATCTTTTTCTCCATAAAGGAGGATGAATAATCTGTCATATGGCTCTTATGAGTCCAGTTGTTTTATTTACATGCTCAAAAGGGTCATGATTAAGAAAACACCTCCAAGTTATTCACATGCACAAGTAGGGTCTCTCATCTAGATAATTAATGGCCTTTTTGAGTAATCCGCTGATGGGTTACTCCAGCAACAAGTATGATAGATAGCTCTTACACCTAATTATAAGTACATTATATCCTATGGCTTGTAACAAAGTGGGACAGGATATCTGTCATATTTGTGATGTAGTACCCACCCACCAACCTCTAAATCAGGCCCTAAATGTTGTCCAATAGGGATTTCTCTAAATGAAAGCTGTGAACAATGTTATGGCCTTTGCAATAATACCCAAACCAGTTGCCAGTGGGGAGAGTAAGACTTCTAACCCAGCATGGCTGAACCTGCAGAGGGATCAAGTAGTATGAGAAGCCACAGCTAACATTGTCTACCACATGGAGAGTCTCCATGCTGCATATTTGTCTGAAGCAGAGGATAGCTACATAGTTGATAATATTTTTGGAGGTCAATGGTATCTGGAGATTAAAGGTGTCTCATTTCATGATACGGCATGGTGGAATGATTTATGTGCAATTTGTGGGATAAGTCTTTCTAAAATCTATGTGAATGCTGGTGATTTTATCTTGTAAGCATTGGTTCATTTTGGATTCATCATTTGTAGAGTGAGAGATGCATAAACCAACAGAGGGTTTAAGGAATGTATTTATCTGACAAAATTGTTCTGGAACAGGGACAAGTGATCTTGGTTAGGTGTTGATACGATAAAGCTGTGTGTTGATTTAAGCTGTATTTGCTTTTATTGTAACTTTGATGCAATTCTTGTGACTGATTTTTTCTACCTTTCCAACAAGGATTTTATGGTGATTTGAGCCTTGCATGTAACAAGGAGCCATTTCTTTTAATGTTATCTTAATAGGTACAACAGTGCTGATAATCTGATTTCCACAAGTGTGAACATTTTTCACAATTTGATACTAGTCTCATAATTTAGATTTTTTGGGAAACTGAACTGATGTACTAGAACAAGGGAATAGCCAGAAAAAAACTTCCCTAATTTTCAAACACATCCTAAACGGCAGAGAGTGAGTGATTAAAGCGAGCAAGCATGGCACTCATTTGGTTGCTGCACCAAGGTAATATTGAAAGTAGTGGGGTCAAAATAATGCCTTTTACACCTTGGTTCTTAATGAATGTAGTAATACACCCATCCATCTATCTTTTGCTACCCTTCCTTCTCTCCATGCAGCCTTCCTTCTCTTCAGACAAAGCCTTTGTATAGAGTGATGTTCCTCAAATGGTAGTCTCCAGCCTGCAGCACCCAAGACCCACAACAGAGACACTACGAAGTGTGTGCTTTCTGTACTTGCCTATCATAAGCCACATTGAAGAGTAATTAGGGAAAAGACAAAAGGCTGGACTCACTTAAGGGGCCACTTTCTCCTTGAACAAAATAGAGTACAGTCCCACTTTTCACCCCCGCCATCTGCCCAATGGCAGTGCTACCAGGATACTAATCAGGAGTCCCTCTAAACAAAATGCCTAATCAAATTTCTATAGGAGTCTTCTCTCCTTTCTCACCACTTTAGAAAACTCAACGGTGGCAAATTTGGTCTGTCACCTTGGCAGGCAACGGACAAGCCAATCAAGTCATTTATAAATAATAGCCTACAACAAATTACTTTTAAACTGACAACATGCTAATCAAAATCAACAACATTTACCCCCCCACAGGAGATTAAAAGCATGAAGATTGTCCATTCATAACACTTTAAAATAATTAGCTTCGGAGCAAACAATGGACACATAAATAAATACATCAGTTTAGTCTGCAGTGATTTTAACACCCTACCTGCCCACAGAATTACTAGTTAGGAGTTCACTAAAGAAGAAATTGGTTGGGACATCCCAAAGGCCAACATAAATTTGAGCGAAACCTCCAAGATAGGAGCCCAGTTCACAACATTGATAACTGTGAGAGGACTCTGCACCTTCGATGGACACGTTAAGTCAGATACACCATCACCTGCTTCTTTTAAGGCCAACAACCGATTCAGCCCCATTCACTACATACATAATACATGGAAGCATTAACCACTGTGAATGATATGTAAGAACATCCTAGAATAGAAAGTGAAAATGATCCACTTGTTGCATCCCTAATGCTGCGCAGCTTAAAACAGGCCCCCGTACACAGAAAATCTTGTGTCCCTGGCAGAGTTAGTCCTGAAATTATACCATAAGGCTATAAGACGGTGACCAAAATCTATGAGACTCTTGCCCATGTAATCAAAAACATGTTTTAATGTTTTACATACAGTACAATGTCCTACTAGATGTCAAAGTGCAGGAATAAGTCATGGTATTCCAGAATTTACAATCACAAATCTTGATAAATTTCAAAGCGACCAAGAGACATACTGCTAGTAAAACCAGCACAAATCAACATGACTGGTTAGATGCAGAATACTATTTAAAAGACGAGCACTGCTCTATTGGAAGCACCAATACAGTGGTATGGAAGCATGAAAGCCCTCAAAACCATTAGTAAGGACTGCAAGAGCAAGATAAAACATAGAAAGAAGCAGGCCAGTGACAAATCTTGGGATAAAGTGATTAAGCCATAAAGGATACAAATACCAGGAAACTCTGGGAGCTGGTGTTTTGGGAATGCAAAGGCCACCCAATGATCCTAAATCTAGGAGTGGGAACGAGTGAATGGATTTGCCATAGTAGAGCCCAAAGGAGGAGGGATAGCCCTGAAACCATCATGCATGTTAAAAAATGGAGTGCACACTGAACAGTCGCAAATTACAATCTATAAGCCAAATATATACCGGGACACCAAGCAACAGCAAGAACTGATCCTGAATCTTAATCCTGGGCCCTAGATTCCAGCACCAAATAGGTTACAGATGCTATCCTAAGCAAAAGATCAAATAAGGCACCTGGTCCAGACAATGTGCAAATATGGATAATGCACAAAAATCGCTAGAGTGACTCAGTCAATTAGAAAGAAGGGCCTTTGTATAATCAGATGGTCAGGTTTATTGGTCTTTTATAGTTAGAAAAGATATTTATGATACTTAGGAGTCAAAAAGAATGGTGACAAACCACAAATCATATCATGCAAAAATGGCTCAGTGACCAGGGCAAAGTATAGTGCATAATTAACAAGGATAAAAACACCATATTCCTTCAGGTGTAGACAAGTAAATAGCACTACCATTATCAAAAGAAACACAGTAGTAATCTGTTTAGATTGAGCATCGACATTTACACCCCTAATCAGTGGATTAACACAGGCCCTACGAACCCCCACCGTGCGTGGGACCCCAAGCTCCAGGGGTCCCCTCAGCACAGTACTCTGGCCAGAGAGCTCATGATTGAGTCCGGGGGGGGCCCCTCCATGTGACTTGCAAGGGGGGCCCTCAAGTTTCGTTACACCAGTGCCCCTAATGTATGCTGGAGCACTGGTCATCATAAGGATGATGTCGCCATGCCAATTTAAAGCAACATGATTCTACTTTGGAAAAGAATAAGCCACACAAGCCAAATGCTGTCTTAATAGCCACAAAGCCATATGTTATATAAGTTTGGTTCTGCATCAGAGGCACCACATTAGGGGTGTCAATACTGATCACAAATATATCATCAACATCTATCTGCAGAAAGCGGCTATTTCTCCCACTATTTGAGAGGTTCAGCAGCAGATCCTGGAAAGAACTTTGCTGTTGAACAGAGACATAGTCTATATTTTTCAGTGTGGTAATTCATGAGTATTACAGCTAAAACCTATTAATGATCCCCTAATAGCACCTGTGGGCGCTGCAAACTTATTTGCATGCCTTTTATGTCTTTTCATGCTGATTCTGTGTTTAAAGCTTTGGTATTATCGACTTTCACACTGATTTGTGGTTCATATTTGTTAAAGCTTTTGTAAAATTGACTCTCATTATGATTGTAAGTACTCTTTTTATGTGATTGTTGTGGGCTTTTAGCTCAAACACTAATCATATTATTGCAAGCACTACATCGACCTAACCACTACATTGCTAGGTAAATCTAGGTAAGTAGATGTGAGATTAAGAATAGTAAACTTGCGCCTCCCATGACTATGTAGTGTTAGGTGATGTCATATTGGATGATACCACCGATCTCAGTGTAGGCACATACAGCTCTAACTTACTGTGTGCTACTGCATTTATCTGCTTGAGGCAGTTCACATATTTGCTGCACAAAAAGGGGCAAATTAGCATCATCCATCCATTTAAAACCTTAATAAATATAATAACTTATATTTAATTCGACGTTCATTGAAAGACCATGTTAATTTTTATATTATGTCAAGTATTGGCCAATATTCCTACTCAAACAGTCTCTCAAATGCATCCTTTGGCACTTATCTTCAAATATATTTCCTGCTTGAAAGGGGTCAGTAAATCCCTTCCAGTTCTGACGATTGATATTTGTCAAAGGTGCTTAAAATGCACCATTTGCTACTTATTTTCACAAATACAAAATATTTTGAATACAAATTCCTCAAACCACATAATTGTGTCTAAACATATCAAATTTTGTGCTTAGTTTCCCCAACAGTTCGTTCTACACCAGCCATGGGCATGTAAGAGAGACAGAATTTGTGTTGTGTATCACACTGTTTTTAAACTTAGAATGTATTTAGTTTCTAGGTTGTGTTGGGCCTAAAGCACTGTTGCCAGATGGAATAAGAGGGAGTTTTTCTATTTATCAGGAAAAATGCAACACTGAGCTGACTCTGCTCTGTGGAGTTGGGTTGCAAAACGGCCTGTGGTTCTCTTGTCTTTACCCATCACCCCATTTGTTACCATCCAGGTGAAGCATACACATAGGAATGGAATGTCCTATATTTAGCACACTGAATGCCAGGAATAGTGGCTGTTTGAGATGGTCTGTGTTTCATCACATTAAAATGGCTAACTCATCGGCTGTTTAGATGCACTGGAACTATGGGGCTCTTTAGGATGTATGTGGGCCTGACACCAACAGCATGTCGGTGTTGGTCCCACCAACGTCCGAAGCAGCGGTCAGACCACCTCATTAAAATGCGGTCGATCTGACCGCATGTTTGTGAGAAAGACCGATGCATTTCCAATAGGCTCAAGGAGCCCGTCAGTCCTGCAGTCAGATTGGAATTCCTGGCCTCTGCTATGAGGCCAGGGAGGCACCACAGGTTCCCCCACAAACATCCATGCCCCATTTGGCAGGTACCATGAGGTGCCTGCCACAGGGTGCAGGGATGTTTAAAAACATGTTTTCTGTCATTGGGGCTTGTGCTATGGCCCTTTTTCGGGACAAAGAACAACCCTCAATTCCAAAAGGCATTTTTCGGACAGCCTCTATGGCAGTCGGATCCTAGTTAGGTGGTCGGGACTGCTGACTACCTGACAGATAGTCCCTTTACCACAACGATGCTGGTCGGACCGGCATCAGAATTAGGGCCTATGTATCGACACAGGTTGGGTCAGGCACTGTAAAGAAGAACCCCCTGGGGTTGTTAATGTTTTCTTTTGAAAACATTATATTCACAACTAGTTGGACTTCTTAATCTCCACACTTTGCCCCCTTCATTAGCTTAATTTTCAATCTCACCATTACCACAGTGGTGATTTCCATTTGCTGAGATTGTCCTTTTTTCTCTGGTGGAATCAGTGGCCCTCATTACATGTAAGGTAGCTCCTAATATCCATGTGTAGGAAGTAATGGTACAATGCACTTTTAGTACTGGCTAAATTACCCCACGGATGGCCCTCACTGACCATCTCTGCTTAAATACTGCAAAAGCAGGTCCAAATCATTTGCATGGGGTTGTAAGCCATGCCGATGACCACTACTCCTCAGTGATGTTATTTCCTTCAGGAATATAGAGCCAGCAGAGGCAGGGGCAGACCACTCATATTCAGACTAGAGTTTTGTTGGTATAAATCTGTGTGTTGTCTGCCACTGTTGGGTAATGCTGAGGTTGTATTAGGCCTCCTGAAGGAATCTGTTTAGTAAGTGGAAGAAGGCCTGGCTGGACTTTCACTGAGAGAACTACACAGTCACTGAATTATCCTTTTGTGAATTCGGACATGCTTTTTGGCAGGATGTGCACTGTCTGGCGGGGAAAAACAATGTTCCAATTTACTTCACAAACAAATAATATTTGTTTAACTAATCCTTTTAAATCCAAATGTATTAGTTAATGAGAAGACTTTTGACCATGAAGGTCATCATTTTGTAAAAAAGGTGAAAAATTACTTACGGGTAGATGTACTCTCACAGTGGTTGCAGATAGAGGTGGCAAACTGTGCACTGACTTTTCACAACCGGTATTTGTTTTTGCAAAGTGCCTTGTGTACTAGTAGGTTGCTTCACAAAATAGCCAGTAGCAGGGGGTCATGAGCAGAATGACCTGCCTAATAAATATTGATTATATTACAGTTTGCGACCCCTTGTGATTTGCTATAAATACAGTGATGGTGGCCTAGAAGGGACAGCAGACAACCAACTCTGTTTTTTATCTCTGAAAAAGAAAACTTTTTTGTAATTAAAGCAACCCATGCTTCTTTAATGAAATGGTGCTCCGTAAATAAAAAACTTTCATTACGATTCCTAAATTGGGAGAGGTGTCAAAAAGATCCTTTCCCATTTGTGATTCAGTTGCCACCTCAGTAACTGTTCAATGGTTTGCAAGTAGAAATGTGGTTGCAAACCAATAATACATTGCATACCAAATTGTAATTTGAAAGAAATTCCTGATTTATGCCCTTACCCAATATGGATTTGATATGGATCTTTTTCAAATCACATAATTAGGTTTGTACATAAAAAATAAGCAATTTTGCAGGTGCAAAACTTGTGATTTTGCTAATTGCAGGGTTTACCATAACACAACTACTTTGTACATCTGACCGTTTACCTCTCCTCACATATGCTTGTGTGGGTGAAGATATAGATATTGGCATTATTTGGTAAATTTTCTGAGTTGGCCGGTATTACTGATTAGGGAATAATTGTGGTACTGTGCACAAATTAGTATTATACATCTTAAACAAATTTTGTAATCTCCTGCTGGCTTTTCCCACACAGATTTCGTTACACAATTTATGTCAAATCATGTGTGAGGAAAAATGCAAGACTCCAAGGGGCATATTTACATTGCGAGCGTGGAGTTTGCCTCCTTGGATTAAAATAATGCTCCGCCACTTCTGAAATGCAGAGCTGCACCATAGTTACAACAATATGGTGTAGCTGCTGCTGATCAGAGCATATAAGTTCTCCCTACTTCCACGGACAGAGTAAATCCACAGTCGCACGCACATACACTCATCATACACTAGGGCCCATCACACTGAAATTCATACTATTACTCTATCCACACTGAATATAGGAGAGTAACCTAAACCAATCTGCATCTAAAGCGAGGTCAATGCGACCATAAAGAATTTGTCCTGAGTCATGATTTTAAACATAGGAAAAAAACATTTGAAACTCAATAAATGACAAAGAAATAACCACCCGACACTGATATTCAAACAAAGATCATTTTATCTAAATTAGTTCAATGAAAGTCAATCAATAGCAAGATCATTATTCTCATAATTACCTATTCTAGCTAAATGGGTCAGGACAGGTCTCTCAGTAAAGTCTCCCGAGTCGCCGTCCTCTCGATCAGCATCGATCCTCACGAGCATAGGTTCAGGAAGAAGTGGCCCCAGACCCTCTCTAGTCTAACATTATTTATAATAAAACTAGCAAAATAAAAGTAACAAACAAACTCTGAACGTCCGTTGAGCCGCTGAGCTAAGCGAGCAGGAAAGGATGTTGTCTGGCAACATTTAAAAATCTCTGCTCAGAAAAAATCACAAAAATAAAAACACGGAAGAAGGAAACTCGAGTTTGCAAGCGATACATTCATGAATGCTCTTCCTTGGTACTATAGCGAAGCCACGGCAGGTTTATCTTAGTTCATTGTGGCTTTATTCTTTTCCAAGGGCAATTGGAAGCATGCCCGGAGCTGCTGTCCTCACGGAAACTTTTAAATCAGACAGAGGCTGTGGTCAGGTGACTTCCAACCATGTTCAGCAAGGCCTCTCGTCAAAACTCAATCACTCGAGTGCAGGCTGCAAATAGCGGCCATCTTGATTTAGGCCAAAACGGACCATCTTAATTAAAAGAAACACAAAACAACGTTACCACATCATAATGATTATACAGTGTTAATCCCCACTAATACCCTTATGTGTATGTAATTATCTAGCCGTCTGCAACACAAAGAAGCATTAAAACACGTTATTTTAAAAACGTAAACACGAAACAAATAGCACTTTTGCAACACTCATTTAATTAATTTGCTCACCAATTTAGTTCACGTATTAATTAAGCAACATAAATGCATTCCCACGTGCAATTTCTCTCATTAGTAATGTTGGTTAGTCAAGACTTTTAAACAAAACTAATAATTAGTAATTATAAATCAGTAATTTTAATCATAACATATAGGCAAATCTGGAGCTAAAAACTCAATAAATTTTCAACAGAAAACTCTGCTCCAGCAATCCCCCCTTTGGTGATATATTATCACCACAAAAACCAACCCCAAAAAAAAAATGTAGTCCCAATTTTTAGGAGAATTTGAAAATGTCTTTTATGACACAACATCAAACACCAGACTCCCTCTCATCATCCCTCTTCGACTCCAAGTAAACACTCTCCCTCAATTCTTCTAATTCTATTTCTTGTGGGTCTCTCTTTGACCTCTTTTGTTTCTTTTCAGCATTTCCTCTAATTATTCTCTTTTTCCCTCCCCTGTTTTTACAACACAAACACCCCAATTTTAATATCAATAAAGCAACAATTACACAAGTCAATGGAAATAATATTTTACCAATAATGGTACTACCTATCTTAGCAATAAAACTCTTAACAGCAACTATCTTATTAGCTATTTTAGTCCAAATACTTTCAGCTTCCAGTGGTACTAATTCTTCATGCAAATCAGTAATATGTTTGATATAGACCTTCAGATCTTTGCTTTCATCAGGAATGTAAGTGCAGCAATGTTGAACTTTCAGCATTCCACAGACTCCACCCTCCTTGGCCAATAGAATATCAAGGGCAAGTCGATTTTGCATAGACATGGCACGTACGGCAATCATCTCCGTATTTACCAAAAGAAACCCTCCAGCGGTACTTGTCGATAAGCGATCCACCACTGTTGACAGTTTCCGAATTCCATATGCATTTAAAGAAATTCCCACTGCTGGAATTAAAGCTCCAAAAATATCACCTACAATTTCTGACCAAGTTTCTCTCTTAAAACGTGTTAGTAGATTAATGTGTTCTACATCTTCTATCCTATCTATATGAAAAATCTTTGGAAAGACCAGGCCAACATAACACGTGCCATACCAATGGTCAGGTAACCTGTAATAAGCCTTGTTCCCACAAACATAATACACTCCCGGGAAAACTGGATCTTCTCCACCTTGAAACCCCATCCTGTTGCAATGAAGTATGTATCATGACACTCACTAGTCCCAACAAAATACCTATCATATTGGGATTTCTTTCTGGTAATGCATAGTTTACCCTTCTGTGGTGCATCTAAAGCCAAAGTTGGACTGGCCCCATTCCTCAATTCCTTTCCCATCTCAATATCCCAAATTGTCTCACTCATTTTATATTTCCCTGCCTTTTCATGCATGCTCATTCTCCTTTCCTCTACCATGTCTAGGAAAGCCTTCTCTTCTTCTTTCAAACTGCAAGTTAAGTTGTTTCTAAAAATGTAATCTAATGTTAATTCTTCTTTCTCAATAAAAATCTCACCAAAAATGTTAGCTTCTTTAGCTGGATTCAGCTTTTTGTTCGTAGGCAATTGCCCAAAAATATTATCTTTGTTAGACGTTTCATAATCTATTTTCCCTAGTAAATAAAAGACACTACTTAGCACACTACATGAAATTCCATACGTAGCTGGTAAATGGTGATAAGTAACACCTTCTGAAATGGATGCAGGTAATTGCATACAGACGTAGCAATCCCTAACTTCCATTGTCTTCACGTATTCGTACAACAACTTTGAAAAAACATTGCTAGAAAAATCATTAATTGACCTATCTTTATGTATGTAAATGTTACTAATTCTAGTTGGAACTACTTTCTGTGAATTCTTCTCTATGTTAGTCACATTTTCAGTATGTATTCCAAAAGTGTCTATTGTAACTCTAAAAGTAACTAATAAAGCTAGTACACCCCATAACAGCATTAATAATCCAGTACAGCAGCAGCACATTCTACACCATCTTTTCAAGAAGGCACATCTACTTTGATTATTTTCCGTGTTAGCCATTTTACTACTTTGGCAGTGTCTTTTGTCTTAGCCTCTTCTACTCCACTACTGAAACACTAGAACACTAGATTACTTCAAACAGCTAATTTCAGACTTTCTTCTTTTCACTTTTCTCCAAGTGACTCCTTTAGTTCACTCAATTTGGATTTTCATCACTTTTCACTTCTTCTTCAGCAACATCGAATTGTATCAGATCTTCAACAACATCCTGAGCATCCGACTCTTCTCCAATGTCAGTCAAGATAACTTTCAGGATTCCAACAGTTTTCTCCTCAACCACTTCACGTATGGTCCCCTCTGGATTTCCTTGACTCTCTGCCTCTTCACCTTCAGACAGTGCCACGTACGTCCATTTCGGTGACCTATACTTCTGGTTAGGTTTTCTGATTCTTTTGATCTCCTCTGGTTCTTTTGAGACCTTTTGTTTATCACTCTTTGCTTGATTCTGACTAGACACTTCGTCATGTCAGTCTGTACCTCAGTCTCTTTATTCTGTTAGGCCAAAGATCTCCTCTTACAACCCTCTTTGGTCTCACTTCTTTATTATTTCTTTCTCCAATCCAAGTTCTCTTTCTCAGAACTCGACCCTCTGATTTCTCATTTTCACTCTCATCTGATTCTGTCTCATTTGCCTCTTGTTCTTCAACAATTTTCTTTCGCTCCACAGTCTTTTCCACCACTGTTTGAGATTTCCCTATTTCTGTCCCTCCTCGGGTCTCCAACACGCAATCTTCTTGCTGTCTACTTGTCCCTTCACCTAGCTTATCAGGAATGTTCCCTACACCTCCTCGGGGGTCTTCCGCAATCTGTCCCTCTCTATCTTCTTCTGACCCTGCTTCTTCAGGTGTAACCTCAAGTGGATTTTCAACCTCCTCATCTGATTCAGGTGTAGTCTCTGTGGAATTGCTCTTTTCTCTTCTTTCTTCTCCACTGCTTGTTGGAACTTCAGGCACTCTTACAGAATCCGATCTCTCCTCTGAGACTCTCAATGTTTCTCTTGAAGCCTCCCTTGGAAAGAAAAAAGAATCACCTGACTCCCTTTCTCCTTCACCCCTTTCAGGATTCTTTTTTCTTCTCACTGGTTCATTTTCTGCATCATCACTGGAATCCGACTCTTCAAAATACTCTTTACCAGTCCCATCCTTTGGATTCGGAACTCTCAGAGTATGACTTGCATGCACCCAGTTTTTCACACCAGCACACTTTACTGCAGTCGTTGTAGTCAGAATAACTTGTCTCGGCCTTCCCCACCTTGGAACCAAGCAATTTCTTCTTCTGTGCACCTTAATCCTCACCCAGTCCCCTGGACTCAGATCATGGGCTTGCTTCTTCTCAAGTGTGGTAGCGTCTTCTCCAACCTGGTGAAACACAGAATGAACTGCGTCAGCCAGGCCTTTACAGTAATCCAAAATCATGTCATCAGTTATTGTCATCAACTTGTTGACAGGCACAAATGCATGTCTCATCGCACGTCCCATTAATATTTAGTGTGGACTCAACCCTGTGGTTCTATCTGGAGTAGACCTAATAGTCATCAGCACTAGAGGCAAGACATCAGGCCATTTCATTCCAGTGGCTAAACACATCTTACCAATTCGGTTTTTGATTGTGCCATTCATCTGCTCAACAACACCAGAAGCCTCTGGTCTGTATGCACAATGTAGCTTCTGCTGTATGCTTAATGCTTCACAAATCAAACCCATGAGTTCATTGTAGAAGTGTCCACCTCTGTCAGACTCAATTGTCACTGGAAACCCATACCTAGGAATCAACTCTCTTAACAGTAACTTTGCCACTGTTATTCCATCATTTCTCCTAGTCGGATAGGCTTCCACCCATCTTGAGAACAAACAGACTACCACTAGAACATACCTCAATCTTACTCCTTTCAAAGGCGAAGCTTCCATAACTTCTGAAACCTTGCACACCGCATATGCTGCACTCAGCACACCATCATCAGTCCTTAGACATGATCCATCCACAAACAGCACATGATCACTCTCAGGAAACGGCAAATCTCTTATGTCTGGTCTTGGTTTTGTGCAGTAGTCAAGCACATCCAAACAATCATGATCAACATCATCTCCCACATTCACATTGTCAGCATCTGGTAACAACGTTGCTGGATTCGCATTCACACATCTCTCAAGAGTCACATTTGATGCTCCCAAAATGATTTTCTCATATTTAGTCAGCCGACTATGTGACATGTACTGAGTCCTGCTTCTTGTCAAAAGAATTGCCACATCATGAGGTACAAATACCCTTACAGGATATCCCATTATTATACCCTCACTCTGTTCCAAGCTTCTGCATGTAGCAGCTACTGCTTTCAGACAACCTGGCAAACCCACAGCTACGGGGTCAAGTGTCGATGAGAAGTACACCTTCTCAGTTGTCCATGCTTCTGGATTAACACTGAAAGTGCACATCCATTTCTCTCACTACAATACAACTCAAACTCTTTCTCATAGTCTGGCATTCCCAAAGCAGGAGCCTCACACATCCTACTCTTCAACTCCTCAAATGCTGCCATTTGTTCTCCATCCAGTTCCAATGGGTCTCTCACCTCACTTTTAGTCAATTTAATCAGTGGCTTTGCTATCAGGGAGAAATTACTTATCCACTGATGACAATAACCCACCATCCCCAGAAACATCCTCACTTCTCTCTGGGTCATCGGGGCTCTCATTCCTCTGATAATTTTGATCCTGTCATCGGTCACCTTTCTCAGACCCTTTTCAATATTATGTCCAAGATAATGCATCACTTTCTTGCAAAATTGCAATTTGGCTGGAGATACCTTTAACCCTCCATCTGCCAGATTTCGATGCCACAAGTAGGTCATCGATGTACTGCACTAGTACTGAGCTTTCAGGCATGATCAAACTCTCCAATGATTTTTTCAACAATTGATTGAATATCGAAGGACTCTCTGTATACCCCTGTGGGATACGACACCATGCTAAAATACGCTGTCCAAACCGAAATGCAAAAATCGGCTGGCTGTCATGATGCAATGGAATTGAAAAGAAAGCATGACACAAATCAATCACTGTGTACCACTCAGCATCATGAGGAATCTGATACAAAATCACTGAAGGATTTGGCACAATGGGACAACATGCCACCACAATTTGGTTAACCTTTCTCAAATCTTGTACAATCCTGAACTTTCCATTAGGTTTCTTTAGCCCCATTATCTGTGAATTACACGGGCTACTCAGTAACTCTCTCAAAACACCCTGTTGAATCATCTTGTCAATTATAGGAGTTATTCCCTCAATTATCTCTGGTGTCAATCTGTACTGAGGAATATTAGGATAAACAATCCCCTCTTTCACTGAAATCTTCACTGGATCTACATTATTCATCAATCCCACATCTTCTCCAGTAAAATCCCAAACCGCTGTTTTTACTGTGTGTCTTAACTCCTGAGGCAAGTCATCTGGGTTAAACACTGCATATGTACCAACAATCTCACTCTCTCTATTATCTAGAGTCATCCGGTACAAAACATCCTCATCTGGTGTTTCAAAAGCTATTCCATCCGGAGTACAAAAAATTGTGCAGTTCATCTTACACAATAAGTCCCTACCTAACAAGTTCACTGGACTAGTGTCACAGACTACAAACCTGTGCACATCTGAAAATTTCCCTATTCTTACCCTTACTGGTTCGGTAAGACGAGTCTTAATCTGTGTATTGGCTACACCAACCACTTGGATTGCTTCTTTTGAGAGAGGAAGATTTCTAATATCTGCTGACCTGACAGTTGATCTCGTCGCTCCTGTGTCTACCAAAAAAGTAACACTCTCCCCATTCATTTTCCCATCTACAAATGGTCCTGCCTGGTCTATTTCTAGAGTTGCACCAAGTATGCACTCTTCCTCCTCTCTTCGGCACCGTCAATAGTCCCCTTCAGACTCACTCCCCTCATTTTTTAACCAGTACTGCTGTACCGGGTTTGAACGTCTCGGTTTGTTTCCCTGCTCATCATTGTAGAATCCCGCGTCCTGGTTATACTTTTGGGACCCTCTATTCTGTGGCAAGGGCGGTTTTGGCTCTTGACTCTGCTGTCTGACAACCTTCTGCTGTTGCTGATGATGATTACACCCCTCGTTCTGCACCTGTTGATTCAAGGGTTTATTCTCATTACTCACTAATGGTGGATTGGTACACTCGGATCTCCAATGCCCCAATTGTCCACAGTTGTGACAAGGGAACTTTTTTTTGCTTCTTCTAGATTCCCCTTTCCTTTTCCTGCATATCTGGGCCTATTTCCTGGATTATTTGCCTGTTCCACCAACTGTGCTTCTTGTCTTTCAGCAACTTTCACCTGTGCCCACATTGCTTTCTCTTTCAGCTTTCTTTGTTTTGCCTCAATCTCATCACTGATGTACTTTGCATGTTTCAAGATTTCATCAATCTTTTTACTCTGCCAATCAACTGTATGCTCACGTATTCTTTCACTGATTTCAGGTCTCAAGCCATATACAAATCTGTATACAAAATGACTCAAATCCTTATCACCCAGGTGTTCATCTCCACTGAACTGTTTAAAAGCCAGTATCAGCCTTTCGTAAAAAGCATGAACTGATTCTTTTGCCTCTTGATGTGTTCGATCTATCTTAACCCAGTCTGTCTCTTTCGGGGGTACTTTATTTTTCAGGAACACAATAACCTGATCATATTTTTTCATCACCTCTGGATCTGGTGCTCCTGTCTTCGGATCTCTTGGATACTCCTTTGCAGGCCAATCTACAACTATTTTACACTCTGCCCACAAGTCTGCCGGAACAATTATATCAAACAGACTATTCAGGTCAATCCACAGCACTTTTGACAATTTCACAAACCTGTCTACCTGCCTATACCACTCGACGGGCTTTTCTCTCAGTCGAGGGAAATCATTCGTAAATGACAAAATATCCTGTCTAGTCCATGGGACATGTACATATCCTCCTCCAGGAATCTCTCTCATAGGATAAGCATCCACTGTTTTTTCCTTTTCTCTCATGGGAAAAGCTGAGTAAGTCCTGTCCACTGAATCTTCCCTTTTCTTGTACCACCTATCCTTCCACTTTTCCACATCACCCCATTTTCGCAATAAGGCAATCATTTCCTTAATCTGTCCTGTTCTGCCAGCACCATTTAGATTCTCAATATCCTTATCCGTAAAATCCACCCTGTAAGGCTTCTGCAAAGCTTTCACCTTATCCATGTCAACTCCTTGTTCACTCGCTATTGCTCTTAACCTGTCATGTGTACTTTTTGCCCTCCAGGTAATACTCTTGCACATGAATAACAACTCTCCATCATGATGATTTTTCAGTATATCTGTAGGAATTGTTCCTGCAATAAGCTCCTCCAATTCTATGCGCAACCTGGCTACATCAATTGCCTGTGAATCTTTATCCTTCTTTTGAAGAACTTTCAACCAATCATTCAAATCTTTAGCTGTTATTTCAGTAGACTTTTTCACTGCACCCACTTGTTCTGCCATCCTCTGTGGTTCCAAAATCGTTCCTCCCAAACAACCAGTATTCAATCCTGAATTAGGCTGTACATCTGATCCTCCACTACATGTGTCAAGTCTCGACTGTCTCAAATTATTTCCTCCTGTTCTCATTCCTGATTCCTCCAAAGAGCAAGTACCAACCAAACCGTTTCCAACATAGGGAGCTGTCAAACCATTTTCACCCATTCTCTGTTTATCAAAAATAGGCACAACCGGACCTATGGTTACCGGCACTGTAACAGCTTCTAGATTTTTCGTCAGCTCTCTAATTTTCTCAGTCAGCTCAGATGTTGTTCTGGCTAATTCTCTTGTTTCCTCGTCACTGACTCAAATTCTCTCTCTCCCGCTCTCTCTCTCTTTCCCTTTCCGTGAAAGAGCTACCACTTTTCAGATCAGGTGTCATAACCTCAGTTTTCACAATTCGCAAAGTATCTCTTATTGGAGTAGCAACTGGCATGCTCTCTTCTGGTTCTGGTCTATATGGAGGTGGTCTCTTGTAAATCATGTCATGCAAGACCTCATCCTCATAATCATTAGCCCCATACCTTCTCACTTCTGCATCAGGCACCCTTTCTGTACCCTTCCTCTCTTCCTTTTCTTCAACTGTCCTCATAGGATACAATCCCTCTGACATACTAGCATCTCGCCATCTCCTCATTCGATCATGATGAGTTTCACAATCATATTTTCTCCCGAACATGTACCTATAATTGCCTCCACTCCTCTGCTTTTCTCGCTCATGCACCTCATCTTCCCATTCCACCAACGCCTCGAACTGTGTCGGCCTTGGTCTAGGCTCTAGACACATCATTTTCTCCCGTAAATTTCTCAACACGGCCAGATTAAATGAACCATGTTCCGGGAACGCTAAAACACCATCCTCCTTAGTGTACTTAGCCCAGTTGTCTAACCATATACAGGTATGATACCCATATTTCGCAACCATAAAGGATGCAGGAGTTCTTGTCGGAGGTAGCAATTCACCTTCTCTAGTTATTATGTTTTTATCCTTGTCGAACCACCTTTTAATTTGACCAAACAAGGATTTCTTCTTCTTTTCCTCTGGTTGGTAATACATTTTAACGTTTACCAATATTCTCTAGTCCCTGCCTCAACTGTACGATCTTTTGTCCAATAACAGCGCGACTCACAACAACGCACCAATCCTGGAGCGTCTACGTCACCCTGTACTCCTTCCAATCCCTGCGCGGCTCACACTAACGCACCAATCTCAGCGCGAGCACTGTTCTGATCCACTACCCAATCACAGCGCGGTCTGTATGACGTCAGTAGTCGCTGCAGTCGTTTCTGCTCTGTCTCCTGTCACTCGTCTACCCCTCCTTTACAAAGCCTTCTCAGTAGACTTCGTTTCAGATTCTACAAAATCTATTAGTTACAACATATAAACATCTCCATTGTCTGCTTCGCTAACCACAGAATAGTAAAGAAAATTCTTTCTCACAAGAATCCCGCTTCTCTCTTAGAACAGCGCTTACCTCTGCTCCACTACGGAATTATTACTTTTGTTGACACAGTAGCACATCCCTCTACTCTGCCCTTCTAACATGCATCCATTAACTGTTTCCTCTAGGACTGCTCCAAAGAGTCTTACAATCAACTAAATGCTCATACATTCACGCACTTTCATACCAGAAAAATATAGCACACCCACACAGAATCCTGCCTTTCCCGAGAACAGCGAACAGTCTGTCCCACTACAGAATTATAACACACGTTAACCAAGCAGCGCTTACCTCTGCCCAGTCCTTCAGACAAGCTCAGAGAATACCTATTACTTCTCCAGCGATAAGCTTTAATGGCAAACCTTACGTATCCCTGGGACTTAAGACCAGAGTTTCACAGATAACCTTCACTACCATACACACTCCTATTATACCGAAAATATGTTTCTAATAGTAACACACGACGATGTCACTGATTCCGAACCCAGACAATGTGACGCGCAACTTCAATTGTCACACGTTTTTCCCCGCATTCGTACAGGGCCAACAATCCCGTTTTTCCCGAGAGCAGCACTCACTTCCCTCTGCCCTACTACGGAACCGTCACCAGCTCCCCACGTTCCAGAAGCCGTACACACTACATAAAACTCAATACAACGACTTCAACATATAGTATTAGTACATATACCAACATCAACCAATAAATCAATGAATCAAAAGCCTATGTACAAGCAACCTATCAGATCAAGACAATAATCTAAAACCATCATACTGCTACCAGGAAACTGCTGCAGATCGGAGCATATAAATTCTCCCTACTTCCACGGACAGAGTAAATCCACAGTCGCACGCACATACACTCATCATACACTAGGGCCCATCACACTGAAATTCATACTATTACTCTATCCACACTGAATATAGGAGAGGAACCTAAACCAATCTGCATCTAAAGCGAGGTCAATGCGACCATAAAGAATTTGTCCTGAGTCATGATTTTAAACATAGGAAAAAAACATTTGAAACTCAATAAATGAAAAGAAATAACCACCCGACACTGATATTCAAACAAAGATCATTTTATATAAATTAGTTCAATGAAAGTCAATCAATAGCAAGATCATTATTCTCATAATTACCTATTCTAGCGAAATGGGTCAGGACAGGTCTCTCAGTAAAGTCTCCCGAGTCGCCGTCCTCTCGATCAGCATCGATCCTCACGAGCATAGGTTCAGGAAGAAGTGGCCTCAGACCCTCTCTAGTCTAACATTATTTATAATAAAACTAGCAAAATAAAAGTAACAAACAAACTCTGAACGTCCGTTGAGCCGCTGAGCTAAGCGAGCAGGAAAGGATGTTGTCTGGCAACATTTTAAAAATCTCTGCTCAGAAAAAATCACAAAAATAAAAACACGGAAGAAGGAAACTCGAGTTTGCAAGCGATACATTCATGAATGCTCTTCCTTGGTACTATAGCGAAGCCACCGCAGGTTTATCTTAGTTCATTGTGGCTTTATTCTTTTCCAAGGGCAATTGAAAGCATGCCCGGAGCTACTGTCCTCACGGAAACTTTTAAATCAGACAGAGGCTGTGGTCAGGTGACTTCCAACCATGTTCAGCAAGGCCTCTCGTCAAAACTCAATCACTCGAGTGCAGGCTGCAAATAGCGGCCATCTTGATTTACGCCAAAACGGACCATCTTAATTAAAAGAAACACAAAACAACGTTACCACATCATAATGATTATACAGTGTTAATCCCCACCAATACCCTTATGTGTATGTAATTATCTAGCCGTCTGCAACACAAAGAAGCATTAAAACACGTTATTTTAAAAACGTAAACACGAAACAAATAGCACTTTTGCAACACTCATTTAATTAATTTGCTCACCAATTTAGTTCACGGATTAATTAAGCAACATAAATGCATTCCCACGTGTAATTTCTCTCATTTGTAATGTTGGTTAGTCAAGACTTTTAAACAAAACTAATAATTAGTAATTATAAATCAGTAATTTTAATCATAACATATAGGCAAATCTGGAGCTAAAAACTCAATAAATTTTCAACAGAAAACTCTGCTCCAGCATAGCCCTGTGTTTCCCCCTGTGATGGTGCTAAATTCAGCAACCTAGCACCAACGCAGACGCCCTTGCACCATGGTGCAAGGGTTTCTGCATTGAGGGTAAGATTGTTTATGTGCAGGAAGGACCCCCTTTAAATGGTGTTTTGTCACTTCTATGTATGCTGCTTAATGCAAAGCACATAGAAGTTACAAAATGTAATTAAAAAAAAGATTGTTTATGTGCAGTAAGGGTCACTTCCCTGTGCATAAACAATCAACGGCCTGTTCCTGTTTCTATGTGTGTTGCACAACACAGCACAGATGGAAACAGCGAAAAACGGGGAGAAATAAATGATTTCTCCTGGTTTTGCCTTTTGAAGACCGGGTTTGCCCTGGTCTTAATTTTGGCGCTGCCTCCTATTTATAATGCCCTTGTAAACAGGGGGCAGAATCAAACTGAATGGGTCTTGTAGAGGAACGCCAACCGCAACACCCATTGCCCTCCCCTTTCACACTAAGTACAGTGTGAATGGGTGTCTTATTTACATTATTAAGTGGCTTAATGCTGCCTTGTAAATAATGCACATATGGCCACAGGAATACAACTGAAAGTAATGTTCCTGTGGCGGTAGGGGCTTGTAAATATGCCCCCCAAGTTTTGCTGCTCAGAAAAGGGTAAACAAGAAGGATTATTGCATTGCCTCCCACTCCAACCAGTGGCACACATAAAGAGGAAGGCGTACCACATCGTGAAAAATCGCTCAGTGCGGTAACTGTATTTTCCCTGGTGGTGAACTCATACCGAAATGCCGATCTTTATGTTTTAGCGACAAACCACTACATTTTCAAGAAATACCAACCCAAGTTTAAAATTGGCAATTACAAAAAGTACTGCATTTCTGTGCCTTGTAGAATCACATATCATTGCACTTTCAAATCTTTAAATCTTGGAACAGCAACAACATCAATACTAGAACACCACTGCAGTGGCATTATACCAACATGTCTCCTATCTCATTCCTTGCAACCCTTCCCAGCCCCGACTCTCATTCGCACAAGTTGCATGAAAAGAAACCCCACAGCACTGGAGAATGTCATTTCTTTTGTGATACTAATCATTGTATAATGTGTAACTGTAAGACCCAAGACTGCCATAATTTTAAAGTGGGTGTTTGTAAATGTCAGTCCAAAGCTCAAATTAACTTTAAAATGACTCTTAGTTTAAATCATGCCCTGTAAATGACGAGTCTTATTTATGGCACATTCTTTTTAGGAGGAGATGTCAGAGTACACTGTATGTTTTTATGAACACTGTGATAAATATGTCACTTTCTTAATTAAAGGGCTGGCAGATTTCATGGCTCGAGCCATCAAGTTCCACAGATTTCTTTCCATCGCTTTGGGAGTTGACAGTATATTCTTGGCTTCACTTAGTCAAAGTGATGTTTTTCTGTTTTTTTTTTAATTACAGGAAAAAGTAGCTCTTGGATAATGGAAAAAAAGCGAAGAGCATAATCACTTCTACATTTTTTAACTGTAAAATCTCCATTCCTTTTTAATGGCACATGATTCCCAAACACCTTGCAAATCGACCCTGTACATATCTAGCTACAACTAGTTTTAAACAGCTTTATTTAACGTTTGTTCTGTGCAAGATGAGGTTAGTTGACTGTGTTACACTATGTCAAGATCATTTGACACACCAAGATGATTTGAGGGGCAAGCATGGTGTAACATGTTGCAACAAAGGAATATGATTTGAAGGCCAAGTATGGTGTAACATTAACAGGAAGCTAAAAAACAGAGCTTCACTTCGAAATTTTCGCACAGGTACTAATTTGGGAAAAGTGTAAGGGAGAGTCTGAGCGCAGCTGTTGGCTAGCAATTCGATTGGGCACAGCTAGACGATTTGAAACACCTTTGGTGTCTGCATTGCATTGTATTGTGCATCAGCAAAGAGAACCCATTCAAAATATTATGCATTACTCTGTGAAGAGATTAAACTAATACTGACAAATTCAGTTTGGCGGGATAGGGGGCTCTAGTCACTGCTTGTGATAACTTATTTAGAGGCCCTGGGGTTACTGGGCACCCATTTTGTCAATTGGGACATTTTACTTCTTACATACTGGGGCATGATCTACTAAGTGGCTCAAAACCATTCACAAAGTATACCCTTTTAGCACTTGAAAATCGGGGCAGTGAAGCAGAGACTATCAAGCATTACTCAGGGAGGTGGTGTGGGATTAGAGACTCAAAACTCAATGCAAATATAATGGGGTGCAATCAATCAATGTCCACCAGTGCCTTAGCTTTTAAAAGAGAAGTACTTTATTCAGGCACAACAGAATACTGCATCTCTTAAAAGCCGATTGAGGTATCCTCTCAATGCTCTGCGGGCAATCAACGTGTGTAGCTAACTTTAGGCGTTATTCTTCACTGGAATTCTTGACTCCCTTGCCTCTGATGAGTAGGTCCCACTTTCCAGAATCTCTTTGGTCATGTTCTGTGAGCTGCATCATAAACACTGGCATTCATAGTTCATGGACCATGCGCTTCTTAGGGAGAGACCTTACACTATCAGTGGTAATCCTCCCTCGTAGAAGCATTCCTGACAGATATCTTCTAAGGCCCTGACTTCGAGTGGGGTGGTGTTTTCCAAATCCTGCATAAACCCATTTTTGTGTTGGAGTAAGAATTACAAGTTGAGTGGTATCCACCACATCCAGTAATTACCTGGTGTGTTAAATATCTCACTCTTTGTTAAATTTCGGCAGGTCAAACATGCTGGGATTTAACAGAGGAATATTTTAAAGTATTTAACCTTTTCCATACTCATGACAGAGCGGTTCCGTCATGAGCAACGGTGGGCGTGTGCTCCTGACGGAACCGCTCCGTCATGGCACCCACCTATGGCGGAAGCGCTGGCGCTCCCTCCATGGGCAGCTCATCTAGCTCCCATAAAGGGGGATGACAGCTGAAGAGTTTCAGATGCCACCCCTGACCCCCCCAGGCAATCCCATGACGTCAGCGCGCACAGCGCGCGTTGACATAATCAGCAAGTCCTGGACATGCTGGAAGTCATTTGCTTCCAGGCGTCCAGGAGGAGTGAGGTACGTTTCCAGGCTCTAGTGGGGTGGGGGGGGATTTGGGATGTATTGAGGCATTGGGGGAGAGGAAAGAGTTTTTCCTCTCTCCTGATGTCTCAATGCAGGGCATTCCTGCTGCACGATCGCACACAGCGTCGCGATCGCTTAGCAGGAATGCCCCCACTACACACCAGGGATTCTTTATTTATTTAAAGGAAGTGACCGCTTGGGCAAGGGTCGCTTCCTTAGGGGGCAAAATATTTTTAAGACTTTTCTGCCCCCCCCCCGGGGACAGATCGCCTGCATTTTTGGGCATTTCTGTCCCCAGTGGGGCAGAAAAGCCCACTAGAGCCAGGGATAATAAAAAAATTAATTGGAAGCGACCCCTTGGGCAAGGGTCGCTTCCAGGGGGCATATTTTTTTAATGTGTATTCTGCCCCCCCTGGGGGCAGAACGGCCCATTAATTTGGCCTTTCAGCCTCCAGAAGGGGGACTGAAAAACCCACTAGACAACAGGGAGTTCTTTAAAATATAAATGGAAGCGACCCCTTGGGCAAGGGTCACTTCCGGGGGACATATTGTTTTTATGTGTATTCTGCCCCCGCGGGGCAGATCGGCCAGTTTTTTGGACCTTTCAGAAAACCCCACTAGACACCAGGGACTTCTTTAAAATTAAAATGGAAGCAACCCCTTGGGCAAGGGTCGCTTCCAGGGGGCAGATTATTGTGTGTGTGTGTATTCTGCCACCCCTGGGGGCAGATCGGCCCTTTTTTTGGCCTTTCTGCCCCTAGAGGGGGGAAGAAAACCCCACTAGACACCAGTGACTTCTTTAAAATTAAAATGGAAGTGACCCCTTGGGCAAGGATCGGTTCCAGGGGGCAGATTTTTTATATGTGTATTCTGCCCACTCTGGGGGCAGATCGGCTCATATTTTTGGCCTTTCTGTCCCCAGGGAGGGGGCAGAAAACCCACTAGGCACCAGGGATTTAGTTTTGTGTGTAATGGAAGCGACATGGTTGCTTCCAAGGGGGTAACATTTGGTTAATGTTTTTTCTGCCCCTCCTGGGGACAGATCTGCCCTTTTTTTTGTCCTTTCTGTCCAAGGTGGGAGGGGGAGTCAGAAAACCCTACTAGGTACCAGGGATTTATTTCTTTTGCAACAAGCACATTTCTGTCTGCTCTTTTCTGCCCCACCTGGGAGACAGATCGGCCTGGCAGACAACCTCACCCGATCCCTTGGGCAAGATCACACCCCATTTTTCTCAGCCCTACTTGAAGGCCCATCTGGCAGATTGACCATTTGGGTTGTGACATAGCGTGTTATGATGTTAGTTGTTTTATTTCTTGTGAATTGCATTTGTAATGCTTTATTTCTCCCTTTTTGTTCTAGTTCAAGGCTTTTGCTCTTTAGACTGTTCCAGGTTGCGGTTTCGTTACTGGTGGTTCTGCTGTTTGTATAGTTGCATGCGTTTGGTAAGAGTCTTTTTTTTGTACAATGTAAATGAGTTTCATTTCTCTGCATGAATGTGTTTTTTGCAAATGGTGTAATAATAGCAATATGTTTGGCCTCTGTTTTCTGAGTGTCAAAAACGTTTTGCATTTGTGCTCGATGTGTATTTTGTTGTCTTGAGAGTAATTGTTTTTTTGTTTTTTTCCCTCGTGTGATATCGTTGGTTTTTGCTGCGTCCCTGCAGAGTATGTGCTGGTGAGTGTAGATGTCTCTTGCAAGTGAATCGTATAGTTTTTGAGTATATAGATCTTTGTGATAAAGGCACACATTTTGTTTTACTTACTTATTTTGCACTGTGTTGGTTGTTGTTGATTTGTTTGTGCAGTCTCCTTTCTCAGTAAGGATAATGGCTAGCCGCAGGATTACGGCTCAGCAGGTTGTTGGTATGCTTTTCGAGTCTTCCTCTGACCATGGTTCAGAGACTGACTCTGCATCTGAGGCAGAGGAGGGAGTGGAAGATTCAGGCAGTAAGTTTTCTCTCCACATGGAATTATCGGATGATGTAGCAACTCTTAGTGTGGATGAAGCTACTCTTAGTGCGGATGAAGTGCCTGTTTTAGAGGAGGACATTGATGTGCCGATAGTGCAGCAAGAGGCATCTGGGCTGCAGCCTGGGGCTGCAAGGCTTCCCGTTGGAAGTGCTGACCTCTGGGTTGCCCCAGGCATGGTGCAGCGGCATTGCCAGACTTTACTGGTGTTCCAGGGTGTAGAGTGAATACTGAAAACGTTTTGCCGATAAATTTTTTTCAGTTGTTTATGGCCGATGTATTTTTGGCAGAGATTGTTGAGCAGACTAATTTGTATGCCAAACAGTTTTTGAGGGACAACAGTGCCAGCCTTAGGCCCCACTCTGGAGCTAGCCGGTGGACTCCCACAAATCTGGAAGAGATGAAGAAGTTCTTGGGTTTAACTTTTTTGATGGGCTAGCTAAGGAAGCCATTAATGTCTTCATATTGGTCTACTAGTCCCTTGATGGCAATGAATATATTTCCGGCAGTCATGAGTCGTGATAGGTATTTGCTTCTGCTACTGATGCTGTATTTTGTCAAAAATGGTTTAGCGTTGCCACAAGATCACCCTGATTGTGACTGTCTTTTTAAGATTCGGCCTGTCATTGATCACTTTGTAGATCGATTTTCTGAGATCTATGCTCCAGGGAAAGAAATAGCAGTGGATGAGTCTTTGGTCTTGTTCGAGGGCTGCTTGGTTTTTAGGCAATACATTCCTAGTAAGAGGGCACGCTATGGAATTAAGATGTATATGCTGTGTGACAGTAGGACTGGATATGTCTCTAATTTCATGATGTACACCGGAAAGGAATTCAGGATTACCCTCCCTGGTTGTCCGTCCACTTTTGGAGTGACTGAGAAAATTGTGTGGGAACTTGGTAGAGGACTTTTTAACAAAGGTCACCATTTATATGTAGATAACTTCTACACTGGTGTGCGGTTGTTCAGGGAATTGCTTGTGGCACAATACGCTCTAACTTTAAAGGCTTCCCCAAAAAACGTGTTTGTCAAAAGCTTGTGCGGGGACAGTGCATTGTGTTGCGTTGCTAGGAACTTCTAGCTGTGAAGTTTTCAAACAGAAGAGATGTCTACATGCTGACTACCATCCATGATGAAAGCACTTCACCTGTGACTGTTTGGGGTCAGGTTGCTGAAGCGCGCAAACCTGTGTGCATTTTAGACTATAATAGGCACATGGGTGGTGTTGATAGAGTAGATCAGAGGTTGGAACCTTACACTGCTCTTCGTAAGGCTTACATTTGGTATAAGAAGTTGGCTATCCTCATACATACATTCATAAGATTATTTCGGTTAAAAACCATAAAAGAACATATATACAATACTTATTGCACATTGGCTATCCAGCCTTTCCACTTGGCAACCTTTAATGCTTTTGTTGTATTGAAGAATTGCTGTCCTGAGGCAAAGATGACTTTTGCTAAGTTTCAGGAGTCTGTAATAGGCAGCCTTGTTGTAGTGGAACAGGCAAGTATTCCTAGAGTTGGAGTGTTGGAGGATGTGGCTAGATTGAAAGATCGCCACTTTCCTGATCACATTCCTCCCACACCCTCAAGAGACTTTCCCAGTAGGAGATGTAGAGTCTGTTTGAGAAGAGGTACACAGAAGGAGACTCGTATGTACTGCCCCGAGTGTCCTTCTAACCCTGCGCTGTGTGTGCCTGCTTGTTTTAGAATGTACCACATACAAAATAATGTTTGGGAGTATCCATGAGTGGTAAAGTGAACTGCCTGGTCCCTATTGTTTTATATTTTTTGTTCAGTTTCAAGGTTGGCATTTGTGCAATGTATTTAGTTTCCGATTTTGTGTTTGTATATTTCTTATCTATTTGCAATTTGTTTGTGTTTTCCTTTTTGTATAAAAAAATCCAAAATGTGATGGCGGTGTGTGTAGGCTGGCGCTTGGCTGCTGGTGTGCATGGACTGGCACTTGGCTGGCAGTGTGTGTTGACTGGCGCCTGGCTGGCAGTGTGCGTGGACTGGCGATTGGCTGGCAGTGTGCGTGGACTGGTGATTGGCTGGCGGTGAGCATGGACTGGCGTTTGGCTGGCGGTGTGCGTGGACTGGTGCTTGGCTGGAGGTGTGCGTGGACTGGTGCTTGGCTGGAGGTGTACATGGACTGGCGATTGGCTGGTGTGTGCATGGACTGACGCTTGACTTGCGGTGTGTGTGGACTGGCCCTTGGCTGGCGGTGTGCATGGACTCTCACTCAGCTGGCAGTGTGAGTGGACTGGTGCTCGGCTGGTGTTGTGTGTGGACTGGTGGACGGCTAGCGGTGTGCATGGACTGGTGCTTGGCAGGCAGTGTGTGAATAGTGACTTGCTGCTGGTCACTACACACACTGCTAGCCAAACGCCACTCCACGCAATCCGTGAGCTGGTGTGGTTGCTGTGTCAGGAATGTGGGCATGTGAAAGTGATGGGCCCTTGAATTGCGCTGTCTGCTGGTGTGAGTGTTGTAATGTGCTGGGCCCATGGCTGGCGGTGTGAATGGTTTTGCATGTATTTCACGTATGAAAGGTGTATGAATGGCCTGTGAAGAGGTTGATGCCTTGTCGTGGCTTTACAGCTCACGAGCTGTGAGTCAATGGTTCAGTTTCTCGTCCTTTCAATTATTAACAGTTCATTTAATTTTTGTGAAATCTCTTGTTAATACAACTGTATATACTGAACCATCATTCACCCTCATGCCAAATCCAACTGGTATGTATGGGTGCTTGAGGAATAGGTGGTTGTGCAGAAATATTTGTCTTTTCTGTCTTACTCAAGCAGGGTGTACCTCGTCCCTTTTTGTGAATGTTGTAATGTGTTGGTTTTGTGCCTGGTGGTGTGAATGGTCTTGTGTGTCTCACGTATGAAAGGTGTGTGAATGGCCTGTAAGGCGGTTCGGGCCTTTTCATGGCTTTACAGCTCAAGAGCTGTGAGTCACTGGTTCAGTTTTTGTCCTTTCAATTATTGACAGTGCATTTAATTTTTGTGAAATCTCTTGTTAATAAAATTTTACATACTGAACCATCACTCGTCCCGTGCCAAATCCAACCAGTATGTGTGTGTGCTTGAGGAATAGATGCTGTGCAGTAATATTGGTCTTTTTTGTCTCTCTGCCAAGGTGTACATTCCATCTAAGAAAAACCTACCAACTGTAGATATTACATAAACTAAACACCCATGGGAGTATATGGTGATGTCTCTGTTGTGGATCCCAACAAGTTATCTTACCCACAATATCCTGCAAACCTCAAAATGTGACTGTCACATTTTCCTTGCATTTTTGTGCCAAAATGTTCACGCTTCAGAAAGAAACAACAAATTTCCTACCCCCCAGCATTTCTCCAAGTATCCCAATAGAAATGGTACCTCACTTGTGTGGGTGGGCCAAGTACCTGCGGCAGGGAAGGGCCCAAAACCTATTGATATAGTAAGGTTGCCAACAAGGGCTCACCCTTTACCTATCAAAACCTATTGAGGCGACATCAAAATTACCTATCACAAACCAACCTGGTTTTGCAAGGGGGTCCCATGAGTTTTTGGCCCCGGGCTCGGCGGCCATCTAGGGAAACCTACCAAACCCACACATTTCTGAAAACTAGATACCCTGTGGAGTCCAGCGAGGTATGGCTTGCATGGGTCCCCCAACATTCTCCTACCCAGATCCCCTGCAAACCTCAAATTTAGCTGAAAAAAAACTTTCTTCTCAAATTTCTGTGTGGGAATGTTCTGGAATCTGCGTGGATCCACACATTTCCTCCCACCCAACGTTGAGAGCCAGTCAAGTCACCCCATCCTGGATTCCCCTGGGTGTCTAGTTTTCAAAAATGTATAGGTTTTTCTAGGTTTCCCTAGGTGCCGGCAGAGCTAGGGTTCAAAATCTACAGCTAGGCACTTTGCAAAAAAAGTGGCCATTTTCACTGTGAAAATGTGGTGTGTCCACGTTAAATTTTGGGCTGTTTCCTGTTGTGGGCACTAGGCCTACCCATACAAGTGAAGTACCATTTTTCTCTGAAGACTTTGGGGAACGCGGACTGGGTGGAATTTAGTGTCTCCACGCAGATTCCAGAACTTTCCACCACAGAAATGTGAGGAAAATTTGTTTTTTTTGACAAATTTTGAGATTTGCAAGGGATTCTGGGTAACAGAACCTGGTGAGATTCAGTCAAGTCAGCTAATCCTCGATTCCCCTGGGTGTCTAGTTTTAAAAAATGTATAGGTTTGCTAGGTTTCCCTAGGTGCCGGCTGTGCTAGGGTTCAAAATCTACAGCTAGGCACTTTGCAAAAAAGGGTCCGTTTTCACTGTGAAAATGTGGTGTATGCACGTTGCGTTTTGGGCCCTTTCCTGTCACAGGCACTAGGCCTACCCACACAAGTGAGGAACCATTTTTCTCGGAAGCCTTTGGGGAACGCGGGGTTGGTGGAATTTTGTGGCTACACGCAGGTTCTAGAACTTTCCACCACAGAAATGTGAGGAAAATGTGTTTTTGTTTTAAACATTTTTAGGTTTGCAAGGGATTCTGGGTAACATAACCTGGTGAGAGCCAGTCAAGTCACCCCATCCTGGATTTCCCTGGGTGTCTAGTTTTAAAACATTTATAGGTTTGCTAGGTTTCCTTAGGTGCCGGCAGAGCTAGGGTTCAAAATCTACAGCTAGGCACTTTGCAAAAAAAGGGTCAGTTTTCACTGTAAAAATAAAGTGTGTCCAAGTTACGTTTTGAGCCGTTCCCTGTCAAGGGCACTAGGCTGACCCACACAAGTGAGGTACCATTTTTATCAGGAGACTTAGGGTAACACAGAATTGTAGAGCAACTGTTATTACCTATTGACATTCAATGCATTTCTGCCTTCCAAATGATAGACCGAGCCGCTCCGACCGCGGTGCCCTTCCGAGGTGGAGGTGCAGTTCGTGGCGCGCTGTGAGCGGCCAGATCAGTTGGTTTCCTCCGCCCGAGCCGCTCTGACCATGGTACCCTTCAGAGGTGGAGGTGATGGCCGTAGCGCGCTGTGAGCAGCCAGTTCAGTTGGACCGCAGCGGCGATTGAAGGTGCAGGACAGTCGTGGGCGGTGTGTTGGGCTGTATCACCGGAGTCTGTGCTTTTTGCAGTGCTGGCACTCATGCCTGATATGGAGCAAATCATATTCAAAACAGTGACAGGCTAGGTCACGGTTCATGCATGGTTGATAACTGTGAGGATGCCTCTCGCAGATTATTAATTGTGGATTCAATTAAAGTTAAGCACCACCTTGATAGCCCAGAAAGGTCCTCCCCTCAATGATGCTATAAACAAAGAAACAGGACTACACCACGGAGGTCCATTTAACAGAGAGTGAAAGTGGATTACTTAGAAGGTCTAGGAAGAAAACATTTAGGGAAAGAAAAAAAAGGACCACATCGCAGGAACAGGTCGATGAAGGATACAGAGCGGCCATCTTGAACTGATTACTGAATACTGGATATGATTAATACACTCTGCAGAAGCCGGCAAAAAGAATATAAGAAGGAAAAGTAAAGAAGGGGAAAAAACAACAATAAAAACCTCCAAAAAACGACAAGTTAAGGAAAGATAGAAACTAAGAAGGAGAAAGAAAATTATAAAATGGATAAAAACCTTGAAACTTCAGGCCATTATGCCTTCACGATTCTCTACCTGCCTGATCTTTCCAAAAATGCAGCAAAGAAATTCAAGCACAGGCTAATGGTAACCCACCCTGAGACTCTTATTTCAGACCCATACTTCTGCATTAGCAAAGGCATATTATCCAATGACCTTATCTTCCACACAAAGAAACGTGCCCAGTGGAGAAATATCTTTCACTCTTTGCTCCGAATTTCGAATGTTAAAAAAACCCAGCACGCCTTCAAATTGTCAGTAACAGCCTTATACAAGCCTCCGATGCTAATTTAGATATCATAGAAAAGATCTTTCCTACTCTCAAGAAAGCAGTAAACAGCAAGAATAGCACCCCCCGCATCTTATCATCCTCAGTATCTAGATGCCACCCCAACTCCACGACAAAATCCCATAACAAATTCCTCCGAACCAACATCTCCTCACACCCCCAATGAGCCTTACCGCCCAGCCACTGCGGTCACAACCACACTTGGTTCCCCTGGACCAAGAGGGATTGGGTTGCACGTAGTTAACAATCACTTCATTGCAGACACACCCATTGATTCCTACCCCCCTGTCCCATCGACCGCTTCCACACCTGGATCCCTCGGCCCAGCCGGGACAGGGTTATTCTTAGCTACCGATCGCTGCAATGCTGAGGCATCACTGTTATCCCCATCGACCATGAATGAAGCCACCAACCAGGACTCCACACACGTCTCACTTCTATCCCCACTCTCATCTAATTTAGATTACACAGTTCCCCTGGACCTATTGTCTACCATGACACCTGATCGGATAGTAATACCTGCAATACTCATTCCTCCCATCAGAATACAACACACACCGACTTGGACCCCACAACAAACCTCCTTCAACTTACCACTCTGATCCCTAATGAGGACATCCCCATGCAAACAGAGAACGCACTCACACATACAGACACCACCTGCAGATCGCCCTTCATGAAAGAACATACACCAAATCAGTCCACAAATTAGACATCCCCAAGATTTCACGCCCTGACAATAGTATTCAGATTAACTTACCTTCCACCTCCTGGCCTAGGAGGACAAACTTCGAACTATCCGACAGCGACATAGACGACCTCCTCATATCATATGCCTTAGCAACAGATAACTGTACGTCACAATGTGGCACTATGCAATCCATTCAAACCAACCCCTTCAGAGAACCCACACACAATAACAGATCCGCAAATAGAGATAATCTCACAAATATCAACATAGAGCAGACTACACTAACCCATTCTATTAACAAGATAAAGTGTACACTCAATAATTGCAGATCAGCTGGCAAACATGCACCTGAAATTTTCAACCTAATCCTAGAGAATGCTCTAGACATTATCGTCCTCACCGAAACATGGCTAAACAGCTCCTCCCCCCCCATTCTTGAACTATTGGTTCCTCCTAGTCACGACCTAATCCGCCTAGATAGAAATGTGGTGCCGGGAGCAAGTAGACTCCATCACTCTATCCTCCTGTGAATATCTCTATATCAATATCTCGGATGATAAGCGCCTCGCCAGCAAGCTCCACTTATTCTACCACCCCCGAGGGATAACTTGACTTTCATCGAAGAGTTAATGGAAGTCATTTCATCCAACGTCAACTCACAAGTACCACAAATTTTCCTGGGTGACTTCAATCTACACTGGAACAATGCAAACGACCATGGTGTACGATGTCTTAAAGCATTTCTGACAGACCAGGACTTATTCTAATTCTTTGACAGCCCAACTCACAACAAGGGAGAGACACTGGACCTCATCATAGCAAAAACGAGCATCATCTCATTAGAATCCATCACTCCTTGCGACTGGACTGACCATCACAGCATCCTCTTCTCCATCAATATCGAGGTTACTCTAAAAAGGAGTCAAAAATCAAAAACAAAACAATGGAAAAGGAACTTACAGAACATCAACCCCATCACCTTGGTAAACCATTGCAACTCTGCCCTGACCCGCACAACTGACATTGAGGATGTCCATGACCTCACAGCCTTTTACAATCCCACGATGCTTGAACTCTTGGATTCCACAGCACCCCTCCAAGAAAAAAATGTGTCCTTCAAAATTTCCAAACCTTGGTTCAATGACTCCCTAAACTCGGAGCGACGCAAGCTAAGAGCTGCTGAACGATTATGGAAATCTGCACCCTCTGACATTCACCTACAGCACCTTAGAACATTAAGGAACTCATACAACAGGAAGATTCTAAAGGCCAAGGCAGACTTTTTCAGAACCCAGCCGAACCCAGCAATCAACCGTCCCAAACAACTCTTCGAAATCGTCAAGCAACAAGCTCACAACACGGCGAATTCCACGGATCTAAACAACCTGGATACACCTTCCTGCGATGAGCTTGCCAACTTCTTCCGTGAAAAGATAAAGATCATCGAGCTCGACATCCAATTTAAGAAGACAATCCCACAATCGGTGGCCAGATGCTAACGGATATTCCCAACTCAAGGTCCTTTTCAGCTCTCCAGGGGAAGTCACAAAAAACAATGCCTCCTGGAACACCTCCGCACCAATCTCTGAACAAAAAATCTATAACACTCTTCTAGCAATCAATCCCTCCAATCACTTCTCTGACCCCTCTTCCTCCGGCCCTATTCAAAAAACCTCCATCCTACCATTATGAGCAAAAATTGTAAATGCCTCTCTGAGACAAGGCTCCATACCTGACTGTCTTAAAATAGGGCAGGTTACACCTATACTAAAGAAATCCGACGCCATACCATCAGAGCTCAACAACTACCGCCCATATCCAACATCCCCACAAATATAATTATGCAATCATATTGAGAATTATAACCTCTTAGACAATCACCAATCTGGTTTCTGCCGAGGGCACAGCACAGAATCTGCACTCACCCACATATTGGATGACATACTAAAAATGCTTGACCGCAACGAATCGTGCCTAATGACACTGCTTGACTTATCCTCCGCCTTCGACGCGGTTAAACATGACAACCTACTGTCCCTATTGGAGGGAAGGATGGGCCTCTCGGGACCAGTGTTACATTGGTTCTCCTCCTTCCTTAATAACAGAACACAAAGAATCAAGATGAAGAATTCTCTCTCAGCCATCTGTGGTCAACATTAGCGTTCCCCAAGGCTCAGCCCTATCACCTATTCTTTTCAAACTACTAATGGAACCCATAGCGAACGCATTGAAATCAGCGAATATCCTATATCACTTGTATGCGGACGACACACAGCTGTATTTGAAAATCTCCCCTCCAGAAGACATCATCTCCCTCAACGCTATTCTACAGAACACGCAAAGTTGGCTCACGAACAACCACCACATGCTTAATACAAAAAAACTGAATTAATTCTCATCTCCCCACCTAATCACACACCAAAGATAGAGCAATGGTTGAAACACCTGACCTCCATTGACTGTTCTCACCTCATCATTGACTCTGCGAAATCCCTGGGAGTCACCAAAGACAAACACCTGAATATGCAATCGCACATCACTAATGCCACCAAGTGAGCCAATCACCAGATGAGTCTACTGAGGAAACTTAAACCCTTCCTCCCTCAGACCGACCTAAAAATGGCAGTGCAAGCCTTCTTGCTACCAAGATTAGACTATGGAAGCATCACTCTTTGCGGTCTCCCCAAATACAAGCTGGCTGCGCTGAGGGCATCCCTTAATGCTGCGGCAAGATTGGTATCAGGATCTAAAAGAAACAGCCACATTTCTCCGACCCTGATAGCACTGAACTGGCTGCCCTATGAGGCTAGAATACAACTAAAGGTTGCCTGCATGACCCATAAAGCACTACATAACAATACACCCAGTTACCTAGCTCTAAAACTAGAATGATACGGAGGATGCAGACAACTACGAAGTGCGAGTTCTTTACTTCTGAAACCACA
The DNA here is from genome assembly GCF_964204655.1 of Triturus cristatus. Lineage (NCBI taxonomy): Eukaryota > Metazoa > Chordata > Amphibia > Caudata > Salamandridae > Triturus > Triturus cristatus. The sequence continues at coordinate 1,507,671,484 of NC_140589.1, forward strand.
ATCCTTTCATAAAAAGAGAACTGACTGCAGGGCCTTTTCAGGGATCGCTCCAAAGATTTGGAATTCCTTACCTCCAGGGGTACGGGGAATCTCTTCCTTTACCACCTTCAAAAAAGAGGTAAAAATACTCCTAATGAACAAATTCACATCCTAAGTCTTAACTCTATGCTGACATTGAGTCACAGATATGATCCTCATATCACTGACTAACTCTTGTGGATTGAAAGAGAACATTATATGTTTGTTTATTTCCTCAATACTGACATAAAGCTCAATAACTGTATATAATATAATGATCTGTCGCCCTCTGGGATAATTATATTTTGTCTACTGGGCACTTATGTTATCTTATACTATTTACCTCTTTTGTAAGTAATGATGAATAACAAATGCGTGTATACTACCTCATTTCGTATGTCTTTATAACTATATACTGTAAAGTGCTCTGATACCCTCGTGGGTCACGTTCACGCTATATAAAACCTTATAAATAAATAAATAAATAAATAAATAAATAAATAAATAGACAATGTGTAAAAAAAGAAGTCATTTTGAAAAATGACCTGTAATTCTCATGCTAGTATGGGTACTCCCAATTTCAGAAAAATGCAAATATCTACTATTTCTAAACTCTATATTTTGTTCCAATTTCAGAAATACATAGGTGTCTTTCATACTGATTTTTCCATGTATATATTTTCCCACATTAATTGCTATATACCCAGTACATAATAAAAAACCATTGCAAGACGCTGCTCAGTTATTGGCTCTGGGTTCGTCGGGTTCTAGGTGAACCTACAAGTCCTATATATCCCCACAATCAGAATGGTCCAGAGGATGTAACGGTATATTGCTGATTTCAGAATTTTGTCTACTTTTCCAAAATGTATAGCTTTCCAGGATCCATTATTGCTTTCATACCCATTTCTACCATTAGCACAAAAAATAGCAAAAATAGGCTATGTCCCAGAAAAATGCCAAAACTGTGTAAAGATTTTAGGTTTTCTGACCAAAGTCTGCTTGTCCCTGAAATTTGGGAAGATGGTGATTTCAGCACCACAACCCCTTTGTAGATACCCTTTGTAGACGATTTCATCTGTAGCCCTTTTTTCCAAATGTTCCCCCAAAAAACAAAATTTAGATGTATTTTGACTAATTTTAGAATCCCCATGCTGTTGGAAGAAAAGGACGCAAATTTGGCGCGGATACCTTATGTGGCCAAAACGTTACAGGGGCCTAAGCGCGAACTACCCCAAATAGCCCAGAAAAGGCTTAGCACAGGGGGGGGAAGCCTAGCAGCGAAGGACTTAATGTACCATGTGGATTTTGTTGCAGTAAGCACAGAAAATCAGCGGGTTATTCCACAAAAACTCATAATGGGTGCTATTTATTGAGCCCTATACATAACATACACCAGGATATCACCATTTATCTCATGGAAAAAAGCAACTTCATTCCGACAAACTTGGAATCAGTGCCCAGTTGTATTTGTATGTTGGTTCAGTACGGGGTCGCACTACACTAAGCGTGCCCATTAAGTTTCAATTTTTAGGAGTGAATTCTACTCAGGGTTATGTGTGGTGCCTGAGATGATAGTAGGAAGTGAAAAAGACCCTCTGCATCTCAGAAAAAAGTCAGGCTCCTGGTACCTTCTCTCCTTATGGCTCTGGATGGTGGACTTCTCCATGCATGGCTTCAGCAGAATCCATTCCTGCCCAATAATCCGCCACCTAACTGGTCAAAGAGCCCCACTTCAACAGTCAGGTGTACAAGTCAGGTGTAAGTGGCACTTCTTATGGGAATCTAAATGTGGACTTTATTTATCACTGTGTAACCTTGCACCATGATCTCCAGGCTGTGCAGGGGAGTGCCTTCTAAGGTACAAAGGGTAATCTTTTCATTTCCACTGTCACAGCAGGATCTCTGTCATGGGTACTTAGGTTTCTCCCATGCCACAGAAGCTGGAACAACATGGTCACTTGTGGCCACAATCCATTGTGCACAAAACTCACCCCCTAACGTATGTCCACTTCGGATCTTGTTTTCTGAGGTAGGTTTCATACTTAACAGGTCACTAGCAGGAAGAGACGTAAGCAGGCTCACTACAGCCCAGCTAGGCCACTCAGTCGCCCAGTTGGCACTCAAGGCTCCTTGGTGTGATTTAGTCCTCCTTGTGAATCACAGAAAAATGGTCAGACAGCATCCACATAGATAAGATGGGACTGATGTATCTCTAACATGCCCTAATTGGACAGAGCATGCCTCTCCAGTTACTGCTATTACTGCTTTTCTCACTATTGTGAATATTATTGTTTGTATCATTACCATATTTGTCATGGTTACTGATACTGTATTCATGTCTTGCACAGAAATTATTATAAAAATGAATAAAAAGAAAATCACAGTGCAAGTAAGTAATTATTTACCAAAATTATAGACATGCTGTAAAAATGTATAATATATGATTACAATGGATAAAGCCACTATATAATGTGAATTGTGTGGATAGTTAAATAGTGAAATTGTCTTTACAATGTTAAAACAATAGCACAATGGACATGTTACATTAAGAATGTGGCTACTACATATAGGGGCCGATTTCGATCCGGGTCGGAAGGGCACCGAACGCGATCCGGCCGGAAAAACTATGTGCCGTACGCGTGTTTTCCACCCGACTTGTACAGTTGTACGAGCGAGCAAGTACGATGCGAGCTACATGAAATTCACCGACCGACTCGTTTCACAGTCCGAACCGCTCCGTACGTCTCGGTCGTAAGCTAACCATGGCATGCAATGGATGCGATTCACGAGCGAGTACGATGCACGCATCGGACAGCCTGTGCGAGCTGGAGTGCCCGGCTCGCAAATTGTCCGGGTGGTTGCCTTTGGGGGTCCGCGTCGGACCCCCTGTCACCCACATCCCTACGACTCGGACACAGGGGGAGACCCAGGGGTCTCCCCAACACAGGCATGTACGGTGCAGATGGCACTGACGCATACTCACTGTAGGGGCTTGTCTGCGAAGTACCCATTTAGTCAATGGAAGCCCATGTACGCGTCGTACGACCGGCTCCCATTGACTTCTATGGGAGTCTGACCGAACCGAGTCCGGCAGCATATGGCCGCATCGTACTCGCTCGGTCGAACTGCAGGACTCCGGCTCGGTCGGAAAAACACTCCGGATCCGGCTCAGTCCGAGAGCTTTCTGACCCGGATCGGAATCGGCCCCATAGTATAGCCCCTCACCATGGTCTTCTCATTTGAATAACTAAAACATTTTGAGTGCCAGATTGCATAAATGGGTGCCTTTTTGTCATGCACATTTTACTGTGTGCAAAAGAGGTTTCTAGGGCCCAAACAAATATTTGAATACAAGTATGAAAGCCTAATTAATACTGTAAGATGTTACTAAAATAAATTATATACTACGGTTACAATAATCATAATGATAGTAATATAATAATATCACTGTAGCCATTTCAAATATGTAGGCTAAATAATCAAAATGTAATACTTATCAAATATGAGAGGGCCTCATTAGCATTTATTTACTAAAAGGAAGAATTGTAAATACATCTGGAGTCATTTGTCTTAGTGAAGCTACAATTTGGGTAGCAATAATCATATTCATTTAATATAATTTTATTTATATTTTGATTTAAAAGTCAAATTAAACATTAATTACATTGAGTAGGTGATTTCAAATGTCGTGAAGCGTGTTGGCAAGGACAGATATAATACTGTAATGTGCAGTAATAATATTTCTTTTAAAATAATTATTTTAAATTATTGAATGATCTCAAGCTCAATGAATTGTAAAGAGGCTAATATTTTTGAAATGTAGGTTTTCCTGAAGAATAGTAGGAGAACTGTGCACTCTATGAGTGTAGGAAGAAGTAAAACAAACAGATTAACCCAATTTGAGCAGAATTGCAAACATAAAAAAGCAAAATGAAAATGGAAGACCAGAAAACTGTTTCTCTCGTCAGAGCAAAAACATACGATCCAATAAATCTCATAAAATGGGATTAGATGAAGGAGTATGCTTTTCATACTTGGATTCCACAGCCAAGAAGCAGTGAGATATAAAATCAATTTTGAAATAACCTCCTTATAACCTCCTCACATTATTAAGATAACTATGTCAAATAATATGTGTGAATATCTATTTTGGAGTGATGCTGAACTCTGAAGAAATCATCAGTAAAGTGGCCAGACAGCTATCATGTTTCGTTTCAGGGTACTGGGTACCTAAAGACTATGCATCAGGTGCCGTATTATTGAAAGTGCCCCACTGGTGCACCGGGCATCAGTGCCAGCTTTGCACGCCTCTAGGGCACTTTGGTATTACAGAAAGGGTCGCAGATGCTTGTGCAGCCCTTTCTGTAATACAGATAGCGCTGGTGCACATATAGTGCCAGTGCTATCACCAGAGGGTGTTCCCTCATTTGCATGGGGATGTGGAATCTCTTTGCCTCTGTGCCCACTGCGGGTGCAAAGGCAAAGTAGCTGTCAGTGCGCTATCTGATGGTTGCCCTATGTTGGGTGGTAAATGGGATCCTATGGACCACTCAAACATCCCCTTGCAGGCAGGTGCAATCACTCACTGCAAGGGAATCTCTCTTCCCTCTTAAAAGTGTAGGTGGGTTGCAGCCTGCGCAGTGAAATAAGGTGCGGCTGCTTCAAAGCCGCTCTGTTTCCCACTTGAACGCACTGCCCCCAAAGCAGTACGACTTTATGGCTGCCCTGGGGGCAACGCATTCAATGTAATAAGACACACTTATTGTAATGTGCGCCGTGGCTCAAACAGGGAAAGTGCGCCCTATGTGTAAAAGGGCCCCAAAGCTTGACAGCAGTTTATTGCATGGGCAACCAAAATATCTTGAACTAGCGAGAACCAGTGTTTAGTCGAGCAGCAGAGGAGAAAATGTAGCTAGAAAAGTGACCATAGTGCGACCAACTAGATAATGTTAGAGTCTGATCTGGAAAAAATTTAAAGATGTTATGGTAATTTTGAAATCCACAGAAGAAAAAATATGTTGGTTTCTTCTTACAAGTGGCAAGTGGGTGGAGCAGAGTTTATTCAATTTGTCAGTACGATTTTTGAAACTTGAAGCAAAAAGTCTGATCTAACGTAGCATGGAATGATGGGGTATAAACTCTTTACAAAATTATATAAATAGGCATTGGTGTTTTACATCTGGAATCTGTGTGAATGGGCCACTGTGAGAGAGAGTCATAAAGTGCATCCTACAGAAATGAACCACCCTCAATCTCTCTCCTGGCTGTAAGAGGATTCATGTGGCAGAGGACTCTACAAAGCTGTCATCATATGATTCTCACGGAGGTTTGTTAACAGTGTTCAATGCAATGGTTCGCATCAGGGCTGTTTGGTAGCTGTGGCCATGTATTTTAAAGTATTGGCCTGCTTTTTTGGAGGTATAGAATTCTGCTAAAATGGGGCATGGTTGTAGTTGGAAGAGCTACTGAGACGTATTTAGAAGAGTTTTGCTTAGGCTAAAATGATTTTATTTTGACGAGTTTGATATAATCTGTGATTCACATTCAGGCATAGTCCATGAATTGGGATTGAGTCAAAGAGGCAAAAACACAGCTATATAGGGTACAATGTTTTATGTGCTGTAAGTGATTTAAACTGTGGCCTGCTTTATTATAATGCCAAAGTGCAGGCTGTCATTGGCGAAAGAGAGAACGATGTACACACACCTATTTTCGTCCCTTAAGTACACCTTACTTAAAGACAAATAATTAAGCCAATTTATATGAACTATAAAAATCCTTAGATGGCTTGGGATGGCTCTTCTCAATGAATGGTTCGATTAATTACCAGGAATTCTGAGGAAATATAATTTAGCAGTAAAGCCATAATCAGATTCAGCTCTTACATGTAAAAGTGGAGATAAGTAAAGTTATTGGTATTGAGTTACAATCACAGTTTTTTGTTTTGTGTGTTTTGTTGCACAATATTTTGCAGTTTTTTCATTGAACAAAAGGGTCATGGTTCTGACAAAACTGTATTCTGTCCTTAAATGTCTAGCCTCCCATGTGCCTCCACAAAGGCGGTAATCACCATTTTCGTTCCCGAAGCATTGAGGGATAAATGCATATTAAATGAGCCAAAGGTCCATTTCTGTAGCCAAACAACTGACACCCACACAATTGACACATCTTGACCTTAATATAAAAAGAAAGCCAGGCACTTTCAGCTATCAACACAAAGAGGAAACTCAGCCTTAGAATGAATAGGTGAAATGTTACTTGCAATGGAACAAACATATATTCTTCCAGGTCAGTAATACTTGTAAAGAAATGTATAGTCCATAGTTCATAAAAATGAATGATGAAGCAATGTCCTACCAATGGCTACCAATCGCATGCTTGCTGTGATTTTAAGAGAAAGTGACGAATAAAGAAAAACTTTTGAAACTGTTAAGTTTGTTGTCTGAGAGGACATTGCTTCAACAGTCATATTTATGAACTATGGACTATAAATTCTTTTACAAGTATTACTGACCTGAAAGTTGAGTTCTGAACCACTGTGTGTGTGTTGTTTTGGGATTTTTTGCCCCTCTATGGAGATGTAGGGGGTCACGTCTCTGGTTCATTGCACCACTGCATAGATTACTCTGTTCACTTTCACTTTGTGTTGATGTGTGCGGGACTCGTGTGCTCTGACCCTGTTTTGTGTTGTTGTGAAACATATAATCATGCTTCCCATCTCAATGTAAGATGACATTATATAATGTTACTATGTTCCGAGGTTGCATGTTCTAGGTCATGTGACCTGGGTTAATTTGCCAGCTGCTGTTCAACTGTTTTATAAATAAATCAAATTGCCCAAACCAGTGCTAAATCTCTGGCATTCCTAAATCATCTGAAGCATCATTCAATGCACTGGGCCAGTGATTTTCAAAGCAAGAGCTGGTGTTACATGCCCGCAGATTCATAAATCCCCACAAAATGAGTGTAAAGTGTCCTGATTGGAGGATCTGTGTTGATGAATTCATTTTATAAACAGATTTAACGGTTAAAAATTGAATGATTAACTCAAACTGCAACCTCACCCAAGACTGAACGTTTGAGATAGGAAAAGGAAGCATGTTTCACTATACTAGCTTTGTAAATTGGGTAAACATAGACCAACCATATTGTGATATGCCACATTAGGAGTGCCAGTATTCCACCCAGAGCCAGTGGCGTAACAAAGGTTTAAGGGGCCCCCCTGCAATGTACACGGGGTGCCCCACGCTCCGGATTTAATCCGGACCGCTCAGACCTGAGTACTGTACTGAGGGGGCACCTGCAGTTCGGGCCCCCCCACACCGCGGGGGATGCGGGGGCCTGTGTTACGCCCCTGCCCAGAGCGATCACTCTGGGTGAAATTCTGTAATTCCAGGTATCCCCAAGCTCTATGCTTGATAAGTCTGGATCTGTAGAAACTACACCCTGTCAAGCTCGGCAGGGCCAGTGGGCAGCAGCACAGCCTTATTCCCTATTTAAACATGGAGATGGATAATTTCACCTCCCATAGGAGAACCCGATACCTGGCCAAGATCAGCTGTACAGAGACTGAAAAGCAGGAGAGAGAAAATGCACCTCTGTTTCAACCCCTTATTAATTCGAATAGTTTTAGAGATTTAAAAGCCTCATCCTAATTTCACCCCAAACCAAGTTTTGTCAAATATCCAAGCAACGTCTTTCAGGTGGGCACCTGTACGCCCCAAAACTAGCAGTGTTGACCCAATAATCCCTTGGTTCAGGCTGTGCAAAAAAGAGGTATAATTCACAAAACAGACGTATAGGCGAGCTAATGTGGAGATAACCACATGCTGTATGAGAAGAGAAGCAGGAGTTAGTATGTTATCAGGGAGCTACACCTTCCCATAAAACCAGATTTTTCTTTCTCAAACCCAGTTCTGTACACAAAGATGTAAGTCCATACCATAAATGCCTAGCTAAAAGAAATATAAAAACTCAAGGATGGCCAATAAGATATGATGAAATATCAGCAATAAAAATAGTGTGGTACAAAAATGTCAGTGTCAAAATATTGACAACCAAAATATGAACTTCACATATATATATTGTAAAGCACAAGAACAGAGACTAGAAAAATATTGTGGACCAAAATATCATCATTGCATTAATAAGTATATGTATTTAAATCATTTAAATTAAAAAAGTAAAATTCTTTTTTAAATGTATGATCTTTTTCAGAAAATACATAGCATAAAAAACGTAAAGACTACTGGTGAACAAGGACCTGTGCAGCTTTTAGCAGACCCTGGTTTTCATTCCATGAACAAGTTTACTCCCCATCTTTTAAGTAATAATATGTCTGTGAGTGGGTCAGAATATGGGCAAATACAGCTTCATAAAGAAAGAAGGAGGTGTTCTGGATTGGCATTAGAGGCCAACTATGATGTTCAAGAGGCATAGCAGGAAAGTAACTCCTCCCACATGAGTGCCTGCTCTTGGGCCAATCAGATCGACCTGAGCACTTTCACTTTTAACACAGGGCCAATTAGATCGGCCCGTGGCACTTATTAGGGTAAATCAACTACATTGCAAGTGATTTTAACCTGATAAGTGTAGATCTCAGAAAGGTGGCAGAAAACATCACTTCAACGGAAGAAAATGTACGAGTCCTACTACAAGAGGTTATCACATTGCAAGATACTGTGTCTTCATTACAGAAACTGATGGTATGATGGGAGGAATGAATAGAAGACTCAGAGGGACAATCCAGAAGCAACAAAATACGATTCCTAGGATTGCCGAAGAAAGTGTAGGGGCAGTCTGCAGAACAGTTTCTGGAAGATTGGATCACTACCACCATACCCTCCCAGAGGCTATTGAAATTCTTCACAATTGAACGGGCCTATTGGGCTCTGGTGCCTCCACCCTTGCTGGGTGCCCCACCGAGAGCCCTTGTTGCCCTTCTGTTCAAATTTAGGGACCTGGATGCCATCCTGCAATATGTCTGAATACAAGGTCCTCCACAGTCTCAGGAGAAGCCCATTTCCATCTTTCCGGACTACACACAAAAAGTGCAAAACCAACGGAAAATGTTTCTAGCTGTCAAGAAGCACATGAGAGACCTTGATTTGAAATACAGCTGGGTGTTTCCTGCAATACTATGTGTTGAGTATGAGTCAAAAACTTTGTTCTTCTTTACCTCGGAAGAAGAGAGCAACTGGTTATATACACTGGCTGGAGATCCCCACTGGGGAAGCGCAGGAAGAGATTCGGCGATGGCGGCACACATAGACACTCAGCCCACCTATGAAAATGAGTGAGCATGCAAAGAGCCCCGACGACCCGTGCCAGACAGGAAGGATTCTGGTCTGCCCAGATGGCACTCTCATGGACACTGACATTGTGTCCTGGAACTCATTCCAGGACTCATTTCAGAGACAGCGGAGTGATCCTGGAACAGGCAGTGACAGTACAGGTGCTGGTCCTTCTTAAAAGATGTTCACCGTATAGTGGGTACTGAAACTGTGCGAGGAAGTTGAACTAGATAAGCACTTCCATGGGTGCCCTGGTGAAGCTGTAGGCTGCATCAGGTATCCCCTGGACTGGAGGCTCACAGAGGTTGGGGGGTCTTTGGTTTTTGTCAATACTCATCTGAACAGCTCCTGAATGGGGGATGGGGCAGCTGGGAATGTGTTACTTGTATCTACTCACTCCATTTTATATTAGACCGAGTGGAGTGACAGGGAAGAGAGGTGCGGACACGGGGGAGATGCTGGAGTGCCTCGGGGTCCCAGCTCCCACTGGGCCCTGGTTTCTAGCAAAGCACAGACCTTTGAGGGAGTTGTTTTAATTTTGTGATTTTTCGATTATGGGAATGTGGCAGTGGATGCAAGCTCAGGGCCTGTCTATTACTGGATAGGGCAAGTTAGCAGTACTGCCCCTACATTGGGGGGTGTTAAGAAGTTGTTTTGTTACTAATAGTTTACAGTGCTGGGGGACTGCAAGCTGCTCTTGTATGTGGAAGTCCTGGTCCCTGCCCCTGCAGTGCCTCATGAGACAGATGTATGCCTTTGAGCCTGATTGTCCCAGACTCGGATTGGAATTGATGCTGATTCATGATGGCGAGCAACATGTTTAAACTTGTGATGTGGAACTTCAAGGGCCTCGTCTAGCTGGGAAAACATTGCAGAGTGCATGCCTATTTAAAGCCCTATCAGGTGCCCATAGCTTTCCTACAAGAAACGCATGTGTGGGGAGACTTTATCCCTAGTCTCTGGAGGAGGTTGAGGGGACAACTATGTGCTACCTCCTACGCTGGAAATGCACAAAGTGTGTTATTCTGGGTGGCTCCTGCGTTCCCCGTCCAACACAAAGGGCATATACTTGACCCAGGGGGGAGATACATGATCCTGTTTGGCACCTTGGATGGGTGTGAGTTGTGTTTGATGAATGTCTATACTGCTAATAATGATTGTCCAGACCTATATGCGACAGTGATGGCGGGCACCAAGGTCTACCTGGCATCAGAATTTGTCCTGGCAGGCGACTGTAACTGTGTCCTCAGAGGGGTACTTGATTTCAAATCACCTACAAACCACACTAAGCCAAACATGATGAGTATGTTGATAGATATGCTGCATGTGTTTCGGAAAGGGACATAGTAGAGGCATTGACAGCGGTGGTAGGGGAGGTACTCTCACATTATTTTGCTAGAATTGAAACAGCGCTGGAAGTAGAACCCTGGACTGGAATTCGATGAAGGTTGCCCTTAGGGATGTGTGTCTTAAGACCATATATGGGCAACCAAGAGAAACACCCGGCTGACTTAGAAAAGATGCTCCCTACCCAGGCTGACAAACTCAGGGAATGGCAAAAATGCCGTAAGGAATTGCTGGACGACTGGTGTAGACTTGAGAAGCACACATATACAGTGCACCGTCGGAGCATGAACACTGAAGGGGATAAAGCAGGAGTAATACTGGCCTAGTTGGATAGACAGCAACAATCACAAACCCCTGCCTAGGCAATGAGATACCACAAGGGGGTCTTAATCATGACACAGCTGGCCATCAATGGCGTATTCAGGGCCCATTTATGTAAAACATATGTGGCGCATGGAGATGAGCCGAGCAATGATGGCACTGTCTTTATAGCCAGGATAGAGATCCTGCACCTGGCAGAGGAGAACTGGACTCCCATGGATAAACCCATCACTTGTGAAGAGGTTCTTGCAGCCATTAGAAAACTGAGAACTGTGAAAACACCGAGGGGCAATAGTTTACCTGCTGAGTTTTAACACCAATTCGCAGGCACAGTGGCAGATAGACTACTCGAGGTTTATCACGATGGCCTCCAAAGCGGGCAATTGCCCAACACTATGCATGAGGTCAGAATAGTGCAAGGGCAAAAACCTGGCAAGAATCCAGTTGGTGACTCTTCATATAAATCACTCTCACTTTTAAATGTGGATGTTAAAATCCTTAGTGGTATACTGGCACAGTGCATTTCTTCCCTGTTTGACTTGGCATCTTTTGGCATGTTTCCCCTGACTTTTTGCTTTCTGACCTTCTGGTTTTAAATCTGTTTCTGCTGGTTAGGTGTCTCTGCACACTTAACTGCTATTCAGTGTTAAAGTGCAAGTGCTCCTGTTGTGAATTGCTATTATGGATTGGTGTTTCCATAATTGGCATATTTGATTTACTAGTCAGTCCCTAGTACCGTGCACTGTGTGGGCCCAGGGCCTGTAAATCAAAGGCTGCTTGTGGGCCTGCAGCACTGATTCTGCCACCCACATAAGCAGCCTGTAAATGTAACTCAGGTCTGCCACTGCAGTTTCTGTGTGCAGTCTAGTACTGCCATGTCAACTTGGCAAGTGCACCCACTTGCCAGGGCCTACCCTTCCCTTTTCTTACCATGCACCACAGCTAAGAGAGGATGCCTATGCCCTGGCATTTCTGGATATCAAAAAAGCGTTTGATTCTGTGCATTGAGAATACCTTTTTCATGTGTTGCAGAAAGTGGGGATCGGCCCTTTAGTACATACCCTGGGTCAAGTTACCCTATGCGGACGTAGGAGCCTGGGTTTAGACTAGTGGAGAGGTGTCAAGCAGATTTCAAATGTATGGGGGTGTCTGGCAGGCTTGTCCACTGTCCCCCTCCTATTTGAATACCCAGCGGGCCTTCAGGGAGGTATCAGGACTTTGTGTCAATCATCAGAAGTCCCAACTATTCCCCATGGGAGAGAGGGTTGGAGGCTCTCCCAAGGGTGGGACTCTCTTGGGGGTCAGAAAGGGTGAGATATCTGGGAGCAGAGTTCACCCACACAGAGCAGAAATTCATAGACCTAAAAGTTGCAGGGTACTGTAAAGTGTATGGGCTTCGGTTTGATTCTAGAGGGACCTCCCTTTGTCTCTGATTTGCAGGGCCACAATAGTAAAGATGATCATGCTCCCCCAATGTCTTTATAGGACATGCCAATATAGATGGCCTGATTGTAAAACTGTTATGAACACACAAGAGGAAGCAAGTGGGACTGAAACTGCTCAAACAAACCTGGGGACAGGAAGGAATAGAGATCCTTGAAATTGACCTCTACTTCATAGCAGTCCACTTGCAACATGCTGTACAAGGCTGGATCCAGCAGACAACCGGGAAAAGAGACTTCTCTGTGGTTCCCATGGTGAAGAGACACTCCATATCCTGCTAATGGGGGGTGCAAGGGTGCCTATGGACACACCCTTTGCTATTCGCCATGTGTATCGAATGTGTAAGAGGGCCGTCACAAGAGTAATAAGGTGAGTTCCGTTTGCATGGACAAGTCGATGTGGTCATTGAAGCCGTTCATAATTATAACTAGTGTGATGCCAGTCCAGAAATAGAAAGACAAAGACTGCAAAATACTTGGGGACCGGTACCTTGGAGGACAGTTTATCAGATGATAGAATGCCATTCAGTCTTTCGCACTTGGCACAGGGCAGTACTCACAATACACAAAGATCTCTGCAACAGTGAGGGAGGTAGGACCCTGCTTCCCAGAGGAGCCTTGGCCCTCACAGACACTAATTGCGCCACTGATTGTGAAGGAGGGCGTAGACTGATATCAAATATATATTGTACACTGCGTGATAACCTTCCAATAATAACACCTAGGGCACACGCAAAGTGGGAGGAGGCCCTGGAGGAACCCTTGTCTGCACGAGAGTGGGAGAAAATACATGAAGGAGTGAAGATGGTTAGTTCTAACGTGTGATTTAAACTGATCCAATTTAATTATGTGCACCAGGCGTTTCTCTCACCCAAAACGATACATATTATTTACAATACCGGGTCAGATTTCTGTGCCCAGTGAGGGAGCCCCGCAGCGTATTTCCTACATGTGAAATAGCTTTGCCAATCCCTGAGACCCTTTTGGACAGATGTAATGGTGAACCTTAATAGAGCTACTGGTTGGGACCTACAACACACACTTTGCATAGTTTTGTTGGGCCTGATTACTTCCCCTGACAAGAAGAAACTTAGTAGGAAATGTATTTTGTTGAGCATACTGCTGGCAAAGCTCCCATAGCTATAAAGTGGCAGGAGCTGAAGACTGCATCAGAGACATATTGGAGTGGGTGATGACTGAAGAAGTGCACATGCGGCATGTACGGCAATATTGGAGGATGATTTGCTCACCTGGGAAATACCTTCAAAATGTCTTACAAAAAAATCAGAATGAAATAGAAAATAGTGTCCCAACTCCAATTAAATTTTGTAAGAAAATTAAGAAAATGTAAACAATTCAAATACACTGTTTAAACATATATGGAGCTATATTTACTATCCTCACATAAGTTTAAATGACAGTGGGGAAAAAAAGCATGCATTGGGGGCCAGGTTCAGATTTATAAATCTAACTCAAGTTCGAAAAACATTAGAGAAATGTATATGTTGGGTCTGGGGCAGATTTACTATTGTAATTTCCGACCAACAAACATTTATGAAAGAACATGGATAGAGGGAGGTCAGAAAAAGACTATTCTTTTTCCAATCTAAGAAACATCCTGGAAAGTGCATAAAAGATGGTAGGGGCAAATTTACTATTCTAACCCCAATCCAGCGAATGCTGGTGAAAGTGCTTAATTCCTGTGTAACAAAAATTGGAGAAAGTGCATACATTTAGGGGGCTCATTCACTAATCCCAAACATTATGATTAACCATTCAAAATTATTTAAAAAATAAATTTAACAAATGAAAAGAACTAGAAATAATTGAAACATTTAAAATAAAATATGATTCAGAAATTGAAAAATATAACAGAATTGTTAAAAAAACAACCTTTTTTTAAAGAAAGATCCATCAAATTCATATGCAAGACACACAAGCAACGAAAGATAAAATGTGTCCACAATTTAGGAATGATTGAGATCAATAAATAAAAATGATTAATATATAAAAACAATTACCATATTAATCAGTCAGCATTATTGAATTTATAATTGAAAAACACAACCCACCCAATCCTCTAAAAAAGAGGATAACCCTGAAAAAAAATATACCTATCTATAAAATATAAAATACATTTTAAAATAACATATATAATGAATAAACATATTGTTGTAATCTCATTCTTCCCACTTGGTACCTTCCTTTCCCCCCTTCTCTCCATTGTCAAATAGAATGTTCCCACTGTGGGGTACTGAAGGTTACCTTAGAATGTTGAGCCGGTGAGGCACCTTTAGGCTGTGACAGGAGCAGTGGAGACGGTGAATAAACATACTTGGACCCGCCTGGATCTTGTGCTTCTTCTGCCGCAGATCACATATCATATAATAAAATAAAATCTTATAAAACACTAACACTGAAGAAAATAATATCGAAAATATCAGTATTATAGTAAAGCATCCATCATACTTTTGCAATCAAAATATTTTGATTCCAATGTTCTGGTCAGACAAATTTTTGAATTGATATTTAGGTGGAAAACCCGACCTGCAAACCAAACTAATAGACTGCAATCAGAGACAAGAGCACAACCAGGAGGGCAGGATGGTTGTACGGGCTATGATGAGGAAGTAGAAAACAAGTGAGATTGCTAGTAAGTAAACAAATTGATCTGTCCTCATCACTTTCTCTCCCAGTCCATACAACATGAGGATCTTGATAAGCAGGCATGATTAGCATTGATCGCCCACCAAGATACCCAGCTAGAAAGGGGAATGGGCAGATACAAAGGAGAAAGTGCCAAATCCAAAAGACCAACAAAGCCCTAACTTCACTGCCAGTACTCGAAAAAGTCAACGAGCAGAAAAAGCCTAATATGTAGATGGCACTACCAGTGTGCCCAGAGGGGTAGGCCCCCAAAAGACAGCACACGTGTGATAGCAATTCACAAGAGGAAAAAGGAAATGTAAGGTAGGAAAGATCCAAGCAGCCTAAAGGAAGGCTCCCATGGAGGAAACCACATTCATTGACACAGCAAAACAGAGCCTCACGGGACCAAAAGGCAGCAGTACAATGATACCTCAGCCCAACCAAAATGGGGGTTGCTAAGAAGAGTAGTGCTATATATGAATCCCTGAATCTGAGGCAGGAGACCAATGCACACAAAAAAAAAACACAAGCACTTATGAGAGCATGAGAAGGGAACACAAACAGGCACAACACCACATTCAAAACAGGGCGCACATTGTGCATTGGCCAGACCTTGGTGCCCAATGAACAACAATGGTAAAGCCAAAAGGAAAGCCCATATCCCTCCCTAAGACAGCAGAATAGTGTTCCTCACACATAAGTGGAGACCCCAGCACATCACAACAGAAACAAATGGGTAAAAAAAAACAAGAAGGCCTCAGAGGAAGCACAGCTCAGACAAAGGCCAGGCTGTTGCATAACACTGAATGATAAAAGCCTAAAAGGCAACAGACATGGATGCTATGCAACAATCTTCCCACATGAAAGCGCGTACAAGGGCAGTCAAGTGCAAAAACTGCAGAAAACAAGCCACCAGGATAATGAAACACCAGAGAACCAAAGCAAGGAATCAAACAGTCCCTGTCACAAGCAGGTTCAACTAGTGACTAGTTGGAAATACAGAGCAGAGAGAATGCCCAGGCCTACCAATCAAAAAGGTAAAATTAGAGGAAGCTTAAGCCCCTACAAGAAAATACACAATGATAGCTAAAGCAAGCTCCAAGACCAGTGTTTCCCCAAACTGTGTGTGGATCACAAGCCACATATTTGCTGGTCGTAAAAGTCAAATCAACAAACAAAGCTACCTTTAAATCCTGCATTTATCTTGTTACAGTCGCTGTGATTCAAAGACAGAGCTCAAATGTCAAGCTAGGTCTACTACTGTTTATGTTTTTTAACATGGAGACCTGTGTTTTAAAAAATCTTCTCATTTGCAGTCACAGAAAAAAAAGTAAAGTGAATTATGTGACTGTCTTTCTAGGGTACAAGGAAAGACCAAAGGAAGCTAAATTAGTGAAGCAGGAGAACACACAGAGAATGCGAACACACACAAACCCAGTATTGGTCACAACAATCACCTCACCAGCAACCCCCACATATTCCCATTACTAACCTTGAACCTCAAAAACATTAAAAGGCAGAGAGAGGAAAGATCTTTCAGCTGAGACCCCCAACGGCAGAGCCAGTGCACATTTCACAGGCCACAAGACAGTGGGTCCCCATGAGTGATGCTGGACAGTCATCAAATCCAGCACCATTCATCCCCCAATAAGCCAAGCAAGATGAGTGGTCCTCTGAAGCAGAGATGGGGCAGGGAATCATTGCAGAGCCCCTAGACCAACAGTAGAAAAAGATAAAGGACAGCCCATCCCAGTAAAAAGGGAGCACTCGCCTGTAGAAGTGAAGAAGAAAATATTCTTGAATTAAAATATAATATTAATTTCTATTAAATAATAAAACAACACATAAACATGCACGTATTAATAATTTAAAACATTCTTATATTGATTAAACTATTCTAAGTATTTTTGTACATATGTAGCAAAAATAATAATTTAGAAATTATAAAATGCACAGCAAAACAGAAAATAGATTAAAAAGCTAAACACAGAAATATAATTAAAAGAAATAAAAAGTATATGTTTAAATTAATTATGTTTAAAATATCCTCAAAAATGTCTTCGATAAAGTAGCATGTAGTGATCTAAAGCCAATCAAAAATCAGTAAAAAGTAATTAAGAAAAAGCTATTGATATACACTATTCAAACTACAGTCGTAAAAACATTTGGGGCAATGCATACATTCTGTGGGTGAGAAGTGGGTGAAAATTTGTCTTTAACAAACATTGGGGAACATACATACTTTGGTGATAGGGCAGATTTACTACTTTAAGTCCAGTTTAACAAACATTGGAGAAAGTGTATGCACTGGGCTGTGTTAGGTTTAGTATTCTAGCCCCACTCCAACAAATACTGAAGTTCATACATTGGGGGAGGGTCAGACTTACTAAGCTGACACAAGTCTATCAAACACAGGCAAAAGTGCAGACCTTAGGGAGCGGGAAGTGTGGTCTTGTTTACTTTTCTTACTCCAGTCTGACACATTTTGGTCAAAGTGCATATGTTGGGGTTGAACTTTCATAAACGTAGAAACTAACATCACAATATTTGTAAATTTATCTTCTCTTCTTCTCGCCTCTCTCTCCTCACAACTTCAATTTCACTGGAGCTGTGAGGCAATACACATGCACATTTAGACCAGCATTGTGCTATTCGGTACCCATCACGGGGGAGCGGTCCTTCTGTTGCTTCTGCTCCCAGTGTTCCCTTATGTTGGGTAACCAACCTGCGAACCCCAAAGACACAGTTCAGCTTTTTGCTGTACTGAGCCGCTGGCCGGACTGCAGTGTCTGCAATGGACTACACTCTCCTCGACTCTCCCTGAGGAAGGTAAAACAGAGACATGGAGGCAACCCACAGCCCCCTCTGCCCAGCAGACAGATTAATGGCTGGCAAACCTCTAGGGCCTCATTTATGAAAAGTGACGCATCACTGCATGAAAACAGTGATGTGTCACTTTTCACTGTGCCCTCCCTGCGACTCCAATGATACGTCATATTTACAGTATGAGCATCATGTTGCAAGGAGTCACAGATACGTCAGTATTTCTGACGTATCTGTAGGCGCAAAAGTGACGCATTGCTGGAGTGTGTCACAAAAGTGACGCAACTCCAGCAATGTATCCTTTCACATGGGGTAAGCCCCATGTGAAAGGGCCTGCGTCAGTCTTACGCCTGCTGTGAGGCAGGCGCAAGATATTGACGCATTTGCACCCTAGAAGTGGCGCAGTGAAATCTCGTAGATTTCACTGCGTCACTTCTACGATGCTTACTTACGTGGGAACGCCCACCCTGCATACATTATACCTGACGCAGGTATGATGTAGCGCAGGGGTTTACAAAGTGACGCATCTAGGTAGATGCGTCACTTTGTAAATATGGCGCATCATGGCGCATGTTTTACGCCACTGGTGCGTCACAAAAAGTGACGCACTGGTGGCGCAAAAGAGACGCAGGGGCTCATAAATGAGCCCCCTAGTGCGCTAAGAAAAAAAATGTCTGGGCTGGTGTAACCTTAGCGTCATCTTCAAGCCAAGGACTGTGACCTCACAAATGCAAATTACTGGTGACCCAGGAGCAGTATTTTTAGTTTTCTGTAATAAAGGCCTGCTGCTAGCTTCTTCATTACATTCTCTACATAGTTACCCATATTTCTTGTTTGTGACTTTCCTTGGGTTTCCTGTCCTGTGGACCAACTTGTGAATAAGTCTTTCTTGAACAGCGCATACTGTTAATAGTTGCTTGTTTAATAATATTATGTATTATAATTGAATTGATATAGTGCTTACTACCCCTGACAAGGTTTCTTGAGAAAGGTAAGTTTGTTTACTTTCTAGTTTTATGTAAGTGTGACTTTTAAAATGAATACATGTGTAATAAAAATGTAAAACGCATTTGGCTCTAACAGAGTTAAAAACTCAATCCAAACTGCCTTTTGTGGAATGATGGGTGATGATGTACACGGGGGAAGCTCAGACATACTGGAGGGAAATATTTATCATGTGTTGGTCGGGAGCGTCAGTCATGCATGGCAGGGCCCTGGCCAGTACAGTAGCAGCAACACTAGCGATCTCTGTGAGGTTGTGTGGGCAGGCCGCTGTCCTTACAACTGATCACTTTTCCAGGCTTCGCCAGCAAGCTTTATAAACACCTTCTTTAAATCCCCTGGACCGCCTTTGCAGCAAAGAAACTCAACGTGCATTGCTAGGAACTCAGCAATAGCATTAAAATGATGTGCTGTTGAAAGGCTTTGTAGTGATTTCACTAAAGGGAGCTGTATAAATATCCTCGAGAAACCAGAGGCCCTGCAATAAACACCCACCATTGTGGGAGGGCGGGGGCGGTCTATCTGAGCTGCTAAAGTGTGTCAGCTCTGAAGACAAGTAACTTTATTTCATTGAAAGGCACCAGCGACATTGTGGATACTTTTTTTGGCATTAGAAAAGTACATCTCCTTTTTACACAAATGCTACACTAACTACTTTTAAAAATTCTATCATACTTTCCCCCATTTTATATAAAATGACAAACATCATTGCCCATATAGACAATACATACATATACAGTTTCATCTCTGAAACATGTCAAGGAGCTTTATAAGTAGGCAATATAGTGCAGAAATCATCACAGAAAGATAAGGTCCATTAGGTTCTACAGCCTAACATACTGCGGTTCCACAGCATAACATATTGTGCAGAAGCACCTGTAAAATCTGCATATAAATGAATAACATTAACATCTTAACGCTAGTATTGTTAACATAAGATACAGCCTTTGGCAAAGCCAATCGGTCACTCAATTCAATTGTATTACCTGACGTTTGTTGCCGATGCTGGCCAGCATCAGCAACAAGAAAAAAAATACTTGTTTTCCGATGCAGACAGTATTGGCAAAAACTAAATAAAAAGCCACAGCAGTGTCATGAGGAATACTCTTGTATGCATTGTCACACATGAGCATTTAGGTGTCATGATGTGGTGGCCATATTTGTGGTCAATCATATCAGACAGTGCAAGATGGCTCATTGTGAAAGACATATTGTGGGCTTACCAATAACAAACCCATCCATTGCTACCCTTGGTTAACTGTATTGGCACCCTTATTTGCTTTATTTCTATTGGATGACTTTCCATCTTTAAGCCTCTCTATCTTGTGTTTGTCCCTCCCCTGGCATATCCTCTTTGCCATCTCTTTGATTGGCTTGCTTCTATGATTCCTCTGCTAGATTTTAGAGAACTACTTTTTTTTGTGAAAGCATTCAATGAGAGTGCATGTGTTTTCCAGCTGTCTCCATTATGTGCTTTTGTCCTCCTTCCAAGTTTTACTCTCTCACCAATGTGAAAAAAATAAAATAAATGTGCTTGTCTCCTACAATCCACCATCATTTTGCTCTCTTTCATCCCTGTACTTCACCCCCATGTGCTCCAGGTTCCTCCCTTTTTCCCATGTTGCATATTGCTTCTGCCCCGCCTGCAGTGTTGCTTCAACTACCTGCTCTGTGGTTCTACACTCACCAAGAGCGCTTTAGTGCTACTCTTTTTTAAAAAAATATACCGATTCATCTCGGATCGGTAAAAGAAATGAAAGCCTGTGACCTCTTGTGGGTCCACACATGCATTTTGAACACGTGTATGCCTAAAGAATGACACAACTACCACGTCATCGCGTTGATATATTTATTTGTTTAGCCATGTTGTGCAGCATCTGCTATGATATACATCACTGTAAAAAAAAAACATTGACAAAGCCAACCGGTCCTAGAGGCGGGAAGTGTTGGCTTTGTGAAAGCCTGATTTAACTTTTAATTTCTTGTTTCACGATAGCAGATGCTAATCCTGGAGTGCACAATAAAAACATTTTTATTAAAGTGCATCAGAAATAAAGGAGGGGCTGGTAGCAAATTGAAACTGCAAGGCTCACCAAAAAAAGAGAGATAAAATGAAGAGAGGTGGGGAAGCAAAGGTAGGGACTTTGGGGTGTGAGTCACTGGCATGGCGGAAGCAGTGGATGCCAGAGAGGTCAAGAGACCAGAGGAGTATCCTGCATGTTGAAAAATAAAAAATAAAATACAAAACAATAGCCTGAGGTCAAAGCAATGGATCAGATCAGAGGAAACACAGAGTGTGTTGGGGTGTTCAGATTGTGAGGTGAAAGCTACACATGGGGAGAGAGCAAGAAAACACAGGCTCTCCTGTGTAGTGTTGAAAAGAAGTGAAAAAGTCCTTTCTCAGTGTGGAGCCATGGAAGGATACAAATTATCCAGTCAAAAAGATGGCAAAAAAGCAATGCTCCTGGGGTGGGACACACATAAGTAGGAGACAGAAAACCACTGAATAAGACTCAAGCAAATGAGAGTAACAAGAAGGCCAACCAGTGGTAAATAGTGGGCTAACCCAAAGTCTGCTGTAAGGATAGTATGGTCCAACACAGTTCTTTGACAATAGACATTTGTCATGAGGTGTTCCTCACAGAACACATTTTATGGACTTAAAACAGGGTGATTTATTAAAAATACCTCATCCATCCACAGTTTCAGGAAACTGTCATTTTAAATCAAATTCAAGCATTCTAATTTCTCCATCACTAAGGGCCTTATTATGACTTTGGTGGTCTTGGAGTGGGGCCGCCACACTGCCGCCCCACTCTGAGACCGCCAAAGCCATAAGAAACCACCTGCCAGGTTACAACTTTTTTTTGTCTCTGGTGGTCCCACTGTGGTGCCTAAGGCAACAAGATGGGAGCATCAAAGGCAGTTTCTGCAGGGCGCAAACTTTCAAGTCCATGCCCTGCTGGAACTGGGATGCATGCATGTTGCATGCATACCTTGGGACAGAGGTAACAGGGGGCCCAGTAGGGCCTCCTCTGTTTCCTCACTGCCACACATTTCATGGCAGGCTCACCACCGGTGAGGAAACTCCTAATCTGCTTGCAGGTGCTGCAGCGGCATCACCAGCGTATTAGGGTTCTCAGATCGCTGCAAGTCTGCCAGGTATTGCAGATCCCTGGCGGCAGCAGCGGTCCTATGGCAGTACGACTGACCTACCTTTAATAGGGCGGTTGGACCACCGGTGCAGCAGTAACCGCACCACCACCGTGGGTTTGGCGGTCCAACAGACCGCCAAACTCATTATAAGGCCCTAGGTTATGAGTTAGCATGTTAACAGGGAATGACTGATGAAAGGGGGAAAGACATCTCACACTTCTTCATTCTTTACACAAAACACAACTTAAAAATGCAACTACTTATCTGTCAATTTTGATAAAATCTGTGGATTGAGTCTCACACTATAAGAAAAATGACAGTGGGACCAGAAAGTGGCATGTGCAGCGTTGCTAGCTGGTGAAGGGCAGCACTAGAGCTGAGGAGGGGCTGGTAGGCCACAGCTAGGATCCCCCCTAGGGGAGAAGAGGCAATGGCAGAACAAGTCCAGAATGAAGAGTGCTTGCACGAGGATTGGAGTTGGGGTATGCGGCGATGGGAGACTGGTGGGGGAGCTCCGGGCTCTGCACGGATGTCACAACTGCAGTAAGAAAGCAGGGAGCATTGGAGGTCTCTGCGACTGGAATGGACAAACATCACATTCCTGGCAAACTGTTAATAGATATATGCTGAGGAGTGTTCATACGGGTAGTGGCGAGGGTTCACTTAGGTGGGAGATTGAGACACCTCTCCCACCTTTGCTAGATTCTATACAAAAATCATAAATTAATAAAGCTGTGCAGCAGGTCTAACCACTCAAGAGTCATTCCAACATCCTGTGGGCTCAAGCAGGTTGGCGTCCTAGCCCCCACTCTCTTCAATCTATTTCTGGGAGACCTCCCACCAGTCCTGTCTTCGTTCAACTCCCAAGCCCCAAAGCTTTCATATCTCCTCTACGTTGATGATCTGGTGCTGCTCAGCTGGACAAAGGTTGGGATGCAACTGATTCTGAACACCACCCAGGAATATTCACAAGAAAATGGCCTGACTACATAAAAAAAAACTAAAATCATGAATTGTTCTAGAAAACAAGAATTGAAATCATCTGCTTTCTTGACTCTACCAAGGTCAATGAAGTTACCTAATACAAATGTCTCAGACTCACTGTTAGCAGTAGAGGAACCTTCGAGCCCCAAAGGAGGGAAATAAGAAGGAAAGGGCTTGCATTGGCAGCTGGCCTCAGGGCATTATTCAGGAATCTGAATGGTCTGTCGTATAGCCCCATCTTAGAAATACAAAGGCTAAGGTGGTACCAACAATGACGTATGGAAGTGAAGCTCTCCAGGGCAGGGTGCCAAAAACTCTAGACAACATGATTATAATAATGTATAGGGAGCTCTTCCAACTCCCAAGACACACCTCACCAGGCCAAATCAAGTTAGAATTTGACCTAGCCAAACAGGCAACAGGAAGATGTGCAGCTTTTACAGCATGTGCTCCAGGGTTATGTCTGCCTACAAGAACACCATTAACCACAACGTTTGGCTGTAAATAAACAAAAACAATTCAGCGGCAGGAGATTATATCAAAAGATCAATCGACTTTCTTTGTCTACACCAACTGTGTTCTATATTGCCTACCTCTGAAATGTTCCAAAGTAGTGTGAGCAAATCCTCAAAACTAATCTCATCCCTGGAGGACAGGGCATCCATCAAGAAACGTGCCCATGCGTGGATAGTGCTAAACAGTTACACCTCCCTTACACCACATTAATACCTTGATGAGACTTTCAGCAACAGGATAAAGGCTAACTTTGAAAAATACTGCTTAGGCATCCTCTCTTCTAACTCGCACACAGCACCATGGGTCAGGGGCAGAAGGAGTGGCACCTCTGTGCTCAACCAAAGGAGGACGCAATTCACACCATTCGCCTTTGAAGGTCTGCCGTAAGCCTGCGCACCGCTGGCTCCGGCCCTTTGTGAACCAGGCAAGGGTGCGCACCTGTAGACAAGCCATAATAACTTGCCTAAACTCCAGAGATCCCTGATTAATCTCCTGAACAGTAAAGTACCTTCAAGAAGTCGACTGGGTGCTAACGAAAGCACCCCACCTTCCAGAATAGCCCCACCAGCCTCGAACACCTGCTTCTCATAGCAATGGGGGTGAAGTTTCTTTCTAATCACACTAACTACAGCCCCAGTTTATGGCTACCCAAGCCCACTTGTTGCGCTAAAACAACTATTTTGCACTAGTCCTCCTTCTTGCATGAAGCACTTACCCTATCAATGGGCTCTACAAACCATTTGCATTTTTGCACTGATGAGCATCCATAGCAAGACAATTCTCTGTACTGCTACTCTAAATAACCCTTGCACAAGTTCCCTTTCTGTTTAAGCAGACTAGCGGGCGGCCTTAGGTGGGATGACAAAAATCAATTTTATACATTTGCCAAGCAGCTTCTTGTATATTTGCACAATGAAGGTCTCCAGCAGCCTAGCCGACAGACTAGTAGACCAAACACACTTAGAATGGCCTTTTAGCAGCTCTTTGCAGATTGAACAATGAGGACTCCAACATCTTAGCTGACAGGCCTGAACACTGAATACCGCCTCTTCCCTATCTGGCAGGGACATTTTATCATTTTTATTGTATTTATTTACTTATTTATTTCTGTCATCTTATATTGTAATTAGTTTAATTAATCAAACAACAAAGCTGACTTTGTACTATACAAACATCAGCATGCAAGGTGCACACAGGGAAGAATACCACCCAGACAAATACAATAAAAAAGGCACAGAGACAGACACCTTTTCCTCTGGAGGACTACATAATAGAGAACCACTTGGAATTCAGCAGAGAGTAAAGATTACCCCCTCACTAAGAATGTTTTTTAAAGTCTTACCCTGGTCTCAGAATCTTTGCCAGATACACAATCCCCCGCAAAACATCCCTGGGACAAGGCAAGATATCTATTTGGGGAAGAGGTGAC
Organism: Triturus cristatus; assembly: GCF_964204655.1. Classification (NCBI taxonomy): domain Eukaryota; kingdom Metazoa; phylum Chordata; class Amphibia; order Caudata; family Salamandridae; genus Triturus; species Triturus cristatus. The sequence continues at coordinate 1,507,696,467 of NC_140589.1, forward strand.
GGAAAAGTAAGGCCTTAATATATTCCACCCTTTAGAAGGTTTGGGTGATAAGGGAATAGCACCATGCGAGGAACTGTTCCAGTCTGTGGTAGTTGCTGCAGCGGTGGTCAAAAAGGTTCAAAAGAGAGTCTTGGGATCTGTTATAGGACAGACAGGAGATGACGGGGTGGCCGAAGACCCAACAGCTAGGAGGAGCACTTTTGTAGATTCTGTGATACTAGCCCTGGCAACACAAATGAGCTTTGCCACCTCAGAGACAAACCAGAGGGGGATACAAGGGGCTTGCGATAGCCTAAAAGCTTGATGCCCTGGCAGCCAGGATGCAAGAGGCAGTGGAAAATATGAAGGAACTGAGGGACTCAGTAGAGTTAAATAAACAGTTGAAATCTGGCAACCAGGAGGTGTCAGAAAAACTAGAGACACTCAAAATAACTCTAGGCGTAATAACTTGAGAATTATTAATGTACAAGAGAGGTGGAAGGAGAGGATCTATTCACTTTTATAGTAAGTCTAAAAAAAGCATGGCTAGAAATAGAGGATACCCCCCAAGAAAAGGCGACAGACATACAAAGGTTCCATTGAGACCTGTTTAGCAGGTTTCCTTCCAATTCCAATTAAAGCAAGTCCAGAAAGATCCTAGTGAATTTTCATATATGTGCTTTAAATGAGCGAATACTAACCAAGGCTCTCAAACCAAAGTCCTTTAAACAAATGTGCTTTCCTTTGAAATAAGGTCTGATATATCTAGGGACACCGCAAACAGGCAATGGGAGTCAGGAAAGAGGTTAGAAGACTTCAGAAAGCTAGGAGCAACTGCCGAGCTCCAGTTCTCAGCTACACTTAAGGTGATGCATGACAACAAAATGCACAATCGAAAATCCCACATGGTAACTGACAGTGTGGTTGAAGGCATCAAGGCAGGTAGAGCTGCGAAAGTCTAACGTGGTCAACTTTGGTGGTCAATGGACAGGAACCAGTTTTCCCCTTTCCTTTTTATTTCTTTTTCTAAATCTTCTCCTGATTCATAGTATCTTTTTTCTTTTCCTGTGTACAGGGAGGGCGCTCATATAGGGACTTAAAAGGTTTATGAGGAGGTCTGGGAGGGTTTTCATGGGTTATGGGGGGGAGAGGTAGGGTACTAGGGGAGCACAAGGGGTGAACAGCATTCAGGAAGAAAACTATTTTACAAAATCCTCAAAAACTTAGGCACTTTTCCAAAACTACTTCAGTGTCACCTGCAAAGAAAATGAACTTGGTCCAAGGTGATAGATCTGGGGCAATACCAACACAAAACCTCAATCGAAATATAAATGTGTTACGCACTAAAGGAAGGAGAAATAAAATGTTGCATTATTTAAGGGCGGTACAGGCACAAATAATTATCCTACAAGGGACGCTCTTGAGTAGACAGGAATGCAACGACATCTTCCAGACACAAAAATGGTAAAACAGATGGTCCGCACAGATCAGAACTTTCATACTAAAGGACTAGCAGTCCTAATAAAGAATTCAGCAAGAATATCAATTAAAGATAGTATTACTGACAAGCTGGGAGATGGATAATCATGAAACTGCAAATTAATGATCAAAACTAAACACTAGCGGGATACTATGGTCCAGACATAGACCATGTTGAGCCTCTGTTGGAACTCTTTTTGAATATGTTAGGTTTTTCCCCCCCTCTATTATAATGGCCAGAGATTTCAACATTATAATGGATAATAAGTTAGATAGTTCAACCAAAAGTTGATCTATACTGCCCCTAAAATGCAAGACTACATCAAAAACATGATGGTCCAGTTGGGGCTTTCCGTTGTATGGAGGGAAAGGGCCCAACAGGGCAGGGCTATTCCTTTTATAACAAAAAATATGGTTACCACTCAAGGACAGACTTTTTTCTAATAGATTAGAACATAGTGGTTCAAGTCCAGGACATTAACAATGTGCTTGCACACCTGTCATACCACAATACTATTAGAACTTAAACCTTCTGGTAAGCCCAAAGTGAGGAGTTGGACCCTGGATTGTACTATTCTGTTAGATCTAGAAGCGATAAAAGACCTCTGGTCAGAGACTGAACAGTTCTTTTAATGCATAGGCACTGCTCCCTTACACATGGTATGGGACTCCTTCAAAGCTTTCCTAAGGGGAAAGATATCTAGCATTGTTATGTTCCTGGGTGCGCCCGTGTAGTGAAGCTGCTCATTTCTTACATTGTCCTCTTTTTCACCAATAACATCTCTGCCGTGAACTTTTGCACATATTTGCATGCATGACAATGTTGGATTTGTTTCTCTGAAACTACTTTGGTTACACATCTAGCTTCGCACAACATTCATCAAACATCACACGCACTATGTACAAATGTCATTCTATCTTCCTCCACTGGGCGACAGAGCTATCTACAGATCCATAACATTGCTAATCTACAATGTACATCGCAAGGCTGCTTTCTATTATAAATAACAAGCATCTCGATGGATTAGCAGAGGAGGCATTTCAGCTGACATCGAGGGTCCCTGCATGCTGAGACTTCACCACACAGCGGTCTGACATCTGGTGAGGGGTGTCCAGTTTGTGACAATGACAGGGTCCTTCATTCTCTCCTTCCAGGTAATGTGGTTGGATCATCCCTTGTGGAGATTCTTGGCTCTACACCTACACACACTCTAGGTACACGTAAAGTAGGGTTTTGCATAGTGGGAGTACGCCTGATTACTGCATTGTTTAGATGCTTCCATAGATACAATGTTTAGCACCATGGTAGAGCTGTACATACTATTTACTCTTTTGTAGGTCTGGGCGGAGAACTCTGCTCCATTCATGGAGTTTGCAGAGTTACTGCACTCTGCGCTCCGCGGAGCTCATTGAGCGCAGAAAACTCTGCTCCACGGAGAGTTATTTCCCCGCTTGCGCTTGCCAACGGTAAGTTGGCAAGCGCAAGTTGCCACTCGGGTAGAATTTCTATTTGAGTGGCAGGAAGATCAGCACAAACAGCAGTTCGCACTGCACTCCGCCACTTGTGGAACTGTGCAGAGTTTTTTTGTCACTTCGCGGAGTTCCACTTAGCAAAACTCCACAAACTACGCCCAGGCCTGCTCTTTTTGTGCTTGTAGTCACTTTCATCAGCTTCTGTCTACTGATTATCATAGCACATGTATTCAATACAAGAATAACGTTGGTTCAATAAATATATTGAAAAAGTCATTCTGTGTATTCTCTTTATAATTCTCTGAGCACTAGTGAGCACAAGTGACTAAGCGATAGGTTCGGATCTGTTTACACGTTCAGTGGTTGCCAGAAACCATTCGCTCCCTGATATGGTTAGGGGGCTTACGGTGGCACTGTGAGCTAGATGGTGTATAGGCCAACATATCCTGCGGGGTGTCCGGAATCAGTCTAGGCACCTCACCCAAAGTTTATGTTATCCACACACCCAGATCCTATGGATTAGTGGGAAGTACACAACTGCATATCATATTTTAAAAATAGAAGACACTTGAAGCAGAACTACGGGAATTAGAAAAACAATGTCAAGCACAACCCATACAGAGCAATGAGAAATTAGCTCTGGAAGCAAGGCTTTTAGAGCTGAGAAATAAACTTAAGTTTTCTTTCGAGTCTAGAGTAAGGAAAAGGTGGGTAGCAGGTAAGGTGGTCCATTTCGAGTTTGGGGAGAATTGTGGGAAGCTATTTGCTTGGAGAAGTAAAACAGATAAAGCCAGAAACACAATCAGGGAAATTTAGGGGAGGACCTCCACTCCTATTTTGAATAACAAAAAGCATATTGAAAAAAGCTTTTCTCAGCATTTTTGTACACCTATACACAGAGGACTTGATGACAACTGAGGATATGATTAATGAGTGGGCAGGCCTTGATGCACTAAGTTAAGTTAGTGAGGATGAAAAGAGGGATCTGAACAGCGGTATTTCTCAAATTGAAATTTTAACTGCAATAAGGGCTAGTAAGAAAGGGAAAGCAGCAGGTCCAGATGGGCTTCAAGTGAAAATACAGAATGTTCTAGGGGATGTAGTATTACCAAAAATGACAAACCTATTTGGGGGGAAATTTCAGGCCCAGATGGGCTTCAAGTGGAAATACAGAATATTCTAGGGGACGTAGTAACACCAAAAATGACAAACCTGACTAGCCGATCTAAAAAATATCAAGCGGCTGACAACATAGTTCGGAAAAGTGTCAGGATACTCTTTGAACACTTCTAAAACAATGTGAATGGCCTGGAATATGCAGAGAGTGATATGCAGATTAGAAATGAGATGAAATATCTAGGGTTGAGAATTACACGAGAACCTGGCAAGATTTCAGAGGTAAACTTTATCAAAGCTCTGGTAGAGGTGAGTAAAATGAGCTGGACCAACCCCCTCTCAAGTATCTTTGGTAGAGTTAACCTGATAAAAATGGTTATCTTATACAAATTAACTTTCCTCTTCAATACAATCCCACTACTTTTAGGTTGGAGTAGTTAGAGAAGTTACAGGGTCCCATTGGCAGCTGTATATGGGCCTCGAAGGGATCAAAGATATCTTAGAAGAAGCTGGTTAGGGAACGCAATAAGTGGGGCCTGACACTACTGGACATATAATTCTATACCTGGGTGTTCTAGTTAAAAAACTGTAGAATGCTTCTTAATGAGCCAGCTAGCTCGGAGATTGCCATATTTCTGAAAGCTATGATAAAGGATGTTAGAGGAGGAATAGAAATCCACTTCCTGAATAAGTTAGGAGACACTAAATACTACAAAAAGGTGAGGCTGAAGTTGTTAGAATCAATAGCTGTCTTGTGGGCACAACTCAAGAAGACAATGAGACTGTCAAATTACAGCAGAACGGCCCCTATATGGGACTCCCCAGGTATATCATAATGGGGTTGAGATGTGCTGGTCATTCCCCTGCAGAACACAAGCATACAGTGCTGGGGTCAACTTGCAGAGGACGGGGTGCCCCTGGCATAGAAAGAACTTCAAGTGATAACGGACCAGAAGCTATCGAGGTTTAGGCACTTACAAATAATAAGCTGGTACCACAATGCGAACAATTTGGTTGGGAACTCTAATAAACTGTAAGAGCTGTTGGTAGGGTATACACCAAGGAAAAACAACATTTCTGTATGGTACTGTTCGATGGTAGAGATAGCAGATGGGGACGTTGGACTACAGCAAGAGCTATGGACAGGACACTTGCTGAGGACAAAGTTAATCAACCTATGGCAAGTATCAATACGCACATTATACAGCACAGTGAATCCCACTTTTTTAAGGAGAAGCCATCTCTTTTCACTCCACAGAGCAAACTGGACACCATATAGAATCTCAAAGATTGGAAGAGGGGGCATGACAAAATGCTTGAAAAGCAATGTGGATAAAGAAACTGATCTACTCATGTTTATGGAATGCCAGAAGAAACAGCTGTTTTGGGAAAACTTGGGTAAGGTTATGAGAAGCATTCTAGGAAATAATGTAATAGTAAACCTCTACCTCATCATTTCTGAGGTCTTAAAGAGTCCTGTGTTCTTGAGTAGGGACAAGAAAAGTATTTTATTCTACATGGTTCTGTTGGCACGAACAGATACAGTAGGAAATGGGCCAAAACCTTAGCTTCATCCAGTGCTGATTGGTTCTAATCTTTGATATACATCTCAAGATTAGAGTCCATAGTGTCAACCGCCAAGAAACAAAAGATGTGGGACCCTTGGTGAGTTGGGTAAGAACGAACCAAGCAGGAAACCATTAGAATTGAGTTGCTTAAATTTTGATCTTCGTTTTCTTTACATCTGACCCAGAAATACTTGTCTAACGATGACACCTACGCTTGCTTCTTTCTTTGTGCTATCAGTTATATATTCCAGTGTAAGTTTTGAAGAAAACCAAGTACCCTCTTATGGGTAAGGCCATCCTGTAACAGAGGGTGCTGCTGGGAAGCACTGGGGAATTGCCCAAGGTGAATGAAGACAAAGAAGAAAAAAAACACATATTCTAAGAAGATAAAATTGAGTCAACATTCAAAATTCCTATATTTCTCTTTACTCTTAGTCTGTGATATATATTTCAAAAACAACTATATAAATCATCTACTGATTAAATCATTCAGATAACAGGGGCACTCAAACACTCTACAGCTTTTCCTACCACCAACTCGATCACTACCATTGTGCAGGTATTTGCTTCATTGTTCACATACTCTTTTCTATGCATGCATGATCTTGGGCTGTTGGAGTGTATTACAAATACTTGACTCTTGTTCCAAACACTTCCATCATGGGTATTGGTTGAATTCTTAAACATTTGTACCACTTTTTGGGCCCTTGAGAACTTTGACCACAACTCTCTTCAGACAGGTGCCTTCACTTTGCCCCAATCATCAACTTGAACTTCACTGCCTTTCACACAGGTCCTTTTAGAAAATATCAAATAAGCATTATTTGATCATTTCACAGAAAAAACAAGAATAATATAAAACACACAATTAATGTGAAAAAGAGCGTACAATTTTTTAAATATTTAAAATGCATCAGTGAAAAAGGAATGCATACCAAGTATAAAACCATGATTTATAGATCCAATTTTAAAATATAAAATGATGTGTTACAGAACATCATAAAAGTCGAGATATAAAGTGCAGATAGAACCGAGCGAACATTATTTACAATAACATTGCCTTCTTCACGCATAGGATACTCCTCAAGAAACTGCCAATAAAAGGTATCTTTGCCGTTTAGTTGCTGTAGGAAGAGCAGGGTGGCTTTACACTTGGTAAATGTATGCCTATGCAGCAGAGGCAATAAAATCTTTCTGGTGTAAGACATATAGTAATTGCTGAAAAAAAACAAAATGCAATAAAATCTGATTTGATTGCTTTTCACATGGACAAACACAAATATGTCTGGAGAGTATTGCCCTATGGGAAAACACAATAATCAAAGTATCGTCCCTAGCCTAAATCGAGTCCGTATGTTAAGTATGTTACATTCATGCACATTCTGCACAAATGATAAATATGGGGTGATCCAGGCTGTCATCTGGACCAGACAGTAGTCTCTTACAAAATGGCTTTACCACTTTCACAGCCTCCCTAGTGGCCTGTCTGTGCTTAAGGAAGCAATCCTGGACCCAGATTTTATCTTTCTTGGTAATGGTATTTGGGTTCTCAAACAGCATATCGCTAATATACTTGAATCATGGACTGTACAATCCGTGGTCACTTGAAAGACAATCTCTAACAACTGCCCGATTAAGTCCTGAGCACCAATAAGGTCTTGAACATACTCTAGCCCTAGTTCTTGATGCAAGGAAAAATGAGAGGTCGAGGGAGAAACCCCCAGCAGGCGACAACAAAAACTATTTTCCTCTGCTTAGATGAAAGCAGCATCTCTGTAGCCCCGTACTCACATGCCAAACGTGAAAGTCAGGAGGCACTTCCTTTTGTAGATATCTAATAATGGGGCCACTAACTTTCTGTCAGAGAAAGTGGTGCCAACAGTACAAAAGAAGAGGATTAATCTGCTTATAAAGCACGCAAACCATGTACAAGCATCATCAAATTCCAGTCCAAGACATGGAAGAGGCCACCCAATCTAATTTTTTCCCTCCATTCAAAAGGGTACAAGTATTAGTGTTCCTGGGGACACACACCATGATAAATATTTTGGAAAAGTTTATTTCTTGGTTAAGGCCCTTCATGAATTCCACAAAAGTGCTGATCAATGCCTTCAGGCCATTCGCAGATCTAGCAAGAAGCACCGTTACATCTGCATATAATAAAGCGGGCCCAGCTTTATTCTTGACAAGCGGTAAATCTGCCCCAGCAACATCCAATGTCCTCTCCAAATATGAATGTATAGTGAGAAAAGGATAGGGGCGAGTATGCAACCTTGGTGTACTCCACGATTGACTTCAAATGGGGGAGTACACTAACCAGCCTCGCCAAATCTTACTGAGGCCAAGAGATCCCGATGAAGGAGTCTAAGAAAGGAGACCAAATCCCCCTCAAGGCCCATTAGGTCAAGGGCTGCTCATAATCTTGACCTATTTTTGCAATTAAAGGTGCTCAATAGTTCTATGAACACGAGATGGATTGGGGTACCCCTTGCAGTTTTGTATTTAGCCAGAATAAGATGCAAATTCAAACACTGCTCAATAGTTCCTGGGCCCTTCCGAAAACCCTCTTGAACCTGGGATATAATTTTACTCTTACTTAGCCACAGAAGAAGTTGATCGAAGATTACTCTGCGAATTATTTTAGTGGTGAAGTTGAGCAGTGATATCGGGCGATAGCATCTAGGATCATGGGCCTTGCCCTTTTAAAAAAATGGTACAACAATTGAAAGGTGCCAGCGTGATGGAATCCCCTCACTACAAGTCGGGTTAAAAACAAAAGTAAGTGCTGGTGCCCAAAATCCTGGGTCCTCCTTGAATAAGTCCATAAGTACCCGGTCCGGGCCCGGAGCTTTTTTACAAGGGCTGTCATGGATGGCTTTGAGAACTTCCTCCTCCCTAAATGACAAATTGCCACAGAAGAACCCTTCAGTCAGTCACTCACTCATCTGTGGCAACAGTTTAGGAGGACTAAACAACTGAAAAAGTATCTAACCGCACCTCCGGGGTAATGTGGATGGTGAATTTGTCTGAGGGCAGGAGCAGTGACATGCCTGCCTGCACCACCTTCCTAAATGCCTGAGAGACTTTGTTCTGACAGGATCCCACTATTGCCGCCCACTTCTTATACTTGATTACCGATTTTCTCTTTTTCAGTGCCAAGGCATAAACTTTCCTGCGAGCTGCAATTAAAATCTGATGTCTATGGATTTGATTTATAGCCTTATGCAGATTGTCACTTGCTACTCTACATTCTTAGTCAAACCATGGCTTGTCTTGAAAGGGAGCCCTGCCGTGGGCCTGTTTAAAAAGCCTATTAAACAAGACATAAGTTCCCCAAAGCTTTTAAAGACCACGTCCAGGACTTGAGCGAGCATTTGATGAACAGAGACTCACTAGGTCCTACTTCTGCACAGACCGTAATTCATGAATAGCTTCAAGTTGGCGTGGCGCCAGACCAATCTACACCAGTATCTTTAGTAGTTAATGTCTGACTACTTCTAGCAACTGCATACTGGCGCTTAATAGGGACCTTAATCGGCAACACAATGGGATTATGGTCATGGTCACTAAACAACGATGTATGGACCTCACCCCATGTTAAATGGAAGTAGACTCTGTGATGTAAAGAGGTAATCAATTGTGGACCCAGGCCACCTCCCAGTGCATGTAGGTATGGTTGTTGTGGTACTAAAGTAAACTACGTTCTCCAGGTCAAAGGCTGCCAGATACGGGTACAGTTAACGTCCCCTGGCACCCATGGCATCAAGATCTGCGTCCATAATGAGGGGCCAAAAATTAATTGCAAAAATAAAACAATTTGGTTTTAAAATCGCCTGTCAAAAGGAGATTGAAGGGTCTGCCAGCCTGAGAATCCATATCAGCAAGAGAGACAATCAATGAAAACAAACCCTTGAAAAAGTAAATGACACCTCGATGAAAAGTCATTATTATAGAAGTTCACAACATAATTTCTGAACTTATTAGCCCAGCATTCATTGAAGGCCTGCAGTTTATCTGTTTCAGTGATATGGGAAGAATTTTACAACCAATATCCACCTTAAACCAAACTGCAAGTCCCCCTTTGGCACGACCCATTGGAGAAGGCATAGCTGGAGAGTAAAAGCATGAAAATCCCTCATTTAAAAAAATCAGTTGCGGCCCATGTTTCCTGAAAAAGCACAATGTCATAGCCTTTAATAAAAGACTACAATCCCTCAAGGTTAATTTTTGTGGCCAAACCAGCAATGTTCCAGCTAAGGAAGTTCATATTAGGGTTGCATACCTTCAGGCTATCACCTCACACTACTATCTCGGGATCAGCTCAGGGCAACATAGCGGAAGCAGAATCAGAACCCATATACAAGGAGCCCGAGGTTACCATCAGTGAAGAGATCGACATACAACTGGGAGCCAGTGAAACACACAAGTTGGCTTCCTATGAGCCATAACATCTGGAGCGCAGACTCCCTCCCAGCCTGCATGTCAATCATTATCTTCCAAGCCTACCAAAGCCTCAAATCTATGTTGGGGAAGAGAAGGAGGTAGCAATTCAAACCTACTGGGTGTCTGTGGAGAGACTGGTTCTGCTTACCCTGGGGGTAACTGGGGCTAGGTGCCTATAAAGACAACCTAATGACAAGATCTTGATCAGACTTGGTATTACCATCCCGCTCAGGCTTCTGCTAGGATTTCTTCTACAACCAGAGGATTGCGTACATTAGCAATTATAAGATCCCCAGGAAATTGCTTTCACATACAGCCAATTTCCCCCACTCGTGGTACAAATAAAATCTCCCTGTACAGATCCCGTTGCCCACTCACATTGCTAGACAGCCAATGATCCACTTAATTCTTTAGCGTCTCTGTTATTTCTGATTAGGCTGCTGACACATTGGGAACGCTGACTAATACAATTATGTAAGGGTATGAGGCTGAAGGAAGATCAATCACAGGGAGGGGGGGCAATTTTTAATGTTTCAGTACACCCCGTTGAACGGCTGCAGCATGTGCAGTTCGAAGCCCAATTCTGTGCTGAGAGATCGATGCAGCTGATCCTACAGGAATAGACTGTGGCCAAATCTCATACTTGCCTCTACTCCTCACATTTTCATTGGATGCCAAATGATGCACGGCTGGAATTGCGGGACTGGCCAGTGGGTTGATACCAGCCTTTGGGTAGGATTGCTGCTCCTGGGGGCAAATAATGCCTGCCTCCCTATTCTCGGACAAGTTGCTCAAGCTGGCCTCAAAAGCTGCAAGCTGATCAAAAACTGGACGCAGTTTAATATCCAACAGTTCACCTAACCGAATGGAAAGGCTATCCCAGGGGTCGGCAATCCCTGTGGACTTGCTTCCTTTGTCATTCAGCCTACACGCCCTTGTTGTTACTTTGGAGGCTTTAATTTTGGTGCCCTTTTCCTACATTTAGCTGATGGACCATGATCTGGGATGATTAGGCTATGGTCCCACATCCAATATTTTTTGCTGCCTCGGCCTCTTTCAATTCAGGACATACCTGACTGCTGTCCTTATCCCTTTCCAAAAACAACAGGTGATAGACAGAATGCAGAACAATGTCATACATTCACCCCAGTATAGAGATCTGGGCCTAAATCCATCGTTTTTTTGCTCACCACACCAGCCCAGTTTGGACCCAGCCATATGCAAATCAGTTTTGACCCTGTGCCTCATGGGAACAGTCCAGCCCGAACTGCCAAGCCAGGTCCTCCCTGGACTGGAACCAAGCATCCTAGGACCGGTTTCGGGGTTTCACCCCTCTTCAGCCATCAATTGTGGGTCTTTGGCTTATCCCTTTCCAGCACTCTCAGGTCTATTGGCGCGGGAGGGAGAGACGAGGAATTTGTGGGCTCTACATTGTAGTGGGATACAGAGTGAGTTGGAGAAGCCAGGTCCAAAGAAACAAACCCCTTTGCTGAAAGGGAAAGGCAGCGCTCTGCCATTTTGATTTCATTAGGGACAAGGTTCACTGCCAGTATCAAAAAACTGTCAAGAGTGGTGCGTGGATAAGATTCAGAATCCAATGGTGACCCAGCAGTTACCTTCCTCTTACCTTCCTCTTACCCATGTTACTTTTGTGGTAGCTACAACTATGGTAATAACTTGAAGGTGTTAATAAATTCAAGTTTACTAAGAACTGCAATAGATGCACAGTACCTGAAGGGGAGCAGACAGAATGAATCTTCCAGGCATCAGAAGGGCACACAACTATGAGTCAAGAGGGTGAGCCCAGCCCGGTCTAAATCGGACTACGACAGGCTAAGACGGGCCGATCTTCACCCGGTCTTCGCCCTGGCACGTCCCTGGTGCATCCTGCGCAGCAGGATCAGTGAGCCACTGATATGTTGTGTTATCAAAATGCTCTTTTCTCTAACTGTAGTTCCTTTCTCTTTTTCATTTCTCCTATCCTGTTGAACCTCATGCCTTTTCAACAATCCAGCCTCCCTAGTCAAAATTTGGTGTTAGAAGACCTTCCCTTGAAAAGCTCAAAATGAACGAGGAGACATGCAATATGATGTGAACCGCTGGTGCAGTAATGCCACCCTTCAATCCAAAATGCTATACCGGCCACTTAGATGCTCTCCTTCAAAGTCCTGTTCATTCTTTCCACTCCTCCATTTTTTGAGGGATGATAGATTGAGTTCTTCTTATGTTGTATTCCACAAAACTTTACAGACCTTTCCGTCTCACATGAACATAATTGGGAACCACTGTAAAACGAAATAGAGTTGGGATAACTCTCTCTTTTAAATATTTCTTCCAAAAACCTGAATATGCTTGTGGAAAAGATGTCCTGTAAGCATACTGCCTCTACCCTCCAGTACATATCCATTAACACGATAAGATAAGGCAGGTGATGCTCTCCTTTCAATGGTCACCATATATCTATTGCTACCTCGTCCCATGAAAATTGTGTATGTTTTCTACACACCATGGGCATTTTGCTTGGCACACAATGCTTTGTTGCTATTGTTGCATTGCATGCATCCCCTTACTATTCATTTCACTTTCAAGTCCACCCCTAGCCACCAAGATTTTTTTGTTTTTAATATATACGTTTGTTTAAGTTTCATTAAAAACCACATGCAATATTTTACTCAGGTTAAAAATGAATCCTGCTAAGTAATAAGTCATCATAAAAATATATATATTAGCTAAAGAGGGCAAACTAATACATTAAACTTGCTATCATTAACTGTCTTAAAACAAACGTTTTCCCCTCATCCTCTCTGACAGGCTTAAAACCTTTGCCAGCTGTGCCACAGTTTTTGGTGTATTGCCCTTAAAACAAGGTGACAGTGTCTCTAGGATCGTTCTGATACCTTCAGCCTTAAAAATGGGGTTGTGTTACTCTTTCAGAGCCTCTAGCAATGATGGACATTACCATATAACATATAACATGTTAAATGGATACGTAGGCCTATTACCACATCCTGTACAAGCTAGAGGTTCCCCTCTTTGAGGGCCAAGAGCCATCAAAATCGATAAAGGGAAGATACAGAAACCTAAAGCACATAAAGACCTTCTCCCTTGCTGACATATTAAAATCAATATAATCAGTGCTTAATATGAGTGGGGGCTTTCCGGTGCTATGCACCGGCACTTAATTGGTTTCCGGTGATCGGCACCACACCTAATTGTCAACAACATACCTAGAACAATCTACCACATGGTGGCGTTGCTCATCTAATTTAGAGATGAGCAGAACAACGGTTGTTTAGGAATACAATATCCATTAAAAATGCTGATTCTTGCCTCCCCAGCCAATCCTTTAGCTTTGGGGACCTGGAATAATCTTAACTGTCGCATTTACATGTGAGAGAGATGATTAGTAGTTTTTTTGCCAGTGATGACAAGGGCGATGGGTGGTGCAAGCTGCAGTGGCCTCCCGGTCAGAGCCCTGGCACTTAATATTTTACAAATTAAGCACTGAATATAACCTTATCTTAAAAAAGTCTTTCTGCAGACTCCATGTCCTCAAGCAAAGCTTGTTCTTTCATATCTTTTTTTTATCACTTCCTTTAATGCTAATCGAGGCATCTTTGTTAGAACCCCCTACTGACAGCAGTTTATATTTTTCCAGCTGCTGTACAACTGAGCTTTCAGACAATGTTGTCTAGGGCATATACGTTTCCAGGGCCTGCTTAATAGTTATTTTTAAGCGATTTACACCTTAAGCCTTACAGTCTAAGAATTAATTAATTATATTGCTGTCGTCCACCAAAGAGGTGAGGTCCAATCCAGCAGTAGGCACCAATTGGAATTAGACTGCCATAAATTAAATAACCTTCTGATGTGGTTTTGAAACCTTTTATCCACTTTTGGGATTAGTTTACACTTCTAGACTAAAAACCAATATAGAAGAACGGCCTTTGAGACATATAATATAGGACCAATTGTACCCCCTCCATATATCATAGAAAATGTTTCTATTGCCCCAAATGCACATGAAATTCTGTCTCTTAACTTCTCTATGATTTTCTAATTTCAAGGTTTTGTCAAGCATCACACATAGGTATGTGTATTCTGAAACCTCTTCTAGTTTAGTGCCTCCTATTGTCCGGGTGTTTTTCGATTTTTGCCATCCAAAGGACATTACCGTACTTTTATTAAAATTAATTCAGGGGCTATTAACTGCATTATAGGAATTAATTCTGCTCAGCTGTGTTTATTATCCTATCTGGTTCGTTGACAGGATTACCAAATAATCTGCATATGCTAAAAATGAAATTTTAGTTCCTGCTAGCTTTGGGATGTCATCAAGGAATGTACCAAAATCTTAGCTAAGTCAGATATTCAATTCAAATTCAAATTCAAATGATCTTTATTCGGAATTTGGTACATCCATAAAAGTACATACAGAATAAAACACATAAAAACATATATAAAAATTAAGAACAAGATTTCCAGTTGGGTTTGAGCAGCATATATAACGTAAAGTGCATAGTACATAATAAGGATATACATTAGTCTATTAGTATATGTAGTCGTAGATTCCACTTTATCCACTTCCAAAATAATCATACAGATCCAAACACACATATAATTGATTCTGTATACAATTTATATCAGAATGGTAAGGAGCAATGTGCATTCAATGACCATTATGCGTGTTCCATGCTTGCCCTAGATCTCACACAGACTTTTATAAAACAATTTACAGTATGTATAACCTCGTCTGTTGGCAACATTTGTAGGAATCTCAATGCCAGATTAAAGTCCCTTAGATTATATTTACGGAAAATCGGCATTAAATATTGACGGGTATACAGCTTATAATGGCCACAGAAGAAAAAATAGTGCAACAAACTTTGTTTTCCACCCTCTGCACAAGGGCAATCCAGCTCTTCTAAACTTTTGTTATAGCCAAGAGGGAAGCTTAATAAATTGACAATGCTTCCTTCCCGGAACCTGAATAAAAGGCTCCGGTTCCGTCTTCCTATTGGGATTGACAGGTATCTGCAGGGCTTGTTTAAGTTATCATTGCCTGGATCAGTTAGTGGCAAATATTTAATAACAGCAGGTTTTACCAATTCGGATCTCCTTCGTTCCTCCTTATATAGATCAAAGAGTGCCCGTTTTACACTGTTCTTGTGAGCGGGGGCAATGGTATTAGGGGCGCTGAACAAAGAACCATGTCCCACGCTCAACAGGCTATTATTGACTGCATTTAACCAGGGTATAAGGTGGGATCTTTCGTATAATAAACAATCAGATATTATACTGCGTGTTAAGGATGCAGCTGGATTGGACCATATTTTTATCCAAAAAAGCGAGGGCCTTGACCTAATAAAATCAGCAATATATGGCAGCCTAAGTTCATTGTGACAAATAAATGTGGGCGCACAGGGAACTCCCCCCAGCACCCTTCTACAAAATCTATTTTCCTCCAACTGGAGAGACGTGCTGTTAAAATAACCCCACACTTCTGCTCCATATGTCCCAGTTGGTTGGCATTGGGTACGATAAATATTGAGCAGGGGGGAAATGACATCAGCCAGTTTGGGTTGTCGGAGAGATAAAATTGAGTTGATTGATTTGCCAATTTTATTTCTCGCATAGGCAGCATGTGGCTGCCATGAGCCTGTATTAGAAAATAGTAACCCTAGATAAGGGAAGGTGCTGGTGCATTTTAATATATTGTCCCATGATTTAATTGAAGTAATGTTGTACTTTTTAGGTCCACAGTTCATAATGAAAGATTTATTAAAATTGGTACTTAAGCCCAAATCAGACATAAAAGCAACAAACCCAGTGATTAAAGTGCGTAAAGCATTCGGGGTACGCCCCATTAATACTGCGTCATCCGCATAAAGTAGGGTAGAAATGGGGGAACCGTTTATAATTGGTACATCCTTAGTGTTCTTGCTCAAAGAGCAGCTCAACCCGTTAATATATAAAATAAAAAGCAGTGGGGCGAGTACGCAGCCCTGTCTGACTCCTCTACTAATAAAAATATCATCAGATAATTCACCATCATTCTTAATACGTACTCTCGCCTTTAGATCCCTATGTAAATAAGAGAGAAAATATACCAGTGAGTCATCCAAACCATAATCAAGCAAAAGTGACCACAACCTAGAACGATTAACAAAATCAAATGCGGAACTCAGATCCATGAAACCTAAATAAAGCGGGGACTTTTTAACAATGGTATATTTGGCCATAATCAAATTCAAATTAAGACATTGTTCGACAGTGCCCACAAGGCTTCTGAATCCCAATTGACTGCAGTGTAAAACATTATTATCCTCAGCCCAATTCCTTATCCTTTTAAAAATTACCCTTCCAAGAACTTTGAGCGTATTATCGATCAGTGAAATCGGGCGGTAGCAGGCGGGATCCGACCTGTCACCTTTTTTGAATATCGGTACGATGACACTGTTCGACCAGGATTCGGGAATTGAGCTGTCAGCCAAGTTATTAAATAAGTTACACAATAAAGGGGCCCAAAAATTGATTTCAGATTTAATCTGGTCAATAGAAAGACCATCCGGGCCGGGAGCTTTATTACTAGCGCTCTCAAATATAGCGTCCTCGACCTCGGATATTGAAAAGTTCCGTCGGTCAACGGTGTTGGATAGGGGGACAGTGTCTAGAGAAGTGGGTGATATAGCATAAATTTTGGAAAAGTGCTCTACCCACACCTCGCCAGTTATATTGCAATTGATTGGTTTGATGTTAGAACCAAAGGATCTGAGGGACTTGACTTCTCTCCAGAAACCTGTTGTGTCTTTTAATGAGGCAGTGCGCGTGAGAGATTCCCAGTGATTAATCACTAGGGCCTCAGATCTAATACGTAACACGGATTTGTATTTTGATCTTAATTCTCTCACAAGTTGAGCGACCCTAGGATTGATTTTTAAGGCCGCCCTCAGGTCCCTATTGGCCTTAGAGCAGGAGGAGTCAAACCAGCGAGGGCCATGATCTATATTAGGCCTAGCTGGTTTAGAGGATTCTCTTTTAATAGCCCCACAGAGATTACCAAAGGCAATAACCACATCGTCGCCTGGGCTAATGTGCGACAGACAAGTCTCTACTATCTTAAGGTGTTTTTTAATTACTCTAGCTAAAATATCTTTATTGTCCACCCCTTTCCATATTAATCTTAGTCTATCAATAGATAAAACCAGATTTTGTGCCCCAAACTCTGCTCTCGATGCAACCTTCGTGATCTGTGGATTATCTAAGTATATTCTAAGTGGGTAGTGATCACTATATGCGGAACAGATGACTTCTACTTTTAAAATTATGTCACACAATGTCGGACAGATAAATATATAGTCTATCGTAGAAGCGCAGCCCTGGCCTATATATGTAGGTGTTGATATATTGTTTGCACTAGAACCAGCAATTTCCATTGCATTTACTAAATCACGGGAGGCTAGATGGTTTTTCAACTCTTCACCGTTTCTACATGGAGGACTATTGCGGTACATATGAGCATTAAAATCCCCTCCGATGCAAATGCCATCAAAGGGCCCATACTTCTGCCCCTCCATAATTTCATCAATAAAATTAAACAGTGACAAGAAATTGTCATTGGGACGAGTAACAAAATCATTATTATAAAAGTTAATTATGCATAGTTTCATCCTGTTGGTGTACTTCATAGCCATAAAACATTTACCCGGTGTAGGGATCAATTTGGTTTGTACCCCGGATTTTATTTTAGTCCAGATGGATAAACCCCCACTGGGGCGACCCATAGGTGAAGGAGAAGCCTTTAAATTATAACAACAAAAACCCTCCATTGTAGGTGTAGTTGTGCACCAAGTCTCTTGTAGCATCAATATGTCACAGTTATTTTTAACCCATTCTAACCATTCTTTAATTTTCATTTTAGTATTAAGACCCGCTATGTTCCAATTTACAAAAGATAGTTCGAAATCCTGGGGCAATAGTCTTTGGTTCGTGGGTTTTTCTCTCACTACAGTCCGTGGCAAAGGTTGTAGGACTTCCTGAGTTTCAGTGGTTGATGCCAATGATAATTCGACTGAATTAGTCGATGAGGGTCAGTCTAGCATATCCAAATCTGACAAAGGTGCAAATCTATTAAACATATTGAATGGAAATGAAGCTGGCTGGAATTGCATAGGGGGTGGCTGAAAATGCATTGGTGGTGGTTGAAATTGCATTAAGGGTGGCCGTGATTGCATTGTAGGTTGTCTGTAAAAGTAATTCAAAGGTAACATAGTTACAACCGTAGAAATAGCAGAGCAGTTACCATTCCTGTTGAGTAGATGTCTTACAGTACCGGGGTTTTTAAAATTGAGAACGATACAGTCACCTTCCTTATCTTTAGTTAGGGGGCCAACCCAAGACACCCTACGAGCCGATAAAATCTCTCTTGAGATGTCGTATCCGGCACCTTTGTGCTTAGTTAGCCAGTCTATACATTTGTTTCGCAATTGCACCCATGATTCCCCCTGTTCCTCCCTCAACGATGGTACTCCTGCAAGGACCAGGACAAAAGGACAGCCATCCGGTGGCAAATGTAAGGCAGGCCCTTGATGTTTAATAGGCCTGCTTGTCCCTGCTTGCCCAGTACCTTTATTGTTAACAGCAGTTGGTCTTATTGCTGTTATAGATTGAATAGAGCCGTTCTTGTGGTTAGTGGCATTTTTATTAATAATAACGGAAGGGGCAGTTTGTCTAGGTGCAGGCGTTGGGGTAGATTTGGGAGGTAAATTGGATTTTGCCAAGTTCTTCCCTCCATTGGCAGATCGAGGTTGAATTGTAGGTGGTACAATAGAGGGGGCTGATGTTCCAGGGTTACTCGTGCCACCACCCGGTAAGGTGGGAACTTCCTGTTTCTTTAGTGACAGAGTGTTGCTTACAGATTCAAGTTGTTTTACGAGACGGTCAGCTCTGATTTGATCCAAGATGACAGACCCCTTTCTTTTTACTTCTTCGTTTCTAACCAGGTTATCTAATCTATCAAGTCTTTTAAAAACATTATTAAACTGGTTGATCATTTGCTTCTCTAATCGATTAAAAATAGTATCCACTATGGTTTCTATAAGGTTCCCATTCTGTTTCGAGAGATGATAATTATCTCCCATTAGTGTTGTTTGGGTCCATATAGTGTTAAAGGTCCCACTTGAGTCAGTAGTGGTTGCGGTAGGAGTATCATCATCCGCGACCACAAGGTCTTTATCCACAACATGAACAGTTTGTGCCCCAGTAGGTTTTTGTTTATTCCACAAGCTCTGAGGCGTAGGCTGATTCTTGCTAGTTGGGGGTTGTTTCCTTTTATTGGCACTGGGTTTGGTAATGCCTCTTTTGCGTTTTTCCCCTCCCTGTTTATTACTAGTGTCCATAGATCCGAAGGTAGTAACATCATCCTGGGAGGCGATTGTAATAGTGGGAACAATTTCAGACAACAGGGATACGGGGGATATTAATACCAATACCGGTTTTGTAATAACAACAGCTGGTGATAGTGGAATCCCAGGGCTATTTGACAATGATGTCGGCTGAGTAATATTGGTAGTGCAGCTCATGGACATTCTTCTTTCAGTGTCAGCTTTTTCATTTGATACCAAGTTCAATGCATTTTCAAGTAGGGACTCAAATGTAGCAGGGGGGAAAGGGAAATCGTCCTGTATAACACCAGCATTAGCAGACTCCATAGTAGGAGACAATTTAGACTCACCACAGACGAGGGATAGACGAGATGACAATGTTAGAGGGGTGGCCCGCCCGACCACTGCAGACCACTGACGGCCACAGACGGCCCGCCCTCTGCCCGGGCTCCGCCCGGCGCCGTCCGCGCGCGTCCGCGACGCGGATGGAGCTCCGCGATTTTATGCACCTCCTGGTGCGCAGGACAGGAAGTGGTGGTGTGCAGCCGCAAGGGACGCTGGGAACCGTAGTTCCTCCCCTCGGCAGCCGAGATGGTGAATGGCGCCGTCAGCGGAGGTTACCAGCGGTGTTTGCAGCCCAGCGCCCAGCAGCAGTCTCCAAACGGTGAGTGGGCTCCTGCCTCGCACTCGACAGACTTTCTCCACAGTCAGATATGTATTGGCTAAATAGAAGTGAAGCCAAGGTACATCCTGGTTTCAGCCAATTGTACATCAAAGTTTTTAGAGATAGACCATTGCCATCTGGCAACTCTACTCTCACTCAGGTGTTATTAAGTTATTCAATGATGAGCTGTAGAAGAAAGGGAGGTGGGGAGTAGCCCACTCGCACATCTTCCCCCAGAGCCTATTTTGATTCAACTTATTGAAGGCTGTAGAGTAGTCAATAAAACATGCATATTTTCTGTTTACATGCGCGGGCTTTCTGTCCCTTCAAAGTTCTGATCGCAATATTATCCAGTGTACTACATTTGGATTGAGGTCCTGTCTGGCCGAATTATAATCTATAAGATTGCTCTGCCCATATTTGCTTGTGAGTTTAGTTAACGGATGAAATAATTTACCATCTGTATCCAGTAGGGCTATGAGGCGGTAACTACTCAGGGCATTATTTGGGCCTTACTTATAGATAGGATGAAGAATCAACGCTTTCCATGGTGGCAGCACAACCCCCAAAAATATGACCATATTAAATGGTAAAAGGAGACCCCAAATCATCTGGATTAAGTTTTAGTGCAGCCACAGGGATGTCATTTGGGCCAGGCACTCATGTATTATTAAAAGAACTGATCCGATTTTTTTTCTCTGTATGATAAATCCCACAATATGATCTATCCTGCATACCCTTCACAGGTGGCTCAGTTTCCACTGACCCATAAATGGAGCTTAAATATTGATCCAATTTGTTATATGAAATATGATAGTCACCTCCACCCTTACTGGATTTAGTACCCTTTCTGAAAATAGACCAGAATTCCCAGCTGTTTCTTGTATATTTATCACATGATTCAGCTCCACCCATACTTGGTCTTTATTTTTCATTACAGTATTCTTGATTTCCCTTATTAAATTAGTCTTCAACTTTTTATTGCCAATACCTTCCCCCTGCAGTGTTGTTCGTATTTCAGAAACCGCTGTAGGTCTTTTCTAAATCCTATTTTATGCTGCTTTATTTTGTACTCTATTGGGGATCTATGATTTTTCACCTTTCTGACTGCTATGAAATCAAAACTTTGTTCCAGGAGATGTGTAAACAAGTCTGTATCTAACTGAGATACATCTGTACGTGAATTTATCCCAGAGGAGACATAAAGAAAGGTTGTAGCCAGATAATTTGTGCTAACTGATTAAAATTACTATTCCAAATTATCCTTTTCCCTCTTATTACCAGAAAACCCTCCTTGCCCAGACATTTATCTATTAGAAATCCCCCTATCGGAACACTCAGGCTGACATTCTGGAGGTTATGATCACTCTCTTATCTAGGTATTATTTTGAAGTCCAGAAGATTGCTGAAGTCAGTTGTGTGAATAAATTTATAGTCAATAACTTAGGTTTTACTTGTTAGCTTAAAAGTTGAATTGGCCGGTTCATCATTCACTTATGTACCATTTAACTAGCGTAGCCCCAAATTCATGAGAGTGGAACTAACCATGTTCCCCACACTTGTAAGGTTTCTTTCTTTAAGAATCGGGGAGGAGACTCCCAGCTGTTGATCCAGTGAGTATCCCAAAGGTGCTTTTTCACTTCCCTGGTACAGATTATTATTAAAGTCACCTGTTAGGACAACCTTACCATCTGGCATTTAACATATCACAGTTTCCATCTTCTCCAAGAGACAAGTTATTCTCTTCCTAACCCTATCCTTAGGGTGGGATATAAACATTAATGAAATGGGCTTGTACGTGTGTGTTGTATTTTACCCATACTACCAATATGATTGTGGATTTACAAAAAAATCTGTAATGGAATTCCTGAGCTGCCTCTCAATAATATTGCTAATCCACCACAAGCTATCCCCCACATGCGTTTTGCTGCAAATATGTCCAATGATATGTAGTTTTGAAAAAATCAGTTCTGTTGTCTTCCAAGTTTCCTGTAACCAAATAATAACATATGATTTCAGAAATGTGTATAAATTCTGATGTTGATTTGTTTATCTTTCCCAGCCTTCAAAATTCCACGAAAAAATCTGCAACGCTTGTTTCACCGGTCCTGTATCTTCTTGACCTGCATTAGGAATTTTGCCCTTGCGGATTGTACAAGTTTATGTCACTAACTGGTTGTGACACAATCTATATTGGTCTTTTCCAATTGCCAGTTGGGCCTATCATCATTGCCAAGTTGTTAGTATCCATTGAGTTATCATATTCTGGCCCTTAAACCGCTACCCTATGTGTCAAAGTAGTAGCAGTAGTGTAATTGTCTAAGCCTGCTTCTGACTTCAATAAATGTGGGTATTTTATGGGCTCCACAGTTTTTAACTTTATTCCCAGTCTGGCAACTTACCTGCTTTTTCCAGTATTTCTCCTTAACGATGTGTGTTAGACCAGGTAGTGCATGTGTATTCTATCTGAGTCTTATACCCAGGCAAGAATTGGATACATAGGAGGTCATTTGATTTAAAATGCTCATGATCTGGGAAGCGGTGAAGGACCCTCAAGATGTTGCCGTTCAAATTATCAAATGGGTCTTCTGATTCATAACTAGGGTGTTAGAAATGGGGTCTCTAGTTGGCAGTGGTTTGCACCCTGTTCAAGTAGGGACTCTCACTCTAGTCAGGGTAAGGGAGTCATACAGCTAAGATAACCCGTGCTCACCCCCTTGGTAGTTTGTCACGAGCAGTCCGGCTTATCTCCTAGGCAATGTGTAAAGCATTTGTACATACGCACACTGAAACACACTGGAAAGCCTACAAAATGAATCCACACATGTTTAGAGAAATAGCCTATATCTATCGGAATAAAACAAGACCAAAATGGCAAAAATCCAACATCCAAAAGTAAAGATATCACTTTTCAAAGTTCAGTCAATAGAAATCTATTGATGAGTTACTTTTAGCACAAAGACCTTGGATGCGTCAAAATCAAAAGATGGAGGAGACACAGGGGAGGTGAGGCACCGGAAAAGCAAAGCGATGCATCACTTCCATACTCCCAGTGGCGGTGTTGCTTGTTCCTTAATGTCAGGTGAGGTGATGTTTACTGTTGCTCAGGGGAGGAGATTAGTGGGTACCTTATTGTGGGGGGGGATAAGAGGAGGTGATGCGTTGGTTCCTTAATGGAAGGGGAGGTGATGTGCAGATCTACATACACATAGACTTTGTTTCTCACAGTTGGGCAATGTAGATGAAGAAATTACTGCCCAGGGATGATGCGTCGAAATTCCAGACGTGCTGCATCGATTCCACTGGAATTACACAGGCACTGAGTCGGACATTGAGAGGTGTATCACAGACTTTGGTGATGCAGTGCTTGAAACTCATGATACGGTGGTTATTCTGATGCACTGCAACAGAAAGCTGGGGACTGCGGTGAAAGCCGTGGTCGATGCGCCGGTCGGAAACCACGCTCCAGTGCTGGCAGCGGCAATGCATGGAAGTTTGTACCGATGCGTCAAAATAAACAGACGCTGGAAGTCGATGCATGGATCTTCTCCTTCAATTCACTAGATTCAACTTCCAGGGGCCCAGGGACTGGATTTGGCACCCCTTGGCAAGTCGGGAGTCTAAGCAGAGGAGCCCAGGCACTGGTAGGTGAAGTCTTTTATTGCCCTGAGACTTCTCAACAGGAGGCAAGCACACACAAGCCCTTGGAGAACCTTGGAAGCAGGATACAGAAAGCAAAGCCCAGTCATTTCAGTCCCAGAAGCAGCAGGCCAGCACAACAAAGGGCAGAGTTTTAGTCCCTCCTATGGCATCCAGCTTTTCTTCCTGGTAGAATGTCTTCAGTCCAGAAGTGTTCTGATTTGAAAGTGTCAGAGGTCTAATACTTGTACTCCTTTCTGCCTTTGAAGTAGGCAAACTTCAAAGGAAAGTCTTTGTAGTGCACAAGACCCTGCTTTTCCCTCCCTTTCCCTGACCTGGCTCCAGACACAGTACAGGGGGGGATGGAGACAGCCTTGTATGAGGACAGGCACACCCCTATTCAGGTGTCAGTGACAACTCCTCCCACAACTGTAGCTCAGGAAGGCCCATGAGCCTGGTGATGGCCCATCAGGATAAGCAAGGCACACCACACCTCAGCTCCCTTTGTATGCCAATCTAGAGTGAATGCACAAGAGCATGACTGCCATCCTAAACTAGCCGTGGATTCTGCAGACAGGCAGAGGTACAGAATGATTAAGCAAGAAAATGCCCATAAGCAAGAAAATGTTCCACAGAGAACGCGGAATTGCCAAAAATTCCAAGATCCACAGCGTCACGGAATTTTTCCTGTGTTCGCGCTTTCAAAATGCATGTTCACGCACGTGGGAACGACTTACTGGGATCCCTGCCGACGAGTTTTCCTATCCGTTTGCATGTATCACGAGATTTTGGTAGCCGGCTGCACGATCCTGGGAGAGTGTGCGATCGCGAAGACGTCATTCGGACACGCCCAAATTCGCGAACAGGAAACACCCATCGCGAGCAGGCGAGACAAGTGAAAGAAGATGGCCAGGCGAATAGGCGACCGCATTGGCAAGTTCGCAAGATATTTCCCCTCGTGCACGCAAACAGCATTCGTGAACAGGAAAAACGCATCGCGAACGGGCAGAACAAGCAATTCCGCGTCTTCGCGGAACTCTGCGTGCTCGCAGAGATTTTTTACCATTTCGCGGAGCTTTGCGGAGCGCAACTACGCAAATTCCGCCCACCCCTAGTCTCTATATGTTTCTTTCTGTGTTTGTAAAATTGCGACAATCTCCTTTAAGATCATAGTATGGTTGGCCATTGCCCCAGATTGCTTAATAAAAGTGTCGACCATTTTTATTAAGGAATTGCTGATCACACTCACAGCAGATAGCACAGGGTGGGTTGGTGGGGCGATACTATCCTCTTCCTCTAACCTTGTGCTTGGAAGTTTAATTGATTGATTGAGGGACCGAAGACATGGTTGAGGCACCATCAAGCACTCTTCATTATTTATTGATACCACTGATGAGTCAAGGCACAACCCTCCATTGGACCTTGTGATGAGCTGTTCAATATATTAGTCACTTAATGTATTACCCATAATATCCTTCAAGTTGCTATCTATGGTTGAAGATGGAGTTTCCTGTTTGAACATCATCTCTTCCATATATAAACTCACAATCTGCAGCTACAGAGAGACTTGGTTGGAATTGGTGTGACGGAGAGGTGGCATTAATTTCTGCATTGACCAGAATTACTTTTTTATTTGTACTGGGTTAAATTCCATAGGTGGGATTGCTTGGATTTCAGGGTAGGTAACATGTTCTTGCAGCCCAAAATAGGATACGATGGAGCATTGAGTCTTCTTCATTTTTGCTGGTCCTTTATTAGCTGTAGTCATTCTTTCTGATCTGCCGCTCGTTCTCATTTAATTTATACATTCACCCATTCCTCCAGCCGACTGCTAGAGTGCCAAAGGAATCGAGGTTAGGGCCTCACTTTTTGCCTCTTTTTGTTCTAATTTCTTGTCCTTCAGACTCTCAATTCCAGGGCTTATAACCTTTCCAACAAGTGACTCTAGTGTGAGTGAAATGCCTAGCCGAATATCTCTTAGTTGTCACACACCTTCCAAAATACCGATTTGTACAGTGTATGCAATACAAAGTTCTGGGGCTGCTTGCCAATCTTCCAGTGGCCTCCTTTGAGACCTCTCACTTCTACTGTGACCTGTCTGTAATGCTGCAGCTTATCTACTGCCCCACACAAACACAGAGTTGCCCTACCGCATGCCCAGCCTTGCCCTGGCTCCTTGAGAGGGGGGCAGCACAGTCGTGCTGCTGGCTGCAGGGCAGCAGTGGCAACAAAAACAGAAGGGTTGCCTTGAGGTGTCTCTGACTCGCGCCAATGTCACGGTGCCGCAAGGAAGCAGAGAAACATGGGAACGTGATCATTCTCCTCATTGTGGTGTCCCAGCATTAGAGAATCTGCTCTGCACTTGACCGATAGGGTCTGGCCTGTGGGCGGGCATGAGCACCGTGTCGCACAGCACAACACTGAGGAGCGTCTGGAGCTATGGGAGGGTAATCCAGCACAATCAGCACACGCTAGTCCTTGAGAAGATAACCCAACCATGAATTTGAATGGAATCTTTCTTTGGTCTTACATATTCTCATGCAACTTTCTGAGTCAAAGCCAATAATTTTCCTCCTAAGCCTTCTTGAGGTACCAGTCTTGTTCCTATTGACAACATTCCATTATCTGCTGACACCTTATCTTTAACCATACACCATGACTTGCCTAGCTCTTCTAACATTTCAGATCATAACACCTCTAGCACTTTGGACAAGACAGAATCCTTTTCCATTTCTAATCTCCAATTTTCCTCAGCCACAGCTGTTGAGTACTCTAATGGCATCCTATAAGTAAATTTTGCCGTTTACTTTCTTGGTTACAACTATCAGAGAAAACCATTCTGTTGCCTCTGCATATTCTATTACTCCCATCTCCTTGAGTAGTTTCAATAGTTTGCTCATATTTTCTTGTACACTTACAGTCAAAAGTCTTGCTTTGTATTCTTTTTGATTCAAATTTTATGTTTGTATCCTGCGATGCATCTCAATGCATTGCAAAATACAAGTTAAAACAGTTTTTCAAAATCTTTCAGTTCATGCCCAATTTCTAGTATTTGCACTTGAGGATTGGCACATGAGGTCACCCTATCATATTGTCTACTTTGTTTGAGACATCATTTACAACTCAAATATCTGCTCCTTAGGTCCGAACAACCATCGAAATACTCAATTTTTATGGGGGTACCACCATAACACCACTTCCCGAAAGGCCCCCCTGTCTGGACGCAAATTAATTTTACTCAAGCTGGCCCTTCCTTTATTGGTTTTTTCAAACACAGATTTAGAAACAATGGTCAAATGTGAACTCAAATCAAATCTCATTAGTATATAACCATTGCCTATCTTCAGCCTGTTGCTTGGGTGATAATTGTCTGTGCCACCAATTTGGACTACTACCTTGTATCAAACCTTTTGTACCTCACATCATTGCTCTTTCACTATCTTGATTCTATAGCATTTGTTTTTGTTCCCTTTTTTACAGGATCCATTGCAATACATGTGTGAAG
This sequence comes from Triturus cristatus, assembly GCF_964204655.1. NCBI lineage: Eukaryota > Metazoa > Chordata > Amphibia > Caudata > Salamandridae > Triturus > Triturus cristatus. Next base: position 1,507,723,716 of record NC_140589.1, read on the forward strand.
TTGGTCAGAAATTGGCAGACACATTATGATCTTGCCTCCCACAATGAAACAGACATACTAATGTTCTTTTTGTTTTCTTGAACATCAGGGGCTGTATTGCATAGGGTGCCCCTGGGGCGCAACAGGTGTTTGCTTCCTCTTTGCGCGCCCCCGGAGCACTTTGGTATTATAGAAGGGGACGAAGACGCTTGTGCATACCATTCAATAATACCAATAGCGCTGGCACACTTATAGCGCCAGCACTATCAACAGAGAGTGTGCCCTCATTTGCATTGGTGCGTGCCCTATGCAAATGGGGGGATTCCTTTGACTCTTTACCCGCGCTGTATTACAGAAGTGGGCACAGAGTCAAAGGAGCCCTCAGGAGGCGCACTGATAGTGCACCATTTAAAAGGTGGCACACTGTCAGTGCGCCTCCTGACAGCGGACCTCTACCGGGGGAAAAGGGGTCCCATGGACCCCCCAGACATCCCCTTGCAGGCGGGTGCAGTCACTGAATGCACCCTCCTGCAAGGGGATCTCTAGACCCCTTCGAAAATGCAGGCAGATGCCGCCTGCACTGTGAAAACACAGAGCGGCTGCTCAGTGTTTTCGCATGAATGCGCTGCCCTGGGGACAGTGCTAGTTTACAGCTGCCCTGGGGGCAGCGCATTAAACACAATGGGCCACATTGGCATTGTTTGTGCCCGGTGCACCTTTTCAAAGGTGTGGCGGGCGCAAACAATGCCAATACGTAATATGGACTTGCACATTAGTGCACCCACCTCGTATTGGTAAATCATTTGTTTGTTCCTAGCGCCACTCAATTCATTCACAATCTTGACCATGTTCTCCACTGTTTTGGCAAGTGCTATAACCTCCTCTAGTGGAGGCTTGCCCTTCAACCATAGTTCTGCCCAAATGTTTTCACTAACTCAATTCAACACAGATTGTTCCCTTATCCTGCCCTATGTTGCACCACCAAGTTTGCAGATTGAGGCTAATTTCCTTAAACTGGTAATGTAGTCTTCCACTGTTACGTCTTTTCCTTCTCTAAATTCAAACTGGTAATGATCCATAATTGTACTCTCACACGGTAGATTATGACATTCCAACTTGAGAATGTATACCTCACATTCATTCAGTGTTTTTTGTTCTGCACTTAAATCAGGTAGAGTATCTGAACCTTCTTGCCCCTTGCCTCCTTAACAGTACAGCAAGAGTGAGTATTTGCATTCAGCATTAGGAATGGTTCTGCAAACTCTAGCATAGTTCATAAAAAACTTTTTCCACTTGCTCCATTTTACCACTGGCTCATCAGGGCTGCTATACAATAATTAGTGGTGGTGTTACATTCTGCATCTTGATCCCAAATGTGGCAGATTACCCTGTATATGGACCTGTGTTATGGGCCTCACTCAGTGTTCATAAACATTGCCACAATGTTTTAAACAACACCACAACAATATTAAAAAAAATTAAAATGTGGAACTCACTCTATTCCTACATTACTTAAGTTTAAGTGTTAATTTCTTTTTCTTTTTGATGTGTAACCAGAAGTGTGTGTCTTCTAAAAAAATAACAGGCGACCTAATCACTTTCTGGGAAAAGAACATCTTCACAATGTGGTTTGAGAATATACGACAACAGTACATGTCACAGTTAGGAACCAGTGATTTCATGTTACCACTGACTTGGGCTCACTTGCATCACATAATGGCTTCATGGTATCATCTAGCATGCTGTTTGCTGTCAATTGAGCTTGTGTTTGTTTTTATTGGAGCACACTATGTCTTTCACAGCACAACACCCTGATCAAACTGAATTGTGCCATTTCTAAAATTTAATTGATCAACATTGTGCCCTGCTAAGAAACATACATCTTAGGGTCTGAGTTTTCCGTCTCTATCTTCGGGTGTACTCACTAAATAACCCCTGCCACTGGTCGTATGGACCTTTGTTCACCGACAGGGAGATGTAAGGAGCAATCATCTAAATAATAATGAATGATTAAAGACTTTTAGTACAGTCAAGAAAGATAACTTGTGCTTTATGGTCCACAGGCCAAACCTCTGGTGGAGATCTGACCACCGCCACACTGCGGGCCCACTCGCAGTATTACGAATGGGGCGGTTGGACTGCCACAGGACCTCTGTGGCCACGGGGATCCAAGAGCCTGTGGTGGTCGCACAGAGGTTAGAGGCTGAAATATGCTGGTGGTGCTCCGGCTACAGAGGAAGCATATTTCAAGTTGCCTTTCCCCTGCCCTTTTCACAGCAGTGAGCCTGCCGTGAAAAGGGTGGCAGAGAGGCAACAGTTAGGGCCTCCTGCCACCTCTGGAACTGCGGATGCTTGCGGCGACACATAGTGTCCCTCCTGGATTTGCACCCCCAGTTCCTGCATGATGTGGCATGTATGCATAATCATGCAGGAAGGTGCAGTCGGGGCTCTTAGAGTGATGGTCTTGTCTGCATGTTAGGGTCTTCTATGAGCCTAACAGACAGCAGCTGTCAGACTGCCTCACAACCGCCCACCATACCAGTATTAAAGTCCTAATCTGGAGGGCGGCAGCTCCACGACTTTGGTAGTCTACAGCAGACGTGACGTTGCACTGTCTGCTATAGGACCACCAAAATCGTAATAAGGCCCTTAGTGTGAGTTTAAAACGTTTATTTTCAATATCTCAGTTATCTCAATTTTATTCAATCAGGATTACTTTTTTAGGCATTGGTATTATAAATAAACATTGTCCAATAATTGATATTTCAATATAAGCTAAAATAATACATTAGTCAGAATAATAGTGATTATTGTTATAATGCAACAAGTGTGTCTCATAAAGGAAATTCCTTAATCTAACTAAATTTGGGATAATAAGAGAAAAAGGTGTCAGTTCAGATACCCAATAAAGACTTCTGATGAGAGAATCAATGCGCAAACATAAAACCTTTGCATATCAGACTAGAAAATACTCAGAGTCATTAATCAGCAAACATAAAAACAATTGGCAAAATAAACTCTCATATAGTGAAGTATAAGATCCTCAGACATGAGCTTCTAGTGTCGGGAAAGGAATCCTGCTCTACTCAGGAATACACACTAATATAAACACACAATATTTTATGTTGTGCCATTATTCTCTATCTTCTCCTGAGTCCGTTAATAAAAATTCAGCAAACTCTGGGGAGTAAACAAACTCACCTTTATCACATACTGGCACAATGCACTTTCACACATTAGATCTTGAAAGGTTACATTTTTCTGTGTTCTGTGGTCCAGACTATTCTTTTCATGAATCATTCTTTCTGTTGCCTCCTCTCCCCCCTGGTGACAATTTACTATCAGTTGTCTAATGAAAAACAAACGTCTATTCACTAGTTAACAGAAGTCTTCTGGATAAATACGATATATGTAACAGAGAGAAAAACATTGTGCCCAAACAACTATTCAATCTGAAAATAACAGGCTTTTCTGTTAACATGGCATCAACAGTTAGGCTAACTTCAATCAGCCCTTTGATTTATTTTGCAGGCCTACACTATTTCAGTGTAATTACCTACTACAAATCATGCATTTAGCATATGTTTACTCAAATGTAAACTTTGCACACTATTAAGCTTATAAACTTTGCTTGAACTCTTATTGAGGACTTACAATGGGATGATTTTTTTCAAACATCTTACCCATCCACAACAGTTCTGATCTGGAATGTTACCAAGGAATGACAGATTAAAGAAAGAAAGACCTTTCCCAACAAGTACAGGCTGCCTGTAGTCAAGACTTAAAAAAATTCTCTATTGAAATTTTTTCAATCAGGTCTGCGTTTCCAAGTTTCCATTCACACACACTACTATCCCATCAGTATTTTAGCCCAAGCTCATCTAAATTCAATCAATAGGGATGTTTAAAATGTGAAGGTTTAGGACTTTGGGCCCACAATTTTTTTCTTTTCTTTATCTTCAGATGCTTTACAAAGTACAAAGCATGCAATGTTTAAAAATAAAAAATGAAGAAAGAAAAGGGCTGTTTCAGTGTCCTTACACCATAGCAGGTAGACTCTCCACAAAACTGCACTGTAGTTCCACTCTGCAGGAAGCATTACTGTCTAAGCGAGGTAACTACCAGCAGCAGGAAATCTTCAGTGCCTAGCTGTCAAGCAGCAGCCACCGACCTTCCCCCACTCAACGTATGCTTGTATTGAACGGTTCTCTGATACCGGAAGACCTACATTTCCTGGGTTGGTGATTCAACTGGTGTAAAGTATGTATGGATTATGTGTTTGGTTGTAGTATTTAGAAAGTGGAAAGTGAGGTTACCTTAAGGGACTTTTCTTATGTACATAAAAGGTCAAGTAACCAACACTTTTCAGGCAATTTGTACATGCTATCCACCCGTACCTGAAACAAACTGTGCTATGGTTTCAGTAAGCTACTCAGGCATAATAAACACCACAATAAGCATCAAGCAGCCAGCAAAATGACCTCAACATGAACCTTCTGGAAGACAGCCCTTATCAAATTAATCCCCTGCACCTGTTCCTTACTATAAGCAATTAGAATGCGACCTTTGTGAGCATTCTAAAACACCTTCTAGAAGACAGCCTCATCAAATGAATCATCTGCACCTGTTCCTTGCTATAATTAATTACAAGCCAAACTTTTTGAACATTCTAAAACACCTTCTAGAAGACATCCATATCAAATGAATCATCTGCACCTGTCCATTGCTATAAGCAATTAGAATGTGACCTTTGTGAACAATCTAAAGCACCTTCTAGATGGCTGCCTCATCAAGTTAATTACATGCATATGTTGCTCGCTACAAACAATTAGAATGTGTCCTTTATGAACGTTCTAAAGCAGTCTTATTTAAAGCCGTCCCACACTCCTCCCCTTTGCTTAGTCTCTTCACCTGCCACTTACCTATTTCCTGGCTTCCAGGACTCTGTCTTGCCAGCTCCCTTGATTCTACCACTTCAACCTCACCACCAAGAACATCGAGCAATAGTCTTGCACCTGGATGGGTAAATGAACAAGAAGAAAAAGAGAGCTGCATTAAAAGATTTGATTGTATTACGCAGTGAGCTCAGTTGCAAGATCATGCTGCAAACAATGCTGACCAGTGTTTTTATTCAACTTGTACATACTGTAGGCAGCGATCAGTCAGAGAGGTCTTGGCTGAAGCTAACCGCGTACAAATTTGCTTGTGCGTTTGATGCTGAAGTTTGATGAAGGGCCTCTACGGACAATCTAAATGAAAATAAAACAACAAAACTAAAGGTTGGTTGAGATTTAAAAAGCTTTCATGAGATGATAGCTTAAGAGATAGAGTTAGTACTAGACTAAAGCCTTATTATTTGTTTGTTTATAGGTACCATATCTGCCGATACCATTTATCAGACTGGTGTAAATGCCTGCTGCAGTGTTGCTGTTGAGTAGACGAGCCACAGCATCTTTGAATTCACACGCTCTCTCCATCCTCACTTCCTTCCCCCTGGGATTTGCCACCGGAGGAGGGTCTCCACTTGTAAACCAAGGGCAAGTCTCAGGAGGTTTCGGGAAATAGCATCGCCGCCCCATTGGAATTATATGGGATCCAGGTAGGTGGCTTACGACAGCTTACTTTGTATTTTTTCCTCACATTTTCTATATTTTTACAAAAGTTTATGTATATATTTTCTTGTTAATTTAAAATCATTGAACAAGTATGTTCTATTTTAATTAAAATTCTTAAATAGTAACCAAGGTTTCAAATGTGAATTTATATAGATGAAATGTCTAAAGATTATAAATTTAGTACAATGACAAAAAATGTTTATGATTGTGTACTATATGCATTTGTATTTAACTGCCTGTTAACCTCTCTTCTTATAGCTACACTTTAGAATTTAAAGATTAAAAAGATGTCGTGTTGTAAAATGATTGTCACTTTTTACAAAAAAAACCGAAAGTTTATCTATTATATATTAAATATTTACACCCGTCATCTAAGGTTAACAGCCCATCTTAAGTAAAATACTTTTATCAAGACCTGATTTCTTTAAAACACTGCTTTGCCTTAATTCTTGAAAGAGGAGGCTATTCACATGGATAAAATACATTGAGTTGTACAAACTGGATTTAGAAATGATGGGGTATTTATTTGAAGGAAGGCAAATTTTCAGCATTTACGTAATGTATGTAATTCCATGCACTTACTTGTCTGTACAAAATCCTAACATTTATATATATAATATCAACACTGCTGTCATATCATGCATGCTTTACAAAAATGTGTTTGTCATTCGTGCACACACAATAAAAATATCTGTTTATTTATCATGAGACAATAGTTTTTGAGTAAGCAAAATGGTACACAAAGGCCTGTCAACAGCATCTAATTTCCATGTTTTCAATTCATGTAACAAATATAATAAATCAATATTCACAGGTGGAAAACCAACAGGTGTCTACCAGTGATGGACGATTATAGCTTTAGTTGAATTAAAATATTGTACTGCATTAGTGCAGAAGAGTCCTTATGCACTGCTAAACTTTATGCAAACATTAATGTAATTGTTTATTTACTTGTTGTTCACGGCATCACTAAATAACTAATTCAAATGTTGTAGAATATTGATTTTAATCATAGGAGAATATCACTCAAATCATATTATATCAATTGTATACCAAAACATCACCCTTCCACAAGTAACCAACTCTTTAATAAAACCCCAAAACACTTCTAAAATGTGTAAAAATGTGCATACACATGTTAACAGAATGTTTTCTATAATGGATTTTCCTGTCCAGGTTGTATATATCTATAGTAATGGAATTTGAATAAATAGTTTAAAGAGAAATTCCCTGATTGATCTTGATAATATACATCTATATTATTCTTCCGTTCAAGATAACACAAGAGTATATATTTTTCATGTTTAAAAAATAATGATTACTTATGTCTTAAAGTTGTGCTCCACTACAGTATTGATAACTATGATTTTATCCATGCATGCACTTTTCTATAAGCGCACTATTTAGTTATATAGCAAACTTAACATACTTATAAAAATAAAAAAACAAATGTAAAAGTTATTCTGGACTTTTTTAAGTGTAGACTCAAACAGCTGTATCCTTAAAAAAAACATGAAAGTTACAAAAGAATTCTACCAGATGTGCCACACACTTTTCAAAATATTAAAAATACGAAACACACTTTTTAGTTTCACATATGAAAATAATGAACTATAATTGGGAAAATCCTTAATATGGAATGACAAAGTATTTGACATCTTTGTGCAATATTATACCAACTTTCAACAATGCTATTCAGGTTGATGTGGATAAGACTGAGGAGCCTTGTGATTCCATTGAGTGCTTAGGTCTTCTTTTTGGCCTGCGTTGTCTACAGGACACTTGGGCAAACACCTCCATGTTGAGGAGCATGCATTTGTCTTGCTACTCCTCTAGTAGGAATGAGAAGAGGCAATGGTGCTTGTGAAGTTCTGGTTGAAACTTGTGTTTGTTGCCTCTGTATGTGTCTGGCATATTCAGAATAAAGACCCATTTGCCTGAACCCCCTAGCAGCCATTTTTCATTGTAAATACTACACATGTCTCTTTGCCCTGCCAATTCTTGCAATTTCATCCATATTACATAAGAATTCAAAGTAAAAATATAATTGTATTAGATTTTAAGACCAAATTCCTTAGCCATAATGTTTATTTACATATCCTAAATCTAAATTATTTTAATAATATCACTGAGCATCACACCCCTTTGTCTGACATTAATATTCTGATTGGACCATTTTTGTGCTATTAATTTTGAAACATCCACACTAGAGTTTCAATCCCCCACACAAAGTAATGTTCACTATCATTATAGAAACCATAACTCAAATATTGTGTGCTGAACTTGATATTTTGCAAAAGCTGGCCACACAGTTTTCATTTTCTATAATATTTGCACAAGTACTTAGTTTAATTGTTGCATTAATCAGTAAATTATATGTCAACATATATTATTTGGTATTGCTTTTGTGTCATAATTGTGTAGATAAAGGTGTATGACCCCCCCCCCATTATTATAAGATGAATCTAATTGATTGGGTCTGCACTTTCTGCCTCATTCTAAGATCCCTACTCTCAGCCAAATTACTTGGATGCAATCATTTGAATATTGTGGCACCAGACCTTTGTGGCCCTAATAGTATTATAGGTAGATACTTGGGTCGGACCCTCGTTGCCCACTACCTTACCGCTGGTAGGAGTAAAATTACATTACCATAAGTGAAGCTAATGGCATTCTATTCTCACACTGAGCCCCAGCCCTCACGTACTATTAGTCACAAAACTATTAAAGAATGCCAGCCTATTTCCACACACTCCTAATGTGTGTCACTTGGCAAGATTAATTTAGCCCTCTGTTAATCCTGCAATGAAATACTCAGGTGCATTATGAATGAGTATTCATGCTCCATATGTGATTACGTTTTAACGTAAAATTGAGTTTGTAAATGATATTAATTCACTATGAAATAATAAACGGTATCATTAATTCTGACCTCAGTATCTGCCTTGGTAAACTATATTCCCAAAACGAATGGAGCCCTATGAGCCATAAAACTAATGTAATCTAAAACTAATCACCATAGCTTGTTTTATTTCCTTGCCCAAGATAACAGTAATATTTACCATCATGATAAGTAAGGTATAAGAATCTAATAGAAATGTAAAGTTTATCAAGAGAATAATTTCAATGATGATGGTTTCTTAGCATTAGTTCCATCTTCGCCAACATAGTTTTGGATGTTAAGGCTATGAGCTGGGAGAAATCATGAGGCACTGTTGTGTCACCTTAGAAGATTGTTATTATTATAAGAATTGTTAATCCTGCAGTCTCTGTGGATTCATCAATCTCTGGTTGCATTTTAAAATTTAAAGTTTGTACATTAGTATGGGTTATTGTAAGTATTAAATGTGCAATTAGTAATTAACATATATTTGTTTAATTACGAAATGCAAAGAAATGTAGCAGCTGTCCATTGACAACCTTCCTAGTGTAATTGAACAGGCATTTTCTTTTGTGTCATGTGGTGTTGCATAAACTGAAGTTTATACATATATTGCTACTTTCTCATTATGACAGTGATAAGAAAAGGCATTTCTCATCCGACACCATTTCGGAACAGTACCGACTGACCTTCAGTTGGTGGTCCCGACTGCCTCATTATGATGCAACAGCAATCCGACATTTCCCCTATGGGAGCATGTGTTACGGCCGTAAAGCGGCCATAGTACATGCTCCTATTGGGAAATGTGAGGTGGTGTTAATCCCTGCACCCAGAGGCAGACACCTCAAGGTGCCGTCTGAAGGGTACAGGGAGTAACATGTGGCACAAAAGGTGCCCCCTCGGCCATCAACCGAAGGCCACAAATGAGAAGGGCCCTGCTAGGGGCCCCCAAATACACTTTCTGACAGGGTTTCCATGTCAGAAAGGCTGGTATGGAAACCCTGCCAGAAACCGTGCGTTGTAATCCAGATGACGTAAACCGCCGTCCATTACTGGCCGGCTCCGATTGGCCGACGGGCTCCATGTGCCTGTCGGACTCCAGCCGGAATCACCAGCCGGTTTCAATTCTGACCAGCAGAATCAAACTCAGCTGGTTGGAATTGAAACCCACAATGTTGGTCATAAGGTCTCCGACCTTCGGTTGGAGGCCTTACGACCTACTTCTTGATAGGCCCCATTGTGCTGTACTATTGACTGCTGATAAAATCACTCTGAATTATGTGCTCATAATAAAGTTTTTTATTAATTAATACAAAACACAATCACACTTTATTTTTATATTATTATTAAAACTATAGTTTATATTTGTAACATTAATGCAAGAATATTTGTTGAAATGGTATGATACAATACTAATGTTTGCAAATACATTTCTTCCATGGTCGCAAATATTTACAGGCTTAAAACATAAAGTACAAAATGTTTTTCTTGCTCAGAAAATGGTGCTTACCCTCCTAGATATGCGTTTGTTTTACATATATTTACATCTTTAAATGCAGAATTATGTCATAAAAACCTATTCCAATAAATATACATATTTATAAAACATTCAAACATATCTAACATTTCTAAAGCTAGTAATTAAAATACTCCTTATAAAATAAATATAAATTGCTTCTAATATAAATAGTGACATCTTGCCAACCTCTGCCCCAACCTCAACTTCTAGGCGGCACAGGAGGGGTCCTTACACTACATAACATCTTACAGGCGTGCATGGAGTGGCAGAGACAACTATACATCTGCTTCCTTAATTTTGAGAAAGCCTTTGACATTATCCACAATGACAGCTTCTTGAGTATACCAAGAGCCCAGCGCATACTGCAGCAGATAGTTCTCCTCATCAAGAGCTGGTCTGATAATTTTACTTTCAAGGTGGGAGCTAGTGAGTATAGCTTTGAAGTCAAGACTGGTGTGAGACAAGGGTGCGTGATGCCAATGTTGATCTTCAAACTAGGTGATGTGACGCACAACTAAAGACCAAGCTTGAGGCATTTGATGGACCTTATTCTCTACACTGGAGGACCATGACTATGCAGGTGACCTAGCATTGCTCTATCATACACACAAGCACATAGAAAAAAAGAAGTCTCACCTCAACATCTATGTTCAGCAAGTGGGACTGAAAATTGACATGAAGAAATTAGAAGTCATGCCCGTCAACATCCCAGACCCTTCATCCAACAAGGTACATGGAGAGGACTGAGACATGATTGTAGGGTTTACCTATCCAGCCACATAAATTACTCAGTTTGGAAAATAAACCTTCCCATCTTTCCCTGCGCTCTTGAAGGTGGTAGCCTTATCCTAATCTGTCCCCACCAAATAGCATACTGGTTCCTAGCACTGACCATATTAATGACCCTAACTCAATTTCTGTGAATTTAGTATCACAGCATGGTGACCTGGCATACTCCCTCACAACAAATACAGTGAAGCCCAAAATTAGAAACACAAAATTAAAAATCTAACAATCAAGAATAACAAAGGAGCACTGGTGATACAAAAGACACAACTCGTAACTAAAGCACTCACCAAAGACACTACAAGCCCCCTAAAATACTGAGTCCAATTCCCTACCATTGAGCAATTCCTCATTCCACAACTGCTAAATTCCAACAAAATAAAAATGCAGCCAAACAGTTATTTCATCACTTTTTTTTGTATACAATGATGTCATACATGACCTTGTGTCATATTTGTGACGCAAACTAAAATTTATTTTGATTATGTATTGAGTTTGTAATAAAGCCAAAAAGGAGAGAATTTCAAATGATAAGAAATGTAACACTGCTCTGTGTTACTGCACAAATGTCCAAAACACCTGTGTCTATCATGAGCAACTGGAATTTGTCAAAACTTGGACCATGTGAAGTCAATGTGGTTTCAATGAGATCCTCACATGGTCTTTCATGGGAAATGTGTGTGAATGCTGGGTGGAGAGATGTTGGCCATTGGCTAAAAGTGCTAGAGTTTCGGGGCACATAAATGTGGGTTAAATTATGTTTTTTGATCATATTTTGCACTTCACAGGGCAATTTGCTATAAAAAGTGTTGATATTCATGCAAGCTACCTAACTATGGAGATGTTCAAGTCTAGGTTTGAGAAATGCCTAGGATTAGTAGGGTTCCATGCTTGGTGGAAGTCGCAGAGTTTAAATACTGCAGTCTTTCACCACAGCAAGTAATTTTGACATAAGAGCAGGAAGAGAGTGTGAAAAGGATCCTTACTGTCTCATGCCGGGGAGGGGGGAGGACTAATGACAAGATAGCACAATGCCCCCCATTGTTTTACACACTTTTCCCTAGTAGTCTGGTGAGCTTAAAGCTCCCCTGGGTTAGTGTTTACCAACTCTCTGCCCATTACACGGGATCAGAAAGTCCAGCAGACCATCCACAAGACTGTCAGAGAAAAAAGAGAAAACAGAATGCGGCGTAGGGCTTGCCCATTCTAGCAGTGCAGTGCAGCTGCCTCCCCTTGGCACCAGTTGTTATGCTCCTTGGAGGTAAACGATGACCCTGCTGGCCCATTTGTCTAAATAACGTCCTACAGAATGCTAATGTCCTCCTGCTTTCCATGATGGTGGCTGCAGTATTTGGCTATAGTCCCAAGGCACACTTGAACCTATAGGGATTTGAAAGCAGCCCAATACATGGAAATGCCAGCCCCTGGTCCATTTTATTTTTACATAACTAAAATCAGACCTGGTGACATTGTGGCATTTCCGCAGCACTGGGGCAGATAAGCCTAAAAAAAGAAGATCTGTTCAGGGGTGGAATCCATGGCCAGTAGTTTTTTACATTTATGGTGCGAGGGGAGCAAACATTAACTTGAGGCCAAATCCATCGCTGCACCTAACAAGCCCTGGCCGTGATGTTCCTACTGCCCCTGAGGCACCAAAGGAGTGTGCACGCACTTTGTGCAAACCTCAAGGCACTGTGGTATTACAGAAGGGACTGCAGATGCTTGTGAAGCTCCTTCTGTAATCTTGATAGCACTGGTGCATGTGTAGTGCCATTGCTATCTTGAGAGGGCGTAGCCCCGTATAATTTAGCGGATCCCTTTGCCTCTGTGCCCAAACTATATTGCGGATGCAGGCACAGATGTAAACTGTCCCCTAGAATGTGCACTGGCAGTGGCCACAAAAGGGTGGTCTATTGTTAGTGTGCCACCTCAGGTTAGCCCTCTGGAGTGGACAAAGGGAGTACCAAGGACCCCCTAGACATCTCCCTGCAAGCAGGTGCAGTGAGTGACTTCACCCACCTGCAGGGGGATCTCTTTCTCTTCGTTAAATTTCAGGTGGCTGCCACCTGCACTGTATAACATGGATAAATTGTACGCACCAGTTCTGTCTTTCATTGAATGTGCTGCCCTCATGGCAGCTGTGAGTACACCGCTACCCTGGGGGCAGTGCAGTTATGATAACAAAGTGCACTGTCCTGGTGCACCTTTTCGAAAGCGCACCTGGTGCAGGCCTGGAAAATGCATACATTCTGTAATTGGGGGTTTCTGCTGATGGATTGCACTCCCATGTGTACTCACTCAACAGGACTTCACATTGAAAGCAAACTGGGGAAATGGAGAAACATTTACCATTTCTTCAGTAACTGTCCTGTGAGCTCAGAACAGAAATGTGAGCACATTTTGCTTTCACATGCACTGGAAGCAAATGGCATAGAGAATGTCTGAGAGTACTTTTATGACTCCGGTGTGCCATACATACACTGATTTCATGATCTTCCTAATACAGGGGATTGGTGATTGCAGCGTGGGCCTATGCTGGGGCCACTAGTGGGGAGCACCAGCACGTCCCCCGAGGGTGGGTGCTAAGATGTGTTACATATGTCCATAGCATATCAGGAGTTGATCTACCTTTGTTCCAAATATTACTTGACCGATTGATAACATTTAAATACTTTGCTACATTTAAAACATTTTAGCTGATACATGTATTAATAATTTTTTGTTATGTATGTAAGACAGTTCAGGAAATATGATAGAACATATGTGTAAACTAAAACACATTTTTTTAAATTCTTAAGTATGCACTTCAAACATAGATAAAATTAATTACAAGAGACTTATAGTGCACACAGCTACCCTGAGGGGTTTCCTGATGCTGGGCGGGAGGAGGGAGAAGGAAGAAATTATCTGCATAACGAGTTACAAAAGCTAGGTTTTTAGACCCTTACAGAAAGCAAGAAGGGATTTCAAATCTCTCAAGGAAGCAGGCAGGGAATTCCAAAGTAGCAGCCCTAAGTAGGAAAAAGATCGGCCTTTCATACGAGCCAGTCAGGTTTTTGGTGCAACGGACCGAGTCTGCAGAGAGGATCTTAAAAGACTGGAGGGATGGTATAGGTGGACTACGTCCAGGAGGTATTTAGGAGCAGATCCAGATTTGACCCTGAACATTTAGTAAAGTACTTTGAACTTGATACACTGACACAGCCAACTAGTTTAGATAGCAAAGAAGGTGGAGACTGAGGTGAACTTTGGTAGGAGATAGAGAAGCCTGGCGGCTGCATTCTGCATAAGTTGCAGTCTATGGATAGTGGATTTGTCAGCTCTCAAGTACAGGACGTTGCCGTTATCCAGTTGAGAAAGCACAAAGGCCTGGATCACTGTCCACTGTGTTGAGAAAGGAGTCAGCCACAGTATCTTTTTTAGCCACTTAAGAATTGCAAAACAGGTGGATGTCACCTTGCCCACTTGTTCTTTTATGGAAAGTGACTCATCAGCAATGAACCCCAGATTCTTAACACTACTAGAAGGAGTGGGAAAAGCTCCCAGTTCAGCGGGCTAGGGCTGCAGTCCCCATGGATCGGACCTTTTGCCCAGAATCATAACTTCAGTTGTGTCCTAGTTGAGCTTGAGCAAATTATTGTGCATCCAGAGAGAGATCCTGCTCAAGCCCAAACTAAGATCACATGGCACGTGTCCCTGCGTTGGTGAAAGGGAGAAGATGACCTGGGTATCATCGCATAGTTAAAAAGAGACAGCCCAGCATTTTCCACCACCTTCGCTAGAGGACACATATATATATATGTGAAATAGCAGAGGGCTTAATACTGAGCCCTTTGAGACTCCATAACGAAAGGCGTGGGAGTTTAACCTGGCATAGGAAGAGGAAACCTGGAAGATTCGGTCCTTAAGAAAGTAGCAAAGCCATTCCAGGGCCATTCCATCAAGACCCACTGTCTACAGTTCCCCTAGAAGGATATGGTGGGACACCATATCAAAGGCAGTGCTGAGATCTAATAGGATGAGTGCCGCAGTTTCTCCCTCATCCATGCTGTGCCTTAACATCTCCCTAACTCCAAAAAGGGTCAATTCAGTAGAGAAACCAGCTCTAAACCCAGACTGAGAGGGATGAAGAAAGTTCTGGGTTTCCACAAAGAAAGAAAGTTGGCCATTAACATGTTTTTCCAGACATTTTGAGAAAATGGGTTGTAGAGGGATGGGACAGAAGTTGGAGTGGGTAGAAGGATTCAGATTCGCTTTCTTTAGGAGGGAGAGCAATGGTACTATTGCATCTTTCCATCTCTGGGGGACTATTCCTTCTTTCAGAGAGGCGTTAAAAAGATCCATTAACACTGATAGTATAGAAGGATCCAGCTGGCGCAGCAAGTGAGGAGGGAGGGGGTCAAGGGGGGAGCCTGATTTAGTGGTGTGAAGAATGCTCTTAAAAGATGCAGTATCTAGAGGTAGCCAGGTATCTAGTTTAGGTGGAGGGATGGCACTGTGTAGGGAGTCAGCTGCATAAGTAAACCTGAGTTTCTACCTTGTTGTAGGCAGATCAGCCTCATCTAATTGTACGCCCTGTGAGCATCTGCTCAGCAACTGAGCATGTATATTAACAATTTTGTTGGCAAAGAGGATGGTGAGTTCCTCACATTGACTGTGGGAAAGAGGGTGGAGATTGCCAACTTCCCGGGGTCAGATAGCTCATTCACCACCCTAAAAAGAGTTTTAGCACAGTTTTTAGCCTTAAGAATCTTTTAAGAATAAAACTCGGAGCGAGCAGATTTACAGAGACAGTGGTATTTTTTTAGAGCAGTTTGTAGTTAGTTTAAGCATCTTCTGTTTAAGATTTCCTCCAGCGCATTTCAAGGGCCTTGCATTGTTTTTCTCAAGTTTTAGCATTTTCTTGAACCAAGGAGCATGAGGCAGGTAACGTCCAGAGCATTTAACTGAGATCGAGAGACATTTTTCCACAGCGTCGATAAGCCAATTGCGAGCAAGCTCAAGTGATTGAAATTTGTTTGAAATCAGGTCTAGTGTCGCAAAGTAACTTGTTTAAGAGTTGGTACATCAAGCTTAGCCCCATTATTAATGTGAAAGGCACTGCAGAATGGTTGGACCAAGATAAAGGACAGGGGGGAACACTTATTAGGTCAGGCAGGTTGGAAAAAAATTGGATCCAACAAGTGCCCAGCCTCATGTGTAGGGTTATGGTTACACAATCTCAGGTTAAGAGCCCCAAGATCTGTAATAAGCGAGTTACATTTGATGCACTTGGGGTCTTCGAGATGGAGGTTCAGGTCACCCAGAATTGTGAAGTTAGCAGCTTTCTGGGTGTGGGGGACAACTAGGTCTGGGAAGGAGAGGCCCCAGTTCCAAGGTAGGCCTGGGAGGCGGTACACCAAGATGCCAGGGAGTGTGAATTTAGGAGTAAGTACAGGTTTGAAGAGTAAAGCTTCGCAGTCGGGAGCAACAAAATCTTTTGTTTTACAATCAATAGTATTTTTGTAGATAATTGCCACACCATCACCTATCTTGTGTTGCCTGTCCTTTTTGACTATAGCGTAATTGGGCAGAAGGGCTGCTACTACTTCAGGACTCAAGACCTTGTCGAGCCAGGTCTCTGTCATAAATAATAGCATCAGGCTGCATGTCCACTTGGAAATCATTAATAATAAATAGCATTGACATTAAATCTATAGGATCAGTACATGATAGAATATAATAGAATCCAGATGCATTTGTAAACCCAATAGGATCTGGAAATAATTAAAATAAAATGCAATAAATGAGAAAAAATTATAGATCAGTTTTAAAATCTAAACAATGAGACTGTTGCAAGGCAGAACATTATCATTGGCAATGTGAAGGTCATTCAAACCCAATGATGGTATGCCCAAGAAGATAAGAATCACAACATTTGAGGTTTTACTCTGCTACCTCCACGGTGCGGTCATATACAGATTGTCAACACAAATTATCCCTGAGGAATCATTATGGTCCAAGTAGCTTTATCATCAATACCCTGTCAGATACAGAACTAATCATAATAGAGGTCATCAGATTTTATAAATATGTCACACTTTATTATATAATAAAATTATTATATAATTCAGTTGAAATTCAGCAAAATAAGTTGAGACAGGCAATACATAAATAAAGACGATGAAAACAATGCAGATACACATTATAAAGACTTAGTAATAAAAATATAATTGCCTTTTCAACACATCCATAAAAAGAAAAATTATCAAATAAAAAAATCATAGTTGAAGTCCAAGCTGTGATAGAAGGTTGGTTTTTTGGCGTTTTAGCAAATGAACTATCAACAGGACTTTGGTGTCAGCCTGGAAAAAGTTATTATCTGTCAGTTGAAAAAATATTTTTGTGAAATCATTATAATAGTTTATCATCAGAGCCACTTATAACAAATATTCCAAGTACATATGCGCCATACATTAGTCAATTAAAAAAGGTCATATCTACATTGCATAATAAAGAAATAATCAACAAAAAGCATATCTACTATCAAATTATAATAATCAAAAGTGACCACTTGGAAGACAATTAACATATTCATAATTCATAAAGATATTTTCACATGCATAAGTTCAGTTGCAATAAACCTTCAAAATAATCAGTACAATGTTTCCAACAAAAACATAGCATTTAAGATATGCACGCCCCTTAGTTACACCAGAATTCTTGGGATCCAAGCCTCATCATCTCAATATAAAGGGGAGAAAAACAGACATATATATTTACATAAAAATGAATTCATAATTAACTAAGTACAATTTCTAAAAAGCACTCATAAACACAAGGCTGATAAGAACTGGAATAGCTCAATAGAATCAGTAAAAGGAAGGGCAGAATCTGTCTAATGTGTTTATGGTGTCAAGTGCATAACTCCCAAATAAATAAATAAATCATTAAATTTGTACCTGGTCAATCGGTATTTCGCTTACCAACAGGCACAAAAATTCCAAAAGCTAGTCCATAGCCGTAATGAAGAGAAGCTCCAAACAAACAATTGCGAAAATGTCCTAGTGGTTTAGCGATCGAGTGACAAATATCAAAAGGTAATTAATATGGGTGATCAAGCTGCCAAAGTACTCTCAATGTTGTGCCTCAAAGTTGGTAGCCAAGCCAAAATTTCCTTAACTTAAAATGTGTGAAATCCTAGTAGCTAAAACTAAATTCATCCTCAGTTACTGTCTGCCGAGTCAGTCACTCAAAACAAAGAAACATAATTAGCATTGTGGCAGACAACACCCAAAAGAAAGCAGCCATCCAATCCTCAAGATGCCCTAACATGGTATTCCGCCATCCTATCCTCCATTTCCAATGTATGTGAAAAAGGGAGACAATGGCTTTCACAGCTCATGCAGTTGGCTCATCATACTAATTAAACACACATCTGTTGTGGTGAAAACCAAACTAGTGACCGCACTCTCGCTCGGCCTCTTGCGGTATCTATAGAACAGCATAATCACAACAGAAAAAGAGAGCCAAAAATAGGTGACGTCTTGTAAGAATATTCAAGACAATCATTGCTTTCATGTTGTTATGATCAGAGATGTCAAGAAATATAAAAAAAACAAAAAATCTTTATACCATTACCCCATTGCCCAATAATATCTCAGATCTCTTTATCAAGCAATGGACTTCACAGATCTTATAAGTCCACACACATGTGTTAGGCATGTTATGCTAGCTAGAATAGAAAGGACGTATACAGGCACTTAAAATGTCCTTATTATGGTATATAACTTCTTGTACTTCAAACTAGAACTAAAAGCTGTCACCATGTTATATGAATGGCCCTAAACAGCAGAATTGCATTAGAAAATCGATAATAAGTTCCTGTAGTTCCAAATGTACATCAACTTACTTTAGCAGATATACCACCACAATTGTAAACATGCCAAATGCTAGGGATCCTATAGGCCAAAGATTCATTAGACCAAATCAGTCGCTGAGATACAGGGGTGCTAATATTGGAGTTAACAGTTTCCATATTACATGGTGCAAAGTGCAGCTCATCAGCGATAACAACCATAACCGCCATCTTGTATGGTAATCAACCAATGCAAATTAGTACAAAGACAATGCAGCTTTCGTAGTCAACAATATTCTTTCTAAAATAACGAAATGTGATATGCATTTACAATCCACTCCATAAAGTTTGTTCAACACCGTTATGAAGGCAACAGTCAGTTTCTAATTATTTCAGCCATAACTGACAAGGGAGAGGGAAGAGAGGGAGGGAGCCATTGGCTCACCCTTTACCACCTAGCAGCAAGTCACAACACTGTTAGTCACATCTGGATGAATACTAAAACAGCCAGCAGTATCATGGACGACTAATAAGGTATAGTTATAGAAGCGGAATCAATACCATTACATTTCTGTGTTCAATTAATACTAAACAGTGTTTAATTTCCAAGCCCATTTTCTCTCTTTTAAAGAGAATACCTTTCTTAAGTCTGTTTGCTTCTTTGATGTATATACCACACCAATGATAAACTAGACCACTTCTGTTTTATTATGTAGTTTTTCAAAACAAAGTTCCACCAAAGGTCATTTATTGCTTTGCGTCGGATACAGGACTGAAGGTGCCATCCTTGTTTTTGCTTCCTGAATTGTTTTTCCTATGTGCAACAATCCACATAGACATTCAACACAATAAACTACATTCTTGGTATAACATGATGATTTTTTCACAAAAGACTATTTTCTATTAATAACAGAAAAGTGTTTCAAATTGCCAGATGTGCTGCAAGCAGCTTAGCGGCCATACTGAAAATGTCCAACAATTTTCATTTGTCCCCACATCTCAGCAATATTAGTATTTACAGGGGGGATCAGAATAAGCCTTAATAACCCTGTTGCAGACGTTAAGTGCTCTACAAAATGGAAACAGGGGTTCTGGAACCTGAATTAAGAAGACATCAGTGCTTTTTTATAACTCTCCACAGATTGTTACTCTGGTTGCCAAAGTGGTTACACACATTGGATTTTATAGTGGATCTTTACATTTGCTCATAAACAGAGTTATCTACAGTTATACCAGGCTCTATTCTATGATCTGCGTACAATGGGGCATATCAACAACAACCGGCGATAATTATCGCTGAGCGCACTTAGTGCTCGGATAATTATCGCCGGCTAGCGCCGATTTTTATCGCTGAGATAGCGTGCTATTAGCAACGCTTATCTCATCGGCGATAAAAATCCTAGCGCTAACTGGCTAACGTGAGATTATCGCTGGAAACCCAGCGATAATCTCACGTTAGCTAGTTGATAGGGACTCACAAACTTAGCCATGATATCCACCTTCCATAGGATATCATGGCTAAGTCAGTCCTGAAGCAGGCGTAAGGAAAGTAGCGATAACATGTGTTATCGCTACTTTTCCTGACGCTATGCTTCATAGCGTGGGGCTTGCTGATAGGAGAAATGTCGCTTAGCGACATTTCTCCTCTCATGTCAGGTCAGGAACGCCCACTTTGCATCTCATTAGAGATGCAAAGCTGGGCGTTAGAAATCCCCACGCTAAAGCAAGGTTTTGCTCGTTAGCGTGACCTTGTTAATATAGTGATAAAATTATCGCCGCTTTTCGGCCGAAAACGGCCGCTAAAGCGGCGATAATTTTTTATCGCCTCGTTGTAAATGTGCCCCTAAATGTTTTGGGTAACCTCTAGCTACTAATCTTTAAGTGAAATCATCTCTTTCTCTGAAATATTGTTAACTCTTCGTGCAATTTATTTTTTATTCTAAGTGATTGGGCGAATGGCAAATTTGGTCTAAGATTGTGGGGATGAGTATATTTGTAAGGTTAGAACATGTTTCTGTCTGTAGCATTTTGAAAATGTCTCATTTACAGTTTGCCGTCTTCCACTGCTCTTACCAAATCTAAAAAGCAAGCTTTAAAGTTACCTTTGTTAATAGTAAACTCATGATCATAGCATTTAGAATTTAGAACTGCAATTATTGTTACGCCAAACCTAATAGATGTGGTTCTCCTCAAGATGTGCTACGTAAAGGATGGCTACATTCAGGGCACAGATAGCAGCTATAGCAGGACCTTTAATGTATTTATAGAAACTATTTTCAACCAAATACTAGTTACCTATTAGCACAATCTGTGCACAATCCACTATACAGGTGGTTTGCAGCTTATGTGGTCTTGGTCTCTGATCAACCACTAAGTCGATATACCTTAGGGCTTGTTCGTGTGGTATGTTTGTGTAAAGACTTGCTATGATCAGATTTACAAAAAGGTCACAATTATAGTCAAAGTCCATAATTCCCACCATTTCAATGTCCATGGAAGTATGCCTTACATAGGTTTTACATAGGTTTTTGTGCCAACGGCAAATGATTTACAAATTAAATGAGCATATTTGAATAGAGTGTTAACTATGGATTGACACCCTGACACTGTAGGGTACCCTGGAGGATGCTGTTTTTTCTTATGAATTTTTGGGAGGGTGTGCAAAGCGGATATTTTGTTTGGAAGTTTTTTTTTATTAAACTATGCTTGTGCTCACTGACCCATCCTTCATTTAAAGCTGTCTGCCAAAGATGACATTTTCTTAAGAATTATTTGTGTGTGCTCACATTGCACCGAACAGAGAGACGTAAGCTCTTCTGTTCCGCAGCACCCGGGGAGCAGGCACATCGCTATTAAAGCCACATCAAGATTTCCACTGATGGAAACTATACGATGGCACGGAGCTACAGCCCGTGCAGCAACGAACAGATTTAGTGTTTGGCCCTGCTCCCTTGTCCATAGAGCGCAGACACACCCACACGGCGCTCGTCCAATCCGCACACTCAGTTCCTCTAGCAATGCCGAGGTTTTTCTGGCCTTGTCATCGTCTCTGCCTGCTTACCACTACCCTCACCTGGGCACCCGGCTGTGTCACCTGTGAGTTTATTTTCTTCACTTTACTCACGGTGCCACTGCTCTCCACACTAGACAGTGCAGGCCATCCTTTAGGTGTCCCTACACTCCTAGGTCCTGAAGAGACCCTACATTCCACTGCATTAGAATGCTGGCGGTCGGAAATTAAACCAGGCAGTCATTACGGCTGGCTTCCAACGGGCTCAAGGAGCCCGTCAGCCATCCGGAGGCTGGCCCGTTATCCCAAAGGGCAGACTTTCTGCACTTGGGATTATGATACAAAGTCTCCTGCAGGCTTTCCATGTTGGGCTTTCCGACATGGAAAGCCTGCTGGAGAGCGAGTATGGGCCTCTCGCAGGGCCCCCTTGCCTCTGTGGCCTCCAGTTGGGGGCCAAGGGGGCACATATGGTGCCCCCCTGTTCATCCATGCACCATTTGGCAGGCACCCTGAGGCGCCTGCCATACAGTGCAGGGATGGACACAGACTCCCATTCCTCTATGGGAGCTTGCATTACGGACAGTTTACGGTGAAACTTGAGCTCCCATAGGGGAATTGGAGTATGCAACAAAACAGTGTTAGGTCGCATCATGAATAGGTGGTCGGGATCGCCGACCTGAGGTCAGTAGGTTTCGTTTCCCCACCGACATTGTAATCACCCCCTTGGTGGTTGATCTCACACATATAATCTGCTTTGTCTTTTAGGATGATGGTTTAACCCTTATCTGTGGGTTTTTATAGTTAAGTCCATATTGTTTAACAATTTGTTATTAGCTTGTCATTCGTTTTCTGATAGGTTGAATTTATTATATTAATTTTTCTGGAACCTCAGCCAGAATAACCCTTTAAATAAAGTGACCTCTTCAGTCACTTGTTGATTAGTTGGAAAGAAGTCAGAAGGCAATTGGAGTCCCTTTCTGCCTAAATAATTTCTACTTTCCATTCCAGAAAAAAACTTTTTTAAGCCAATTGTTCGGAAAAATGTTCGAGGCTGGTATAAAAAGGTTCATTTTTATGTGTCTGGACAAAGTAAAGTACTTGGCTAAATGCCCTAATTTCTACCTCACTCAAAATTAATCTAGGAGGATAAATTAAAACTAGGGATAGCCAGATCTTACTTCATGGCTGAGAAAGAGCCTCTTCACACTTACTGATTTCTTGTCTATATTTGTCTGGGATGTACTCCTTGCAGTACCAATCTCATTGCAACTTTCATTCTCCCTGCCACTGTCAGCCTTGTGGTTGGCCCCTCACCCAAAAAGAAATGTTGATTAGAGTCAATCCTAGAGGCTTGTCTGGAGGGACTCGCTGTTGCTCACCCTCCAAGTGTGTAAAGGAGTCAGAAATGGTCACATTGTTTTTCTTCTTAAATCCGGATTACTCCCCTTTTCAATCTTGATGGTAAAAGTATTACAGAAATGAAGGATGCACTCTCTCTTTATTTTACAAAAGAATGTCACATTGAAGTTTCGAGTTTTTTAAGATGATTGGGATATTTTTCACTTAAAACTCAATAGGACTGTAGACAGTCAGTTAAAACATTAGAATGTGGTTCAGTTCAAACTACATTTTTATTCAACTTCTGGTATCCTTCAAGATCTATATGATTGTCCACTGTTTTTACCCATCAAGGATGGACAATCTGTGATCTTTTACATGTCTTTTGCATACTTTCTTCTGTGTAATCCAAAGTTTCAGTCTCGCATACATCTGATTTTAATGACAGCTGTGACTGTCATGCCTATTGATACAAGATGGTGTTCATTTATTATCTTTATTTTTGTATTGCTGGGCTATATATACCACAAAAGGGCTGATTGGTGGTGTCCACACTAGTTTGGTTTCCTTCACAACATGTGTGTCTAATTAGTAAATTGAGCAAATTGTCTGAATTTATAAGAACTAAAAAGGCTGCTGTTTCCCTTCTGTTACATACTTTGGAAATAGAGGATATGAAGGTGGAGCACCCATGGAGCTGCGTAAGTTAGAGAATCTTGAGGAGAGGATGGCTTCTTTTTTTTTGTTCTGGTTCGAAGATTCTGCTGCCAATACTTATTAAGCTTTTTCATATTGAAAAGTGACTGATTGGACAGACGGTGATTGAGCATGAGTTTAAACTTAGCTATTGGTAGTTTGCTTACTTTAAGTTAAATTGACTGAAAAACAACAACTTAGAGAAATATCACTGGGAGTAGTTGCACAGCTTAATTTGCTGTATGAATTACTGTTAGAAATGGGTTTCCTGGTTTCGCTGATGTATGCCCCAGACCAGGCAGGATCCACCTCTGTAGTCAGGGTGAGCTAGTTACACACTAAAAGATAACCTGTGCTCACCCTTTTGTGCTTGGCACAGAGCAGTCAGGCTTCTCTATAGAGGCAATATGTAAAATATTTGTGAAACACACATGCACAGTAACACAATGAATACATCACAAAAAGACGTCACACATGTTTATAAAAACTGATTTTTATATTATAAACAAAACAAGACCAAAATGCACTTTAAAGGAACAAATGCAGTTAAGCACTTAGAAGCAAGCAGCACTAAATGGTTACTTTAGGTTGTGCTGAACCGGGGCAAAGTCAAAGTTTGGGCTGACCACGATGGAGCGCTGGCTGGCAACAGGACCAACACATGCCCCGGTGAACAAAGTACCTTTCCTGGTAGCAAACTGAGAGATGTGTCGATGTTGAGTCACAAAGGCGCAGGATGCATCGATCTTCTCCACGCAGTGAAGTCGATGTGACAGTTCTGGAAATGGGTCCCGGAGTTGTTGAGCAATGCAACAGATTCTTCCACGCAGTCGAGGGGATGTGTCGATCTCACCAAGCTGCAGTGGTGGCTATACGCTGACTGATGCGTCGATCTCTGGAGGCAAAGCGATGGATCTGAGGCGATGCACAAATGTTACTGGTGCAACCGGGTTGATGGGCCACTATTGCTGCATGCGGACAGAAGATGCATTGAAATCCGTGTTGCAAGTATCTGTGCCACATCCAGTGAACCAGTCACAAGAGCAGGGGTCCCTGAGTCCCTGAGTCACAAGCAACAGAAGGCAACCCAACAAGCCTTTGGAGTGAAGGCAGAGTCCAGCTCTCCTTCAACAGAGTTAGCAGCAGGCAGCAGGGCAACAAACAGAAAAGCAGGCCTTCCAGATTAGCAGTTTAGTTTAGTCCTTTAATCAAAACAGCAGATTTTCTGGCAGAGCTTAGTTGAAAGTCCAGTAGTGACTGATTTTAGGGGGTCAGAGACCCAGTACCTTAACTCAAAAGTACCTTTGTTTTAGGGGTGACTTCAAAGCAGCTCTCTGAAGTGCACAAGTATCTCTTTTAACCCAGTCCTATCTGCCAGGCTATCTATGGGGGGTAATCAGTCCTTTGTGTGGGGAAAGGACACTGCCTGTTCAAATGAAGTGTTTTCCCCTCTCTTCTATCCTGCCCAGGCAAGGCCATCAGAATGCATACATATGTATATGGGTACTGAGACACACCTATCTTTCCTGTGTTGGGACTGTCTATAGGGAATGCACAACATATAGCGGTTACAAATCCCAGACATGTATAGGAGACAGGCTGTCAGGCACACAGAGCAGTAAGTGCAGAGAAATGTCCACTTTTTAAAAGTGGCATTTCTAAAATAGTAATGTTAAATCCAACTTTACCAGTGAGGAGAATTTATCATTACCATTCCAAAGATATGAAACATGAAATAGCTACCACTCTCTGATCAGGAATTACATCTTAAAAGTGCATTAGCACATTCCCAATGCTAGCCTATGAGCGGGGTAGGCCTCACAGTAGTGAACAATGAATTTGGGTGTTTGTCACTACCAGGACATGCAAAGATTAAACACACGTCATATGTTTTGCTTACATGGCACCCTGCCCTTAGAGTTGTCTAGGGCCTACCTTAGGGGTGACTTATATGTAATAAAATTGGGGTTTAAGGCTTGGCAAGCAGTTTTAAATGCCAAGTCGAAGTGGCAGTAAACTGCACACATAGGCCCTGAAGTGGCAGTCCTGAGACAGGTTTGAATGTGAAAGGCTTCTTACGTGGGTAGCACAAGTGGTGCTGCAGGCCAACTAGTAGCATCTGACTTACAGGCCCTGGGTATAAGCTATACCACTTTACAAGGGACTTACTAGTAAATTAAATATGTCAATCAGGTATACACCAATGTCACCATGTTGGGGGGAGCCCATTCCCTTTAGCAACTGGTTAGCAGTGGTAAAGTGCTCAGAGTTCTAAGGCCAGCATAACAAATCAGCAAAACAGGAGGCAAAAAGCAAAACGTCTGGGAAAAAACCACCCTATGGATGACAGTTTTAACAATTACCTTTTGATTTTATTAGTTCATTGATCACTTAGCCAGTTTGTAGTATTTGCTATAGTTTATTTTTTTCTCATGGTTGTGGCTACTGTGCATTACAGCTGTGGACTCGCTTGGTTTCTATGAATAGGTTATGTAGCAATTGAAAATATACTAGTTTACTGGTGAATTAGATTAGTGAGTACAGCATCAGCACATAGGAGTTATGCATGTCACCATATACAGCTTTGAGGTCCCCACCTTCTTTATTCTGGTTCTAGCAAGTTGTTCTATATCTTTTCTGGCCCTGTGTTTGCAAGTGGCTTTTTAGAACCTTTCTTCATGATCTTAAATACAGTTAACTATGAATTTGCTTTTATGTAAAATTACATAGTGTTTTTCTCTTTTACATTGAGATGATGATGCTTGGATCTCAAGTAGTATGGTGTGAATTAGGGGCACGTGTATCTTAAATGTTAGTTTTTTGTTGGAAACAATGTATTGATTATTTGGAAGGTTTAGTACAGCTAAACATATGGATGTAAAATATCTTTATGAATATGTTACGTTCTGATTACTATAATTTGACAGTGCAAATGCTTTTGTCTGTTCTTTCGTTACTATGCCACGTTCCGAAAATGTCAAAAATGTATATCAGTCAATTAAAACCCTACAATTGATGACATAAAAAAGAGTTGCATTTAATAACATAAATATTGCTGAAAAATAAAATCGGAAATAAGAATATATAACACCACACATATGCATTGTTTTAAAAAAAATATTTACCAGAGGAAAAGAAGCTAACATAACAGAAATTTGAAACCTCTTAAGTACAGACTCAATATTAAAGATGTAATCTTCCACTATTGCTTTATTATATAAAGTTGATGGCTTAAAACACTGATTTTGTGGTCTTCCACCAGAATTACGTGGGTTACCAAGGCTACAAGTAAAAGAGCTATGCAAATAACTGGGATAAATTTAAACTATAGGTACTGAGGAAAATGTCAAAAGTACGCTATGCTTTTGTATTGCATATATGTAAAAAGTAGGGTAGACTATTGCTTTCTGTTCTTTAGAAGCCGTCGTGCACCTGTCATGTATTTAATAAATCTCGTAACAGGATAAGATGACGGCATGGCGACAGGTTTGGATATTAGTCAAAATAAAAGATTCCATTGTCTCCTCTCTCCTAATCATGCAGGGCGGGTACAGACCATTTGTATCAATGACTCAGTTTTATATTCGCTGACTCAATACATTAATACTCTTTTGACTTCCAGGGCATCAAAAGGTTCAATGCTCGGTTTTGCCAAAAATCGCAGTTGCTTTAGTTTATAAAATGCTGGATAGAACTCGCCCTCATTTTTTTTCCAATATGTTAAATTGTTATTTTGCATCATTAAGGAATTGGCATTTGTGTTGCTAACTCTTTTCAAACAATATGACAGACTTTTTCCCACAAGTGTTGGTCATGAAGCACTTCCATTGCAGAATTAAACTATGTTTGCCACGAGTTATTTTGTATGCCATGGACTGTGGTCTTTTCCATCCAAATATGTGCCTTTAAAGTGTTGCCTTCAGCTCCCGTTAGTTTATAGCGAGTAATTCTTATGAAATGTAAATAACTGTCTATAAATCTTCTATTGTAATGTGGTGTATACTTAACTGAGCTTTGCAGCGTAGGTGTCTGTACCATAAGTAACCGTGGGCAGAGAACTCCCCTCCACCTCCGGAGTAGGCAAATCTCCGCACACTCGCAGTAGAGCAGAGTTGGCCAGTCCCCACCTCCACCCCCCCCTATTAACAATGAATTAGACTTTAATGAAAAGTAAAATAAAAACCACTTACCTGTACTGCGGCGTCCCCGGGCTGCCCTCCTCCTCTTCCTCACCGTCTCTGGGTAATCCTTGCGATAACTGGGCACGTGCATGTGCTTTTCTCACAAGAAATCGCATGCGAGGGCGCGCCGCAGCACAGGTAAGTGGTTTTTATTTTACTTTTCATTAAAATCTAATTTATTGTTAATAGCAGGGCCAGCTCTAGGGAGGTGCGATCGGTGCCATCGCACCGGGCGCTGACTTGGGGTGGGGGCACCATGTTTAATGTTTTAGAAGCAGCTGATGCCGTGTTCCTAGTTCCAGCAATAAAAATGTCAAGATAACTCATCTGATTAATGTTCTTCCTGGAGAGAGACCGGAGCTCTGTCTAAGAAATGTTGACTTGTTGTGCAGAGGGTTAATATATCTGTCGCAAATAACGTGTCCCATTCATATCACAAAGTGCATTAAATATAAATTGGTCTATGGGTAACCGCTTTTGTTAGAGATATCCTGTTGTTACTTGTATAAGTTAAAATCCTAATACATTAACTGTCATCAAAGAGCTGCATGCAAACTGCAAGGAATGTGTAAGAGCCATGTGTTTTTTTTGCCAGTCTTTTGTTATCCTAATATTGCAAAAAGGGTTCATATGTAGAAATTAATTCTTATTATTAAAGAAATCCCCTAACATTGGTGTAACATTTTAAATTGTGTTTTCCCAGACCAAGGACTCTTAAACTATACTGCCTACCGGAATGGATGACATTTTACTCCTACACCTTGTAGGCATTTGTCTTATGTAACATTTCCTATACTCTCATTTACACATGTATGAATGTCTCTGTGCAATGTGTGTGTGATGTAAAGTGTTCTGACACCTTAAAGTGGTATGAGTGGAGCTATGAAACTAAATTAATCTAGGAGACAGTGGTTTATGAGACTTGAGGAGCACTGTCAAACGTTGGTAGTGTGGGAATCTGTGGGGGAGGTGGTCATTGGGGGGGGCGCCAACAAACATTGTTGCACAGGGTGCCACCAGGGCTAAAGTCGGCCCTGGTTAATAGAGGGGGTAGAGGCGGGTGGAGGCGGATGGCAGAGCAGAGCGGAGTTCCACAAAGTTGTTTCCCAACTCCTTAGATCTCAGCGTAGTCCCGCTACCCCAACTACGCCCAGGGTTAACCATAAGTCAAAGTGCAGGTTAATTTTGCTTTAAGGGCTCTGAGTACTGAGAGAAGGGAGGATTTTTTGAGTCTTTTAGTAAGGAGTTGAAGGTGAAATCTAATAACTTGACCTTCAATTTTAATGTTTGTTGATGTGATTTTCCACCACATCCTTCTTCAAACTATCCTACTAGATATTTATTGTTGACACAATTTTCTAATGTTGCTTTTAGGCCAAGCCTAGACAAAGCATGGGCTCTTTGGAAGCCAAGCTGTATTCAGTATGTGGGTTTTCATTCCACCCCTTGCTGCTGATTCGTTAAGAAGAGCGTCACTCACAAAAGCTTGCTTCTCAATGGTATTTTTGCCTTCTATGTCCCACCTTTTAGTGTCTTGTTCCTCCCCTGGAGTATTCGCCTATTATGGGTATCCTTTCACAAAAGGGTTTTACCCTATGTGTTCGTTTACTGATTTAGTTTAGGTTACTAGTTTGATTTAGCCTGCCTGAGATCGTGTTAAATGTTTATTTACTTCAACCTTCCCCGGGCGCCATGTGTAGGTTTCAGACCGAGGCTCGTTTTTATGCATCCTTTCCCCTCCCACCCACCCACCATTTCTCCATGTCCTTACTACAACAATAAAGCTTTGCGCTCAACGAGAAGTGCTTTATTTACAACAGAAATCGACGGCTGTGTCATGTTTTAAATAATTTAATTCATTATTATGTATTTAAATACCACAGGCTGCATCCAAACCAGACTGTGGCATACTGGTTCGATTTAGTTTGTTTCTCACTGCCTTGGAGTCGGAACTCCCACTAGAGATCACCTAGCTAATAGGAGTGCTTGTCTCAAAAGCCCCTGCAACCCGCAGAATCTGAGAAGCCATTGGTCCTTGCACTCAGAAGCTCCCCATCCTTCACAGCTGGATGGTCTTCCTTCCAGTGAAGTCCAGGGTGTGAGTCGCTCACTGGTAAACACTTGTGTCCTGCAAGTGCTCCAACTCTGGGAGGTCTGAGGTTAATGAAAGACTGAAGACACACAAGTGATGGCAACAAAGGCAGTAAGTAGTTGAAGAACAATGAGGATATGTTTTTCACCCACTGTTTTTTATAAAACTTTTTAACTGCGACACGGTTTGAATTTTTGTGAGGTTTACAAGTAGACAGCAGACCCGCTACTTCTCAGTCAACAACTCACTGCTCCTTTCTGTCACAAATACAGGGGGCCTTCCACCCATTTCTGATCGTCGATAAAGTGTTGTAAACACACAAAGTCTGATGTTCATAAATAAGTCACCTTTATTCAGCAAGCATAAAGTAAGAATAGAATATGTTGCAGCAGCCAGGATAATGGGTTGCATGGCTTAAAACTGATAAGGTACCACAGACAAGACCGATTGCATTGCAAATGCTTGTTTAATGTGCCATGAACCCTTTTTTCCAATCCACCTATTGACAGTGCTTGAAATGGAAAAATAGAAGTGCAGGTACTCTGTACCAGGGTACCTGCTTGTTTCTGAGAAGTTCTGGTATTCTCCAACTAAAAGTATAGCATTTCTCTTGAGAAATGCTGCTACTCTCCCTCTCAAAATAAAAAAGTGCTGGTACTCCGTACCGGACAGTACCGGCACATTTAAAGCACTGCCTATTGAAGACTACACATTTAGTTTTATGGTGCTCCTCACAATAAACTGATAACATGTTTAAAAGCTGAAGTACCCCTGCCCTGTTTGATTTAGTAGCACAATATTGTTAGCATAAAACAATGATGTGACAGTGAGTGGGCCCGATTTGGGCAGGTGGGACTCTGCCGCGTCCAGTTGCCAATTCAGATCTGTTATATACAGGTTAACCAAAGCAGTGCTAACACACATCCTAGCTTTAGGCCTGTGTCAGTGTAGATCTTAGTTGACAAGAATTGATTTTATCCTGTTTTCCCCTGTATCCAAGTTGATGAGTAAAGAAGTTGTATCGACCAGAGTAAATATGCTGGGATATCCCAAACCTATGATTTAGACAAGAGTAGTTTTTTGTTTACTCAGTCAAGAGTATCACAAAGGTTGATAAAACAGGTGTATGAAGGGAGCTTTTTTGCTTTTGATTGATCAATCAGCATGCAGAGACTCGTCATATTATCAATGGTGCTTGCTGATGCACGGAAACCAGATTGATTAAAAGGTATTAGTTTAGAGCTGGAATCCCACTCCTCAAAATCATTCAACAGCAACTTTGCAAAGTAAGTGCCCTCTATCTACATGAAAGCTATTAGACCTAAGATGTGGGTCTGTTGTTCTTTCTATTTATTATGCAATGTGTATGTATGAATTTTTAAAATTTGTTTATCTATAACCAGGGCCGGTTTTAGCCCTGGTGGTGCCTGGTGTGCCCCTGCGCACATGACCTCCTTCTCTGAGTCCCTCACTAATGCATAAGTCCCCTTCATGTCTCTTAAACCTGGGTGGAGCTCACAGAGTTTCACTCCAAGTAATTCGTGGATTTGCTGAAAAATTCAGCCGAATTCCATAGAGTTCCGCGAGCGGGTGGAGTTACTGGCTCCTGATGATTCGAGGAATACCAAGTAAGCAGGAAACGCAAAGCTTTTCTATTCGGCCGTATGTATGAACACATTTTCCCATAGACACAGAATGGGTAAAACCCTTTGATACATCTGGCCCTTACTCCTTTGGCAGATAAAAGACCCTTCCGCCTTCGGGAATGCCTTACACATTTACCTTTCTGAATAAACCAAACTTGCACGTTACGCCAGGCAAAAAAAATCATCTCTCTCCCCTAAAGAATTTGCTGCAGCTCGGAACATTGATGCTGCTGCCTGGTGTATTCTATTTATAAATAGTGAAGCTAGCATGGTACCTCAACCTGTGCATGCCCTCTTCCTTGAAGATTGTGGTGACAGCACAGGACTTTGCTCGGTTGTAGCAATGCTGCCTTCATTTAATTGTTTCCATAACTGGGGAGTAGCTCCAATATAATAACACATGCTTTTTATTAGGTCAGCCCAGCACAATGTGACTCTGGGCAATAGCTTGCTTAATCTTC
The DNA here is from genome assembly GCF_964204655.1 of Triturus cristatus. Lineage (NCBI taxonomy): Eukaryota > Metazoa > Chordata > Amphibia > Caudata > Salamandridae > Triturus > Triturus cristatus. Next base: position 1,507,755,757 of record NC_140589.1, read on the forward strand.
CCAATGGGCCCCAGTGCTGGGATGCCTTCGGGTAACTGTTCGCGCTTTACAAATACTGTATATATATATATATATATATGTATATTATCTACTGGCGGTCGCCAGTAGATAGTTATAGTTAGGATCGTGTTTCCATAGGAAATCTAAAAATTCTATTTTGAATAACTTTTGCGCCGGTTGATGAATCCTCGCGAAATTTTCAAAACTAATGGGGCGCTCCGTTCAGCTCCTACCCTGAAATTCTCGGGGTGATTCGTCAAGTAGGGGCCGAGAAAAAAGGGGGGTCCCAAAACGCGTTTTCCCCATGCATTTTCCCATAGGACCTTTAGACACAGCTACAGCCCGAACGGCTGAACAGAATTACTTGACATTTGGCAGAGAGGTAGCCATAAGGTCAAGGAAGTGCCTTTTGCAGGTCTGGTGTAAATCTGTTCAGTATTTCCTGAGAAAATAGCATTTAAAAGCATATCAATATCTATACGCGCGCAAGGTGCGCGCACCGCGCGCGCACCGTGCGAGCACCCTAACGTGCGTGAGCGTAATTCTGATTGGTGGGTACATGTTAGTCAACGTTCGAATCAGTCGAAATCAGGAAGTGTCGGCCGCCATTTTGTTTGTTTTCAGTGCGAGAGTGAAAAAGGAAGGTGGTGAACGTGAAAAGGGGGCAGGGTAGAGAGTTCCTGACCCCGTAGCCTTTGTCAGGGGGTCCCTGAAGGACCCCGAAGGCAGAATTTTTTTTATTTTATTTTTTTTAAATCGCAGGGGTGCGCACACCGTGCGTGCACGGTGAAAACCAAAAAAAAAAAAAAAAAAAATTAATACGTAGTTTATTGTAAAATAAATATATATAAAAAAATAATAATACATAAATAAATTAGCATTTAAAAAACCGTACAAATTCACTGAAAAAACCATAGTTTTCACACACGTTATAGTTAGGAAGTAGCATTTAAAAAACCTTGCAAATTCACTTAAAAAACCATAGGTTTCACACATGTTATAGTTAGGTGGATATTTCACTCGTAAAAAACCAATGAAATTCCCCCGTTATAGTTAGCTCAGATAACTATAACTCGCGCGACCGCCACTCTATCACAAGGATGATGTCATCAGTGATGTCATGAGTGATGCCACTGACCATGTCATGAGTGATGTAATATGTGACGTCATGAGCAGTGGATTGCGGGCGCGCGAGTTATAGTTATCTGAACTAACTATAACGGGGGAATTTCATTGGTTTTTTACGAGTGAAATATCCACCTAACTATAACATGTGTGAAACCTATGGTTTTTTAAGTGAATATATATATATATATATAGATTGTCATTCACACCAACAAGTACAGCAAATCTAAATATGTGGAGCTACATACTGATTGCTGCTGCTATCTTCTATTTAAGCCTTCTTCCATGCAGTGTGCTGCAGCAAATCCCTCTGCACCCAGAAGCCCCTCCTCTAAAGCCCCCCCCCCCCCCCGTTGCCCTGGTCAAGGCACAGAAAAGGTGCAACCTCCAATTTGGTCCTGCTGGAAATGCTGCTGCAGCAATTCAGTTCCTCTGTTTTGGCATTCTCTTTCTGACCTTGGGAAGCGCATCTGGCCTTTAATGGGTGTAAGATTAACAATTTGCAGAGATCCAAGGGTTTGTACAGGGGTGGACTAGATACCCACCCATCGGTGTCAGAGAAAGTTGATGGGGTAGATAGAGTTTCTTCTCTCTCAGAAGAAGGTGATGGTATGCTTAGAAGTGAGTATTTCAGTCATGCCATTGTCACCCATGTGTTAAGCAGCACCTGAGGGAAGCGAATAGCTCAAGCATTCTATGCTCTTCTAGGCGGTAGTCCAATTCTTTTTGCATCAGGGGTGCCCATAGAACAGCGCTGGCTTGCGATGCGTAATTATCCCACAGCAACCATTTAAAACAACATTCTGGGGATTTTTTTAAACCTTCTTCTTTTTGTTGCAGGACTGGTGTTAGGGTACCAGGAGTCTAGGGAACACAATCGGAATGGAAGAACAATTCATTGTTGACAGAGCACGACACGAAACAGGTTTCTTTAAGAAAATATCACTCTTAGGCGTCCCTCATGCTAGTTGCCTTGAACTGGTACTACAGATTTTCCTTGCTCCTCTTATTCTTCATAAAAGCCACTGTCATTGAAAGATGAAGTAGTGGCAGCAGGGCAATTGATAATTCTCCAATGCAGCATAACAATCAAAGACATACTAAATATCACAACCAAAATGCAAAGTAAATTGATGTCACAGAAAATGTGGAATTAAAATGATACCAATATATCTGTTACAGCCTACAAAGTCCAAGAGTTTCACCGTGCCCGGTGAGATGTGCTGTCTTCCTCTCTGGGCGAGGTTGCCAGTCATGGGCCACCTGAAACAGGGTACAGAGCACAAGGCCTGCTTCATGCACCCAGTGCATCCCAGGATGGACTCATCTCAGCTAGGGCTTCCCTCAGAAGGTGCAGACTGTTGCATTAAAAACAGGTCCCCTTAATTTGCTCCTGGCCTGTGTTGTGCCTCCAGCATAAACATTGGGCCAGGGAGACCTTTGCTATCAGGTCCTGCGTTGGGACTGGAGAACGCGCCTGGATTGAAGATCAGGAGCTATAGCTGTGGAGAGCTGGAAGCAAGGGCAAGATTCCGCTCACAGCAGGCATCTCAGTCTAGGAGACCAACCCCCCATGAAGCAGCTTTGGATGGAGAGGTGCACCTACCTGTAACTGGGAGGGAGTCCACTGGTGCCCAGCAACAGAGTCACCAGGCCGGGGTGCAGGTGCAGACTGTAGGCAACCTGTCAGAGATTGATGTGAAAGGATAAGTTATGCAAAGTACTGCATGGAATCGGAGTAAACTGTGAGTGCCGGAGAGAACCTGTTGCAGAAACAGGACTCTGCTGGGAAGAGGCACATTTAAAAAATGTTAAGACTGCGAACTGGGTGTATCAATGTTTGTTAGCTACCATTTATCACTTTAAAGCAATATTTGCACTAGGCATCCCTAACTGATTGTGCCTTTTCACCAACGTTTTATGTTGACTCATGGCCTGCGGGTCAGGACTCCTTACATACCAATGCAACACAAATAATTGACTTTTATTCACTTGACATGCTGCAGTTAATGAAGAGCTGGAATATTTACATGGAGATGATAGACAATTTGCAAGTCAGAGGGTGCCGGTGTTATTTCACTATGCATTCATGGAGAATTTTTGATAGACATTGAGAAACCATTAGCATCCTCTCACTGTTAGATTGCCTTCCTCGGGGTCTTAAAGCCATGTCCAATGGGCCTGACTGCATCACATCACACAGAAACACACTTACTGCTAATGATATAGCATCTACTGCTGACATTTCTGATTTCTTAGGAGCACGTTTACATATTTAAAGGTCATTGCAAGACAGCAAACAGCATGCACCTAGGCTTCTGTTGAAGTTAACATGCTGAGTGGCAGAGGCTGACGGAGTGGATCCAGCGCTAAACTGAAAAATAAGATGCTTCTGTGCAAACTTTAAAGGGTCCTGGGATGGATAACTTTCTCATGCCATAAGCAAGTCCCTTTGATTCTAATACTACGCAAGTAGGCGTGCAATTTCTATAGCCCCTATTTAGAGGTGGCCAGAAAAGACTCGTATGGCTGAGTGCCCACCATCCGCTGGTAAACTCCGCTCTGCCTGTGGTTGGTGGAGTACTTTTGCCAAACTCCGCGCTAAAAGCAGAGTGTGAAGTGGCAAAATCAGCGTACTCCGCCGGTTGAGCGGAGTTTTCACCCTTCCCTAGTCTCCATAGCCCCTCTCTCACATACATTTAATTTATTTTAAAGCACTGCTTAAGGCTGGCTTTACTACTCCAGTCACCTATCCACTTAAAACACAGATCTGTTTTTTGTAGCAGTCATATTAAAACTGTGCTACTTTATGGCGAGTCAAAACTGCCACTAGACAAAACTCTGATCTCTCTAGTAAGAACATTAATCACAAGAGTTATCTCAACATTTTTATTGCTGCATGAAAGCTGGAAAGCACAAGAAACTCTGCAGCAGGTGCTTTGAAATCCCCTGAGATCAATGACCCCTCCAGGTCATAGCTCAGTGCGGCTGCACTGGTCGCACCGCACTAAAGTCGGCCCTGTCTATAACATGTGACTCATATATGACATATGTGTTCTAGAAATATTTGTCATAAATCAATTTCTTTCTAGGATACTTTAAAGATTTCACAACAATCTTTTTTTCAGCGGCGTAAAAAATATTTTTCCAGGCTCACAAGAATGGCCTGATGATGGCTGTGATAATTTATCAACAGGGCCAAAAGTTGGTCTTTTATCACTGCTTGGGCTATAACTAAGAAATAGTTTATTGCACATTGAACATTTCAGTTTTAGAGATGCATTGAAAAGCTCACCAATGACTATATGACCTGCATGTTTACAATATATATCTGTATTGTTTTTTATAATCTTCATCTTTCTGCAGCCTTTCTCAACGTGCTTGATTCAATTTGAACTAAATTATATTTACAAAAGATGGATATTTATAGTATTTGACTAACCCAACTGTCATTAGTTCTGTATATGATATGGTTTTTATGACAAATCTGTATGGACCTTAGTGATTCTTTTTTTGTTAGTTGCTATTGTGCTGAGCTCACCTCTTTAATCTGTCACCTTTCAAAAAAGGGGCAGGTTGAGTGTGACTCATGGTCTTGTATCACTTTGTGAAGTTCTTCAGAAAGATCGATCTATTTCTTTTTTCTGAAATGTTTTAAGACTATCTTGGACTGCCATGCATTTAACTCATATGGCATCCTTAAATGAATCCAAAAGGCACATTTTCCCTACTTCCTTGGAATTGTTCATTAGAAATTTTTCATGAATCTACATTGCTGGGTCTGCTCATACAGCATGGGTGCGCAGTACGACTGGATGTAATGTCCATCTCCCCAACTGGCATGTTGAGGTTGTTTCAGTTTATGAGAGATCTAAGAGCGTTGTGGGAGTATGTTGGCTTCATGTATGAGAGACCCAAAGCTTTTGTTTTCTATGGTATTTTTTAAAATACATTTAGGTGCCGATTTCGATCCTGTAAAACCCGGGTACAAATGGTCGTACGGAGCGTTTTCTCCGTACGACTCGTACCCTGGAATTCCACCGCACAAACCAGCAAGAACGAATCGTACAGAAATACCATTTCCGTACGAATCGTAAAAAACACCGTACGGCTAAAAAATACATACAATTCCGATCCTGGACAGCGCGTACGTGACGTCCGCACGGAGTCAGGCAGCGTTTTACGGACCAGCAAGTACGATTCGTACCCACAGCACTCCGCACGGCTATATTTTTACGGTAGCCAAAAAGTGCTGGAAAAGCTAAGTACGCCGCGATGCGAGGAAAAGGGGGCCCGCTACGTGACGTACATGCCATCACCCCTTTCGTACATGTCATCATGTACGGTGCGTACCCCAACATTGCATATGTACGGACCGTACCCCCCACCCCCTGTATATGTACGGACCGTACCCCCCACCCCCGTATGTATGGACCGTACCCCCCACCCCACCCACGTATGTACGCACCGTACCCCAGGCGTACCCCCCACCCGCATCTGTATGCACCGTACCCCCACCCCAGCCCCATATTTACATGCCGTACCCCCACCTGAGCCCCGTATGTATGCACCGTACCCCCAGCGCATAGCGCTGGGGGTACGGCACATACATACGGGGCTGTGGTGGGGGTACGGCACGTACATACGGGGCTGGGGGTATGGCGCGTACATACGGGGCTGGGGTGGGAGTACGGCACGTACATATGGGGCTGGGGGTACGGCGCGTACATACGGGGATGGGGTGGGGGTACGGCACATACATACGGGGCTGGGGGTACGGCGCGTACATACGGAGCTGGGATGGGGGTACGGCACGTACATACGGGGCTGGGGTGGGTGGGCCGTACGACTCGTACCACAGGCACATGTGTACCCGGGGTAGGGGTCGTACACAGTTGGCGCCGTACGGGACGTTTTCCATACGCTTGTGCATTCGGAACGCCGGTACGGATCGGACTTGTGCGCTCGGACTTCAGTTTTACGACTCGTACGTAAAACTGTCCGGGGACGTCTCGTAGACTTTTCCCGAGGCGATTCATATGTATTTTTCCCGTCCGAATCGTACTTCACCGTTTGTACGGTACTTGTACGATTCGTACGTAAAAAAATACGGATACGAGTCGTACGGGAAAAAAAAATACAGGATCGGAATCGGCCCCTAAATGTATTGTTTCATAACAAATATTAAATAAATTGCAAATTTTGTGTAAGAAGATGTTTATGTTTTAAAAATAATTATGCAGAATAAATTGGAAGTCACCGCATCCTAAACTCTCCTGTGTGTCTAGTTTTAAGAAATTTTCAGGGTTGGTAGATTTCGATGTTGGACAAGCCTGGGATCAAGCATCACATCCCTGACATTGGTAGAATGTGTGAATTTGAAAGAAAAAATTAAATGGATGCGCCCTTGTTGCATTTTGAGGGTTTTCCGATCTCAGGCAATAGACTCACCCACATAAGTGTGTTGACCTAATGATTAGTAAAATTGTGGGAACACAGAATAGTTGAGCATTTGTTATTATCAACTGAATTTCTCAACATTTGATGGCTTAAAAATGCAAGATGCACATTTTGCAAAATGTCCTCTGATTCACATGATATTATGGGTAACACGTAATTTAGAATATTAAAAATAAGCACTATTTCTAAGATACTAATCTTGGGAAAATAGAAAAAATGCAAAGGCAACTTTCATAGCCATTTTTCATTTGTCAGATTTTCCATATGTATTGGTCTGAGGTCCACCCACAATGACAAATAATTATAAGGTGCAACTCAGTTGCTAGATATCACATGTCTTTGAACAACCAAGAAACACTATGGGCCACATGTATGGCCATCAGGTTTTGTGACTCACAAATTGCGATTTTTGGCTATTCAGAATTTGAGAGTCGTAAAACCTGATTACACAACAGTTTCTCAGAAAATGTGTGCGATTCTTCAATGGGTCGCAAAGGACATGCTTCATTAATATTCATGGAGCAGGTCACATTTTGAGACCCATTGGTAATGCCTGGCACTCACAGGAATGGTGGCCAGCTCAGCAGACCACCATTTCTGTGACTGCTTCTTAAATAAAGCAGTTTTTTAGGAAAATGCAGCCCATTTTCTTTAATGGATAAAGCAATGCATCTTAGAAATAAAAATGAAAAGTTTTCTTTTCATTTTTTTACAGTGGGCAGTGGTCCATGGGATCACTGCCTGCTCTGAAAGAATGATGGTGCCCCATTGACACAGGGGAAAGAGTTCACGTTTGTGAATGGCTTACCACCAATTTGAAATGGGTGTTAATCTGCAAATGTTTTGCAACCGCATAACCCGGTCACAAAACATTCATACATATCAGTGCAACTCGCTATTAGGAAGGGATGTCCTTTACATGCTTCTTCCTAATAGCGACTCGCAAACTCGATTTTGTGAGTCGGTAATAGGTTACCGATTTTCAAAATACGGTTGGTACATAGGAAAATGCATTTTGCGAGTCGCAAATGGCTCGATGCATCGTACATCTGGCCCTATATATTCCTGCGACCAGAAGAGTCTGATGGACATAATGGTATATTAATTTTGTATATCAGTCATTGTGAACAAAAAAAAAATAATGAAAACATTGTCATCTCTTCAAATGTTTTGAAACTTATAATCATTAGTTGTTTATTTCAACAAACGATGTCCTTGGGTAAACCAAGAGCAATCTCCACAAATTCTGCAGAATTTAGAATTGAGTCTACTTTTCCTAAATGTATTGATTTTCAGGTCACTGATGGATTTCACAACTGTTTCCATCACAAACTCCAAGTATTTAAAAACCACAAAATATAGGAAAATCAACAACCACTTAAAAAAATACAAAGAGTGTTTTCAGAAAATAATTCTGTTTTACAACTCTGCCTGTTCCTCCAAGCCTGACAGAGGGAGAATTATAGTACAGCATACATTTTGTCGGTGAAGTTTTTTTAGGAAGAAAAATACTCTTTATTGGAAAGTGCATTTTCACAGTTGTGTAATATTTACTGAATCTTTGCTATATTTTGTCTACTTTTATTGGTTACTGGAGTAGAACCCATAGACCCCATACACCTTTTGAATCCCCAACATTAACACAAAAGGGTGCCAATTTGGCACATATATTTTTATTTGAAATATTTTTATGAAAGCTTAAGTGCAAACTGACGTAATTATCTTAAAGAAGGCTCAGCACTGAGGGAAGCCTCAGCACTTAAGGAGTTTAATAGTAATAGAAAGAAAATCGACTAAAAGGTTGGGAAAACTTGTGCCTCGTCCTTACCCGAAGTAGAAGAAAACACCAGACTGCACACACCAGAATATAAAGACTTGGGACAAGCAGCAAGTTGCAACGATTCAAATGATCTGATCGATACTAAGCAACTAAGAGGAATAATAAAACGATTAAAAACAGAGGGGGTGGCAGGCCCGAATGGGCTCCCCAATGCACTATTTAAACATGCTCCGGATTTTTGGGCTGTCTACCTTGCGCCGATTTTAATCAGATCTATAGACAGAACAACGTTCCCAAATCTTGGAAAGGGAACATCATTCATCCAATATTCAAACAAGGAGATCACAATAAGCCTGAAAACGACAGATTAATATCATTGATCGATGTAGAGGCCAAATTATATGGATCATGCCTATTACTCCATCTGCAAGATTGGATGGATGAAATGAGTATAATCCCCACGTTTCAAATGGGTTTTAGACCAGGGATGGGCACCTTAACAAACCTGGCCACGTTGGCACTCTTAACTGAAAAAGCAACAAAAAAGAAAACACGGTTGTTTGCATGTTTTGTCGACTTGAAAGCCGCATTCGATAGAGTAAGCAGAAATCAACCCTGGGAAAAATTAAGAGCCTGTGGGTTGCCAAGTAAATTACTGGATGCAATAATAGCCCTGTATAGTGAAACCTGGGCAAGAGTGAAATTAGGCGATGGACTTAGTACCACCGCCAGTATTTACACACAGCAAAGCCTAAAACAAGGCTGCGTCCTGGCCCCTAGCCTATTCAACTTATTTATGGCAGACATCATTAAATATGTGCAAGCAGCCAATTGCCATCCGCCAAACTTGTCCAAAGAGCCAATACCCTTCTTACAGTCGTCAGACAATATTGTGGTGCTGAGCCAAACCCCAATCAGGCTACAAAGAGCAATCAATAACTGAGTGACCTATCTGGACCAAGATAACTTGAAATTAAACAAAGAGAAAACCAAGCATGTATGTCTGGTGGGCCCTAAAAAACCCACTTTCAAATGGTTTGTAAAAGGGACAATAGTAGAAGAGCAAGCAGCCTACAAATAACTCGGCTTAAAACTGGGGCGAGGCTCAACACACAAGGAACACAAAATGAACTTAAAAGCAAAAACGCAATCGTTAATCTTTGCATATAGATTACTATATAAAAAATTAGGTTGCCCGAACCATGCCCATCTTTTAAAAGTGATGGCAGCACAAATTCTTGCCACATTGTCGTACGCCCTAGTAGTCTGGTGCGGTAAAGAAGTGGAACTGTTAAATGAACTCCAGACAAAGGTTTATAAAGCTGTCTTCAACTTACCAAAGTCCGCCCCAGCTCAGGTTCGGCTGGAATTCAACCTTCAGAATCAAAAATTCCGGAGCATGAGCGGCTTCGTGAAACTATGCCACAAATTTCATGCATCTGAGCCGGGGTCAGTGAATAATCTATGCTGGAAAGAAATTAAAACCCAGATGAATCAAGATATTCAAAATTCATGTGGAGCCCATCTGAGAAAATCATTGGTGGAACTTGACATACAAACAACATGGGACAGCCTGGTAGACCGGGCAGTTTTTGGCAAATCGGTAAATAATATAGCAAAGAAGAAGTCTTTCTTAGAAGATAAAATAACAACCTCGAAACGCCGGCATGGGTGGACTGTGATCAACTCTTACATATCAACAAAGCCTCAGGCTTACTTAGTAACTCATTTAAGCGCTGAGTTAAAAAAGAGTTTCATTGATTACCGGTTGGGTATGCATGACTAGAAAGACCTACAGCCTTCCTGGAAAAGCAACCAACAAGCAGCACACTGTCACCTATGCGGTTTTTTTAATGAAACACTAACTCACCTGCTGTGTGCTTGCCCCGCAGTTAAGGCTTTAAGAAGGGGCTTCAAAACCCATTTTTAGGTCTCGCACCTGCATTGCAGTGCGCAGCACTGCTTGCGCAGTGAGAGACCTCTTGAGGGGGTTTGAAAATGTACCTAGGAATCGCACACGCTTGTGCGTGTGCTTTTCCTTTTGTGGCACGCTATTGGCTTTTGCATGAGTCTTTTAGCACGCAATTGGCCAAAGCCGGGGAGAGTGCTCCACCCCTGGCCTATTGGTGCCTATTACGTGCACCGGCCGTCATGTGGTTTCAATTATCGTGCCCAGACACGGGCGCGATAATTGAAAACCACATGGCTCGCTGTGGCGCATGCGTGCGCACCACTCGCGGGCTTCTTCTTTTTTGGATCCATTTCCTAGTGGGCTGCTCGTTTACTCCCCCTGTTCATACCGGGACAGAGGCTTGCGCTCCTATGAGTGGGAGCGTGGCCTCCACCCCTGCACTGATGTCCAAATCAGAAACACGGACTGACGCTCCTCGGGGCGTGGGGGGCCGATGCCAGCACTGCCCACCGCTGCCTATGGGTGAGGAGCCCGACCCAAGAACACCCCGCACTGCTGGGCAACTCACTAGCAGTAAGTAATGCCTGTAGGGATCGGAGGGCGGGCAGAGACGCCCTTCACTGCTGTGCATCACACTCAGTAACACACACCGCGAGATCGAGATGTGGTAGCCACACTCCAGAATCCGTCTATTGCCGCCCACCCAGTACCACCGACAGACCTCTGAGAGTGGCAGATAGACCACTGATGCGCCTCTCACTATCAGCTAACAATCTTAGGGGTAGGGACCTGGGCACACTGCTGCTATACACCCCCACTAACCATATCACAGACCCGCCTAGGGGTCAGAATCCCATCTAGGACTCGTCCCGTGCTGACCATTCAATGAGCAGTGGCCTGACCCAGTCAGTAACAGAGACCCCTAGGCTCCCAGCCGCTACCCACGGGGTGAGGCCTTCCTGTGCTTCGTGATTGAGCTCCAGGTATGGCACTTCACCCTTGTGCACGCTTATGCTGCCCTGCATCAGCCCAGGCCACAGGGAGCCCTGCGTCCACCACTTACCTCGTGTACTCTGACTGATAGCCAATCGATAGCCTCTGAAACCACGTCCTTTCTCTGCAGTGCTGTGTTCCTGCACACAGCACTACACCAGCGGCAGTGTTGGCCCTGTTTTGTCAGACAGATTCTTACCACAGGTCAAGTGCCAAAGACACTTGCTTTCTGATGCATCTGGAGCTGTGCGAAAGAAAGGTCATGGCAGTGCTTTTGTACAGAAGGCATATACTGGTCGCTGTGGGCACATACGGCCGCAGGCACGCCAGTATGCAACTTATGTCCGAGATATTGAAGTGAACAACTTCTCCGTAACTCCATGACACTGACATATGGAGAAAACCGATCTCCGCTGCCCTAAGTTTCGCTTGATTTAAACTATTGATGTAGGAAGCATCAGTCCCCCATCCTTAAAAATTTTAAGAAATAGCCTTGTCTCTAGTTTAAGATGTGCTCCCCCTTCTGTGCTTCCTTCCCACTTCCCTCTGTGATCTGCTCACCCATGTGTACTACCCCCACTTCCCTCCGTGATGTGCTCACCCATGTGTACTCCTCACACTTCCCTCCCTGATGTGCTCACCCTGTGTGCTTCCGCCCACTTCCCTCCGTGAGGTGCTCACCCATGTGTACTCCTCCCACTTTCCTCCCTGATGTGCTCACCCTGTGTGCTTCCTCCCCACTTCCCTCCGTGATCTGCTCTCCCATGTGTACTCCTCCCCACTTCCCTCCTTGATGTGCTCACCCATGTGTGCTTCCTCCCCACTTCACTCTGTGATGTGCTCTCCCTGTGTGCTTCCTCCCCACTTCCCTCTGTGATGTGCTCACCCATGTGTACTCCTCCCCACTTCACTCCGTGATGTGCTCACCCATGTGTACTCCTCCCCACTTCCCACCGTGATGTGCTCACCATGTGTGCTTCCTCCCCACTTCTCTCTGTGATGTGCTCACCCTTGTGTGCTTCCTCCCAATTCCCTCCGTGATGTGCTCACCCATGTGTGCTTCCTCCCCACTTCTCTCTGTGATGTGCTCACCCTTGTGTGCTTCCTCCCCACTTCTCTCCATGTGTGCTTCCTACCCACTTTCCCCCCTTCATGTGCTCACCCTGTGTGCTTCCTCCCCACTTCCCTCCGTGATGTGTTCACCCATGTGTACTCCTCTCCACTTTTGCATATGGCCATGTCTGAACTGGGTTGGTGGAGTGAGCTAAAGAATGATGATGGATTAAACCCAGATCAGTTGACTAGGGGTAAGTGTTTGATTTGCTCAAGCACTCCGTCCATCATCCCCTTTGGTATCGCTTTGTTCGCCCTAAGTTGGCAGGGTATGGCCAGACGTGGGCCCCTTGCTCACTTTACCACTAGATTCAAGATAGCCTGGCTGACGAGGGTTATGAACCCGAAACTGGTCCCAGGGTGCTTGTTTTCAGTCCAGGGAAGACATGGCTTGACAGTTCGGGCTAGACTGTTCCCATGAGGCACAGGGTCAGACTGATTTGCATATGGCCATGTCTGAACTGGGGTGGTGGAGTGACCTAAAGAATGATAATGGATTAAACCCAGATCACTTGACTGGGGGTGAGTGTTTGATTTGCTCAAGCGCTCCGTCCATCATCCCCTTTGGTATCGCTTTGTTCGCCCTAAGTTGGCTGGGTATGCCCAGATGTGGGTCCCTTGCTCACTTTACCACTGGATTCAAGATAGCCTGGCTGACGAGGGTTATGAACCCGAAACTGGTCCCAGGATGCTTGCTTCCGGTCCAGGGAAGACATGGCTTGGCAGTTCGGGCTGGACTGTTCCCATGAGGCACAAGGTCAGACTGATTTGCATATGGCCATGTCTGAACTGGGGTGGTGGAGTGAGCTAAAGAATGATGATGGATTAAACCCAGATCAGTTGACTGGGGGTGAGTGTTTGATTTGCTCAAGCGCTCCGTCCATCATCCCCTTTGGTATCGCCTTACTCCTCTCCACTTCCCTCTGTGATGTGCTCACCCTTGTGTGCTTCCTCGCCACTTCTCTCCATGCGTGCTTCCTCCCCACTTCCCTCTGTCTTATGCTCACCCTGTGTGCTTCCTCCCCACTTCCCTCCATGATGTGCTCACCCATGTGTACTCCTCCCCACTTCCCTCCATGATGTGCTCACTCTGTGTGCTTCCTCCCACTTTCCTCTGTCATGTGCTCACCCATGTGTGCTTCCTCCCCACTTCCCTCTGTCATGTGCTCACCCTGTGTGCTTTCTCCCCACTTCCCTCCGTGATGTGCTCACCCATGTGTGCTTCCTCCCACTTCCCTCCATCATGTGCTCACTCTGTGTGCTTCCTCCCCACTTCACTCTGTGATGTGCTCACCCTGTCTGCTTCCTCCCCACTTCACTCCGTGATGTGCTCACCCATGTGTACTCCTCCCCACTTCACTCCGTAATGTGCTCACGCATGTGTACTCCTCCCCACTTCCATCCGTGATGTGCTCACCCACGTGTACTCCTCCCCACTTCTCTCCATGATGTGCTCACCCTTGTGTGCTTCCTCCCCACTTCCCTCTGTGATGTGCTCACCCATGTGTACTTCTCCCCACTTCCCTCCGTGATGTGCTCACCCTTGTGTGCTTTCTACCCACTTCCCTCCGTGATGTGCTCACCCTGTGTGCTTCCTCCCACTTTCCTCCGTCATGTGCTCACCCATGTGTGCTCCCTCCCCACTTCCCTCCATCATGTGCTCACCCTGTGTGCTTCCTCCCCACTTCCCTCCATGATGTGCTAACCCTTGTTTGCTTCCTCCCCACTTCCCTCTGTGATGTGCTAACCCATGTGTGCTTCCTCCCACTTCCCTCCGTCATGTGCTCACCCTGTGTGCTTCCTCCCCACTTCACTCCCTGATGTGCTCACCCTGTCTGCTTCCTCCCCACTTCCCTCCGTAATGTGCTCACCCATGTGTACTCCTCCCCACTTCACTTCGTAATGTGCGCACCCATGTGTACTCCTCTCCACTTCCCTCTGTGATGTGCTCACCCATGTGTACTCCTCCCCACTTCCCTCCATGATGTACTCACCCTTGTGTACTCCTCCCCACTTCCCTCCGTGATGTGCTCGTCCATGTGTACTCCTCCCCACTTCCCTCCATGATGTACTCACCCTTGTCTACTCCTCCCCACTTCCCTCTGTGATGTGCTCACCCATGTGTGCTTCCTCCCACTTCCCTCCGTCATGTGCTCACCCTGTGTGCTTCCTCCCCACTTCACTCCGTGATGTGCTCACCCTGTCTGCTTCCTCCCCACTTCCCTCCGTAATGTGCTCACCCATGTGTACTCCTCCCCACTTCACTTCGTAATGTGCGCACCCATGTGTACTCCTCTCCACTTCCCTCTGTGATGTGCTCACCCATGTGTACTCCTCCCCACTTCCCTCCATGATGTACTCACCCTTGTGTACTCCTCCCCACTTCCCTTCGTGATGTGCTCGTCCATGTGTACTCCTCCCACTTCCCTCCGTCATGTGCTCACCCTGTGTGCTTCCTCTCCACTTCACTCTGTGATGTGCTCACCCTGTCTGCTTCCTCCTCACTTTCCTCTGTCATGTGCTCACCCATGTGTGCTCCCTCCCCACTTCCCTCTGTCATGTGCTCACCCTGTGTGCTTCCTCCCCACTTCCCTCCGTGATGTGCTTACCCTTGTTTGCTTCCTCCCCACTTCCCTCTGTGATGTGCTCACCCATGTGTGCTTCCTCCCACTTCCCTCCGTCATGTGCTCACCCTGTGTGCTTCCTCCCCACTTCACTCCGTGATGTGCTCACCCTGTCTGCTTCCTCTCCACTTCCCCCCGTAATGTGCTCACCCATGTGTACTCCTCCCCACTTCACTTTGTAATGTGCGCACCCATGTGTACTCCTCTCCACTTCCCTCTGTGATGTGCTCACCCATGTTTGCTCCTCCCCACTTCCCTCCATGATGTACTCACCCTTGTGTACTCCTCCCCACTTCCCTCCGTGATGTGCTCGCAAATGTGTACTCCTCCCACTTCCCTCCGTGATGTGCTCACCCATGTGTACTCCTCCCCACTTACCTCCGTGATCTGCTCACCCATGTGTACTCCTCCCCACTTCACTCCATGATGTACTCACCCTTGTGTGCTTCCTCCCCACTTCCCTCCATCATGTGCTCATCCATGTGTACTCCTCCCACTTCCCTCCGTCATGTGCTCACCCTGTGTGCTTCCTCTCCTCTTCACTCCGTGATGTGCTCACCCTGTCTGATTCCTCCCCACTTCCCTCCGTGATGTGCTCACCCATGTGTACTCCTCCCCACTTCACTCCGCAATGTGCGCACCCATGTGTACTCCTCCCCACTTCCCTCCGTGATGTGCTCACCCATGTGTACTCCTCCCCACTTCCCTCCATGATGTGCTCACCCTTGTTTTCTTCCTCCCCGCTGTCCCTCCTCGCCCTTCATCCTGCACCTCCAAGTCCAACCCCCCTCTCAAGCATCTCATCTTGTGTACCAGGGCACAGTTTTACACCTCACATCCTCTCCTCTCTTCCCATTAGCTTCATTTCCCACTAAATTGGATTTGCTTCAAGTATATAAAAGGCATTGTCATTTACAATGCCAATACCTCAAACTCTAGTAAATGCAAGACCTATTGCATTGCAAATGCTTGTTAATGAATTGAACATTCGCACATGCAGGCAAGCTGTGATACGTTGGCTGGAAGATTCCTCTAAAATCTTGGCTTGCTGGGGTGTAAAATATTAGAGAAAATTTAAAAAAAAGCATGAATAAGAATGGCATGGGCTTCGTTCAAGCATGGCACTACTTCACAAGCCCAAGTAGCAAGCGGACTAAAAGTGTAACCAATCATGGGATAGCTGGAATAACACAGTAAAATGGTAGTCAACCAAATTTTAATGTAAAGTTTTGCACTTTTATAGGGACATTTTATCTTAACAGGACCCAATTAATTTTTTTTGGGACAATTTCAGTCACCTGAGGTCCTTGAAAAATTTGAACAACAGAACTTTCGCAGATTGCTCAAACTGTTAGTTAACATCTTATGCGCATTACTAATGTTGTTCGGATTGTAAATATCGTATATTTCGTTGCTATTAGGTGGTATTTAGTTGGAGGTTTATGTTTCATATATTAAGTAAGTAATTTTAAGCAATCATATACAATAAACTACTTGACTTGACTTGACTACTGACAAATTCAGCACTGCCTGATGCACTAGACCATATGACACCCAGGTACATGCCTTCCTGTAGGCCATAGAGCATATATCTGGAAGCAAAAAGTGGTTGCCACTGGCGCCAGCAGCCCCCCTGTAGCCCTGTCTGCTGTCAGTATGGCCATATATTTGGAAGCGAGAGTACATCCTTATTTATGTTCCTGTCAGAGCGTTGTGCTCTACTTAAGATCCCTTTGCTGGCTTCACATCTGTCACTTCCGAATAAAAGAAAAAAACAAAAAAAAGCAAAACGCATGCAGAATCACCTGCTGCTCAAGAATTCCATGTGCACATTGCGTGGAGTATATTGTTGTAGAGGGGAGTGGCAGGGAGTGTCGTGTATTGGAGTGGCATAATGTGGAGTCGCAGAGCGTCGTATAGAGTAGAGTGGAGTGGTGTAGAGTGCATTGGCCCAGAGTGTTGCAAAGTATAGGGGCATAGAGTGCAGTGGCATTAAATTCAGCAGCGTACAGTGCAGTGTCGTAGAATGCAGTAGCATAGATTAGAGTGCAGTGGTGCAGAGTAGAGTGGCACAGAGTAGAGTAGAGTGCAGTTGTGTAGAGTTCAGTGGCATAGAGTGCAGTGGCATAGAGTGGTGCAGAGGGGAGAGGCATAGAGTTGAGTGATACAGAGGGCAGTGGCACAGAGTACAGTCGACTGGCATAGACTGCAGTGGTATAAAGTGGTGCTAAGTAGAGTACCATAGATTTGTGCAGTGTAGAGTATAGTGACGTAGAGTGCAGTGGCATAGAGTGCAGTGGTGTAGAGTGGAGCAGCTTAAAGTGGAGTAGAGCAGAGTAGAGTGGCATAGAGTTCAGTGGCAGAGAGTGCAGTTTGGCACAGTAGAGTGCAGTGGTGGAGAGTGGAGTAGAGTGGCGAAGTGAGCAGTGGCGTAGAGTACAGCGATGCAGAGTAGAGTATAGTGGCATAGAGTGCAGTTGTGTAGAGTGCATTGACGTATAGTGCAGTGGGGAAGAATAGAGTGGTGTAGAGTGAAGTGTCATAGAGTGGAGTAGTGCAGAGTTGAGTAGAGTGGCGCAGAATACAGTGGCATAAAGTAGATTGTTTCAGAGTAGAGTGAAGTGACGTAGAGTGGAGGGGTTTAGGGTAAAGTGCAGTTGTATAGATTGCCACTGAGTGTAATTGTGTAGAGTAAAGTGATGTAGAGTGCAGAATAGATTAGAGTGGCATATAGTGGATTGGCATAGAGTGCAGGGCCATAGAGTTGAGTGGTACAGAGAAAAGTGGATTGGCAGTGCAGAAGCATAGAGTGCAGTATTGCAGAGTGGCGTAGAGTACTGTGGCGTAGAGTGGAGTTGTGCAGAGTAGATTGATGTGGCCTAGACTGAAGTGATGCAGAGTGTAGTGGTGAAGAGTGCAGTGGCGTAGATTAGAGTGACAAAGAGTGCACTGGCATAGAGTAGAGTGGTATAGAGTTCAGTGGCATGGAGTGGTCTCAAATAGACTGGGGGCAGAGTAGATTGCAGTGGTGTGGAGTGGTGCAGAGTGAAGTGGCGTAGAGCGGAGTATTCATAGTGTGGTAGCACACTGCCATTGCAGACAACACATTTACATTTGAAATGCCAATTTAATTTGCACAGACATACAATTGTAATAATAAAACTATACAGTGCACTGAGAAAAATGTGTGGAATTGCATCACCTAGTGTAATTATTTGTTTTGATCATATTAAAGTATTTGTTTCCAACACACTTCAGAAAAAACTAAAAATGTGCTTATTATTTATTAAGGAGTTTTATATAGCGCTGGGCAGACCCGAGGGTATCGGAGCGCTTTACAACAGTCGTAATGCTAGAGTCACACAATACAGCAGTAGTATAAATATTGGTTTGGAAGTCCCAGCTTGCTGTGCATCATTAAGGTAAGGAAGTCCTGATATAACCTAGTTGTGTGCACGTTGTCTTGCCCTTAACCTCTTTCAGGGAGGGGGGAACGATGCAAGGGTCAGGGAGGGGGAGGAGGTAGGTCTTAATGTCACAGTGTTGTTATGCTGCCATGTGCAGGTTTATGCACTTCGGCGGCGGCCATCAGTTCAAGGGGGAACGGCCGAGGAAGAGGTGTTTTAGGTGTTTTTTGAATTTTACAAAGGAAAGGATAGTCCTGACATGGGCTGGAATGGAATTCCAGATTTTGGGAGCGTTTCCCGTGAAGGACCGGGCAGCGGTTTTTTGTTTGTGTGTTTTCATAGGGATGAGTAGTAGGGTTTTGGAGCTCCTGGGGTTCCCTGTCTGACCGGCCTTCTTGAGTTTGGAGGCCAGGTAGTTGGGTTTCTCTGTGTGCAGGGCTTTGTGCGTGAGGCAGGCAGTTCTGAAGCTGGCACGCATTTTGACTGGGAGCCATTTTAGTTCTCTGAGTGCGGGTGAGATCTGTTCATATTTCTTGACTCTGGTGACCATTCTGGCTGCTGCATTGAGAGTAGTTTTGAGAAAAGCTAGGTGGGAGTTTGCTGTACCAGTGAGGACTGCATTCCCGTAGTCGAGTCTAGAGAGCACCAGCGATTGAGTGGCTTGTTTGAAGTACTTGGGCGGGATGAAGGGTTTTAATTTGTTGAGTAGCTTCAAGTTGAGGAAGGCGCTCTTTGCGGAGTTCTTAATGTGTTTGGCCATGTCAAGTTTTGGGTCTGGGGTGATTCCTAACAATTTTACAGCCAGGGTGAGATTTCCATTGAGAGCATCAATAGCTTTTAGCCATTCTACGATTTGAGGGTTCTCTTCTTTGTTGGACATGAGGAGGATTTTCATTTTGTCTTGGTTGAGTTTTAGGTGGTTTCTTGATAGCCAATGCTGGACATCTCTTAGAGTGTTGTTGAGTCTCTGAATGTCATCAATGGAGGAGGTTTCCAGATAGGTCTGTGTGTCATCTGCATAAAAATGGAAGGGGGTGTTGACTTTTTTGAGTATGGTGGTGAGGGGTTCTATGTAGATGTTGAAAAGTTGCAGGGAGAGCACTGAGCCTTGGGGGACACCCCTGCTGACGGGGTGTAGATCGGACGTTAAGTTTTTGATTTTTATTCTTTGGGAGCGGTTCTGTAGGAAGGAGGAGAACCAATGTAAGACCACCTCATCCACACCAACCCTTTCTTGAAAAAACTTAATAAGTAGATTGTGATCAACCGTGTCAAAGGCTGCTGATAGGTCCAGGAGAATGAGTAGACAACATTGGTCCGTATCGAGTGACTTGTGAATATCGTCTATGACGTTAAGGATCGCGGTTGTGGTGCTGCAGCCTTTTCTGAAACCCGATTGGAGGGGATCTAGAAGGTTGATGCTGTCCATGTGTTGAGTCAGTTGTAGGAGAACGCAACTTTCAAGGATTTTGGATAGGAGAGGGAGATTGGAGACGGGTCTGAAGTTGTTCAGATTGTTGGTGTCCAGGTCTGGTTTTTTCAGTAACGGCGTGAATTGGCCGACTTTGAGGCAGTCTGGTATGACTCCGGTTCTCAAGGAGCTGTTTACTATCTTGCACCAGAGCAGGGCTAGGGAGAGTTTCAGCTTTTTGGTCAATTGGGTAGGTATAGGATCTAAGACGTGAGATGAGGGTTTGGAGGTGGAGATAAGATTGACTATCTCCGTTTCCGGGATGGGGTTGAAGAATTTCCAGGATTTTGTGGGGTGCTTGAGTGTGATGTCTTCGATTCCTGATGACGGGCTCTTGCAGGGGGGACTGTGGTTGATATCCAGTGAGAGCTCAATCTTGGTGATTTTGTCGTTGAAGAAGTTGGCGAAGTTGTCGCGCAGGTCTTTGGAGGCCCAAACTGAGGTTGCAGGGGGCTTGGAAGTTTGTTGCCTAATGATGTTAAAGAGTTCTTTGAGTCTGTTTTTTGCGTTGTCTGGAGTGGTGCAGAAAAAAGTAGTTTTTTCGTTCTTGATGTGTTTTTTGTATTTCCTTCGAGCTGATTTGAGTTGCTCGCGGAGGTTTGTGGAAGGGTTGTTCCTCCAAAGTCGTTCTGTGGCTCTTAGATGTCTTCTTTCTGAGTTAATGTCAGTGTTGAACCAGGATCTGGATGGAGTGTTCCTGGTTCTTTTTAGTTTTAGGGGGGCTAATTGGTCTAGAATGGACGTCATAGTTGTGTTGTATAAGAGGTGAGTTCTGTTGTGGAAAGATTATCAATGGAGATGGGAAGGAGCGAGCTTACCCTTTCATCTAGGTTAGCCAGGGTAATCTGAGTTAGATTTCTCGTCCATTTGGGGGGGGTCATGCTTGGGTGGTTGGTATAGGATCGGTTGGGTGATGTGGAATAGGATTATGTGGTGGTCAGACCAGTCAATGGGGAGGATGTGGTCGATCAAGACTGTGTCGCGTTGGGCAATAATTGGCATCTAGGATTGCTCCTCTGTTATGGGTTTCCTCTGAGCAGTGTTGGGTAATGGTTTTGATCTGTAGAAGATCATTCAGGTTTTGGATTAGGGAGTTGTTTTCTTCATTCCACTGTAGGTTGAGGTTGCCAAGAATTAGGTTGTTTGAGTCTTGGAGTGAGCAATGAGCAATCAGGTCAGATAAGTGATCACTGAATGCGATGGTGTCACCTGAGGGATGGTATAGGAGATGACAGAGTAGTGCTTTATTGCCGCTTATCTTAATGTTGGCAGTTAGACATTCAAAGGTGTTGTAGTTAAAGGTGTCAGTTCTCATCATGGAGATGTTGTTCTTGTGAATGATTGCTATACCCCCTCCTCTTTGGTATTTTCGGTCTTTGTTGATGATTGCAAAGCCTAGGGGCATGGGTATATCCATGATTGGGGTAGAGAAATCATTTAGCCATTTCTCGGTGATGAATGCGACGTCTCTGTTGTGGGTGAGGATGGATTCTGCTAGCTCTGTTGCATGTTTGGTGGCTGATCTGCAGTTTATAAGCATGCAGTTGTTGGAGGTCGCCTCTTTTTTGGGTTTCTTCATTAGGGGGGCCCTGGGGATGTTAGTGAGGGAGGCCGGGGGTCTTGGGGATATTGGAGGGGAGTAGTCTCTTCTGAATCCGGTAATCACCTGGATCTTGGATTTTGGGGTGACAGTAAAGGGAGTGTCATACAAGGAGGCAAGACCTGCCGCTTCCCACAAGGACATTGCATCTCTTGTTCTTTTGGGTCTCTGTATTTGATACGAGAGGGGGGTTGAGATCCAACTAGGGCACGGAGCCTTGGTAGGCCTTTGGTGTGTGAAGCTAGACAGGGTGGGAGTCAGGTGGGGGTGTTGGCTAGGCTTTCCGAATGTGGCAAGGTTAGTTAAGATTTAGTTAAGGACCAGGACTATAGTTTCTAGCTGGCTTTCCAGCAGGGTGAGATGCTGCGCCGTCTCTTCAGAGGCATGGGTGGGGGTGTTCTGGGCAGGGTCATCCTGAGAAGGGGAGAGTATGGCATTGCTATGTTGCCTTTTTGTGATTATGCTGCCAGTGTTGACTCTGTGCTGAGGCAGTGAACATGGGGTGTGGTGGGTGGTGTTGTGATTTCAGCGTCCTTTTGCATGTGGGTATGGAGAGGTAATTGGGAGTCGTTGACTGCATGTTGGGGTCATTCGTTGTTTGTTGGAGGACGTGATAAGTGGGGGGCTAGAGGGGGTGACGGTCGGCAGGGGGTTAGGAGAGCCTTGTTCGTGTAGACAGAGGTGCGGGTGGTGTCTTGTGGGGAAAAGTTGGTGGTGTTGGCATCGGGTGCGGGAATGGTTAATGAGTTCTCCTGGGGGGACCGGCTGTCCTGGTAGAGGGAGTGGATTGAGCATGGGAGATGTGTGTGAGAGGGGGCATTCCGTAGTGAGGGGAAGAGGGAGTCAAATGCTTCTAGGTTGTCGTTGTTGGCTTGGATCAGGACTGTGCCATTGGAGCACATGGTCACATAGGTGTTGCTATGCCGCATCGGGCGGTTAGGGATTTTGATCGTCAGTTTCCAGCTATGAGGAGTGTTGGTTGTTTTGGAAATGTGGAGCTGTGATCTGAGAATGGGGTTCCAGTTTTTGGGTCTTTCTGTGTGGAAAAAGAGATCCATTTTTATCTGCCCTTTGGAGGAGCAGTGAGATATGTCCGCGAATAGTGTTTCTGGGTGTTGCCTAATCAGTCTGTGTTCAAAGATTTTTTTCGCTTTGGGTGAGAGGTTGTGGGGGAAACGAATCGAGAACAGGTTCAAGAACAGAGGAAATACCCAAAGCTATCGGGCGCCCTGGCGGAGGCCGCTGGGCCTTATGGATTTTGGGTAAAATGTAGAACGCAGGAGTTCTAGGTTTTGCATTAATGAGAAAATCTGCCTCTTTGGCAGTGATCCACTTATTCTCTCACGCCTGTGCAACCATTGTTGTAATGAGTTTTTGAGGTACCGCAGGAATTGCTCTTCAACATCTGAGTTTCTGCAACAATCTGAGGTCCTTAGTGAGAGATTGGTTCAGCGAGCCTACCCTAAGAAGATTGTCACTAGAGCACGCAAAAGGGCCCATAATACTCCCCGAGATGTACTCCTTGAAAGAAATCGTAAGGAATCTAGGGATTGTTTGCCAGTGGTACTTACTTTTGACCCTCTATCCACTAAGATTCGGCAAGTAATAAGGAAACACTGGTCATTATTATCTACTAGTGAGTTTCAAATGCCACAACCAAGATTTGCGTTCAAACGAACGCAGAATTTGAAGGATAGATTGGTCCATATTAGACCAGTACTTGGCATTGTGAATACAACTATCCCTCCGGGTCATTACCCGTGTGGTGGCTGCTCAGTCTGTGAATTAACAGAGAGGACAACCGAAATTCAGTTGCTGAATGGGAGAACCTGGTTTCTTAATCAGTTTAGTAACTGCAACACATCAAACGTGATTTACAGACTTACTTGCCCATGTGGATTACACTATATCGGTTTGACATCTTGGAAGGTGAAGGTGCGAGTACAAGAGCATCTCAGCACAATCAGGGCAGGCAAACTCACAACACGTTTGGTACAACACTACAGAGACCATCCACATAGTTACAAATCATTAAAATGGGTGGTTGTGGAAAAGGTAGTGGGTGATGTAGGCAGTGTGGAGCAGAAACTTGCTTTGAAGGAAGCACGCTGGATTTTTTCAGAGAAGGCAGATACGCTGGGCCTCAATGACCAGATCGAGTGGAATAGGATCAGTAGGTGAACATCGAGTGACTAGAATTAAATGTGCCCTGATGGGATCTGTGTGCCCTATTATGGCTGTGCACCCTGGATCTAGATTGGCAGTTGGGAGGTTTTTGTTCCTCTTTGTGGCCAGTGGTGATATTGGGTGCCCATAATCTTGTTACTACAGTTCTAAATGTGACATTGACGATTTGCGTGTATGGTATTCTGAACTTGGGTGCAGTAGATTGAGGTACCAGAACACTGTCTTATTGGTGTGCCTTTCTCTAATTTTCATCAATGCACCTCCTCTCTTGTTCGAGAAAAAAGAATAATTGAGTGTTGAGCGGAAGTTGCTTGAATTGCATTTTTGTTGAAAGACTGATTTTATGATGGCGCCAATATTAGTAAGCACTGAGCGCCGAAAATAAAAAGTCTATTCTGTATCAAAAAAATGTTGTTCTAATGACTTTGGCACGATTGGGAGTATTTGCCCACGAGTTATTGTTAGTATTGTTGCAAATCTTGGTTAAAGTTGTACCTCAGATATGAGATACCATTTATGCAGGCAGACTTCAATGTACTTTTTTGCCATTAAAAGATGGCACCCGCCTTGGTAACACGAAATGATTCTCCGGGCTCCGGTCATGTGACTGGAGATACGGCGAGAAGAGATTTCGGATGTTTGTAATGGGTGCACATCGGCCCGCAGAGTTGCTGCTGGGTTGAGTTACTGCCCGAAATCGCTAGAGTGCGGTAAGAGTATGTGTGGTGGGAGCGTTTCAACTAAAAGGGAAATAGTGACTTGAGAAATTACGCATAATACTATTTTCATCTCGTTTAGTTGAGATTGCTGAGGTGGCATAATATCAAAATATTGAACATCAGATATGTGATGCCTGCTATAGAGTTGTGTCTCTATCGGATCAACCTTCCTGAAGATACTTGCTGATTGTTGCCAATATAAAAGGCTGTTCTGAAGTCCAGTCGGGTGATTGGACATATGAAATAAGCATTGTGCGAACGAGTGGTTAATTGAGTTGCATCACGGGGAGGATGGAAGCGGAGTGTATTTAATTTTATCCTCATGCTTGTTGTGAAAGGTGGCGATTTCCTGTGATAGTTGATAGTCATGGGTATGTGACATGACATCACTTGGGTACTAATTAGGACATTGAAGAGGGGTCTTTTGGTCAGTCTACCTTGTGATACGAGATTTAGTACACCAGTAAGTTTGCTATACACAGGTTGTGTTGTGACTGTTTTTTATGATTTTTCCACAGACGTAAGCATTAGCAACGAAAGTGCTTCTGAAAGGGACGAAAACTATACTTGATATATGTTCCCTTGACTTGGTGGGAGCTGGTATGTGGGCCCATAGCTCCTACTAGGTACATATTGAATGATGATAGGATAGGACTAAAGGATGAGTTCTATCTTATGTATCCTAATGAATGAATTTTAATTATACTGAAGAGAGCCTGTGGATGGATATATCCCATCTAAACTAAACTTCCTTGTTCTCTTTGTGTCTGTCAGTCCTTTTTTGATGTTGTTTGTCCAGGGAGGTGATTGTTGACCTTGTTAGCCCTGACGAATTTGCCACAAATATTATGGCAATGAAACATGTTGGCCGTCATTAAAATGGTTTACAACATGCTGTGTTTTTAGACGTGGTATAGACTCTCAGTTCGGAATAAAGAAGAATAGTACCTGTGAGTCTAATCCTGTTTTAATTGAGACTCCTTTAGTCTCATCTTTTTCACGGGGGACACAAGTTTCTTTTATCTTTACTTTCTTCTTCACTGGACACATTACTCTGTTTTGAGAAAGTTATCAATGATGAAACAAACGTGGGCAAGCTGGTGAGAACCTGCCAGTAGCTCCTCTTGTGGTACGCACGTGAGATACTTTCTCTTTGCTTACACACTTTTTACATATATACATTGGAAATTGGTGGTATGTGTAAATAGAAAATCTTTTTAAAAGCACTGACTGATCACTCTTTCATCTCATTCGCTTTCTTTATTGTATAGAGTATGAGGCACGCTGGATTGGGCTACACCAAGACATTAATGAGGTGATTGAGGTTTTTGATAAAATTATCTTTCCTCTTCCCAATCCTGGATTTATAGATAATTTGAAGAGTGCCTATTTGTGCCAGATCTTTGTTGTTAAACTAAGTGTTGAGTGAAGGGTGCTCTGGCACATTATCCCTCTATAGCTCCTTTTTTGAATTACTCTTGATCATGGGTCTGCTCCTCTTGTATACAGTAGTTCAGGTACCAATGTGTCGATGAGTAGCCCTTTTCTTAGTTCTTTATCGGGGATTCACCGGAGCTGATTTCTTGTTCTCGGTGGGAATGTGAGGGTCCGTTATTGCCGTGTGAGGGAGACTCTTTGCCGCTTGTCACACATCTGTTTGGAGTTCATCAAGTGGTTCTTCTCTGTTTGTCCTCTGGTTCTTCGTTAGGGTTTGTTAGGGTCAGGTTATTGTGTTACTAGTGTTGCTCCTTGCGCTGTTGTTATGAGAGGCGGTATGGCTCCTTCAAGTGACACCATCTTTGGGTCAGGCCATTCTGTCTTAGTGAGCGGCCATCTCTGTACCTGGGACCTCAGTGGTGTCAAGGCTGTGGGCTGTACTGGGGCCAATGCTAGCAGATCTGCTTGGGGTACTAGATTTGGGTTAATGTGTTACCTGTAATATTCTATGTGCTGTTGTAATGCCCTGCACCCCGGTGCTTCCAGGCTGTGGGCGATTCGTGGGCAGTGGTTCGCAATTCTGATTAATTTATGTGGCAAAAGTGCAGTATAGTGCCGCTCCTCGCGCTGTAGAACAGAGATCACGCGTCGGAGACGTCTGAATTCACGGAACCACCATTTTAGGGTCAGGCATCCTGGTTTTTATTAGTGGGACCCGTGTCTTCTTGATTATTGTGACCGGTAGTTCAGGGGTGGATTGCTGCTGAGGTCTTTTGAGGATACCACTCCTCTTTGCTTTTCCTGTGCTCACCAGTGCAGTTTAAGCAACCAGGAGAGTTCTGTGAGAAGGCCATGCACGTCAATCATGAGGTCAGGCAGTAGGGATGATGTCAGTAGCGGTTATTTAGGGCGGCGTCTCTTTGTTGCCATGAACAGCGGGTCCGGGGCGATTTGTTCCTATATTCTGTTAGAAAACCACTTCTCTTGAGTAGTTTCTTGCACTCACTGGCGCAGCATATTCGTCCGGGTGGATTCCGGGAGCTGACCGTGTGTGGCCATCATAAGGTCAGGCAATATCTTTCACGGCAGTCGCGTTGATGCAGGGCCCGCGTCACCTAATTTCTGTGACCGTTGGGGCGAATTGTTCCAGTGGTCAGATCAGAAAAAAACAATTCATTTGGGTTGGTCCGGTACTCACCGGCGCAGTTTGCTCCTCGGAAAGAGTTCCGTGGGTTAGCCATGGGTGGACATCATATGGTCAGGCAGTTGCGATTTTGCAACGGTGATCGGCATTGGCTCGGTACCTGCTTTTCCTCGGTCTTAGACCCTGGTTTTTGGGACTCTTGCGTGTCCAATGTGGGGCTGTCCTGGAATCGTATGTGGTCTGCTGAGCCAATGACCTCCGAGGCATACGTTGCAGTCCTGGAGGTATCAGGGCGCGGATTGTCGTTTCCAGCAGAGGGAGCGAAGCCCCCCTTGGAATGTCATTTGTGTTCCTAATTCTGATATATTCTGAAATACATACACAGTTCATTTAAATGTTGTTACGTCCTTCAAAAAAACTATTTTCTACTGTTGGTATCCAGAAAGATTGTTACATAAGTCCTCTCACTTTGAAGTTGGAGAAATAAAAGTAAACAAGCCCCTAAGAAAACACTGCCTGACATTTGACCTCGGTCTTTGAATGCACAGCAAATTAGATGAGATGAGAATAAGACTGGTATGAACTCAAGCTGGACAGCCTAAAACAAATAAAACCAGCAAATGGAAAGCAAGAAAACATGAGTTACAAATCACAAAGCCAATGGCAAGCAACGGACAGAATGCAGTCCTCGCTCAACTTTCTGAATGACCCTAAGATGCATTTAGCAAACCAGACAGCTGGCCCAGGCAACCTCTGTGATGTTACACCCTCAGCAGTATCTTATACGTGCTATGTCTTTTTTTATTGCCACATTTATTGGTGGGAGCAACATAATCTACTACTTTACCAATGCCTGTCAATCTAATAGTGATGGCCTAGTGACACCAAGTTCAGATTCTCTGACCTTAAGGTTAGGCAAAGTCACAACAGAACGTTTTATTCTGAGTTGTGAAAGATTCTGATTGGATAGCAAAGTCGATCTGGGTTTTACTAAACTATTTAACTCAATGATAAAAGGTAAATCTTGTTGGAACTTTGCACTTGTTAAAAGATGATTGCAGCTGAGACGGAAGACAAATCCAAAAAGTTTGGAATAGTTTCAATCTAGCTTGAAAATATGTAACGTGTTGTCAGTATACGTGTGCGTGTACATTGCTCTTTACAGCCACTTGTAGTGTTGCAAAAATATTCGAGACGTGATGCAAACATCTCCGTTTGCAGCTGTTCTTTAACCCAAAGCTGTCCTCAGAAGATTTTGATGAAATTAAAAATGAGTGCATTTAAGGAAACATGAAACTCGCTTTCAGCAGCAGCAGTCCCATGGTGAGATGCTTGTTTTCTCTTCTTTCAAAACAGCTTCACCTAGGCATTCGCAGGAGTATTGTCTACAAAGGTAAGAGCCTTTAAGTAGCCAAATCTCTGTTTTGTTGTTCAAGCCCATTAGGCCACTGTAAAGATGACTAATGAATCAATGTAGCCAAGCTTTACATACTAATGATGTCAGGGAGGGACAGTCAGGTGTGTAGCCCGAGGCCAAGATTTTAAAGAAATTAGCATGGATTGTTCAGCAGGGAATGACAGTAGAAAAGCTGAAAACTGCTTCAGAAAGTTCGCCTCTTAAATCCATTTGAATAACCACTGTAGCCGTGGGCTGCGTTAATGCCACAAATCAATTTGTAGCGAGCTGACTGTGCCACTTATGATATAGAAAAACAGCCGGATTTTGTTCTTCCAGCTCACATATTATCTTAAAAAAATGTGAAAGTTCAATTCTCACTCAATGCGCTTTTAGTTTTCAGATGAACAATTTGATTTCATAAAACGATGTTTAGGCATGAAATGAGAAAACTGCTAGAAGTGTTCAAGGGCTGCAAACTTTCATAAAGCAGAATTATTTCTATTATTGTGTCAGCACCAGCAGTTTCAGTGCTGCTTATCTGTTCAATCATTTTGTGTAGCATTGCAGGACAACCGTGAAACAGGAAATACAAAGAAAGGTTGTAGCAGCATGTGGACAACGGTACACATAAACGCAGGAAGATGGAATCACAATTCAATTGTGAATTACAAGAGGGTCGTATTACTGATGCAAATGCAACATATAGCGTTCGATCTCTAGTAAGTGTTCAAAGTCCTTTGCAAACTTTTTTTTTTTTTAACTTGGGCATGACATGCTCTTTGCTTCTCTCAATCAGTAGAATGTGATGCTACTTTAAAGAGTCTTGAACTACAATATCTACTTCACCCAACATCCAACCCCATCCACATTCCACAGGTGTTTTAGCGAATATGCTTTATTCAGCTGAACTATCTCTGAGGTTTAGCACACATCCATGTTCCTGCACTCCTTCTCTTCCCTGCCTATCAGAAAACTGGCGACTGGCCGAGAGCACTATCCAAATTTCAAAGGCGGTAAAGCACTGGTGATTATGGCCCCCTTCCATTCTTGAGCTGATTCAGAGTCATACGTTTTTAAATATTTAGGTCCCAATTCACAAAATTCATTTTGTAGTATGTAAAATAGTACAACTCGTGTACTACAAAATGCACTTCACACATCTACGGCCGGAGACCTCTTTGCCTCTACATATATTATTTTGATTCTTACAGACTAAGGGGCAGATTTACAAGCCCCTTGCGCCACTTTTGCGTCACTTTTAACATGGGAAAAGTGCCGCAAAAGTGGCGCAAGGGGCTTGTAAATCTGCCCCTATGAGATTAATTTTTCACTGTCCTATTGACACATTCTGTGCATTTTTTGATAGGAGGACTGGTCCCTAACATTGTTAAAGTAAGTCCTCTACCACAGCATCCATCAATCATTTTTATTGTTTTATTTTTATGTTACCATATTAACACCACTACCCCTTTTTGGTCTATTTTGCTTTCTTCATCACCTAGGACCCCTATCATTACAAATGGCTTCTTCCTTGTTCTGATTAATACCCCGATAAATCACCCCAAGGGGGTCAAAACATCACATAAGTTTTGTCCGTGGACTGCATTATTAATTTATTAGGACAACGTTTGCCCATATATGTATTACATCAACGTGTAACAATTGAAAAGAAGGAAAATGCAGTGATTGTATTCTTTAAACTTTTGTGTTTCTTTTTGTTTCCTCATAAATTGTACAATTGCGCAATTGAACACTGTGCTGGTTTATTACTATCTCTTTCTACAGCACCCTGCTTGAAAGTTTCATATTTGGCCATAATATCATTATGAAATACATAATCCTTTGTTATTGGGTCCTCTGTTTTAATGTCTAGCTCTTTTTTTAGATACCTACATTTTTAGTTAAACAACTTCCTCTTATGGTTTAATTTATTACCCTACCAAGCAACTATCAGTTTTATATAGTCCTGAGAAATCCACTGTTTTCTGATATGTATTTAGTGTTGGTTAGCAGGAGTGACTTGTATGGTGATTGTTTGACCAGTGGTGGGTGCTGCTGCTTCAACATGCTTCCAATCTTGAATAGGGCAGTCTCACTGAACCCAGAGCCATTCCAACCTACAGAGGGTGACTTAAGGAGATCAAAACCCCACCACACTCTCAACCAAACCCATGACCTACATAGACTTGTGGGGGGAAATAATCACATCAGAACAACAGTTCAAGTCTACACAAACCACTAAGCACAGGGAGCTGTTGCTCAAGTAAGCCTTACAGCTTCCCTCAAGGTACAATCCTCAAAAGGGAAGTAAAAGGTTTGTAATACACTAGATCTCACCCAGGGGCCCCCATCACAGGGATTCTTCACAACCGTAGAAGCCCAAATAGATGCACAAACGGAAGCGTCTCTAGCCCAAATGCCAATGTGAGCAAGCACACAAGCCACAAACAGCGAAAATCACCTGTTACTTCGGCGGCACGAAGAGAGCAATGATCAAGCCTCCCAGTCAAGTCCAATAGCCTCCAACCAGGGGGGTTTCTCCTTTTACAAACAAGACACAATAGCCAAAGCCTTACTCTGGCAGTCACAAAAATGGAGCTCCAGATTGACTTTATTCAGTCAATAACAACAAGCTTAGTGGTCTTGGGGAAAAGGCTAACTACGATTGAACTCAAACTTGACCAGGCGGAAGTCGGCCAATCTGGTTCGTGCACTCAATTAATGGACAAACTGATTACAATCCCAGAAGTCCTGTGGGCCTTATTAGATAATGTCAAGAAGAACAATCCACCAACGAGTAACCAAAAAGAAAAGGGAGAGGCTGCAATTAGAGCTCCAGCAGCAC
Source organism: Triturus cristatus (assembly GCF_964204655.1). Classification (NCBI taxonomy): domain Eukaryota; kingdom Metazoa; phylum Chordata; class Amphibia; order Caudata; family Salamandridae; genus Triturus; species Triturus cristatus. The sequence goes on from NC_140589.1 coordinate 1,507,786,973, forward strand.
TTCAGCCGGCAGTTTCTCACCCGGCTGTAGATGTCCACTCCAAGGAAACCTCAAACACTCCCATAAACTCACAGTTACCTGTGAGCTCTATTCAGCAAGCTTTCATTGTTCACGCCTCTGAAGAGTTCGCCCACAGCCCCCAGCAAGATTCCAATGTTACTGTTGCCGGGGTGCCTCCTCTTTCTAGAAGAGAAAAAATGAAACTGAAAAACTCTCCAAAAAGGGCATCTATAAAAAAGATACCTGGGGGCTACAGGCCCAGGTCTAGGCCTAAGAATAAATGCCACCAAAGATCAAGGAAAGTCAGGCAAATTCTTTCCAATCTTCAGAGATTCAAACCAGGCATTATCTTTAACTTAAACAACTTAGATGAAAAGGAAATAGAGGTCGGAAATCAGAAAAAGGAACTGCCACTCATACCAGAAGCCATTAAGAGTCATCAAAGTTCATCAAACAAAAACGACTTAGCTCACGGCACGCCACGTGACATGCCACTGACTTCAACCCTAACAACTGCCATGCCTGGATGCATTGCAGAAAATCTGCTGACATCCCAGGCTGGCACAGGAAACTTTTCAACCAATCAGTGCACATATAATCTCTCTAGTCGGTGGCAATGCTCAGGCCTAACAATGGTCTCTGGCCTCCTCTCTAGTGTAGATGTACGGGCTCCTCCAAATGGGGCAGTCACCATCTCTACCCAGCCTCCTGCGTCTGTCGGCACCTCACAGACGATCCCTCAAACTGAATCGCCCAAAGGAACTTGAATGATCACCATGGCCGAATCCACGACGGAAAACAATCACCCCAGGATCTCACAAGAAGTACCAGCCTGCCCTAATCCAGAAATTACTCAGGACCTTATAAGAAGTCACAGCCACCTGCATCACAAACACGGGTGGTCTAGTCAAAAACATGTGCCCTGGACTCCAGCACCAAGACATAATGAGGAAGTTGGCCTGCCAGAAATTTAAACCTGAGTACTTCAAAACAAGCAACCAAGAGAATCTTTACACTCCTTAAGCCAAAGGGGATTGGCAAAAAAAGGGCAGAAAATATCCTGCTGGCCTAATATGTATCCCTTACTATCCTTCCAGTGGCCCTGCGGACATCCTAAACAGAGGGAACCTGCTAAAACTACTTCATCACATACCATCGCTGAACCATTTAACCACAGCGAAACTAAACTCTGTAAAATGTGCCCATATCCCTGGTACAAGGGCACCTGAATTTATTATCACACATTGGGATTCAATAGCAACAATAGATGCTATTTTGAAAGAGGCCTCAATCTTCGATGAATGGGCCATAGAACAAGAGCCCACCTGCTCATGGAAATATCCCCACATTTTAATTGAGGATCATAGATCCCCCCCAGAGGATACATATTGAAGGTAGCTTGGGGTGCATCGCTGACTACAAACCCTTTAACAGACCTCTGTGGTGAAAAGGATCGGATCATTAGATGGCAAGCAGCAGCCCAGAACTACGAGGGGACATCCTCGCACCCAAATCCTAAGGGAAAAAATACCCATTATGATCCCTAACCTATGGGAACTTTCCAACAGGCCAATCACCTCACCCACTGAGACCGGGAATTTGGCATCTAAAGATCAACTCTCCATCATTTCCTGGAACATGGCCGGGCTGGTTTCAACACTTCGCTCCAAACAGGGGCGTGACTTTTTAAACAGCAATTACAATATTTGCCTGCAGGAGACATGGGCACTGGCCCCCATGGTACTCTATGGGTTCTATGAAGTCTTCCAATCTGCAACACAAACAAGCCTATTTGGGCAACCCTTGGGGGCATCTCGATCTTTCTAAAACAAAGTTAAAGCATCGATCTCTTTACCCACGCAGGTCCAGAAGAATGTATAAACTCTATCTATTGAAGGGCTGAAGAGCAGCTAGAAGTTCTTCTCCTTGATCCTTATGAATTGCTATTTAAACCCACGCAAAACTACAAAAAACACATGCCATGGAGGCCTTGTGTTTGCACATCAAGGGAATCATTGAAACCTATCCCACAATTGAAATTGTGCTGTGAGGGGACTTCAACACCAAACACTTGGGCCACCGTCATTACCCCGATCAGAGGAGTAATGAGAAAAATCAATTTAACAACTTACTCACCACATATGATCTAAAATCAGCCGACCAGACTCTGACGGACGCCGCCCCATGTTTAAGAAAATCTCTGCAATTAATTATATTTTCATGTCAAGTGACTTAATCAACCATCTGAAGAGCTTCAACATTGTAAATCACACAGGAAGTGATCATAATTCTCTGGTTGCATGCTTGAACTTTAACTACCAGATAGCTGACACAGGCCAAGACCTAGGCTATTTGATGGGTGACAAACAAATGACCCTTGTAAAACGAATCAAGTGGCATCCATATCATTCGCCGTAGGTTGCCAAATGGCTTGATGTCTTGAGATACCGTCTTCAAGACCATCCAAGGAATCTACTTCTAACAAACTGGGACCATATGACCAGAGAGGTGGGAGTCTCTCTCCAGAAGACCAGAGAGGGGGGACTGTCTCGCCAGGATCAAAGTGGCCCTTCAAAGAGAATCCAACAGTTGACAAGTTTCCCAAACAAACTGCTGGCGCAACAGTGCATTACACTGATGCAAAGGAATCTGAGGAAGAAAACTCACCAGTTCAAACGTAACGCAACACCTGGAAACCTTCTGGCACTAAAAGAAGTGAGGAATGCTCAAACAAAAAATGTTTGGGCCCTGAAGCGAGCCCAACAAGAGAAGGAATAGAACAAGATCTTTTTATGCGTTAAGAAGAATCCCTAGCTAGATTATGGCAATACGTGAACACTCTAAAATCCCTTGGACCTCCGAGACCAAACGCAGTTCCGGCAGCAGCATGGGAGTACCATTTGAAAAGCCAGTTTCTGGCACACCAACACACAGTTACCACCGCCACTGCCTAATCGAACACAGAAGAACTCCAAACCCCAATCCAACCAAGGGAAATTATAAGACTAATAAAATCTTTGAAATCCAGCGGGGCACTGGGCCTAAACGGGCTGCCGGCCGGGATCTTTTAATCCACCCCTGAAGGCTGGGCAGTGCTTCTGACCCCATCATTCAGCACCGCCTACACCCTTGGAAAGACACCGGACTCTTGGAGGGGTTCAATACTATGCCCGATTCACAAAAAGGGAGATCGCTAAACCCAAGTAACTACCACTTAATAGCACTATTAGACTTGGAAGCTAAAGCATACGCCCGTATCCTCCTGGAAAAACTGGAAACCTGGGCAGAAGATAATGAGTTGCTCCCCTTCTTCCAAACAGGTTTTTGTGGAGGAGCCGCCACAACCGATAATATAATCGCTCTATCGGCCCTCTGTCATCAAGCCACTCAGTCACTACAACCTCCTCTTTTGCGCAGCTTTGTCGATTTAACTGCAGCCTACGACAAGGTTGACAGACCTTCGCTCTGGAAGAAACTCACAAATTGTGGCATTCCATCTTCACTTCTAATGGCCATAACATTCCTATACTCAAAAATCTGGGTACGGATAAAAACAGGTCCCACATCTCTGTCGGCGAAAATCTGGCTGTCCGGAGGTTTGAAACAAGGCTGTGTGCTTGCTCCCCTCCGTTGCACTCTGTACACAGCGGACCTGGGAAAAGTGCTAGCCAACAGCAGCCTGGCCCCACCTCAACACATTCTGCAGTAGGCGGATGACACCGTCATCATGGACCACACCAAAGTGGACTACCAACGTGCCCTGACCTGCTTATACGAGTACAGTATACTGAACCATCTCATTATCAACTCAGATAAGACTAGGTCCGTAGTAATAGGTCGGCAAAAGCACAAAAAACCCATCACATGCACCATTGTATCCAGGAAAATTAATTCAGTACAGAAATACAAGTACCTGGAGGTCTGGTTCACAGAAACAGCGAGACTCACCGCCCACAAAAAAGAAAGTAATTCAGCAGAGAGCATCAGGAAAGTTACTCAAGCTGTGCTTCTTCCATCACTTGCGAATGGGTATCAAGCGTTCCCAGTCACTTGCGCGGAAACCCTGGAGTGGGCTCAATGAGTGGCCTATAAGAAAATCTTTCAACTCCCCAAGCACCTTTCCAGGGCGAGACTCAGGTTGGAACTAGGGATGGCCAAACCTTCATGAACCCTTGAGGCCGACTACCTAAAATACTATATTTTAATCTTAAAAACGCTGGGGGAATCCTTAAAGAGCCACCCCAGAGATATATTTTAAAAATCTGTCTTGCCATGGAATACGCGACTTATGAGACCTCTGGCTTCCACTAAAATAAACGAACCAGCACTCGCCTTGCCTCAAATCTCATCTTCCGCATGGAAAAATCGAATAAAACACGTCCAACTAGCTTCATTCCAGCAAGACTGGGCAACACTAAAAACATTAGCTTTCCTTATTCCGCTGAATGACTCATACATGGTAAATAAACCACAGACTTACCTTGCCACCCCACTGAACCCTAAAGTCAGAAGAGAGATCATCTACATGCGACTGCTGGCACTGCCAATTACGGATTTCAGCTAAGCTTGGGCAAACCAAAATACAGGAGGGGCATGCCATCTGTGTGATTATAAATGAGAGTCTTGGCTACACCGCCTGTGCTGTTGCCTGTCCCTAGCAACCGAAAAGGAGGACCCTTCTTAGGCAACTATGCCTAAGAGAAAAAGCAAACAACTGCCTCAAAGTCTCTGCTGTATGTCTCACACAAAAAGAACCTCACATTCTGGCCCGCTGTGGAAGATTTGTACAATCTATCAGGGGCGCCATCTACACCCGCGCTGCCATTGGACCCTGCTCCCACACAGTCCAAATGCTGATCCTGGATTACTTCAACCTCAGGACCATGAAAGAGCACGGATCAACCCCAGGAAGCAGCAATTGAGCCCAAAGCTCCCTCCCAACAGTTCACCTCATATTAAATACTGCAATACACCCATTTGCACCGTATAAGCTGTGTGGACTACAGCCAGTAAAGAATGGTGCCGGAGGTGTCGGGGTCAACTGAAGAATGAGACTTGCATCCTCCTTCGGGGACCGGTCGCAGCCATTGGACAAAAGTAACTACAAGATTATGGCCCTGTGTGTTCAGACGGTTCAGAACAGTTGCACGTAATCTGATACAAATCTGGCACACCAGCTCATGAATTAGCAAAGCACTAGCACTTTACATGAGAAACAGCTCTAAATGAGAAGAATGGTATAAAAGTAGTCCTGGAACTCCGAACATCCTGGGTGTTGATACTCTCCCATGGAATTGGCCATAGTGCAACAGTCAAACGCAAACTTTAACACAAGACCAGAGACAATTGCTGGCACCTAATAATCACATTTTACTAACTTTTTATCCTTAAATATTACACAAGAATTTTTTTTTATTTCTTTGTAATGCAATGGTTTTAGTTAACTTATGCAAATACACTTATTCATTCATTCATTCCTCTACAGAGGGTAGGAAAGTCATCTTGAAGCTGCAATCATTCATTTTCACATTCAGCTAATTTCCTGATGATACAATTCACTTAAATGAAGAAATCCAGTGCTGAAAAATGCATGAATGTAGACAGCTCATGCTTGTATCTTGGATCCAGTTTAGTGGCCAGATATACTCTTTGGAGGATATGCTCTCTTGATGCAGCCTGGAATTTATATTTACACAAAAAATTAAGCTACTGACCAAACCGTCAGCTTTTTCTTTAACAGTTGTAAATACTCCTTCAAGCTTACACAATTGCTGGCAGCAAGTGCAACAATGTGATGGATTGGCTCATGGTCTTATCTTTCTTGCTGACTTTCTCTGTCATATTATCAAAGGATGTTAAGCATTTTGATCAAGCACTCCGTTAGCACCTGCTTGTCAGTATCCAATGACATGGCTTTGGCAGTAGGATGTCCTCCCATTTTGTAGCACATAATTATTTCTTGATATGTACTTCTGAAACATGTGTTACGGCATGTATACAGAGGAGTTTCAGTAGGTTGTAACCTCATGCATGAGGTCTTTTTCCATGGATCTCACTGAATAATACTCAAGCACTTCCAGGCTGTAACAATTTCACTAAAATGTGTGTAAATCCTCCATAGGTGATCAATCAGTTGTGAACTACTTCTTCCTTTTTCAGAACATCTAGTTGATGAGTGGGCTAAACAGAGTACTCTGAAGGGTCCTCAATCTGTCATGTCATTATATATTGCTGTCATACCCCGGTCTGTCTGTACTGCAGTGACGGCCCGTGTAGGGCGTTTTACCGGGTAGGTGACGTGGCGCAGAGGAGGGGCAGGGTGGGGGGTTGCAAAATGCGGTAAACGGCCGATTTCAGGTAAGTTCCGAAAAAAATTAATAAAACGAATTTCGTTGCACGCCCTGCATTGCATTTGGCGATGCAGCGCGCGCAACGAAATTCGTTTTATTAATTTTTTTCGAGACTTACCTGAACTCGGCCGTCTGCCGCATTTTGCAACCCCCCACCCTGCCCCTCCTCTGCGCCACGTCACCGCCCCGGTAAAACGCCCTACACGGGCCGTCACTGCTGTACTGTATGTTCCGTTCCCTGTTATCATCACTATTTTCCATTTAGGCAGGTTCCATGTACTCTACTACATACTTTACTTAGCATTTTTTGCTGAGTGTTTATTTTAAAAGGCATACTCTGCACTTTAGTTTGTGTGCCGAGTAAAAAAGTGTGTTTAATGATGTACAAGTGCCTGGTATTTTTTGTTAAAACAACATGCATTACTGAGCAATCAATTGAACGCCTCCATTTCATGCTGTAATTTTTATATGCCAGAATGTCTGGTATTTAGTTCGAAAAGCAGCTGCGGACTAATTATACACTGCTGAGCAATTAAAAAACTAATTTCCTATGGCACTCATTTCCTGCCAGATTGTCTGGTATTTTGTTTGGTCAACTGCAGACTAATTAAGGTCCTCTGTTTCCTGTCTGGTTCCTGGCAGAGACCGCCTTCTGATTAGTAGGCAGCACTCTCCATGTGCATGATGGGCCATAAATATCATATTCAAAGTGCAGCCACATGCTTGACTTCATCAATCTTACTGAAGAGAGAGTGTGTCACCCGCCAGAATCGGCCATTGGTTCTGAGCCACTGTCACCTGGAAGCTGGGGACATGTAACCTCTCTTGGAAACCTGTGCCTTTGACAAAACTTTATACAACCTCGAACCTCAGTAGTTCAGCCGCCTTGTCGCTCCGCTCTCAGTTTGATCGTGACCATCATTCTCTCACCACCGCTCGATGCTCTAGCTTCTTTAACCCATCACATTGATCTTGTTTTTTTGGTTTCTTCCAAATACCCCTAAGTGGACTCAGATTTCTTTCAGTAATTCATGTTTGATATTTTCTCAAGGATTTGTACCTCAAAAACTCTATAAATGAACCTGTTTTTGAAAAATAACTTTTTTTTGCCCAAGCCTAATTTTACCTAACAGAGAGTTAAAGGATAACCCAATAATGGTCTCCACAAGTGGGTTTAGGGATTGTGGAGGTAAGCAACAAATAACTGAAGGGGGCAAGAAAAACATGCTGAAGCTGATTGTAAATTATTCACGGATGGTCGCCTAATGTGATTGTGTTCCTTTGTAACAGAGTACATCTCCTGGCAGAGGAATGCACCTTACCACTGGAACGTGGGGGGGCCTGTCTAATAGGATCATCAGACACACATCATTCATTCCACGGGCGCTCCAGGTACACCATTACCATCTTTCTCTCTCTCTCCCTCTCTCCCCATAACTTCTTCCCCCAAGGGTCCACGTTGGTGTCAATCATCTCTTCTGATACTAGGGATTAATAGGCCTTGCACTCTTTTTAATTCTTCGTCATTGCCCTAGCAACCAGTCCCAGCACTTCATGATGCACTGTTGCACACAATAGTTAAAATACATCTGGCTTTTACCCATCCATTTTAGACAAATAAAAAATTAAAAACCTCTCATTCCATCAAAGAAAAGTCGATCAATTCAATCCCCAGCATGTTGTACAATTTTGCATTGTTTATATAGATTACATTATGAGTTTGGTTGCAAGGTGTAAACATGCTGAGCACATCCATGATAGTGCTATATTTTTAGGGACAAAGGTGATGACTATTACAATACCAACTAAGTGACTAACACAAATGTAGCCATCTTGATATCCCCTACTTCCTTATGCTGAAAGCCCCCATTTTGATGCTGGAATCTGGAGATGCTGCTTCCTTCAGGTGAGTTAAAATAACAAGCCATGAGTCAGCGCATGGGTGTAGCTTTTGTAGTCTACCACACCCAAAATTTGACACCATTCTAGCAAAAGTTAGAGTTATTATTGGGACGTTGTCATAGCTTCTTGCAACGAGGCAGCGAACACCAGCCGCTCCTCCATAGGTTTCAACATTGAGGTTTCTCCAACTCAATTCTTTCCCTGCAAGTCCCTGTGGTCACCCCAATAGGTGCTTCTGGGGCACACTTCACACCAAAGGCCCCCACAGCCATTATGTCTCCCAAGCTTCCCACAATGTACTGTTTTGTGTCATACTTTGCTTTCGGTAGTGTAATTCTCTAGCAGCTTATCTGTAAAGAATCCCAAAAAGGGGAAGGGAGATCCCAGAAGAACTTGTGGTGTAGCAAGTTAGAGTTTGCATTTTTATAGGGTGTGCTAGGACGAAGTTCTGGTTATTGGTGTTTGGTTGTTTGAATTTTCAAAAGATAAAAGCAGGTGGTGGTAGTGGTACAGGGCAGGCTGATTAGAGGTGATTTGAACTTCCTCAGTGCCACTCAAAGCATTAACATTTACTGTTTAATCTTCCTCATTGCCTCATTGCCTACTATGCTTTCTGGAACTTTCCTTTTGACTTTTTTCCCATTGGGGGCTCTGAGTCCATTCCATGTCACCTTCGTCTTCTTCAGGTTGGGGGTGTTGTCCTTCTTTTCTTGAGAGTAGGAGATGGTGGAGACAATTGTTTTCATTTTGATGGTGGAAGTGTCTTTGATGCAGGGTTGATCCAAATGCCTTCCTGGGTAGAAAAGACTGCAGCAGGTATGTCATGTTGTGCATCTTGCTTGAAAAGAAAGAAGGCTCTTTCCAGTGATGTCAGACTTTCTCTCATTACTGGACCCTTTCTTGACAGGAGCCAGTTTTTTGGGTGCCATCTTCTTAACTTCTCTTTGTTGAGCAAATAAGTAGCAAGATCTTTGGACTCTGGCATCAGCTAATTCATAGATTTGTAAGATATATTAATTGAATTACTCATGTGTAATCTAGTTGTCAGAACATGCTTTAGTTTGACAAAAAAACCTTTAAAGTCTGATATAGCAGAACTATTTAAAAAATGTTTTTCAACACTAATACTAAATATTGCCCTGCTATTGGCTTGGCATTGAGTCTAACATAACACCAGACGTCTAAACAATGTTTAACTTAAAATCAACCTCCTAACCTAGTATATTTGAATATCGGCTGCGTATGTTGAGTAAGCATAGCAAAATTCTACTCTTTCCTCCAAAGCAATGAGGCACAAATGGCTTTTCTAAAGGAGACACACAAGGTGCAATAAGAAGTCCCCCATCTCCAGAATCTGTGAAAGAGACTAATTTTCACCACTAACTAGTCTGCCTTTGTTAGAGGCGCACTCATTTGAAGCCAAGCAGGGATTTCCTTTTCCATGTCATCAATGATTATACATCCTGAGGGGAGATTTCTTTTAGTTGAGGGCACAGTAGATGGAGTCCTCTTGGTTTTACACCCTAATACTGATCAACCAGCTTACCTGGTACATCTTTCGAGTTTTCTCATACCTTAGGCCCTCCTCCCATGGGTAATAGTGGTTATATTAACACAGTTCTGGATACCTCACTAGAGATGTCTCACTCCCTCTTCCACAGGCACCTACAGTCAGCAACGTAAAATCGCTTGTGATTTGGCTTCATCATTCATCACTGGCATACATTTGGCAACAACATAACCCAGGCTTTGGCTGTACTCGTTCTATTCTCCACCATGCAACCTTTACAGGTTTTCTGAGTGCTTCCTATGCCCAGCTTTGCTCAAAGTTTTTCTCCTCTGTCTACCTCAAAAGTTCTATTTCAGACAATAGTCCTTTAATAACCTTCCTAAATTGGGACTGGACCTGGTGTCTCCAGGGATCAACCCTTGAGGAACGCCCTTTTCGGGATTCCCTAGCATCCTGCATCCATGATTACTTTGAAACCAACTGGTATTTCACTGCATCTCGTTCCACAGAATGGAATGCCCTCGAGGTGGATGTCCATGGACACTGTATTCATGAGGTCTCCTACACTCAGTGAACAGTTGAAGAGGACCTGGCTATAGATGAAGAGGCTGCCACGTAGAGCAGAGCAGCAGATAATCATTGATCTAAACCTGCAAATAGAATTATGGGTTACCCGGGGCCACATGGCTTCCTCACTATAGAAGCTCAGGTATTTGGACTGCACTGAATATAAAAGTCTACTATTCGTGACCTTGCATCAGCAAAGAGGCCTGGAACCATTGGCCTTCCATTGGACTTCTTACAGGAATTCCTAGACCTTCTGACTCCCAGGCTGGGTGCACTCTATGTGTTGGTGATAGAAGAAGTTTGATTCCCACAGTCACTCAAAGAGGCCCCCTCCTTAAAACAAGGTGACCCACTAAGTACCCATCCTCCTATAAATCCATTACATACCTAAATTCAAGATTTTGGGTAAGATAATGGGATACCAAATTTTATCAACTCTCTCTCACCAATTACACCCTGATCAAAATGGGTTCTACCCATGCAGGAACACATCCCTAATACTCTGATGCCTCTAAAGACTCATGCAGGCCACTCCCATGGCGTGTCCATGAACTGCAGCTTCAATCCTTGACCTTAGAAGGCCTTCCACACTGTGCGTTGGGACTACCTCTTTGAGGTCCTTCTGCCCTTAGGGACGTGTGCCATTCGGCTTATATGTATGTATGTATATATGAGTCCTACTGCACGAGCCTGAGTGAGAAATTCACTTCTCCCTCATTTCAGATCTCCAGGGGAACAAGGCAGGGAACCATATTGCTTTTTGCCTTGGCCATGGGGCCACTGGTGGAGTGATTGAGAGTATTTGGGGAACTTAGGGCATCCTCCTTAGCTGGTGAGACTATTTTAGCATCTCTGTACGCTGACAATATCCTCATTCACCTCAGGAATTATAATTGTGACATCTGCTAGTTAGCCTAGGTTTGGGCTGATTTCACTGCTGTATTCGACCTCCGGATCAATTGGCAGAAATCCTGGTATTTCCATGTGTTGGGGAATCCCAGAGGAACGCTTTGACTTAGGAAGGAGACCCCTTTGCGGGGATGGAACTACCTTTTCTATCCCGGGGTCAGATTCTACCACAACATTAGCAAATTAGATGATGTGTACCTAACTTTTGTAATGTCAGCTCTTACCTTCTAGGCAGCTCTTTGGAGGACTCTTCTGCTTGCCCCATAGGGCGTATTGCTCTTTCCTAATAAGCAGTTCTGCACAACTTGTTATTATTTTTACCAGCGGATTTCTTATTCTTCCTTTAGTGATTTTTTTAAATCTCAATGTTCTTGGAGGATCGCATTTGGCAAACTGGGAAGCGCACAGCTGCCCTCACCAAACTCCTCCTCCCAACAGAATGGGGGGACTGGGAGCAACTCATATGGAGCTAAATTATCTCACTGTCCAATTAAAATGGTAGGCTGTCTGGCATTTCCCTGGATAATCCCTCCTCAGAAGCACACCCACTGCCTGGATGAACTAAATGGTCTCCTAACCACACATGCCAGCCGACACCAATGTCATCCTTGTCTTCTCTGAGTTGGTTGTGGTGTTTCTCTTGGGCTTCATATCTCACCAAACAGACGGCCTCATTTGTTGTGGCCGCCCGCTTTTGTGCCTCCTGGGCTCCTGTACTCCCTTGGGTAAAGCATTTGCCCTTGGTATGTGGCAAACTTATCACCCTTAAGTGACCTCTTTGAAGGCAATCACCTCCTTTCATTTAGTGAGCTGGATGAGTGTTTCAAACTGTAGCTGGGGCCAACTCCTTATGCACCATAAAATACAGCACACTCTTCACCAATACTGGGACATAACTGATGTTGAGTCTGAAACACACTCCCTCGTTCAAGCCCTCTGCACTTTTGGGTTGGGCTGTGGGCACAACTATTCGTTTTATGATGCTTTGGTTTCCCATTGTTCAACATCACTAACACGATAGATAGATAGATAGATAGATAGATAGATAGATAGATAGATAGATAGATAGATAGATAGATAGATAGATAGATAGATAGATAGATAGATAGATAGATAGATAGATAGATAGATAGATAGATAGATAGATAGATAGATAGATAGATAGATAGATAGATAGATAGATAGATACGTTTTAGACTAATTAATGACTAATGGTAAGGATATTGCTATAAAATGCTTTGTGTTTTTCCAATGTTCATTTCATTCTATATTATGGGGCAGATTTACAAGGACTGGCGCATCCCTGCATATTAGCAGGGATGGGCCAGTAAAGATGCGACACGCAGGACTACCTTTGCACCACCACAGATGTGTCGCATTTACAATGCGATGCACCGTGGCTCAAGGATAGTCAGATGCATGTCACATCTTCTGGCATAAAGGCTGCGCATTGCAGGAGTCGTGTTGCAATCACAAACCAACTCCAGCAATGTTCAGGGGCGCGCTATACCTAACATGCTACGTCACTCCTTACGCCTGTTTCAAGCAGTCGTAAGGTTTTGACGCACCATGGACGTAAAAGTGACTCAGTGAAGTCTTGTAGATTTCACTGCATCACTTTTACGGGGCTACCTTGCGATAGAACGCCCACCCTGCATACATTATACCTGTCACAGAGAAGAATGAGAGACAACTGTTCATTTTCCTTTACTCTAACGGGGTGAGATAAGCAAGATCCACTTGGGGCTAATGGAATAATTCTGGGTGTGTATCTATCTATCTATCTATCTATCTATCTATCTATCTATCTATCTATCTATCTATCTATCTATCTATCTATCTATCTATCTATCTATCTATCTATCTATCTATCTATCTATCTATCTATCTATCTATCTATCTATCTATCTATCTATCTATCTATCTATCTATCTATCTATCTGTCTGTCTGTCTGTCTGTCTGTCTGTCTGTCTGTCTGTCTGTCTGTCTGTCTGTCTGTCTATCTATCTATCTGTGTTTCTATCCATCCATCTATCCATCTATCTATCCTGACAAAAAAGAAAGGTTAAAATGTTGTTATAGTTAGGTTTTGAAATGAGACAGGAACTTATGTTAAAAAAACAAAAACCTCTGAAATCCACCCTCTCTAGTTTACTCAACTAACTGTAACTTGCACCCCCATGATGCACTGCTTATGACAACACATATTACATCACTTATGACCAGCGTATCCAGCCATCCACGTGCACTCATTCCCCACTGCATCACCTTTTTTTGCTTTAATTTTTTTGGGGCAGTGCAGTACTCAATAGTAATTTGAACAATATGTAATTTAACATTATGAATGATGTCATAGATGAGGTCCTAAGCTGTGCATGATAAAGGTGCAAGTTACAGTTAGGTATATAACCCATTAGGTGTGTATTTCAGAGGATTTTGAGACTTTTTGCTTTAGTTCTTGCTTCATTTCAATCTCTATCTATACGATCACTTTAACCTTTGTTTTTTTCAGTGAATTTCTTGTTGTTTGTTTAAACCTTAGTCAAGGTCTTAGTATTTCATCTATCTAGAATGTCACTTTAACCCCTTCTGTGCTCAGGACGGGTGGGAGCCGTCCTGGGACACAGTGGGCGTGTGCTCACGACGGCTTCCGGATGTCCTGGCACCCACCCATGGGGGAAGTGCTGGCGCTCAGCCCGTGAGCCACCCATCATCCTGCCCCAACCTGCAATGAAAGGGGAAGCCCTTCCGCTTCACCCCCCCGCACCCCTACCACCTCATGGAATGACATCAGTGCGCTTCAGGCGCTGACATCATAGCATGATACCGTAGGCGCTGGAAGTCATTTGCTTCCAGCGCGTCTAGCAGGTAAGAGGCGAGTTTGGCCTCGTGGAGGGTGGGGGGCATTTTAAAAAGGCATTGGAGGAAAGGAAAGTGATTTCCTTTCCTCCGAAGTCTTTTTCAAGCATTCTTGCTACACGATCGCGCATGGGGCGCGATCGTGCAGCAGAAATGCTTTTATTTTTTTTAAAGGGCCTTTTGTGTCGGAGAGCAGGCCTTTGGGCAAGGGTCGCTCCCCTTGGGGATGCAAAGTTTGTGGACGGGTCTGCCTTTCTTTGGGGGGGCAGATCTATACATAAATATAATATAAAAGCCATTATGTGACCACTAGGCCACCAGGGATTTTTTTATTTATGTAGAAAGTACCTTTGTGTGGGGGCGGTCCCTTGGGCAAGGGTCGCTCCCCATGGGGGTGCAAATTTTATGGATGGGTCTGCCCCCCTAGGCAACCAGGGATTTTTTTTGTATTTGTTTTTGGGGAGCGGCCCCTTAGGCAAGGGCTGCTCCCCTTTGGGAATCATTTATTGTGGCCGTTTCTGCCCCCCCTTGGGGGCAGATCAGCCTTGTTATTCTAGGCCCATCTGCCCCCAAGGGGGGCAGGAGCCATTAGACACCAGGGATTGATTTTTTGTGTTGTTGGGGAGCGGCCCCTTGGGCAAGAGTCGCTCACCTTGGGGGATCATTTATAATGGCCATTTCTGCCCCCCTAGGGGGCAGATCGGCCTTGTTATTCTAGGCCTATCTTCCCCAAAGGAGGGCAGAAGCCATTAGACACCAGGGATTGTTTGAGTTGTTCGGAAGTGGCCCCTTGGGAAAGGGTCGCTCCCCTTTATGAGGTATATCTTGTGGCCATTTCTGCCCCCTTTGGTGACAGATTAGCCGTATGTTTTCTGGCCCATCTGTCCCCTAGGGGGGCAGAAGCCACTAGACACCAGGGCTTTTCAAATGTTGGTGTTGGGTAGCGACCCCTTGGGTAAGGATTGCTCCAGCTTTATGTAGGTGAATTTTTTGGCTAGTTCTGCTCCCTGTGGGGGCAGATCGGCCTCGTGCTTTTAGGCCCACCTACCACTTTTGCTTGGCTGGTGGATAGTGTGTGGACTAGTGCATTATTTGCATATATGATTGTAATGTGTTTTTTCTCCTTTTTATTCTAGTGGAAAGCTTTTGATTCTTGTTTGCGGTTTTGGCAGTGGTTGACCTGCAGTTTTGCCTAGTTGCATTTTTTTGGTAAGAAAAATATTTTCATTGTGCTTACTCCAATTGAGTATTAAAGTCATTCATTGATGATATTTTTGTAAATGGTGTCATAATATCAGCATATTTAGTTAATGTTTTCTTCATGAAATTCTTTGTGATGTGTTTTGTGTTGTCTTATGTGTAATTTTCTTTTCTTTTTCCTTTTTAGTGGGATACTGTTGGTCCTTACTGTGTCTGTGCAGAGTAGGTGGTGGTGAGTCTACCTGCTTCTGGCAAGTGAGTGGCATAGTGTTGGAGTATATAGGTCTTTGTGCTAAAGTTACATTTTGTTTATTTATTTTTTTACAAAGGGTGTGTTGTTGTTGTTGACTTGTTTGACAAGTTACCTTTATTAGTAAGTGTTATGGCTAGCCGTAGAATTACTGCTTAGCAGGTGGTTGGTATGCTTCTTGAATCGTCCTCTGAGCAGGATTATGAGACTGACAGTGCGTCTGAGGGAGAGGAGAGAGGGGAAGATTCAGGCAGCGAGTTTTCTCTCCACATGGAATCATCGGATGATGAAGCTACTCTCAGTGCTAATGAAGCTACTCTAAGTGCGGATTAAGTGCCTGTTTTAGAGGAGGACACTGATGTGCCGATGATGCAAGAGGCATCTGGATTGCAGCCTGGGACTTTAAGGCTTCCCATTGGAAGTGCTGGACTCTGGGTTGATCCAAACATGGTGCAGCCGGTGTTGCCTACCTTTAGTGGTGATGCAGAGTGTAGAGTGGTTTGTGAAATTTTTTGCCTATACAGTTTTTTCAGTTGTTCATGGATGATGTATTTTTGGCTGAGATTGTTGAGCAGACTAATTTGTATGCTGAACAGTTTTTGAGGGACAACAGTGCCAGACTTAGGCCCCACTCTAGAGCTACCCGGTGGACTCCTACAAATCTGGATGATATGAAGAAGTTTTTGGGTTTGACTTCTTTGATGGGCTTGATAAGGAAGCCGTCCCTGGCTTTATATTGGTCTACCAGTCCCTTGATGGGCCCAGCCATATTTCCTGCAATTATGAGTCCTGTTCAGTATTTACTTTTGCTTCAGATGCTGCATTTTGTTGATAATACTTTGGCGTTGCCTCGAGATAACAATGACTGTGACCGTCTTTTTAAGATTTGTCCTGTTCTTGATCACTTTATAGATCGGTTTTCAGAGATCTATACTCCAGGTAAAGAAATATCAGTTAATGAGTCTTTGGTCCTGTTCAAGGGCTGTTTGGTTTTTAGGCAGTACATTACTAGCAAGAGGGCACGTTATGGAATTAAGATATATATGTTGTGTGAAAGTAGAACAGGATATGTCTGTAATTTCCGGGTGTACACTGGTAGGGATTCCCCTATTGACTCCCCTGGTTATCCGTCCACTTTTGGAGTTTCAGAGAAAATTGTGTGGGATCTTGCTAGAGGACTGTTTAACAGAGGCCACCATTTGTACCTTGATAACTTCTACACTGCTGTGCAATTGTTTAAGGAATTGTTCAAAGTGGACACTTTTGCTTGTGGCAAAATCCGCTCTAACTGTAAAGGTTACCCAAAAGAGCTTGTTTGCAAGCTGTGAAATTTGTGGACAGAAGGGATGTGTACATGGTGACTACCATTCATGATGAGAGTACTTCAGCTGTGACTGCTTGGGGTCAGGTTGCTGAAGTGCACAAACCTTTGTGCATTGTAGACTACAATAAGCACATGGGTGGTGTCGATAGAATAGATCAGACGTTGGAACTTTACACTGCTATTCGTAAGGCTTACATTTGGTATAAGAAGCTGGCCATCCATCTCGTCAATTTAGCAACTTTCAATGCTTTTGTTGTATACAAGGAGTGTTCTCCTGCGTCAAAGGAGGACTTTTGTTCAGTTTCAGAAGTCTGTGATAGGCAGCCGTGTTGTTGTGGAACAGGCAAGTGTTCCTAGAGTTGGAGTGGTGGAGGATGTGGCTAGATTAAAAGATCACCACTTTCCTGATTTAATTCCTCCCATGCCCCAAAAAACAATTCCTGTAAGAGATGTAGGGCCCGATTCACAGAACTAACAAGACAAAATCCTAAACTTACTACCATTTTGGTGTTCACAGAAGGCACTTACTCATTTTGGTATTCACAGAAGGCACTTACTCATTTCAGTATTCACAGAAGTTAGTAGTCCTAACTTTAGGACTCCTAAATGCCTTCTGTGAATACCGAAAGTCTTAAAGTTAGGATTTTTCTCCGTTAAGTAGTAGTAAAGTTAGGACTCCTAACTTTAGGACTCCTAAATGCCTTCTGTAAATACCGAAAGTCTTAAAGTTAGGATTTTTCTCAGTTTAGGAGTAGTAAAGTTAGGAGTCTTAATTTTACTACTCCTAAACTGAGAAAAATCCTAACTTTAAGACTTTCGGTATTCACAGAAGGCATTTAGGAGTCCTAAATTTAGGACTACTAACTTCTGTGAATACCGAAATGAGTAAGTGCCTTCTGTGAATACCAAAATGAGTAAGTGCCTTCTGTGAATACCAAAATGGTAGTAAGTTTAGGATTTTGTCTTAAGTTAGTTCTGTGAATCGGGCCCTATGATGCTCTCTGCAACTGAACCACTGAACTCTACTCCCCTCTTCCCAACTCTGCAACACTCTACTCCTCCTACTCCACTCTACGACACTCTACTCAAAGAAATCAAGTCTACAACACTATACTCCCCCCACTCCACTCTAGAACACTCCATTAACTTTTATACATGCTGAACAGCAGCCACATTGGTGTACAACATGGCAAAAAAAACATTGCCAAAGGCAATAGCTCTATTGGCTTTGCTAGTGTTTTTCATTGTATGCCTCTTGTGCCATCACATTGTCACAACCTCACATTGTAGCAACCCAGAGGAAAGGATGCTAGCCCTATCTGTAGTACCAGAAGACCAATTGGTTAGAGCCATTGAGTAGGATGGTCGGCCAAGGTTAAAAAATTGGACAAACAATACGATATTGGGCGTCAAATGACTTTGTTGTTTGGGGTCAAATGTTTAGCCACGAGCACCCCCACCAGAGGGACTGCGTGGATGTGAAAATCATGAATTATTTATGTGGTGTTCATTCCTTAGTCTGTATATTGTGCTTAACAGCTTCAAGTCAAATATTTGTATGGTTAGTTGTGTACGTGTTGATCTAAATGCAGCTAGATATAATTGGTGAGGGCCCGATTCACAGAACTAACTTAAGACAAAATCCTAAACTTACTACCATTTTGGTATTCACAGAAGGCACTTACTCATTTTGGTATTCACAGAAGGCACGTATTCATTTTGGTATTCACAGAAGTTAGGAGTCCTAACTTTAGGACTCCTAAATGCCTTCTGTGAATACCGAAAGTCTTAAAGTTAGGATTTTTCTCAGTTTAGGAGTCCTAAAGTTAGGAGTCCTAACTTTACTACTCCTAAACTGAGAAAAATCCTTACTCTCTGTCGCAAGTAATTGGTGTGGTGGTGATTTGTAGAAATTCTGTCAGTGAATGTACATGTTTGAATAAAAGACATCTGAAACCACAACCTCACCTGTGGATTTCTGTGTACTTGGAGACATCATTGTTTGCAAAACCTGAGAGATGATGGCCTGGTATGATGACCTAAGAGCTCTAGACGGTTTTCAGAAACAGATTCTTTTTCTCTGAACCACTAAACTGGTAGAATAAACTGCTTGATGGACATGGCAGAGTAATTTGAAGACAGCTGTCTTATGCACAGGCTGCCAGTGCAAAGAGTTCAGACGGGAAGGTTGCAGATGATACACGCAGCTGTGTTTTGAATGGCTTGCAAGCGGGTGAAAAGATAATCAGCCATCCCTACATATGGAACATTTCTATAGTGAAGCCGACTAGTGATGAGTACCTGGACTATAGTTTTGCACCAGTGACTCAGAGTCCACTAAAAAATTCTAGAATGTAAACCCAAAACAGCAAAATAACTTCCACATACTGCATTGCTCTGGCCTTTAATGGAGAGGGAGTCATCAATCCAGAAGCCAAAATTCTTCACTGCTTTTTTCGATTTTGGGGATAGGGCCCAAAGCTGCAGACTACCAAGAAACATTCCAGATACTACTAGCCTTTCCAAATATTAAAATCGTGATCTTCTCTCCATTAAGCTTCATACAATGAGACTGTATCCAATCAGCTACTTCCGTTCTGGTTCCCTCTTCAATAGAGACAATTAACTGAGAAGCCGTGGCCCATGCAGAGAAGAGCGCTGGGGTGGTTGGGGGGATTTTGATGGACGATGACAAAGGTAAATTAAATATTAATTTGATTTTCCAAAGTCATCATCTGAAGAAACCCCCCCCCCCCCCGGTCCCACCGACCCACCGCTCTTACCTGCACGGGCCACGGCTATAACTGAGTATCATCCACATATGAAATGATAGATAAACCCCATGCTCTCACAATGTCAGTCAAAGGAGTCATGTAGATTTTAAAGAGCATGGGTCTCAGGGATAAACACTGGGGGATGCTGCAGTGGGCTGCCACATGCTTCGACTTAAAATGTGGCAACTGAACTGACTGGGATTGATTACTCAGAAAAGAGCAAAACCACTTCAAGGTGGTAGAATGCAGTCCAATCTTGTATAGGCTTTGCAACAATAGATAGTGGTAAACCGTATTAAAGGCTGCAGATAGGTCTAGGAGGATGAGGGATTTGCCCATATCATCCTGGAACCTGTCTAACACTGTCAGCAACGTTCACTCAGTACTGCTGTTTGCTCTAAACCATGTATGGGAGGAATCCATCACATTATTGTTCTCCAAATAATGAGTGAGTTGGAGATTGATCAATTTGTCCAGAATATTAGCAGGGTATGGAGAAGGGAGATGAAATGATAGGTCACCATGTTAGCTGGATTTGCACCAGCTTTTTTCAATAGCGCTACCAGCCAGACATGTTTACAATTGGAGGGAAATTCAGCATTGTTAAGTGATCTATTAAAAAGCTCAGTTAGATGTGGACTAAGAATAGAAACAAGATGTAAAAAGATAAAGTGCAGCTATGGGTTTGCTTGTGAACCTGATTTTACCTTTGTCATTTCTGCTTCTACCACCAAAGTAGACAGTAGATCAAAAGAGCCCCTGCTGACCATGGATGAAGTGAGGGGATTCCATTTTAGGAAGAACACGCTCAGCATACAGCTAGGATGCAAGCCCAATGTAGATTTTTGAAATTTCATCATTACAAAATAATACTGTATCCTCACAGAGTGATACTGGGGCCAGGATTGTCTAGTTCACCATGGCCAGGTGTGCAAGTTTTTAAACAATTTTAAATAGTTCCTTAGAGAAGCAGCTGCTTTCCTCAATTCTATTTGCTGTCTAGCCAGCTTAATTTTTCCATGATAGTCCTTAAACTCCCTTTAATTATGTTTCTAGCCTCCTTAGTTTTCGAGGAGCTCGACATCACTTCAACTGCTCACACTTCCTGTTAAACTCTCAGCTGCAGGGAGTACCAATTGGCTGAGGCCAATCATCTTGAAGAGATGACCGTCTTCAACGAGGCAAAGATGTCGATGGCCTCGGACACAGTGAAGGAGAAGTTAGTAGCCGCCACAGTAACAGATTAAGCCACATCCAAATCTGACGGGCCAAAGTTGTTACCAAAATTACTCAAATGTATATTCTTCAAGTATGTCAATTTAACAGAGGAAGTACTGCAAACAGTAGGCTGGCAGTCCGTCAGAATTGCAGAGAAGTTTATAAGAAAATGTAAGAACCAGGTATTTGGGTCCACTGAGTGTATTATAACGAAATCAATATTAGAAATGATAGCTCTACAGTGTGAACTGCAGTATGAGTTGGACCAGTTATACTTTATGTAAACTGTTGGATCTCAAGCTCGTTCTGAAGCTTTGGATTAGTAGGGTCAAAGTGGTTTTCAAAGTGGAGGTTGAAATCATCAATCAGGAGAAATTAATGTTTTCCTGATATGGATGAGGATGATAATTGAGAAATTGCAGAAAATGTGTGATATAAATGTGTACTGATTTTAGAGTACTATTTATAATTTTAACAATAAAAGAAACCCCTAATTTCATTAATTGACAGCTGTATCCTCTGTAGGAAAATGCTTTCAGTTTTACAACTGTGATTCCATCAAGATGGTATTCAGGTGTGCCACACTTCTGTCATAAACATAGAAATTTAGCTAGTTATTCATTATAATGTTGTGGTGATGTGCAGTAGAACACTGGAGAATCAAATGACAGGCTATTGATGATGAGGAAAGTACAGGTTTTACACAACACACAATACATTATTCTGACAATGATGAGGAAAATATTTGCGTAGGTAAAAAAATGTATCTCTATTTCAGCTTTCTTGCGTGCTAACCATCATTTCTATGATTAACTGATCCCCCTCATTTTGTTAATTTTCAAAGGAAATTCTGTCCTTTTAACAGCGTTGATTCCATCAAAATGATGTTCAGGGGTATCACACCATTGTCATAAATTCAGAATGTAAGTGTTCTAGTTGTTCATTATAACACTGTGGTAAAGCTGCAGTAGAACACAGTAGGATCAACTACTGCTACTGCTACTGCATTTGGAAGTATAAGTTGTCTCAGAATATTAGAATTTATTCTCACATGGCTGAGGAAGATAGTGTGAGCTTATAAAACATGTGTTCTCATTCTGGCCACCTTCCATGACCTCTGTGGGAATACCGTGAGGGAAAAACGTTTTCTTTCAACTATGGTTAATCAATACGCAGTATCGTATGCATGGCGTTTGGGAACTGCTTCAAGGCGTTATGGAGGTCAATTTCTTGGCTGACGACTGGGCTATATATGTAAAATGTATTACTATTACAAAAGCCTGCTCTATTATAAATAGAAGAGTGCTACAACAGCATTAGTTAGCTCGATATCTTGGTGAATGTATACATTGGTTTTCTGAACGTGGAGTTTATTTTACTTTGAAAAATATTTAGCCTTTGCAAAGCAGCACAATTATCTTTTTCTGTTGTATAGATGTTTGTTAGAGGTTACACATTACATTCCGGGTTAGCATAAGAAAGCACTTTGCTTACACAAATAAATCTTATGAAAGTCTCCACGACTTTGGGTGAGGCATGCGGTAAACAATATAACCACAGAAAGACTGCAAAGGTTACGCTAAAAGCATATTTCGATTACAACAGCAGTGCATAAAATACACAAAATAGCAACTATTGAGGCACGAAATTCGTACTTTTTTGGTGGCACAAGTAACAGCTTTGGTGTTTCTTTTTCCAGGAAAATTGCACACGAGACCTTGAAACAATCAAGGGTGTAGTATAATTAAAATGGGTGGATCTGAGGAAAAGTCCTTCAAGCTGAAATTAAATCAAAACATGCTGAAACCTTTTCGCTGTACGCCTTCTATAGCAACCGTCCAAGTGCTTTGAACACACTAGTATGCACAGAGTAAGTTTTCTCCTTCATCATTTCTTGTGAAAATCATTTTTGCAAATAATTACATTTGTGCTGAAAGAAACTGTGTTTAGCTTCTTCTCTTTCTGCTAAACCAGTTATGTTTTCAGTAGCCTAGTTTATTTTGTTTAAACGTGTTATCTCAACAAATGAAATTATAGCATATTGCTGGAATCAAAGTACATTTCAATTCAACTATAAATAAGTTACCTTTTCATCAGTTTATGTTTCGGTGTTGCACCTAAAAACGACCTCTCATTCCACTGTACTTGAGCCTCTATGTAATAGAGGACTATAAGTACAACAAAGTGGCGGAGCGTGTCGTAGCCTCCTTGGCTTCACGACACACTCCGCCACTTCGGAAACGCAAGGCTGCACCATATTTACAAGTGTGGTGCAGCCTTGCGTTTCCCCCTGTTATGGCGCTAAGTTTCACAACTTAGAGCCAATGCAGGCACCCTTGCACCAGAGTGCAAGGGTGTCTGTGTGCGGGGGAGGATTGGTTATGTGTAGGAAGGTGTCCCTTCCTGCGCATACCCGATCCTAAAATGCCATTTTGTAACTTTCATGTGTGCTGCTTCATGCAGCACAAATGAAAGTTGCAAAATGGCATTTTTTAAAGGTTTGTACATGTACAGGAAGGGACACCTTCCTGTACATAAACAAACCATGGCATTTTGATTTTTCCATGTGTGCTGCACAAGGCAGCACACATGGAAAAAGCAAAAACGAGGAGAAATAATGCATTTCTCCTCATTTCGACACCTTAAGATCAGGGTTTTCCTGGTCTTAACTTTGGCGCTGCCTCCTATGTACGCCACCCTTGTACATAGGGGGCAGTGTCAAATACAATGGGTGTTGCGGTGGAACGCCCACTGCAACACCCACTGCATGCCCCTTTCACGCTAAACATAGCGTGAAAGGATGCATTATGTACAAGGCAGCGTTAGGCCACGTTCAGGGCCTCATGTAGGTAGCCAAATACCGGTCGGTAACGGCCGATTTCCGGTAAATATGCCGTTACCGACCGGTATTCAGACAAGTGAGATGTAGGAGTCCAAAAATCAAATTTCGGTAATTATGAGGCGGTAAATACCGATTCATATCTACCGAATACATAATTAACGATTCGGTAAATATGAAGTGGTAAATATGAAGTGGTAAAAATTAAAATGACATGTAGGAGCACTCGGTAATTAAGAAATCCAAGAAAATCGGTATATAAGAGTCGGTAATTAACACGGATTGAAAGCAGGTGGTAACCATCATCAGTGCAGATAAGCAATCCCAAAATGCAACTGCGTGGACAACATGCCCGCCATGCACGTCATTGCAAGGCGCCTACATCTACAGGCAGCAGGACTGAGTGTTTGGCGACGGGAGGAACGCATCTACAGACAGCGCATCACACTATTCCAGCTGACTGATGCAGAGATACATGACAGGTACAGGCTACACCCCGAAACCATCATGGACTCAATCAGGAACTCCACCCACACCACCAATGTGAATACCGAATTGAATGAATTTGGGAATGGTCCTGTGGGTGGCAGAACCAAAAGGTGGGCGTATGCTATTGACAACGAAGTCTGCAAGTTGTCGCACAGTGAGGCGGCTTCCAGTTTGAGAGCTACTGACCAAGCAAACATGGAGAAGGCCTTAGCCGTCATATATAATAGCTCCAGCACTCTCACTTCTAGGATTCATACATGAGACAATAGGCACATGCAAGTACACGGCGCATGCAATGTACAAGCCCCGATTGTGGCGTGCATCCTACGAGGTATCCCAGTGCCTGTGATTACACCTTCTTCCACTCTGCATGCAAACGGTATTTATTTCTTTTTGATTGATGAAGCGTGCTGCGGGATGTGATTGTGAATCCCGTACATAACTGTCTCGCATGAAGTTGTCTGCTGCGATACAGTTCTTTTTCCACCCCCGCATGTGCGGCGGGATGTTTCCATCTGGCCTTCGATTGCAACCTTGAAAGCAGGGTGCAACAAGTTGAGCTGAATAGAGCGCCATTGTCCCACAAAGAGGTGCCTTTGACTCCCTCCCGTGAAAAATTTGTCCTTCACGTTGCTAAAACGCGCACTGATGTACAGGCGCCTCTGAATACTGACCTCCCCCTGCATTTCGGCTCTGTGATCCAAACTATAATCAATGCCTCGTCCACCACCGGGCTGGCTCATTTTTTTAAACATGTGGGCTCGGGTCTCGTGACCTCTTTCCAAACTAGTTTTGGTGTAATTCCGGCATTTGTACATTCACTTTTCTCGTGCATCTTTGGAGGTGTCCCGCTGCTTCTGGCGCTGGTGGCAGGTGTGCTGCTTTTCCTTTTCATACTCCGGAATGGCTGCTCCTTCTGTGCCACACGAGCACCTGTCCCGTCTGCATCTTCTTCGTGATAGGATGCTTGACTTCTATGGTACTTTGCCATTGGCGACTTTGATCCTGGCTTATGGATTATCCTTCAGGTATTCCTACTTCACCTGCGTACAACCTGTATTGCACTGCCTGGATTGTCCCTTTGAATGGCCTCTGGATTTGTGCTTGACCAACATGGTGTCTCCGGTGCCGGATTTCGATCGACTGATGAGGCCCTTGGTGTCTCACGAGTTGGGCTGTTCTGGTGTCCGGATCATGGCGTGTGGTGCGGCGCATGGTATCCTGGGTAATTGGGACATCTCAGCGGCAGCCTACGACTTCTTGTCCATGAGCTATTTGGAGGAACATTCCGGGTGCCCTCTGATTGTGCTAGAGGCTCCGTTGGTTGGAGAACACGTATGTTCCTTTTCATTACTTAATTGGATGGCTGAGACTTTTAGTGGCCCTGGAAACTATTTTGTGTTGGAAGCCGTGGCCACATATGCTGCCTATACATTCATGGATTAACTGGATTGTCGTCCATTGCGCCTGTGCTACTGGACAGCACCCTGGCGCAACATTCATTTCTTTCATTTGTCGTTTTACTCTTCCTGATGGTCTGCTTGAGTTTTTTACTATACTTGCATTGTGTTTTTAGGTATTTCATGCTGCAATTAATTGGACTTACAGACTTTGGCACTGCATTGGTTACGCCTTGTTCTGCTCTGACGGAAATGTACTCTGCGTTCTCTCTTTTCTTGTCTATTACATATTGCTTCGCTGAAGGGGGCGTGTAGTGAGTTCTCCCTGAATACGTACATACATTGTTCAGTTAGCATAACCACGTTGAATGTTATGTAGCCATATTTTTGTCTTTGCACACGACACTGCGTTTACATGTTCTGTCTTGAATAAACTGCTGACTCGAGACTTCCTTCAGACGAGTGCATTCTGTTGTTCCCATCCACAGCTCTGCGCAGCGACCTTGGTCTGTACATGCTGTGACACACAGTCTGGATTTTTACACAATGCATGTTTTCCACTCTAGGTTGTTCGACCCACTATTTAGCCATGACACACGCGCAGCTGCACATACCTGATAGTTGGTGCTTTTCATGTCACAGACATCATGTTTATTGTTCAGACCGAAGACGAGCCTTCCTGCGAGTAGACTCCTGATGCTCCTGTGATGTGATTACACTGAGCTGATTTTTGAGGTATGGGGTCCCCTATTCCAGCCTGAGAGGCCTTCTATGATAACATGATTCTGATATTGGCTACTTAGTGAAGGGAAGGTGGTAGTATCCTCGGTGTTTTCCGAATCGGTAAATACCACCTCGGTATTTACCGATTCGGTAAATACCACCTCGGTATTTACCGATTCGGTGTTTTCCGATTCGTATTTACCGACTGTTACCGAATCGGTAACTGTTACCGAATTTTTACCTACATATAACTTACCGATTCTAATTTACCGATTCGGTACGGCTCGGTATTTAAGAACCGGTAAAATTTATTTACCTACATGAGGCCCTCAGTGGCTTAACGCTGCCTTGTACATAAGGCAAGGCTCCTATCACCACGGCTACGTCACAAAAAATGACGTTCCCATGGCGATAGGGGCTTGTACATATGCCCCAGAGTGTTTTGTCTGGAACTTTCAACCACACTGCAGGTGGAAGTCAAAGATTACGTAAACCCACTCTGTGCTTATCAGTATTTCATCTTAAGTCAAGCAGGATTGTATCTAATTCCCTGAAGATGTATCAATAGAGGGAGTTGACTTCAAAAGTTGCTTGCTATTGCCTTATATGAAATCTTATCATCTATTTTTACCCTTCGATAAGGAGCCGAAAATTGTCTTTTCCAGCTGTTCACTGACAGGTTTTGTGATGGTTTGGTGAATACCTCACACATTGAACATGGCAGAGAGCTCATAAGTACCATTAAGTACATGTCTGTAAAGTTGGCTGTCAGTACTTCTCAATGTTACTGGTAATCCCTCCACACTCAGACATTTACACATGGCCAGCTCTGAAATATCTTTATTTTTTTCCTGGGACGGTCAATGGAGCTCCGAGATCTCCTCTGAGAGTTGGGAATAAGCTTCATGGAATTCCATTTGACAAATGTTACTCTAGTTGCATATGCCACGGACAATCAGCACTTGAGACCGGCATCTTTTTTTTATCAAACCTATACATCTGCATTAGAGGACAGCAATCCAGGGCACTCATTTCCCGAGTACCTGCTATGAATCTTTGATAAGACCTCGACCACTAATTACAGAGCATAACCAAACCCCCAAAGAAATGTTACCTCAGGAGACAGATGCAACTACATCCCATCCACCATAACAAGTAATAGTTTAAGCATACTACTTTCTTTCAGGTTGAAAATATAAGAATCGAGATGGCTGACCACCGTCCTAGGTTCTCTCAACAGTCAGATCTCATTTTTGCTGTTAAACTCACCTATTACCCATAGATTCCTTAGTAGTCAGGTGGATATAGGTTGAAGTCCAGACTTTGTGTTAAGTTTAGCACAGATCATAAGGAAATGAGTTTCAAATTATCTGCTCTCCTTGAAATGATGTTGGGTAAATCAGTTTGTACTGCAAAGAGTGGTCAGTGTCCGTTTAAGGGCCAGTAGCATCCAGCAGCATCTTCGGTGCACTGCTTATTGATCATGCTCATACAGCCACTTTTCTTTCAACTTGTGCTAACATTTTTCAAGAAGGTCTTTTAGCTCTGCGAAGTCTGGATTTCCTCCTCCTTTGGCTTTTCATTTGTTGCGGGTGGTTTGGGAGTTACCTGCTTTTTGAGCTGTGTGTATTTCCACCCAGTCCCAAGCTTCTTTACCTTTTATTGAAAAAAGTCACTCTATCTCCAATCGTGACCTTCAGTTTGCCTGGAACAGCAACATGCAACTCATTCCAGCATCTCCCAATCGCCTCTAAACTCCTGGGAAAAAGGATCAAAATGTTTGCACTACAGACGTGTAGTCAGGAAAATACTGAGTGGTTCTCCCCTTCAAATGGCGTGAGATATGGGCCTCTTGAAATATCATGTCACTATCTTGATAATACAGCAGTGTAGCAGTCACAGGCCTTGGAGGCACTCCCAGGCGTGGGCATCGAGCCAGAGCTCGTGCAGCATTTCTTTGGTGAAGAATGTAGGCAGACCTTGAAGTGCCACCTTTTTTGTGAGGTATTTTTCCAGGTATTCAATCACGTCAACTCAGCTCCATCTGTTCCCTCTTCAACTCAATCAGTCAAACATTATTTAATCTAGAACAAGGCTAAACAAAGTGGGAGCCAGTGGCCCCTTGTGGCACTCCAGGCCTTTACGAACGCTAATATTTAAAAAGCTGTTAATTAGCAAGCATTTATTTACACATTAACTGAAGGAACGGAAAAGAAGAAACAAAAGGTGTTTAGCACCACTTATCTTTAGAAATACATTATTTTTAATAGGCAAACATGTACAAGTATGATAACGTCTCTTCAAAATTCCAAACATTAAATCTCATTAACATGTTGAAGAGTTTCCACTTGGTACATCAGCTTATATCACTGCATTAAGACGCATTTACTACAAATGATAGTTTCCAAACATGAACTTAGAAACATTCCTGTCCCCCCTCATCCTGCAACGATGCCATTAGTGAACAAAGAAGCAAGTCCGCTTTCATGTGCAGCCTCTGGGTGGCCTCGGTTGTTAATTTACATGAACAAATAGTGCACAGCCTCAACTCATGTATTTCAAGGTGCCCTCTCATGTGTTGATGAAGAAAAAGGTGGTAAAGTGAAATAAAACAATTGCAAAGAATCACACAATTTGGTCAAGTGGGTAAGCTGGTATCTCTTTCCCTCAATTGTTTTACATCAAAAGTTAAGGCTTTGGGGCCTATTTACAAGGTCTGGCTCTGTAAATCAGCAGGGATGCGCCAGAACACTTGCAAGAGGCAAAACCACCTGTGCGCCCCCACTGATGCGCCACATTTGGGTTGTTGGTTAACTGAGGTGTGAGCCATAGTCAATCAATAATCACAATCCTTATCAGGGTGAGGCACAAGCCAGCCCTTAATTAACCTGTGCTCAAACCTCTGGTAGCTTGGCACAGAGCAGTCAGGCTTAACTTAGAGGCAACATGTAAAGTAGTTGTGCAACACTTTGAACAGTAATAAAGGATAAAACACCACACAGAAAGGATTACACACCATGTTAGAATAGAGTTTTCTTTAGTAAATAACACAAGACGAAAGCAAAAAAAAAATCCAATGAGTAGAACGGGAAACATGCAGTTTTCAAGATTTTAGTGAAAATATCACAAAAAAGCACAAAGTGTCCACTATGGATATCTTTCCATGCCAGACCTGGACACAGTCAGATGTTCGGACCGACTGCGATTAAGCTGGGCCTGCTATAAGGACTCAGTTAGACCTGCTGAACAAAGTACCTTGAGACCTCTTTTGCAGAGCATTGAGAGGCACTGCATTGAGGATGCGTCGCGCAGCCGAAATGATGCATCGATACCAAGATGCGGTGAGGATGTGGTGTGAAGTCCTGCATCTTTGTCGAGGATCCTGTTGACGGGCTTACGATGCGAAGTCCGGTGCTGGGAATGTGGAGTGCAGTTGTAGCGATTTATTGGTTGCAAGGAATTGCAAGTCGGGCATTGTCGTCAAGGCTGCCATTGATGACGGATACAAGGGCCTGCGCCAAGGATGTGTCGCACAGTGGCAGTTCTGATTGGCTGTAATGCAATATGGGTCTTTGCAACAGGTCCAATTCATGCAGCAGTGGCGATGCATCAGTTCTGCTTGCGTTTGCGCTGCGCAGCATAAGAGATGAGTCGGTGATGCTGGATCCACACTGCTACGGTTTATATGCCTGGAGTCTCTGCCCAGGGTCTTCCTATTCGCCATACCACCTCCAGTTATAGGGGTGACTATTCCGGAGCATCTTGATTAATTCTGCCCTACGTTTTACTGCATACAGTAGTGAAACTTCTTGACACTTTTCAAGAGTTCATCCCTCTCTGACCTGGGAGCCCGAGGGCCCATCATTCTAAGCTTTCCCACCGCATGCACTGGTGGATGAAGGGTGTCTCCCACTGTTCTGATGAAGACCCTACTGTAAGTGTCGGAATTCCCTACATACAGCCTTGGGGTCGAAATGTTGCCAGCTTTATTTTGTTTTCTATATATTGATGACAGTGATAGATTCACTGTATCTCCTAAATACCATGGTTTAGTAAATAGGTTAGCCTTTGAAAAGGCTGGATAGGCCATTTATGATTTTGATGTATATATTGCACATTGCCATCCCTTTCTAACCAAACGACCCTTACGCACATTGCGGCCCCCCCCCCTTCCTTTCTGGGGCACCTCTTCATGATTTTACAGTCAAATGTGCTGTTTTTGAACATAACATGTTCCAACTGAATAAATGTGTTTAATGAAAATATTGATTATAATGTATTCAAAGGTGATGTCGATTTATGTGTTGTAGTCATTTCTCACTGTGACCACTCCTTTCTTGTACCGGATCCACAGAGGCTGGCAGCGCACTTTAAGCCTACTTCCAAGGGTCCTGGACTGGGTTTGCACCACTTGGCAGGGTGGACACACAGGTGACAGAGTCCAGGAGCAGGTGCAATGTTGTTGGAAGCCTGTTGTGTCTCTAAGGCTTCAGATCAGGAGACCAGACAACTAGCCTTAGTAGTAACTCCATGGTTCTGGGATCAAGGGGTGCAGGCCCAGTCCTTCTCACGCAGGCAAGGGCAGCAAGGCAGAAGTCCTTTAGAGCAGCAGTCAGACAGCATGCAGTCTTTTCAGCAGCCCAGCAGTTCTTTATTCTGGCAGAGTTTCAACGGGTCCAGGAGTGTACTAAAGAGTTGGTGTCTGAGGTTCAGTATTTATATTTAGTTGTGTCTTTGAAGTGGGGAGAAGCTTCTAGAGGCTGCACTTTGAAGTGCCCAGGTGCCCTACCTTCTTGGCCCTGGCCCCAGACTAACTGGGACCAGGTAGCACTTTGTGTGGAGACAAAGGACAGCCTATTCAAGTATAAGTGGAGCTGGGCCCAGCTCCTCCCTCCCATCCTGCCAGTGAGTGTCCATCTACTCACACCTAAACTCTCTGTTGTGTGTGTCTGTCTAGGAGGAATACACAAAGCTCATCTGTCAACTACACCCAGTCATGTGACCCAGAGACAGGTTGCAGGCACCAAATGAATAAGGCAGGAAAATGCAAACTTTCTAAAACTTAATCAGGAAGAGGGGTTGGGCCAATAATGCATCAGCAAGGCTAGGCCACTAGAAACTAAGACAAAACTACAATTGCCAATGCTGACAATCCTATCGTGCATTCAATTTAACTCTTCGTGATCGCACAACTGAATTCCTGCGACCACCATTTATTTTCTTTATATTCAAGAAACATTTGACAATTATTTTCACTACACAATCAAAGACAGTTGACCAACAAACGTGGAAAACATTACATCAAATATTTTCAGTGTTGATCACTCACATAACATTTAACAAACCATACAACTACCACATGTGAATTTATATAAAAGTAACACAACAAACTTGTATGCAGACAACAACAACTGATGTATCCCAGCTCTGACTTTGTAAAACCCACTGGAAGCTAAGAGAATTTAAAAAAGAAAAACATTCAACTAGCTCCTGCCTGTTGGGCTTAACCCAGAGGTGCTAGCGCAATTTATATTAAGACTGGCTATTGACAGGGATGTATCTTTTATGTCATTCTTTCTGCTCATTTCCTGTATGCCAGTGATGTCTCTAATATGTACTCTCTGGTGTGTAAGCACTGTCAACATGTTTTGAACCCAATGTGATTTAGAGGTTCTCCTCAGGACTCAGAACTGTTGGACTTCACAGAATCGGGCTGTTTGCGACCACAAAAATGCATTTTTGTGCATTTTGGTGTATATTAATTCCAAATTGCGATTCATTAACATGTTACAGAATCGCAATTTGGGAATGCAGATTCGGTATTTGGAATGGGTGTGTTTGGGTTGTCCCTTCCAAATACCAAATCAGAATGGAATGTATGAATGTTTTGCAACCAAAATGTGATCAGAAATGCATTCAAACTTTACCACCAATTCAAGGTCGGTGGTAACCCATTTGCAAATGGGAAGCAGTCCACAAGGAACTCCTTCCCCTTTAAGAATGTTTGAATTTGTTTTTTTAAGAGCAGGCGGTGATCCTATGGACTATTGCCTGCTCTTAAAAAATGGGTTTGAAATGTTACATTTTTTTCTTTTTAAATATATCCCATTTTCCTTTATGGTAAAGAGGCAGCATTTAAAAAGAAATTGCTTTATTGAAAGCAATCACAGAGAAGGTGGTCTGCTGACACCTATAGGCCACTATACCTGTGATGGCTGGTAGGTCACTTTTGTGACCTACCTCGTTAATATTCATGCAGTAGGGTGATTTGCGACCCTCTGGGAATCGCTAAATGAAAGTCAATGATTTTCATACATTTGGAATAGGGATTTTCGAATTGTGATTTGCAGAAATTCACAATTAAGACATTGCTATTCCTAATGTTAGTACATCTGGCCTTTGGTACCCTAAGAGACTTTTTCTAAGCACCCCTGAATTTTTTGCGATACCAAGCAAAGACGGTTCACCTCACGATGCGTTAGAGGGACAGTGACTCAAATAGCATAGCACAGTATTGTCAAGTCTATGAGTCTTCTAGAGATTAACGGCTTACTATACAGGGCAATATGGCATAAAACCATTAAAATAACTCCAGGACTCACTATCCACACCCATGCACCCTTGCCCCCCCCCCCACTTTCATCACTGTGGCCCTCAGTCACATTACAGACCATACTTTTTGGCCTCTCTGAAAATGTTTGCGAACACCTAATACCTAGAGCGACCTTCTTAATCTTCTGCCCTATACTCTGGGAAACTTACTCTCCTGCCTAGCTTGTGTGACAGTTTTTTTTTTATCTTCTCTGTGGTCAGTGGCAATTCTTTCAGTACTTTTTTACTCTTTTTAATCAGTGGCAGCTCCTCCGCTAAGGTGGAGGAGCGTCGCCCCACTACTCAAAAGGAAAAATAAAATCATAATAACGTTTCATTGCTATCATGTTATTTTTCCTATTGAAGTAATTGGCTCTCAGGGCAGGGCGGGGCGTGCCAGAGCAGGGAAAGGAGTGGTTCACACTCCTTAAGTGTGCATGATTGTTTGTGCGCGGCCCAAATAGTCCTGCGCACTTTGAATCTTCTCCACCAGGCTTGCTTTACACAGCCTGGTGAGCAACATGCAAAGCCTCCCATTCCCCGTCCAAGCGGCGATCTACAGTGCTCAGAACAATCACAACACTTCATTTCAGTGTTGTGATTGGCTATGGGGAGCCTGGGAGCCCGGGTGCTTCCTGTTGCCGGCGGAGACAGGAAGAAGAGGACGGAGGCGAGACAGAAGTCGGCCGGCCAATATAAGTGTCCCCCCCCCATTTTCTTCCCTCTTCCCGCTTCCCCCAGCCCCTGCCTCTGCCCACCACTCCCATCCGGTAGCAGCCGCTACTCATTTTAACACATTTAGCAAGTTTTGAAGCCTTGTTTTGATTGTCTTGTAGTAGTTCTATATCTCTGACCACTGAGTTCCTTTTGCTCTCTAAGGTTTCTCTTGTGACAACAATGCCATCCAATATTTTGTCCAGTTTATCTGGATTTCATCTCTGGTTCTTATAAAAAAAAAAATGTTTTTTTTGGGCCTTGGTGTTCCTCTGCCTGGAACCTGTTGTTTGTGTCTACTACTGCTTCGTAGTCCTAGCCACTTCTTCCACCCTCCTGCCCCTCTTATGTAGGTGGAAATCATCCTAGATTAGCCCTTCTTTTGGTAACTTAAAACAGATGGAGAAGTCTCCATTGGATGTGGCAAGTCCCCTGGGAATCTCATGCACATTACCCAGAAAAAGATAACATTTGATTTTGTTGCAAACAGTGTTTAGTACATCTGTGTAACGCTCTTTCTTTTTTAACCATTATATTGAATTGTCTCTGACAACAATATAGAGGGCAACACAGTGCCCTTCTCAATCAATCTACAATGAACTTTTCCCTCAATGCCAGTTAACCCTCCACACTCCTCCATGGCACTCACATATTGTATTCCAAATCTCCATTAACCAACATTCGGAGAAGCTTGAATATTTTGTCCATATTACATGGCTGGGTCTTGCAGTATCCCTCAGTATTGGGCCCAATCTCCCTATATTTTTAGATGTTTATATGGGCAACCCATGGTTGTGCATATTGGTCTTTCCATACTCATGGAAAGGTTCAGGCCCTTCCTCCAGCCCTCAGCAAGGGATGCGACTCACTATTTCAGTGCCAAGAAATATCCCTTTGTGCTAGGAAAATAGCGCTAAACGCAGCATTGCTCTTTTTGGCTCTTGTGGAATTCTTAGGTAATTCCGTTTGATTCTGCTACACAAAAGTATGTGAGTTATGCCCTCCTCTAGTGTAGATATCTCGATCATAGCCCACTAGTGAAAGCCGGTAAGACGGTGTTGGGACGGAGCAGTCCTCTATATGGTAATAGACACACGCTCCTGACCTGAGTGTCCAACTTTACTGATGTTTGGATCCCTGATGCTAAATTTAGTTGTTGTCTCAGGCAAACACAGATCATGTGTGTGCACCATGACATAGGACTGTCTCATGGTTTGCAGTCTTGTTGGAATGGGAGGGACCCCCAAACGTGGTGTCCTTATAGTGGTGGAAACCTACTGCCTTCACCAGGAGTTAAGCTGCAAGAGTGCGATGGTAGCAGCATATCTCATAGTGATCTGTAGGAGTCAACAAGTCCTTTTTGACTGGTGTCACTGAAGTGAGGCCTACAGGCCCACTGACTTTTAAAGTTCCACTGATGTGTGCTTAACTCCCCCTTGCCCTACATCAGATTGGTGTGAAGTGCTGTGAAGTGCTATGCAGTGCGAAGTGATGTATCCGCTCTAGGTGTGTGAGTGCCTGGGAAGAGTGCAATACAAGGATAGTACAGAACTGAGTAGTGCGTGCATGGTTTAGGCATGGGCTGGATGTACATGTGTCTATGACTAGTGCATTACACCGTACCCCAAGGATGTAGTACTGTGCAGTGCACGCAGGATGCATTCATGTGCTAAGTTTATGTGTGCCTGTGAGTTGTACAATACATGAAGGGTACAGTGCCTGCATCTTAAATGCTTCTGCTACATAACGGATACAGTGCTGGGCTGCTCATGCATGTTAAATGCTAGTGCTGAATCTGTGTGTGCCTCTAAATGGCACAGTACATGGGAGATACAGTACTGTGCAGTACATGTATGCTGAATACATGCACTGGGTGTATGTGTGCCTGTGAATGGTACAATACCTGGATGGACCTGGGTTCCATTTTGAGAGACCTAGGCCTGCATGGGGAAACATAACGAGGAGGTAGAGAGATCTCTAAGACAGACAGATTTGGGTACTGCTGCATTCCTGTTAGCTGGGGGTGAACACACATGATCACTTCAAAGGGTACTCTCAATGAGAAGTTACAAGGATGGGACCTGTGTACATCTCCGTAAGGAGATGGGGCTGATAAGAGAATCGGGGGCACTGGGCAATCCTTTTGATGTACATCTCACTGTTGTTGACATCCAGGTGTGAACTCTAGTCAATCCCATGGCCTGTGCTGTGGGACTGTCAGCTTTAGAGACACTCCTGCTATGATAAACTGCTTTTCCAGAGGAAGAAGGTTCAGAGGAGTAGACACTTAAATAAAAAGCAGAACCCCAAAATAAAACATCAAAGACTCAGGCCCTAAATCACATTTGGCTTCCGGAAATGGAGTATGAGAAAGGGAGACTGAGACCCCCAAATATTGTCACCTGCCAAGCAGCCAGACAGGCTGTGTGAGAAGGGGCAGCTAGGCAAGACTTCTGGCTGTGATCAGGACTGGTGGCCAAGGACTGCTAGTCTCCAAGACCACATGCCCTGGAGCTTGGAACACCAGCACCTGCCTGCTTCCCAAAACCAGTTTGCCCTGTGAGGAAGAGGAGAGCTTTGGAGAGAGCAATGTCCAGTGGTGAGCTCTGTTGAGTGGATGTCCTGTGTGATATGTGAGGAAACAGCTGCTGCAACAATCAGGTTCTTGCTCATGTCAAGGACAGATCACCAACCCCGGTATGCCAAGAAACGGCTGTCATGAAGTTAGTCATGTCTTGCTGTGCCGAAATGGGGAGAGCCCATGCATGGTAAAGAGGCAGTGACCCTGTATGCCAGGAGGGGCCTCAGTGGAGAATATCACCATGCTGATAGTGTTGAAGTCCAAGGACTGTGAGTTACTGTGAGCCTGTATGTGCAAGGGGGAGCCCAGGGGCACCAAGGACTGTAACTTGTTTTACCCTGGTGGAGAAGTGAGGATGCCAGGGGAACACCATCACCCTGGTGAAGGACCCAGAAGAGGATCGTTCCTTGCCAGTCCCAATCGGGAGATTAATATACACTTACCCTGCAGGATAAGCAGCAGAAAGCCACCAGTCGCTTTAGGAGTACAACAGCGAGTGAAAGACTGTGCATCTGCTCAGTGCAGCCATCTGGACCGTGAGTGGCTGCTTTACCTGATCTTGGCTGCAGGCGTTGCAAGCATTGGTGGATGGATCGCACTGAAGAACTCTGAATGCTTACACCTGTCGGCATAGGTAAGACGGGTTTCAGGCATGCCAGCCCCAGGGGAACATGCTTCTAGTAGTGCTGCAGTGGTAGAACACTGTTGACTTTAACTGAGAGTCTAAATGGACTCTTGAGACTCAGACTGCTAGTAGGGCATACTCTGGATGTTACCAATAGTGAATGGGAAATAATCACTATAGCTAACGTGAGGAGAGGGTAGGACAGGGAAATGCAGATAGAAGGGCAAGAACCTGACCTCAAGGGGGATTGTGCAGGTGTTTGTGTATGTTGTATTTTTCCTTTTTGTGGCTGGGCAACAATTAATGGCTGCTGCTGCAGCGATTTTGAGCTGAGAGCCCATGTTCACTAATCTAAATCCATACCTATCCCCAAGAGAGCCTTGGACTGATCACACCATGCTACCCAGAGAGTCAAGTGCAGAAGGGGTACTTGGCCCAGTTACTCAGAATCCATAGTAAGTCAAGACCTGGGACACCAGGAGTAAAAGGCCTCAACCACCAAAGTTGGACCCAGTAGCCCCAGTGTGCTCCTTGTCCCTCTAAAAGGGGTTCTGACAGACGGGCTACCTGTGCAAGCCAGTTCCCCACCCAGAGGGGCTTCCCTTTAGACAGTGTGCTTCCCTATTCCAGAGATAGTAATATATCTTGTCAGTATTTTATTAACACCATCGTATCCAGTGGGAGGGTCAATGTAGTTGGTTCCCTGTATAGGAGGTGTAACAACTGCATTGCCTACCTCTCCTAGGATAGTCATCATGTCATGCCACCACTTATTAAGAATGCAAAGGTGGGCAGCTTTATAGCAAAAGTCTATATCTGCTGTGGTGATGTCCTCATCATACATGGAATTGTAACATTTTCATAAAGCAATTCTGGCTACTCTCTCCTGCACAGAAAGCCCCTCAAGACCCCATAGATTCTAGCACAAGAATCTTGTTTGAAGTATTAAGGGATAGTTTTGTTTTTAGTTTAGCACTTGGGGTGGTGAGACCATCTTAATTACAGCCGAATGGCAAGGAGAGATAGAGGGAGTGCTGACCAGGAAAGCTACATTTGTCAAGTAGAGGTTGGATACTATATCGCCATGCCTTCTAGGGTTTTGGAGCAGCATAGACCCTGATGCAGTTAAACCAACCCTTCGCTCACCAGACCCTCTGAGCCCAAGCCAGGTCCAGAGTTCAGTCACCAATGAGAAATGAGGAGGACTTGTCCTCATTTAAGCGGAGACCTGAAAGGATACTAAACTTATGAAAAATCTACATCAGACAGGGGTCGTACCACTGCTAATCACTCAAGAACACCATCACATCATCAGCATATAATGTGATCTTATCTTCCAACCCAAAGTCCACTCAAATCCTATTACCTGGTTTTTAATTCTGGTCCACTGTGCCAGGCGCTCTACAGCCAGTACAAAAATGAGTGGGGAGAGTGGACACCATTTTCTAGTGCTTCGACGTATTTTGAAAGTCTACAAAGTTGCATGCCAAATCATAACACATGACAGAAGATCTGTTTACAAGAGTTTAACGTAACTTCAGAACAGCAGCCCGAGGTTGAGCCTTTCCAGTGGAAAAAAGGGGTACTCCCATCCCACCAACTCGAATGCCTTTTCTTAGTCAGCCAGAAATATCGTCAATTGGCCCTGTTACCATTCTGTCAATGCATGTACATTAAAAGTTTCCTACTGTTGTGTCTGGTTGCCTGTTTCTGCATAAAGCTGAATTGGTCTCTGCTCACCAGTGAGCCAATGACTAACAGCAGGCGGCTCACCAGTGCCTTGTTGAATACTTTCACCTCTGTATTTAGCAGAGACATTTGACGGTAGGTTGAGCATTGCTCCAGGTGGCCTTCCCAGTTTATGAATGACCACAATCTCCACCAACCGGAGGTCTGCGAATAGGACCCTCCCACCCCTCATCCTCTCATTTCATAGTTAACATGTAGGGAGCTAGTATAGATGCCCCAACTATGAAAAATTCAGTGGGAAACCTATTGGATCTCAGGGCCTTCCTAGAGTTGAGTTGTTCCAGAGCCTCCTAAAGCTCCTCTGCCATGATGAGGCCCTCCGGAGATTTCCTTTCCAGAGGATTCAAACCTTTGATGGGTGGATTCTTAATAAAGCTCCCCAAGCTCCCTTTTTCCGGCTGAGCCACAGCAGAATAGAATTTAGCATAATAACACAGTTCTGTGGTTGTGTTTCACAGTATTAGAGCATAGCCAATGAAGTGCTCTGCTCGCTTTATTGCCCCAGTGATAGATGCGGCTCTGAGTCGCCATCCATGCCCGTCTTGCCTCATCCATTTGCAAATGTGGGAGCTACTCTTGGGTATGCAGGAGATTGCAGAGGGTCACCAGTGATGGAGATGTCCAAAAACTCCTGGTGCTATCACCTCTTAACGCTGTGGAGAATGCTGAGTTATCCAAAAACTTGGCACTCTGTAATGGATCTGATTTTATTTCTGTTGGCGTGCTCGTCACTTCATTTTGCACCTGCGGGGAGAGCAACAAGACTTGATGGGCGCTCGACAGCAGCCAAGGGGAGTTCACCCCCAAGCAATAGTACCCAGGAGGCCACTGTTCAGGGAGGTTGAGAATGGGGTGGGGCCTCCGACAACGTCTCAGTAGGCCAGCTGTGGGGACTTAGTTATTGCAACAATAGTGGGTCTTGCCCCTTAACGACCCCAAGCAGCCAAGCGGTGTTCATCCCCCAACCAGTAGTGAGCCAGGAGGTCCCTTTGCAGAGTGGTTGAAATGAGGTCTCAGTAATACAGCTGTGTGAGACTTGTCACAACAATAGAGGTTCCTGGCTCCCAACGACCCTCAGCAGCAAAGGGAAGTTCATCCCCCAACCAGTAGTACACCAGGAGGCCCATGTGCAGAGTGGTTGAGAAAGGGGGTGGAGCCTCTGACAACTTCTCAGCAATCCGGCTGTAGGCGACTTAGTTAGCGCAAAAATGTGGGGTTCTTGGCCCCCTACGACCCTCAGTAGTCTAGTGGAGTTCATTCCCCAACCAGTAGTACACGAGGAGGCCCCTGTGCAGAGTGGTTGAAAAAAGGGGGCGGGTCTCCCATGCTGTCTTAGCAATCCAGCTGTGGGGAACTTAGTTAGCTCAACAATAGGGGTACTTGGCCACCAATGACCAACAGCAGCCAAGGTAGTTTCATCCCCCAACCAGTAGTACCCATGAGGTGCCTGTTCATACTGAATGAGACAGGGGGCTGGGCCTCCGATGACATCTCAGCAGTCCGGCTGTGGGGGACTTGGTTATTGCAATAATTGTGGTTCATGGCCCCTAATGACTCTCATCAGCCCAGGGGTGTAAATCCCCCAACCAGTAGTATGCCAGGAGGCCCTTGTGCTGAGTGGTTGAGAAAGGGGGTGGGGCCTCAGCAATTCTCAGCAAGCTCATTTCCAACCTTTATTTTGCTCCTTTCTGCTTGTTTCTGACCTTAACTCTGCCTCTTGCTGCTCCTTTCTGAACTTTATTCTGCCTCTTTCTGCTCATTTCTCATCTTTATTCTGATTTTTTCTGACCTTTATTCTGCCTCTTTCTGCTTGTTTCTGACCTTTATTTAGGCTTTTTCTGCTCTTCACAAGGACCGCGGGGGAAGCCTCCAGGTTCCCACAGTCCCAGCCTCCTACCTGCCTCCTGCGGTTGCCGGCATTGCTTTCACACACAGTGAGCTGCTAAACATGCAGCTCCGTGTGTGTGGAAGCAATTCGACTGTTTCCCTGCTCACTTGACAGAGGGCATGGAAGCAGACGGATGCTCCACTTCCAGCAAACAAGAGTATTTCTATGCTCTTGCTTGCTGGAAGCAGAATATTTGCTGTGATTTGCTGGGAGAGGTTAAAGTTCTTGCCAAGCCTCAGCAAACAGCTATGTCCCAGGGGTGGGCACCCCAGGACATAGCAGGAGACGGCCCTAGGGGAATGGCGGTTCCCAGGGCCATCTATGGCTCCAGGAGGGGGTCCTTTTTATTCAGAACGGGACACCTCAGGGAGGTGGTGGTCCCCAAGACCGAGAACTGCCCAGGACGGGGTCACACGGTCCTCCTCCTTTTTAAAATAGAGAAAGCCGTGGAAAGTGGTGGTTTCTGGTATCCAGGGGGGTCTGCACGCCGCTGCTAAATTGAACAAATAGCCCCTGGAAGGCGGTGGTACTCAGGGCACAATTAAGCCCCCGGAGCAGGGCCCTGTGCGCCCCCTCCTTTTACTTCCGATATGAACCGGCCCTGGCTCACCTGGGAACTAAACCTTAGCTGAAGCATGGGAGACCACGCTTCTTTTTTAATTTACATTTAAAAAATAATAATTTGCTCTGGCCCAAGGGGGCCTAGGGGGTCAGAGTATTGCTACCCTGCCTCATTTCATTTTTTTTTCTGTTGTGGGACTCAGCTTAAGCTTTGTCTCAAGATGTCTCCGAACACTTCCTGGTTTGAAGTGTTGGCAACCAATCAGATCTCATCACAAGATCAGGAGGGTTTGCCGAGCCTTTGCATCCCTACATATGCAAATTAAAATGTTGTTTAATAACTCTGCAACTACAGAATTGATTTATGCCAAATCATACAAAGTCTCTGGACCAGCAGCTACCTTTCTGCCAAATTTGGGGTACTCTCTTCAGCTGTTCGGGCTGTGGCTTTATATGTCAATTTTAATTTCATTTAATAACTCTGCAACTACTGAATGGATTTCACAAAATCAGAAAAAGTCTCTGGACCAGCAGCTACCTTTGTGCCAAATTTGGTGTATTCCATTCAGCTGTTCGGTCTGTGGCTGTGTCTAAAGTTCCTGTGGGAATTAACTTGGGGAAAATGCATTTATGGACCCCCTTTTTCTTTTGGCCCAGCTTGACGGATCACCACAAACCTTTCTGGACAGCAGCTGAAGTGAACGTCATAATAGTTTTAAAAAAGCAGTGCATTACGGGGGCGAGAGTTACAGTTAACTCGGGTAACTATAAAGGCTGAATTTCTCTGGTTTTCTATAAGTAAAATCTGACCCTAACTATAATGTTCCTGTAACCTTTGTTTTTTTTAGTGAATTTCTAAGGTTTGTTTCATTCTATTTGCTAACTATAATGTCCTTCTAACCTTTGGTTTTTACAGTGAATTTCTAAGGATTTTTGAATTCTAATTCCTAACTATAATGTTCATCTTTGTTTTTTTAGTGACTATCTAAGGTTTTTTAACTGGCAGTCACGTTTGCAGAGTGGTGGAGATAGGGGTCTGGGCCTCTGACCAGCTCTCAGGAATTCCGCTGCGGCGTCCTCTGGAGCCAAGGGGACTTTATCCCCCAACTAATAGTGCATCGGGAGGTATGTTTGCAGAGTGGTGGAGAAAGGGGGCATGGCCTCTGACAACTTCTCAGCAATCCTGCTATGTGGGACTAACTGTAGGTAACAGGAGGGGTAGTTTGCCCCCAAAGGATGTCCTTGTGGGTCAACTACCCCTCCTATTACCTCCAGTAAGTCCCACACAGCATAATTGCTGAGATCTGATAGCAGGCCACGTCCCCTTTCATCACCACTCTGCAAATGCACCTACTGATTCAGTACTAGTAGGGGGATCAAGTTCCTTTGGCTAATGAGGGTCCTTGGCGGCCAACTTCTCCTGTTGCCTCCAGCAAGTCCCACAGAGTGGGTTTGCTGAGAGGTTTTTGGTGGCCACACCCTCTTTCTCCACCACTCTGCAAATGTGCCTCATGACCCCTTGGCTCCTGAGGGTTTTTGGGGGCCTCCTGTTACCTCCAGTCAGACCCACACAGCTGGACTGCTGAGATGTGGTCATAGGCCATGCCTCCTTTCTCCACCACTCTGCAAACACACCTCCTGGTGCACTGCTGCTTGGTAGATGAAGTCCACCTTAGTTCTGAGGCCCTCAGGGGGCAAGGGGACCTCATCCTCCCACCAGCAGAGCATTGAGAGGTGAGTTTGCAGAGTGGTGGAGAAAGGGTGTGTGGCCTCTGACCACCTCTCAGCAATTCCGCTGTCTGGGGCTTACTGGAGGTAACAGGAGACCTTGTTGGCCCCTATGGACCCTAAGCAGCTAAGAGGACTTTATCACCCAACCAAGAACGGGCCAGAAGACATGTTTTCAGAGTATTGAAAAAAGGGGGCGGGGTCTCAGCGATTTGGAAGCTTTTTTAATATTCCTATTTTTTTAGGAAGGGGGCTGCATTGCCCCCTTCCCTAAACCATTTGGGCCCGGGGACCCCTTTTTTTTAAATTGTTGTATGGAAGGGGGGCTGCATGGCCTCCCTTCCATGTGCCATTTTCGTTCCCCGGGGCCTGCCCCTTTTTATATTTAAAAAAAAACAAAAACCAAAGGGTGCCGTACTCCCCCGGGCCCAGCCATTTAACAGAAAAAAATCTTAAGAGGGAGGGGGCCGAACAACCGCCCGCCTGGGCCATTTTATGGCCCCAGGGACCCCATCCCCCCGGAAGAGGCATTTTCTTTTTTATTCTTAAAGGGAGGGCGGACCCCCTCCGGGCCATTTTTGATCACAGGAACCCCACCCCCTGGGGCATAGCCATCTGGTCGGGGACCACAGGGGAACCTGAAGGTCCCTGCAGTCCCGGCCAGCTCCCGCCATCTGCGGGAGCTGGTATTGCTTTTTAACACCCAGGGAGCTGCTAACATGCAGCACCCTAGGTGTTAAAACCAAAGTTTGCTCCTCTTTGAACAAGTGAGAGCAAAAGGCTCTCACTTGTTCAAAGTGGAGCACACTGTTTTGTATGGGATGGAGGGAGAAGTACTCCCCAGGGCCATTCAGGGCTCCTGGAGGGGGCTGTGCGGCCCCCTCCCATCTTCTGCAGAGCCCTGGGGAGGTAGCGGTCCTCGGTGCTGTGTGGGGGTTCTAGAGCCCCCCTCACACATTATATTTTGATATAGCCCCGGGGAGGTCACAGCCCCTGGTGCTGCATGGGGAGCCGGCTCCAATCTTAATTAATTTTATTGCCCCTC
The DNA here is from genome assembly GCF_964204655.1 of Triturus cristatus. Taxonomy (NCBI): domain Eukaryota; kingdom Metazoa; phylum Chordata; class Amphibia; order Caudata; family Salamandridae; genus Triturus; species Triturus cristatus. The sequence continues at coordinate 1,507,830,770 of NC_140589.1, forward strand.
GGACCAGGCCCACCCTGGACCTAAATTAAAAGAAGCACAGGAGGTCATGCTTCATTTAAAAAAAAAAAACTTCACTGGATTTGCGGATTTAACGCAAATCCCGATGAAAGCTTTAAAAAAATGCTTATTTTAGGCTTGGGGGTCCCTGTGGGACCTCCTGAAAAGGCCTAGGTGCTCAGGGTGTTTTTACCCTGCCCCCTTTTCCTTTTTTTCATGTTTTTCTTGTGACTCTGTTCAGTTTAGTCACAAGATGGCTGCCATAACTGCCTGATTTAAAGTGTCTGCAGCCAATGTGGTCTCAGCCACGAGATCGGGAGAGTTCGCAAATCCACCGCAGCCACAGTTGTATAGCTGAGAAATCTATAAATTACTCAGAAACTACTCAACGGATTCACACCATTTAACAAAAAGAGTGCTTTCTGGACCAAGAGCTACCTTTCTGCCAAATTAGGTGTAATTCCCTTTCAGTAGTTCAGGCTGTAACCGCGTCTAAAGTTTCCTCTGGAAATTAACATGGAGAAAAAGCACCTGGTATCCCCTTTTTCTCAGGCCCCGCTTGATGAATCCCACCGCAACATTCAACACCACAGCTGAAGTGAATGGCCCATTAGTTTAGAAAATTTCACAAAGATTTGTCAAACGGTGCCAAAGTTATTGGCAAGTCAAAAAATGCTTTACCTATGGACACTATTACTACCTACTGGTGACCCCCAGTAGGTAATACATATATGTGACGTGAGGTGCGACGTAAGGTGAAACATTTAGGAAAATGTATATATTTATATATCCAAATGAAAAACGGCGTCTCTGGATGCCCTTCCAAGCGGGCCGGGCTCGTTAAGTGTGAACGCCACCGCTCCTCAATAGTCCACACTGTCCTTACTAGCTCCTGGCAAAAGAACGAGCCTCTCCAGTTTCTGGTGTATGAATCGATTTATTCGGGCAAACGATAACGCGTTTTGACATCTGGCAGTCTTGATCACATGACTCGTATGCCGAATTCCCATGTTTTTTAAACATCATCGCGTCATCAATGAAGCTAGCATTACATCATTAATATAAACAATCGACTATTCACGCATAGTCATGCATCATTTTTAAAGTGCATGAAAAATAGGTAAATAATTGTATTCGTTTCTAAATGGGAAGTTTGTCAAAACATAATTAATAAATTTTTTTAATCAAGGGTCCTATTAGAAATGCAAAGTTTGAAGAAACCACCGGAGGAACATCCACATTCCCGGTTAAGTACCCTCATTTATGTTTGTTCCTCTAAAAGTTTCCTCTCTATTTTCAAAGTGATACTACTTTAGCAAGTGCTGGTGCATCAGTGCCTTACAAAAAACTTTATCCATGACATCCCACAATGAACAATCATGTATTTTTGACATCGTTGGCAAATCATATCGCTGACAATCAAGGTATAGTACCATAACCAATAATATTTATGAAACCCACTCAGTATTTGAATCCATGTGTAGTACCTTCATATGATCAATCGCTTACCATACTCCCTACAAGGAGTACATCTCCTTATTAGCAATATCCCTAGAATGAGATATGAGTTATCTGAATTATGGCCCTGTCTGCAAACCATCGTTATTAAATTTACATGGGAACTGCTTGGCTTCGGATAGAAAAATTAAATGAAAGCCCATATACCACACGGTACTATACTGAACAAATCCTAGAAGTTATTTGTAAGGCACTGATGCACCAGCACTTGCTCGAAATAAACTGCCTTTAAAAATGATCTGTCTCTCATTGCGCTGAAACCTCTCACCTGCAGCTGGATACAAACCGGATATTCCAGCAGGCATTAGACAAATGACTAATTTATGACCTGGATAATCTGACAGCAGTGATACAGGCAGTGTACAGTTATAACAAACCAAGCACTTGTCCCACCAATGCTTGCCCAACTCACAGTGGGGGGGGGCCTATCGTTGTGTGAGGTTAGGACTCACGTTACAAATATGTGCCTCCAAAGAATAATGGTACTTGTGAGGTTCTCTTCAATAGTTTTTTCAAGGCAGACCTGTTTCAGTGAGATGCTTTCATGAAATGCCTAGCAGAACGAACAGTGCAAAGTACTCTGTTCATTTAAATAGCACATATACCATTACTATTTGTCAATTCACATTTGAAATCGAAGAAGGGCTGCAGTCTCTCCGCAATGATTGTGGACTTTGGCTGCTAAGCTGGTGTGAAAAACACACTATGCACTTAATTTAGTCGATGTTACAAAGGCTTCAATGCCCCAATTAACCCTGGGCATAGTTTGCGTAGTAGCGCTACATTTAGCTACGCGAAGTGCGAGATACGCGTAGAGCTACGCGAACTGCGCAGTGCGCTGTTCGGGATGATTGCACAGTGCCGGATGCTTGTCCGCACTGTGCAATCATTGAAGACGGCACCTCGCACAGTGCGAGCTGTCGTTTTCTGCCGCTCGAGTAGATGTTTACTCGAGCGGCAGCTTTCTCAACGCGGACTGGTAGTTTCTCATCGCGAGCGGTTGCGAGCATACGCGACCACTCGTAATGAGAAACCTGACCTCCCCGCATTGAGAATCTCACTGGGAGGTTTATTTTGCACGCTCGCGATCGCCAACTTGCTGTTGCTGATCGCGAACGAGGAAAAAGCCTCGCCGGGATGTCATTTTGCTTGCTCGCGGTCGCCAACTTGACGTTGAGGACCGCGAGCGAGCAAAAAGTGAACTGTGCTACGTGCAATTCGCATAGCGCGAAGTAGCACAAACTACGCAAACTACATGAGCGTAGCGTAGTTGGCCGCCCAGGGTTAGCCCCAATACACTATCAGTGATGTCATCAGTGATGTCATTTGAGATATCATCAGTGATGTCATGAGTGATGTAATATGTGACATCATCAGCAGTGCATTGCGGGCGCTTGAGTTATAGTTAGCTCAACTAACTATAACAGGCGAATTTCTCTGGTTAATTGTACAACTAACTATTATGTCCCTGAAACCTATGTTTTTTTTAGTGAATTTCAAAGGTTTTTTAAATGCTAATTCCTAACTATAACGTCTGTAAAACCTATGGTTTTTTCAGTGAATTTCAAAGGTTTTTTCAATGTTAATTTCATATTTTAATTTTCAAAAAACCTATATTTTTTCTATTTTTTTTGTAATATTTTGGAAATCTATTATACTTCTTTTTTTTAACTTTAAAAATTAAGTAATGTTTTATATCTTCTCTAAAAAATATGTATATATCTTTTTTTTTTTTAGAAAACTGCGCTCCCATACCGGTAGGGTACCAAGCTCCATCACCACGCGAATCCTATCTGCCATATTGCTAAACTCGTAAAGGATGCGCATTTCGTATCCGACGGATTCGTGGCACTACGTCCCGCGTAACGTCATATACATATGAGTTCGCGCCAGCTGCTACATAGGTATCCGACAGGTACACAGTACCAAGCCACGCGTTACGTCATGTATGCATGGGGTCGCGCCTGCTGCTCGTTGCGTATGCGATGAGTGCACGCTGCCAGGCCCTGTGTTACGTCATAGATGTATAGTGTGGCGCCGGGTACGCCATTCCCTCCGTTTTTTTAATGTCTCAAAACTATATCTAAATAAATTTAAACTGTTATATGAGAGCAAGCGATAAACTTATATTCTGATAAATATATTTTCTCAAAATCTTGTCGGGTGCGGCCTCCTTGCGCCCTTGATGCACGATTGCCATGTGACCTTAAAAAAGAGAATTTGATTAGTTCATAACATTTCCCAATGTAACAGTTGGAGGACCCCACCCATTTTAGTCATTCTCTCTACAGCGTTTGATGAGACACACCCCTTCTGCTTAGCGAGCTTTTTTGAAAAGTTTTTTTGCTGTGTACACATATCTTTCCCGGTTAAGTACCCTCATTTATGTTTGTTCCTCTAAAAGTTTCCTCTCTATTTTCAAAGTGATACTACTTTAGCAAGTGCTGGTGCATCAGTGCCTTACAAAAAACTTTATCCATGACATCCCACAATGAACAATCATGTATTTTTGATATCGTTGGCAAATCATATCGCTGACAATCAAGGTATAGTACCATAACCAATAATATTTATGAAACCCACTCAGTATTTGAATCCATGTGTAGTACCTTCATATGATCAATCGCTTACCATAATCCCTACAAGGAGTACATCTCCTTATTAGCAATATCCCTAGAATGAGATATGAGTTATCTGAATTATGGCCCTGTCTGCAAACCATCGTTATTAAATTTACATGGGAACTGCTTGGCTTCGGATTGAAAAATTAAATGAAAGCCCATATACCACACGGTACTATACTGAACAAATCCTAGAAGTTATTTGTAAGGCACTGATGCACCAGCACTTGCTCGAAATAAACTGCCTTTAAAAATGATCTGTCTCTCATTGCGCTGAAACCTCTCACCTGCAGCTGGATACAAACCGGATATTCCAGCAGGCATTAGACAAATGACTAATTTATGACCTGGATAATCTGACAGCAGTGATTCAGGCAGTGTACAGTTATAACAAACCAAGCACTTGTCCCACCAATGCTTGCCCAACTCACAGTGGGGGGGGGGCTATCGTTGTGTGAGGTTAGGACTCACGTTACAAATATGTGCCTCCAAAGAATAATGGTACTTGTGAGGTTCTCTTCAATAGTTTTTTCAAGGCAGACCTGTTTCAGTGAGATGCTTTCATGAAATGCCTAGCAGAACGAACAGTGCAAAGTACTCTGTTCATTTAAATAGCACATATACCATTACTATTTGTCAATTCACATTTTAAATCGAAGAAGGGCTGCAGTCTCTCCGCAATGATTGTGGACTTTGGCTGCTAAGCTGGTGTGAAAAACACACTATGGACTTAACTTAGTCGATGTTACAAAGGCTTCAATGCCCCAATTAACCCTGGGCATAGTTTGCGTAGTAGCGCTACATTTAGCTACGCGAAGTGCGAGATACGCGTAGAGCTACGCGAACTGCGCAGTGCGCTGTTCGGGATGATTGCACAGTGCCGGATGCTTGTCCGCACTGTGCAATCATTGAAGACGGCACCTCGCACAGTGCGAGCTGTCGTTTTCTGCCGCTCGAGTAGATGTTTACTCGAGCGGCAGCTTTCTCAACGCCGACTGGTAGTTTCTCATCGCGAGCGGTTGCGAGCATACGCGACCACTCGTAATGAGAAACCTGACCTCCCCGCATTGAGAATCTCACTGGGAGGTTTATTTTGCACGCTCGCGATCGCCAACTTGCTGTTGCTGATCGCGAACGAGGAAAAAGCCTCGCCGGGATGTCATTTTGCTTGCTCGCGGTCGCCAACTTGACGTTGAGGACCGCGAGCGAGCAAAAAGTGAACTGTGCTACGTGCAATTCGTATAGCGCGAAGTAGCACAAACTACGCAAACTACATGAGCGTAGCGTAGTTGGCCGCCCAGGGTTAGCCCCAATACACTATCAGTGATGTCATCAGTGATGTCATTTGAGATATCATCAGTGATGTCATGAGTGATGTAATATGTGACATCATCAGCAGTGCATTGCGGGCGCTTGAGTTATAGTTAGCTCAACTAACTATAACAGGCGAATTTCTCTGGTTAATTGTCCAACTAACTATTATGTCCCTGAAACCTATGTTTTTTTTAGTGAATTTCAAAGGTTTTTTAAATGCTAATTCCTAACTATAACGTCTGTAAAACCTATGGTTTTTTCAGTGAATTTCAAAGGTTTTTTCAATGTTAAGTTCATATTTTAATTTTCAAAAAACCTATATTTTTTCTATTTTTTTTGTAATATTTTGGAAATCTATTATACTTCTTTTTTTAACTTTAAAAATTAAGTAATGTTTTATATCTTCTCTAAAAAATATGTATATATCTTTTTTTTTTTAGAAAACTGCGCTCCCATACCGGTAGGGTACCAAGCTCCATCACCACGCGAATCCTATCTGCCATATTGCTAAACTCGTAAAGGATGCGCATTTCGTATCCGACGGATTCGTGGCACTACGTCCCGCGTAACGTCATATACATATGAGTTCGCGCCAGCTGCTACATAGGTATCCGACAGGTACACAGTACCAAGCCACGCGTTACGTCATGTATGCATGGGGTCGCGCCTGCTGCTCGTTGCGTATGCGATGAGTGCACGCTGCCAGGCCCTGTGTTACGTCATAGATGTATAGTGTGGCGCCGGGTACGCCATTCCCTCCGTTTTTTTTAATGTCTCAAAACTATATCTAAATAAATTTAAACTGTTATATGAGAGCAAGCAATAAACTTATATTCTGATAAATATATTTTCTCAAAATCTTGTCGGGTGCAGCCTCCTTGCGCCCTTGATGCACGATTGCCATGTGACCTTAAAAAAGAGAATTTGATTAGTTCATAACATTTCCCATTGTAACAGTTGGAGGACCCCACCCATTTTAGTCATTCTCTCTACAGCGTTTGATGAGACACACCCCTTCTGCTTAGCGAGCTTTTTTGAAAAGTTTTTTTGCTGTGTACGCATATCTTTCCCGGTTAAGTACCCTCATTTATGTTTGTTCCTCTAAAAGTTTCCTCTCTATTTTCAAAGTGATACTACTTTAGCAAGTGCTGTGCATCAGTGCCTTACAAAAAACTTTATCCATGACATCCCACAATGAACAATCATGTATTTTTGACATCGTTGGCAAATCATATCGCTGACAATCAAGGTATAGTACCATAACCAATAATATTTATGAAACCCACTCAGTATTTGAATCCATGTGTAGTACCTTCATATGATCAATCGCTTACCATAATCCCTACAAGGAGTACATCTCCTTATTAGGAATATCCCTAGAATGAGATATGAGTTATCTGAATTATGGCCCTGTCTGCAAACCATCATTATTAAATTTACATGGGAACTGCTTGGCTTCGGATTGAAAAATTAAATGAAAGCCCATATACCACACGGTACTATACTGAACAAATCCTAGAAGTTATTTGTAAGGCACTGATGCACCAGCACTTGCTCGAAATAAACTGCCTTTAAAAATGATCTGTCTCTCATTGCGCTGAAACCTCTCACCTGCAGCTGGATACAAACCGGATATTCCAGCAGGCATTAGACAAATGACTAATTTATGACCTGGATAATCTGACAGCAGTGATTCAGGCAGTGTACAGTTATAACAAACCAAGCACTTGTCCCACCAATGCTTGCCCAACTCACAGTGGGGGGGGCCTATCGTTGTGTGAGGTTAGGACTCACGTTACAAATATGTGCCTCCAAAGAATAATGGTACTTGTGAGGTTCTCTTCAATAGTGATTTCAAGGCAGACCTGTTTCAGTGAGATGCTTTCATGAAATGCCTAGCAGAACGAACAGTGCAAAGTACTCTGTTCATTTAAATAGCACATATACCATTACTATTTGTCAATTCACATTTGAAATCGAAGAAGGGCTGCAGTCTCTCCGCAATGATTGTGGACTTTGGCTGCTAAGCTGGTGTGAAAAACACACTATGCACTTAATTTAGTCGATGTTACAAAGGCTTCAATGCCCCAATTAACCCTGGGCATAGTTTGCGTAGTAGCGCTACATTTAGCTACGCGAAGTGCGAGATACGCGTAGAGCTACGCGAACTGCGCAGTGCGCTGTTCGGGATGATTGCACAGTGCCAGATGCTTGTCCGCACTGTGCAATCATTGAAGACGGCACCTCGCACAGTGCGAGCTGTCGTTTTCTGCCGCTCGAGTAGATGTTTACTCGAGCGGCAGCTTTCTCAACGCGGACTGGTAGTTTCTCATCGTGAGCGGTTGCGAGCATACGCGACCACTCGTAATGAGAAACCTGACCTCCCCGCATTGAGAATCTCACTGGGAGGTTTATTTTGCACGCTCGCAATCGCCAACTTGCTGTTGCTGATCGCGAACGAGGAAAAAGCCTCGCCGGAATGTCATTTTGCTTGCTCGCGGTCGCCAACTTGACATTGAGGACCGCGAGCGAGCAAAAAGTGAACTGTGCTACGTGCAATTCGCATAGCGCGAAGTAGCACAAACTACGCAAACTACGTGAGCGTAGCGTAGTTGGCCGCCCAGGGTTAGCCCCAATACACTATCAGTGATGTCATCAGTGATGTCATTTGAGATATCATCAGTGATGTCATGAGTGATGTAATATGTGACATCATCAGCAGTGCATTGCGGGCGCTCGAGTTATAGTTAGCTCAACTAACTATAACAGGCGAATTTCTCTGGTTAATTGTCCAACTAACTATTACGTCCCTGAAACCTATGTTTTTTTTAGTGAATTTCAAAGGTTTTTTAAATGCTAATTCCTAACTATAACGTCTGTAAAACCTATGGTTTTTCAGTGAATTTCAAAGGTTTTTTCAATGTTAATTTCATATTTTAATTTTCAAAAAACCTATATTTTTTCTATTTTTTTTGTAATATTTTGGAAATCTATTATACTTCTTTTTTTTAACTTTAAAAATTAAGTAATGTTTTATATCTTCTCTAAAAAATATGTATATATCTTTTTTTTTTTAGAAAACTGCGCTCCCATACCGGTAGGGTACCAAGCTCCATCACCACGCGAATCCTATCTGCCATATTGCTAAACTCGTAAAGGATGCGCATTTCGTATCCGACGGATTTGTGGCACTACGTCCCGCGTAACGTCATATACATATGAGTTCGCGCCAGCTGCTACATAGGTATCCGACAGGTACACAGTACCAAGCCACGCGTTACGTCATGTATGCATGGGGTCACGCCTGCTGCTCGTTGCGTATGCGATGAGTGCACGCTGCCAGGCCCTGTGTTACGTCATAGATGTATAGTGTGGCGCCGGGTACGCCATTCCCTCCGTTTTTTTTTATGTCTCAAAACTATATCTAAATAAATTTAAACTGTATATGAGAGCAAGCGATAAACTTATATTCTGATAAATATATTTTCTCAAAATCTTGTCGGGTGCGGCCTCCTTGCACCCTTGATGCACGATTGCCATGTGACCTTAAAAAAAAAGAATTTGATTAGTTCATAACATTTCCCATTGTAACAGTTGGAGGACCCCACCCATTTTAGTCATTCTCTCTACAGCATTTGATGAGACACACCCCTTCTGCTTAGTGAGCTTTTTTGAAAAGTTTTTTTGCTGTGTACACATATCTTCTACTACACACAACATGCAACGATCATCTTGATCAATATTCATGGTCTGTACATTAGCCTTCCACGTGTGATCGCCATGCATCTCAAACGTTACATCAAAAATCAAATGTGTGTTAAACGATGCCCCTGGTGTGTGTGTGTGCAAATTATTGTGCTGCCTTTCGGCCTGGGTTTTGCTGGCCCAAAGGGCTATCATCAGCCATGGGCAGAGTGCATATCCTAGATCACATGTGACAAACAGTAAACAGTAATGTGTACATTTGTATTGCTGTATTCTCTGTTGTCAGGCTTTACCAGTATAGTAGGGTGTCATATGTGAGACTTTCAGATTCACGTTTGGCATGCATTGCTTAACTATAATAATTGTTATCACTATTTATGACATAGCCTCACTACTGATCCTCCCTCCATCCGAGCACATTCACATGTGTGCACTTCCCTGATAGCAACACTTTCAATAATACCGCACATCATTGACATGAGTGTCTGCGCATATCCACAACCTTGACAACGACATGTGATGTTGGCCATTCAATGTTTTCAAACAGCATCTCATTAGTGATAGTTGCCGCCCTCCCGGTACATGCTACATTGCGCATTCTGCAACGTCAAAACTGCAACGGAAACACACATAAGTACACTTCCTGGCCAGGCAGGAACTGAACAACGCCCAGGTCCCCGGAACTATTATTCACACCCCTACGTTCGCCTGGCGTACGCAAGCCCAGACCACTTTGCATACATATAAATAGGATAACGACGTCGCCACATGTCCCAGTTCTTCTACACTGCCTCAGGTGATATGGCCGCATCCACCTCGCATACCACAATGCGCCATAAAAAAAAGGGATCCATGAGGCGTACACCATCGTCGCAATCAACACTGCACCTGAATTGTGAACACTGCTTCCCATCGTGTTTGGACACAAAACAATGACAGCAGGTGAGCAGTGGAGCCTGGGTGCACAGGGGCTGCAATTGAGCGCAATTCTGCGGGAGGGGTGGGGTGCATCAGCCTGGGGGCGCAGATACAAACAAACGATATTGCCCTGCTTAATAATTTGTTCTCTGACCTCATTCAGTCACATGTCTGTCTCAGTCAAAGTATGCTTTATTCGAATATTATTCATAAAAGCATGTCACATGTCTGTCTCATTTTAAGGACCTGCTGCACCGTACTGTTGGCCTGAGACAGCGGGCAGCGCTGCCCTACAGACACGTGTTGAGTGCAGTGCTGCGGGAGGGGCGGGGTGCATCAGTCTGTGTGCAAAGGTGAGAACAACCGATTTTATCCTGCGTACCGATGTGATCTCTGACTTCATTCAGTTACATCTCTTTCACATTTTAAGTTCCTGCTGGGCCATACTGTAGGCCTGAGCCAGCGGGCAGCGCTGCCCTACAGACACGCGGCGTTGGCTTTTGGGGCACTGTAGTGAGCTGATTACTAAGTGTACATGCACACAGGCTTGCGCCACTGCATTACACATGCACATTATACTTCTAGCATGTGCTCTGTTACTTTGTATGTGAATGTTGGCATAACATATTATTTTTAACCTTGTGTTTTCTCGTGCACTCCAACTCCTCTTTGAACCACGATTACCACTAACAGTTCGAAGATCGTACTTCAAGAAGGAAGGATGCACTCAACTGGAGTTCTCTATTAATGTTGAAAGAAGCCTTCATTTACCTCAAGACGTTTCCAACATTACATTTTTTTCTCCCTTTTCAGACACTGGGTTAGTGAAGCCAAAATGGGCGGAGTGGGTGCTCACCCCGTGATGATGCCCTGGGCATTGTGACACCTTCCACCATGGTATCAAGACACCGTCCCCGACCGGAGACCTGCTGGGCCACCCTGATAGCGGCACCCCAGAGTTGGAGCTCGCACCGGCATGTCCTTGGACACACCGGTTGTGGCAGGTGAGCAGTCAAGCCTCGGCGCGCAGCAGCTGCAATTGAGCATAGAGCGGAGAAAGGGGCAGGGGTGCAGCAGCCTGGGTGCACAGGTGAGGGCAAGCGATGTTGCCATAGATAATAATGTAATCTCTGGCCTCATTCATATCTCTATTTCACTTTAAGGACTTGCTGGACCACACTCTTTCTCGCGGACCCCAGCATCCCAGACACACGGGTGACAGGAGGTGAACAGTGAGGGCTGGGTGCAGTAGGCCGGCACTCTGTCTCCTTCTCCCTCTGTTCTTTTCACTCTCCCTCCCCTTCTCCCTTCCACCCACTTGCTCTCTTTCCCATTCTCACTTTCCTCTGTTCATTCTCACTACCTTTCTTTTTCTCTTAGACATGGCACACTTTACTTATGTTTCTTTTTTGTCTTGCAGGTTTTGTTCGCTGCTCCGGAGGAGTCCCACCCACTTCTTTCATGTTTTACTGTTGTTCTAATAAAGTTACATTTCCATTTATTTGTGTTGTGTTAATACAAGTTTTTTTTTTTACCAACAAATAAATGAGTGTATGGGTCTTCTTTTTGTGACAACACTTGTCTGTAGTTTATTGTGAAAATCGGCGGTTGATAGTAGGTTATAAGGGATTTTTTTTTTTTTAAATGGTGCACCTACCAAATATAAACCAACAGACTATTTATTACATAAATGAAGCCTGGGTTATTGTACAACGGCAAGAGTTCTATGAGTGTATCACTTTATAACACCATGTGTACTGCCCGTGTGATTTCAGAACCAATAAGGCACTGCCTAGGGCCACCGAGGCTTCAATGACTGGCGAGGCCCACCCTGCATATTTAAATAAATCCCCGGAGGTTGCCGATCCCCGGTCTTGATTTGGCATCGAAGCCCCCCGAACAATTCTTAAACAATGCCCGGGGAGGTGTCGATCCCCTAGTCTGCGAAACGTCTCTGTGCCCTCCCGCGCCTAATTTACATGTGAGATTAAGATCCCCAGTGCTGCAGAGACCCCGAAATTTAATAATAGGATTGGGCCTGATCATTACCCACCAGTGGGGTAATTTAAATGAACGGGTGAGACCCCGCTTCATTTTTTTTCTCCATTTTTACCATCCGGTTCCGCTTTATTGAAACAATACAAGGTTTTCCTCCTCTCGCTTCAACAAGGCAAACAAGAATTTACTATCACAGGGTGCAAGCAATGCTCCTGCCCTGTAATAGAAAAAAACATAAATGACCCGCGCTGGCTCACCCCGGGACATTGTATGATCTGCGCCTGGGAGGTGGCGCTCCATGAGACCATGATGCTTTGTTTAATGCATAACTGCAGAATTAGTATAAACGCATACTAACACTACTTGCACACGTGTGGTACAGCAAACAGAGTGTAGTGAAGAGGCAGAGGAAGCCCAAAATCAAAAAATATGAATCCTACCAAAGGTAGGATCACATAGTTCGATCAGCCGACGACCCTAGGATGAGTAGAAACAGATTCACCAAGAAAACGAGTCTTCAGCACACGACCCTGGGATGAGTAGAAACAGATTCACCAAGAAAACGGGTCTTCAGCACAACGCAAGCAAGCGCAACATCTTGGTCAGTGCTGCCTTCTTTTTACCTTCTCCCGCTTGTCGCCAAATTTATGTAGTGAACAGGAAGAAAGCAGTGGATCTGATAAGTAGTTTTATTGCAGGAAAAGAAGACAGATTAAACTGCCACCAACAGGACCAGACACCAAGGCATCCGTCTTCTCCAGCACCATGTACAAACTCCCCAAGATTCCCCTCATGACAACCCTACATTCTAACATTACATACTTACATTATAGTATCATTACATACTAACATTGTACTATGACTTACATTGAAATAGTACAAAGAGCACATCACTTTACAGCAATGAGCTCACGGTTTAATCCCCGAGTCTTCAGAACAGTAGGGGTGAGTAGTTCTCTTCCCACTCCCTGTATAGTATAAACGCATACTAACACTACTTACAGTTCTACTACAGCGGCCAGTATGCTACAGCGCCCACAGCCCATCACTTTACAACAATCAGCTCGGTTTGATCCCCGAGACTTCACACTGGTAGGCGTAGTACTTCGCTTCCCACTTCCGGTATAGTATAAACGCACGGTAGAGCTCAGTAGTTCGCTTCCCACTCCCTGTATGGTATAAACGCCTACTGACACTACTTCCACTGGTATCCTACAAACACCAGAGCATATCACTTTACAGCAATGACCTCACGGTTTAGGCTCTAGGTTTCATACTCGACTGTAGTAGCATCTTATCTCAGCACCATGTAACTCTGAGCAACACCGCACTTTCAGACCGGTAGGTGTGACTACTTCGGTTCGCACTCCCCCACAGAGGTTACAGTGCTCCTATACTCCTGTTTCCGACTCTTTTCACCCTTTTTCCCCCTTACTCGCTTCAATGGAATCACAAAAGGGCGGGCAACACTTCCTAGTTGCAACCACTCTAGTTGTTTTTAAGAACATTCTGGGACATTCTGTCATTGGGCTATACTTGGGCTACATCTGGGTGATATTTGGGCTACATTTGGGCTCTTTTGTCTCTGGTGGCCATCTTGGGAGACTTATTTGTTATGAAGTTTCCTAATTTCCTCATTTACTGAAGTCTCCTCAATAGGAAATACTTTCAGTTTTTTACTTTGATTCCATCAAGAAGGCATTCAGATGTGTCACACATTTGCCATAAATTCAGAATGTTAGCACTCTTTTTGCTCATTAGATCACTGTAGTAAAGCTACTGCTCACCAGGGAAAACTGCTGCTGGTATTGAAAGTGCATGTTTCAGTCTGCATGTCAATCAATCAATCAATCAATCAATGACATTTATAGAGCGCACTACATACCCGTAGGGTCTCAAGGCGCTGGGGGTGGGGGGGTGCCGCTACTGCTCGAACAGCCAGGTCTTCAGCTTTTTCCTGAAGGAGAGGTGGTCTTGGGTCAGGCGCAGGTCGGTCGGGAGGGAGTTCCAGGTCTTGGCGGCCAGGTAGGAGAAGGACCTTCCTCCTGTAGTCGCTCTTCGGATGCGGGGGACGGCGGCGAGGGCGTGGTTGGCTGATCGGAGGTGGCGTTTGGGAGCGTAGAAGTTGATTCGGCTGTTGAGGTAGCTCGGGCCTTGGTCGTGTAGGGCTTTGTGTGCGTGGGTGAGGAGGCGGAAGGTGATTCTTTTGTTGACGGGGAGCCAGTGCAGGTCTCTCAGATGTCCGGAGATGTGGCTGGTTCGTGGGATGTCGAGGATGAGTCTGGCTGAGGCGTTCTGGATCCGCTGGAGTCTCTTCTGGAGCTTGGCGGTGGTACCGGCGTAGAGGGTGTTGCCGTAGTCCAGTCGGCTGGTGACGAGGGCCTGGGTGACGGTCTTCCTGGTCTCGGTGGGGATCCACCAGAAGATCTTCCGTAGCATGCGTAGGATGTTGAAGCACGCCGAGGAGACGTTGTTGACTTGCCTGGTCATGGAGAGGGAGGAGTCCAGGATGAAGCCCAGGTTGCGTGCATGGTCTGTCGGTTTGGGTGCGGTGCTCAGGGCGGGAGGCCACCAGGAGTCGTCCCAGGCGGAGGGTGAGGAGCCCAGGATGAGGACCTCCGTCTTGTCCGAGTTCAGTTTCAGGCGGCTGGTCGTCATCCACTTGGCTACCTCTTTCATCCCTTCGTGCAGGTTGGCTCTGGCGGCGGCGGGGTCGTTGGTCAGGGAGAGGATCAGCTGGGTGTCGTCGGCGTAGGAGATTATGTTGAGGTTGTGTTGGCGTGCGATGGCCGCGAGGGGGCTCATGTAGACGTTGAAGAGGGTGGGGCTCAGTGAGGATCCTTGAGGGACGCCGCAGATGACTTCGGTGGCCTCTGACTTGTACGGTGGTAGACGGACTCTCTGTGTTCTTCCGTCGAGGAAGGAGATGATCCATTCCAGCGCCTTGTCCTGGATTCCGACGTTGCTGAGGCGCTGTACTAGGGTGCGGTGGCAGACAGTGTCGAATGCTGCGGAGAGGTCTAGGAGGATGAGGGCCGCTGTTTCTCCGTTGTCCATCAGGGCTCGAATGTCATCGGTGGCGGCGATGAGGGCGGTCTCGGTGCTGTGATTGGCTCGGAAGCCGGACTGTGAGGGGTCGAGGGATCCATTCGTCTCGAGGAAGGCGGCCATCTGCTTGTTGACGGTCTTCTCGATGACTTTGGCTGGGAACGGGAGGAGCGAGATGGGGCGGTAGTTCTTGAGTTCGGTGGGGTCCGCTGTGGGTTTCTTGAGTAGAGCGCTGAGTTCGGCGTGCTTCCAGCTCTCAGGGAAGGTGGCGGTGTCGAAGGATGTGTTGATGATGTCTCGCAGGTGGGGTGCGATGACAGCGTCAGCCTTGTTGAAGACGTGGTGAGGGCAGGGGTCGGTCGGTGATCCGGAGTGGATGGAGTTCATCGTGCGGATGGTGTCTTCGGTGCTGATCGGGGTCCAGGCGTGGAGGGTGGTGGTGAGGGGTGGTTGTTCGGGCTTGGTGTGCGTTGGTTGGTTGTTGAAGCTGTTGTGTATGTCCGCGATCTTGTTGTGGAAGTATGAAGCGAGGGAGTTGCAGAGGTCTTGCGATGGGGTGATGTCGTTGTTTCCTGCGCTGGGGTTGGATAGCTCTTTCACGATGTTGAAGAGTTCCTTGTAGTTGTGTGCGTTGTTGTCCAGCCGGTCCTTGAAAGCAGTTTTCTTGGTGGCGCGGATCAGCTGGTGGTGCTTCCGGGTGGCCAGCTTGAAGGTGGTCCTGTTGTCCGGTGTAGGATCCCTTCTCCAGACTTTCTCGAGGGCTCGGCAGTTCTTCTTGGAGCTCTTGAGTTCGTCGGTGAACCACGGGGCTTTCTTGCTGCCGGGTCTGCTGGGCGGGGTCCTCAGCGGGGCGAGTTCGTCCGCGCAGTTGCTGATCCACTTCGTGAGGTTGTCGGCGGCCTGGCTGGGGTTCGCTGAGCTGGCAGGAGGGTGCTGGCTCAGGGAGGTGGCGAGCTGGTCTGCTGTGATCTTGTTCCAGCTTCTGCGGGCGGCCTGTTGCTGGTGGTGGTGGGTCGTCGTTCTCTTGAAGGTGAAGTGGACGCAGCTGTGGTCCGTCCATTGTAGCTCTGTGGCGTGGCTGAAGTCGATGTCTGTGCAGGACGAGAAGACTGCGTCGAGTGTGTGTCCGGCGAGGTGGGTGGGGGTGGACACCAGCTGCTTGAGTCCAAGATTGGCGAGGTTGTCGAGCAGGGTGCTGGTGTTGCGGTCGTTGTTGTTCTCCAGGTGGAAGTTGAGGTCCCCCAGGAGGATGTAGTCGGCGGAGGGGAGGGCATGCGGGCTGACGAAGTCGGCGATGTCCTCGCTGAATTGTGTGCGTGGTCCCGGGGGTCGGTAGATCAGGGTGCCTCTGAGGGTGGTGTTCGGGTCGGTGTGGATCTGGAAATGCAGGTGTTCGGCGGTGGTCAGGGTGTCGTCTGTGCTGGTCGTGATGCGGATGGTGTTCCTGTGGATGAGGGCGATGCCTCCTCCCATCTGGTTGGCGTTGCGGTCCCTCCGGACGATCTTGTAGCCCTCCGGGATAGCGATGGCGATGTCGGGAGCTGAAGAGGCGTTCATCCAGGTCTCTGTGAGGAAGGCAACGTCAGGGGCTGTGGCGTCTAGGAGGTTCCAGAGTTCGATGGCGTGTCTGTGGACGGAGCGGGTGTTGAGCAGGATGCACTTGAGGTGGGTGCTGCTGGTGTTCGACTTGGCGGCTGCTGGTGCGAGGCAGGTCCGGATGCAGGTGAATTTGCAGGCGTGGCAGCTGAAAGGTCCGTGGGTGCGTCGTGGTGTAGCTTGATGGCAATCTGGGAGTCGGCCGGTGTTGAGTGCGATGAGGGTGGCGGCGGAGTACGTCTGGCGGGTCGGCCGGGGTCTTCGAGGTCCAGGGGTCCTGGCACTGGGCGCGGTCCAGGCGCGGACGGGCGTAGACGGGCTTGCCTTTGGCGCGCCTTCGGCGCACAATCGGCGCGCCCGCTGCGCGTGACCGCTGCGCGTACGCACGGTCGCCATATAAGGCGAAGTGCGCGGGTGGGCGGAGCAGCTGGGAGCGGGGAGGGAACAGAAGGAAAAAAGGGGCGGGGTCAGCGGTGGTGGCGGGAAGCGGGGAGCGGGGAGGGAAGACGGAGGGCGGCGAGGTAGGCGGGCAAACAGGAAGGAAAACGCTGACACTGGCACAAAACAACAATAAAATACAGCAGGCACAAATGGAGATCAGTACGTTAACACGGGCACAAAGAAATAATAACAGGCACAAATGACGGCAAAAACAAAACCAAAACAAACAACAGCGGAGTCAGCCGGCAGCCGGTAGCGAGGCAGGCAGCGAGGCAGAGGGCAAGGCAATGGGGCACACGCAGCAGCTGGTGGCCGTGCGGCGCGGGGGTGTCCCACAAGTGTCAGAATTTTTTAATGGAATAGAAGAGGATTTGAGAAGTCACTCAAAATGTGCCCTAATTTTTCTTTCTGCAGCACTAATCATACTTTTTATGGAAAAATGAACCCCCTCATTTTGTTCCTTTTTAAATTAAATGTTTTAAGAGTTACCACTTTAATCCAAGCAAGATGGCTTCAGGTGTGCCATACGTTTATCATAAGTAGGACTGTTAGCGCTCTAGTAGTTCTTTGGAACACTCTGGGAAGCTGCAGTAGAACACAAAGGAATCAACTGACAGTCTCTGCCCTTGTTGGATGTACATGTTTTACTGAGAATGTCAGACTTCATTCTCACATGACTGAGAAAGATAATGTGAATTTACAGAAAATAAGCTCTCAGTTTAGCTTATAGATCACCTTCCAAACCTCTGTGGTAAAAGCATGAGAAAATATTTTTCTCTCAATCATGATATCCCAGCAGAAGGCTTTTTCACATGGTGAAATCACCTTAGAACATACCACAATTCCTAAAATGAGTATGGTACCATCAACAAATGATTTATAATGTAACTAAAGTCTTAAAACCTTCTATTAACTGCAATGCTTTTTAATGAGGTGCTATCATGTATATTGGTCCCAAGATGGCTGCCAACACTTCTTGGATGAAGTGCTGACAGCCAATCAGATCTCAGGATGAGATGTGTGGTTAGGCTCCGCCCACATATATATATGCTTTTAAATGCTATTTTCTCAGGAAATACTGAACAGATTTACACCAGACCTACAAAGGCACTTCTTTGACCTTATGGCTACCTCTCTGCCTAATTTCAAGTAATTCTGTTCAGCCGTTCGGGCTGTAGCTGTGTCTAAAGGTCCTATGGAAAAATGCATGGGGAAAACGCGTTTTGGGACCCCCCTTTTTTCTCGGCCCCTGCTTGACGAATCACCCCGAGACTTTCAGGGTAGGAGCTGAACGGAGAACCCCATTAGTTTTGAAAATTTCGCGAGGATTCGTCAACCGGCGCCAAAGTTATTCAAAATAGAATTTTGAGATTTCCTATGGAAACTAGGTTGTAACTATAACTATCTACTGGCGACCGCCAGTAGATAATATATATATTATATTATATATATATATATATATATATATATATATATATATATATATATATCACCAACACAAGTCCACCAGCCGTTGCACCTCAGCGTCACGGGTGCTGCTCAGCGCTTGGAGGACGCGCAAATCAATTCCAAAACCCAGGTTTCTCACTTCCCAGGAACCTCTTTCAATAGAGCGCACTCAAAGCCATCAGCGTTAAGTAAGCAATTTTCCATTTATTTTCGTCTCAACTGCTTGCAAGTAGACAAACGCGTTTCGGCGAGACCGCCTTCGTCAGTGTCCTTGAACTTTAGATCAGGACGATGTGAACATCCTGAATTGGCAACTTTCTATCATTTGCCGAAAGTGCATAAAAGCAAAACTTGGCCTCCTGGGCGACCAATCGTATCATCTAAGAACAGTCTCTTGGAGAATACCTCAGTTTTCATTGATTGTTTTATTTCTCCTATGGTGAGGGATTTAACATCCTACTTACGTGACACTAATGATTTTCTAAGCATCATACAAGGAATTACATGGGAACCTGGTATGCTATTGATAACTTTGGACATTGTCAGTTTGTACACATCTATCAATCACACTAAGGGCTTAGAGGCTATAAGCTTCTTTCTGAAAAGGAGACCACTGAAATATCGAAAACACAATGAGATGCTGATGGAACTGACGGAGTTCTGCTTAACAAATAACATTTTTATTTTTTCTGAACAACTATATTTGCAGAAACAAGGTCCGGCGATGGGAACGTGCTTCGCCCCCAGTTACGCGAACTTGTTCGTGGGCTGGTGGGAGGAGCACGTTGCCTGGACCGGTAACAATGCAAAATGGATGGACAACATCGCTCTGTGGACGCGGTACATTGATGATTTGTTCGTCCTGTGGCGTGGTCCACAGAGCGATACAGAGGAGTTTATCAAAGCTCTAAATGTTAATGATCAAAACTTACAATTCACGAGTTGCATCAGCAGTAAGGAGGTGGTATACCTTGATCTCAGAGTGTACATTGAAGGGAACACCACAGAAACTGCCCTTTACCGTAAACCTACAGCAGGAAATACAATCCTGCATGCAGGAAGTTGTCATCCGAGGAGTGTAGTTAACAACATACCTCTTGGGGAGTTTCTGAGAATGAAACGAAACTGTTCCAAGACCCCGGAATTTACTAAAGCGATCAGCCAGGCCAAAGTGAGATTTCAGAAAAGAGGGTATTGCAATGGAATTTTGAACAAAGCGGAGCTCCATTGCAATTCCATTGAAAGAAACGTCTTACTTGTGGATAAGATAAAAAGCAAAGACGATAAAATCAGGATCATTACCAATTTTACTGAAAAATCACCAGAGGTATTTCAAATTCTCAGAAGAAACTGGAGGATATTGTAATCTGACACGATAGTGGGTAAAGTGCTAACTGACAACCCCCTGGTAACATACAGGAGAGGAAATTCCTTGAAAGACCATTTGGTTCAAAGTCACTATGTAGCTAAGAAGAAGAAACCTATACCTGTTAAAGGTTTCTTTCCCTGCATGAAATGCAAAGCTTGTAAAAACAGCCACAAAGTGAAAGATTATACAATACCAGGGAAAACAGGGAGAACCCCGATTTCTAAGCTTTTAAATTGCAACTCGGATCATACAGTTTACTGTTTGGTGTGTCCATGCGGGAAACAATATGTGGGAAGCACAATACATCTCACAAAAAAAAGAATTTTAGAACACCTAAGCGCAATTAATAATAAAGACCATAATTATCCTGTTGCCCGTCATTTTGAAATAGAACACCAAAGTAACAGCAATCTTCTCAGGTTCTTCTGCCTAGACCAGATTGTCAAATCTGAAAGGGGAGGAGACCAGGTGAAGAAATTACGTATCTTAGAATCTAAATATATCATAAAGTTGCAAACTAATATACCGAAAGGACTCAACAATGAAGAGGAAATGTGGGTCCATATAGGTTAAACTGAAGGTTCTCCATATCTAATGAAAATTCTTTAAAAAAGGGGAAGGAGCGTTTTTCTCTTTTTTTCAAATTGAGAAACAACAGGAATGAATTGTATTGTCCAACCTATGTAATAATGCAGACTTCTTGGAAGGTAAGCCCATACAGGGCGTAATTTTCAAAATACGCGGCCAAAATGTCAAAATACTATTTCAATTGTTCTAGTGGCAATGGAGGGCTAGAATAGAAATTCAAAATTGATGAATAGTAATCACATGAAATGCAAATAATTGATATATACAAGTATATCCAAGCAATGAACTCATAACATGAATGTAATGTAATGATTGTTCAAAGATGGCCGCTGCAGTAATGATACCGATGTCTGCACCACTGTACCTTCTTCTATGTTTATTTAAAAACGTTATTTTCTATTTTCATGAATTGTATGAAAACTTTATTTAAAAAAACTCATTATGTAACTGTTGAATAGACACTGATGAAGGCGGTCTCGCCGAAACGCGTTTGTCTACTTGCAAGCAGTTGAGACGAAAATAAATGGAAAATTGCTTACTTAACGCTGATGGCTTTGAGTGCGCTCTATTGAAAGAGGTTCCTGGGAAGTGAGAAACCTGGGTTTTGGAATATATATATATATATATATATATATATATATATATATATATATATATATATATATATATATATATATATATATATATATATATATATATATATATATATATGTATACAGTGCAACAAGTACCCCAAAGGCCGGACACACTCCCTGTTAGCACGCTCAAAGTGAGGGATGATGCAAATGTACTCGGCGCCAGCAGAGCCTACCCCATTTTAGGTAAACACCCTTCCTCATAGGCTTTCTGCATATTGAGTAACTGCCAGCATTATGACAACCAGTTCCTTGTCCCTTATTTATTTCAATACACAATCACACTCAGGTGAGTAATTTTCAAAATAATGTCTTCTGGGACCGGTAGTCATTAAAATACGACCCTGTGGATTGCTGGAAGTTCCTTCAATAAAATAATTCCATCATCACAAGTGCGCTTGCAGAATACATCCCCGTTCAGATTTATGTGCCAAAACAGGTCCGCCAAGCTGATTAGTCCACCAGCAGTGGAGCCGCTCCAATGTGCAGCGGTGCATCCCCTGGCCAGGCCGGCCGTAAACATACAGTTCCACAAGTACCCCAAGGGCGGGACACACTCCCTGTTAGCACGCTCAAAGTGAGGGATGATGCAAATGTACTCGGCGCCAGCAAAGCCTGATGCGTTTCAGGTAAACACCCTTGCTCATAGGCTTTCTGCATATTGAGTAACTGCCTGCATTATGACAACCAGTTCCTTGTCCTTTATTTATTTCAATACACAATCACACTCAGGTGAGTAGTTTTCAAAACAATGTCTTCTGGGACCGGTAGTCATTAAAATACAACCCCTGTGGGCTGCTGGAAGTTCCTTCAATAAAATCATTCCATCATCACAAGTGCGCTTGCAGAATACATCCTCATTCAGATTTATGTGCCAAAACGGGTCCGCCAAGCTGATTAGTCCACCAGCAGCGGAGCCGCTCCACTGTCCAGCGGTGCATCCCCCGGCCGGGTCCGCCGTAAACATTCAGTTCCACAAGTACCCCAAGGGCGGGACACACTCCCTGTTAGCACGCTCAAAGTGAGGTATGATGCAGATGTACTCGGATATTTCTGAAAGGTAATTGTATTTAATCCAGTTACGCATTTCGACTGCCTCGCAGTCTTGCTCAGACACTGGATGTGAGATTGATCGCAGAATACATACAGGTCCTTCAAAATAGCGGACGGACTAAATGGAAAAGAGTAAGTCACACACAAAAATGGCATCCATGTTGGAATGTGTACATACACATTACCTTCATTCAAAGTGCTTTATGGTGGAGAAAATATTGTACTTACAATCAGATAAATGTCAAATATATTAACTAATTCAAATAATGTGACAAAATGCAGTGTCTAATACATTGGTAGCCCTCATCAAAAAGTAACAGGCTCAGAGTGCTAAGATGAGCATCCATGTTGGAATGGTTCAAAAGGGCTATCTAACAGTTGAATCTGATAAATATGCATTCTGTAGAGTCATAGAACAGGATTTACTCATAGCAGACTCTATATTCTCTAAACTAAAGGGTTAATCCTAATAGGTGAGAGGTCTGCAGTGTGAAAAAACCCCGTTCAGGGGAAGCATATATCTAAGGTATAGTGCTCAAATGCCATTTCTCAACACAGTATGAGCTGTATTGGTAGAACATATGAAATATAAACTTTAAACAGGGATACATAGATTTAGAGAGCTAAGGAAAGGTTTCCATTAAGTCCTGCATGTGAAAATGGGTCTGTTAAGAAACGCGATCAACTCTAATCCAACTGCGAATTCTGTATATACTGCAAATCTAGTGATATAAGAGTGTAATTAAAATAATGTGAAATTAGCTCAACAAAACCAGAAAAAATCAAATTGATCTTATCTGTAAAGTGCCCTCCACCACTAACTACAATGTGATGTTTGAAGAAAAGGGTAGGGAACACTGACAACATCACCTTCCGAGAATAGGCCCCTTCCTTTTCCCCTGTGACATAAAAAGAAAGAATACAATTCATTTAGTACGAATTAATTAAAATCAAGGACATTTTGAACATCTCAAAGAACATACGGTACATACAGTACTGCCAAATCAAAAGAAACAAGAGCCCTTGTTTGGGACAGTGGAAAAGGGGGAGTTAGACCCACTAGTTTTCATGCAAATGGATTCCCAATTCTTCATCCATGTTGTGCCCCCTGGAAGTTTGCACTGTAAGTCTAGAATATGCCAAGATTCCCTTTTCGACATCTGAATGGTTCTGTGTCCCCTCCCCCCTGTAATTCAGATGTGTAAAAACGAACTTCTATCATTCATGAGGTAGCATTAAAGCACTAATACATTCTCATTCTTTTACTTGAATGGTTGCCCTAAATGCATGGCTAATTCCTCATCAAGATTATGGCCCGTGGGCTAAAATATATTGGGGCAGATTTATGTTTCCTGGCGCATCCCTGCAAATCAGCAAGGATGCGCCAGGAATGATGCGTCACGCAAGTTTACCCTTGCGCCACACATGATGCGCCGCATTTACAATGCGGCGCATCATGGCGCAGGAATAAACATATGCGTGACGCATCCGTTGGCGTAAGGTTGGCGCAGTGCTTCAGTTGCGTCGCAAGCGCGATGCAACTCCAGCACTGTTCCAACCTACCCTATCCCTAACATGGTGCGTCAAGCCTTACGCCTGCTTCAAGCAGGCGCAGGGTTTTTGCGCATCAGCGTTGGGAAAGTGACACAGTCAAATCTTATAGATTTGACTGAGTCACTTTTCAGGGGCGTTCCTGCGACGGAACGCCCCCCCCCCCTCTGTCGACACGCCCACGTGAAACCTGACACAGGTTTTACGTGGCGCAGAGCTTTACAACGTGACGCATCTCCATAGATGCGTCACGATGTAAATATGGCGCAACGTGGCGCAGGGTTTACACCGCCGCTGCGTCACAAAAGTGACGCAACGGCGGCGTAAAAGTGGCGCATCTCCAATATAGATCTGCCCCATTATATTTAATGATTAGTCTAGATTGTAGATGCCTCAATTCTTGTACCATATTTCCACCTCTTTCTTGGACCTGAATCCTGTCAAGGACACAGAATGATATCAAATTGGTATTCTAACAATGGAATGTTTTAAAATGTCTCATTATGGGGTACTTAGTATCTTCTTTGATGATTGCTCTCAAATGTTCTAAAATTCTTTTCTTTGCCTTATGTATGGTGCTACCACTGTAATATTTATTACATGGACACCATAGTACATAAATTACATTATCAGAGTTGCAAGTGAGATGTTTTTTTATCTGAAAAGGTTTTAACTTCTCTGAGAATACAATACTTTTTACATTGTGTCTATTTTAACGAGCTTTCCAGGCCACACATTTATAAAATCCTTGTATGCTACTTTTTATATTCACTTGAGTTACCAAACATTGACACAATGTGTCTTTAAGTGATTTAACTTTTTTTAATGTTATTTGTGGATTGCTCTCAATGTGTTTCGCTATGTCAGGGTCTGTTTATAGAACTTCCCAAAACATTTTCTATTCCTCCTCTCATTTCTTTCGCCTGATTGTGAAACTGTGTAATGAATCTTATTGCGTTGTCATCAGTCTGATTCTTAACAGTGGGAGTTAGAAGTTCTATTCTTGCCTGCTTACTAACTTTAACACAGGCCTGTTTAATTGCTTTCTTTGGATACCCTCTGGTCAAACATCTGTCCACCATGATCTGCTTTTTTCTCTCAAAGCCTTCCTCGGAGCTGCAATTTCTATTAGCTCTTAACAACTCACCCAGTAGAATGTTCTGTATCAGACTTTTTGAGTGACAACTTTGTGCATGAAGCAGACTATTTCCTGCTTTTTCTTTATGGAAAAGGCTATTTTCTAGTTTGTTGTCCCTCACAGTTAACCTCAGATCTAAAAATTCAATAGTCATTCTATGTATATGACTGCTAAATGTGAGGTTGAGCGTAATGTGTTTTAAAATGAAAGGAATGGACTGTCTCATATGATAAAACGATCTGATTTTGTTTAGATTTGAAATATCATATAATATCATATGTGTGATCAAGACTGTTCGTAGTCAAAACGGATACCTGAAATACATTTCCAACTACCATACATAACTAACATAACTAAAATATCACTTTAACCTTTGTTAATTTCTTTGAATTTCTAGTTTTTTTTTACGTAGAGTAATATTTTATTACCATACATGGAACTGATCCATGCCCTACACAACCTTTTCCCATGCTTGATGGGTGGCCCTTGACCTCTCCAAGAACCTGAAGAGGCCTGGGAAATCCATCCCAGTGCCAAATACATTGGCATTAGAGGAAGGAGGGGGGGTTGGCTCCCCTCTCCATCCCAAATTGGCCTAGTAAATTCCATCTCTGAGGCCATACTTTAATTATAGGGAAGGAAGGCATGTGGCTCCCCTCTCCAAGCTTTAGGAGGCCCCAGGGACCCCCTCTCCCAAGGCCATATTTGAACTACAGGGGATTGGATTACATGGTCCTCCTCTCCAAGCCTTAAGAGGCCCTGGGGTCCCCATTCCTGGGGCCATATTCTTTTATAATAGGAAGGGCATGCATATTGTAGTAGATGGCATTGCTCCCACTCTCTCTCTCTGCATGCACCCTCCAGGTGGAGCAATGTCTGTCTGCTCCTGTCTGGCAGAAGATTTGAAAATGTAGCTGGCCCGGGGGAAATGGGGTCTCGGGGTCCTGCTATGGCTCAGGTAGAGGGGTCGTGAGGCCCTACTCCCTTCAATGTTATTTTACAGCCCTGGAAGATGGGGTCCTCTGGAACTTTTAAGGCTCTGGAAGGGTGCTGCATGGTCCCCCCTCTCATTTGTTGTTGCTTTTGGCCCCGTGGATGCAATCTTTGAGGATTATTGAGGCTTCAGAAAGGGAGGGTCACATGGCCCCCTCACCTTTTAAAAAAAGGTTGGCACGTGGTGATGGGGTCCCCGAGGCCCACTCATTTCAGCACTGGGGCATGGATGCCCCCTGATTTAATGTACCTGGTCCTGATGGATGGGGTCCCTGGTGCCCAAAATGGGTTCAGGAAGGGGGCTGTACTCAAGCCCCCTCTACAAACATTTTTGCTTTTCTGCAATCTCCCTAAAGTCTGCTGAATCATGGCAAAAAATGCTATTTTTTTTATTTTGGCCCATGGGGGGTCCCTCTGTGTCTGAGCGCCGAACACTCCACGGAGGCAGAACGTAGCTTAATCCCAATGCCCACCTCCCAGAGCACACTGCTTGTAAACACATCTGCTCCAGGACAGAAGAAAGGGGTAAGGGACAGAGAAGAGACACACTGGCTGGACCTGGACTCTCCCGTCTTCTGAGTCTTTCTCTAGGACTCTACTTGGCTGGTGTGGAGAGTTCCTAATGCACAGATGGAGACAAACTGCTTGCAATATTTTTCTTTTCTGACACTGTACAAATATACTGAACTCTTTACCCTGCACGTCCTCCTACCAGATTCTGCAAGAGTTTTTGCTCCTCTTCTTTTTTCTATCTTCTAACATCTCCTTCTGAGTCTCTTTAAGTTGATGATGGTGCAGTTCGGATTACTAAATCACCCCCTGCTTCCACGGACGGAATGATTTCTCAGTCACACGCACATACACACATCACACACTGGTGGGGCCCATAACACCAACATTCATTCTCTCAAACTATCCGTGCCTACAGGGGGATATTCAATCCCGAACTACAGTTGTTCACTTGGATAGAGGAAAACACTTTACTGAATTATCCTAACAGTTCCTCCATCCGGAGGTCAATTGGATCATTTAGTTGATATTGAATTTGATGACACTTTTAACTCTCAAATTAATCAATAAACATTTTAAGAAATAATCACCCGACACAGTTCTTCAAATAATGATTTTCTTTATCTAATTAAAATGCAGGTTAAATCCTAACAATGCCATATTATCTTTTGTCATATTTACCTATTCTGGCTAATTGTCGTTTTCTAAGTCAGAACTGGTCCTCAGAAAGTTCATCAGGGTTCTAAAGTCTCTGTCATCTTCCGTCAGCATAAGGATCTCTAGCGAAGAGCAGCAGCATAGAGTGTAGCATGGGAGAGTCTCTCTCATTCCCTCTCTGGACTACTAATATTTATCCTAAAATTTACATATAACCGTAACATTTTCTCAATTCCCAGGCAAGGGATTGGCTGAATTCAAATACATCTCAATACATTAGTACACTTTTTCTGATTTTCTCAAGTGGAAGAAGTATATTTTCAGGCGTATGAGAAAGACTGTTCCCAGGTACAAATTGTAACTTTTCGTTGGTAACCGGTAGAGTTTTTCGGCAGTTCATTTGCATTTTGCAACATTAAGTTCAGGTTCAGGGACATTGGCACCTCGCCCAGGGTAGTCTTCATGGGCATGGTCTGACAGGTTACAGAAGGGACACGAACGAAGTCAGTGCAGCCGCCTTTCTCCATTGTTCAAATGATGAAGTCATGTACTTTAGTTAGGTTTCAGTCGGCGGCCATCTTTTGGTAGGCCAGAATAGTCAACTTTAAGCAAAGAAACACAAAATCGTAATTAATATATAGAAATGATTAAAACAGTGTTATTCCCTTGCTAATACCCTTATGTGTATGTATTTATCTAGCCATATGCAACATTCAAAGCCGTTAATGCTGGTTTATTTAAGCGCAAATCACATTAACACTGCTCAAGCAACACTTATCATTTTAATATGCATACAACTTAGTTCACCTATTAACTTTAGCCATGCAAATGCATTCCCACGTGTATTTTCTTTGTTAATAAGGTTGGTTTAGTACCATCACATCAATCAATTAATTATTAGAATTAATTATTAATCATTTTAATATAAACTTATATAAATGGATTGGGTACATAAAAAGAAAACGTTTTACCCGCTCCATCAATCCCCCCTTTGGTGATTTTATCACCACAAACAAAACCCACAAAATCAATTTATTTCCCCTTTTACAGAAATTTGAAATGTCTTCTTACTCAATTTAAAATTCTGTTTCCTTTTCATCTTCTCTTTTGGTTTTGTCATACCTACTCTCCTTCCATTCTTCCAATTCTATTTCATTAAAATCTCTTTCTTGTTTCTTTTCCTTCTTTTTGTTAAATTTCTCGTTTAGCCTTCTTTTTATTTCTTCTATGTCTACAACACATACATCCTAATCTAAGTATTAATAATATGAAAATCACACATGTTAATGGAAGTAATATTTTCCCTATTATAGTACTACCTAGTTAACCTAAGAAAGCTTTAATAGCAGCCATCTTATTACTAATTCTAGTCCAGATACTTTCAACCTCCAGTGGTTTTATTTCATCATGCAATTCTGTAATATTCTTAATATAGACTTTTAGATCTCTGCTTTCGTCAGGAATGTAAGTGCAACAATGTTGAACTTTCAGCATTCCACAGACTCTACCCTCTTTTGCCAATAAGATATCAAGGGCAAGTCGATTTTGCATAATCATAGCACGCATGGCAACCAGCTCAGTGTTTACCAAAAGAAATCCTCCAGCGGTGCTTGTTGGCAAGCGATCCACTATGGTTGACAATTTCCGAATATTATTTGCATTCAAAGATATTCCCACTGCTGGTATCAAGGCTCCAAAAATATCACCTACAATTTCTAACCATGTTTCTCTTCTGCTACGCATTAGTACGTTATTTGGTCCACTATTTTCTACTCTATCCATGTGAAAGATCTTTGGAAAGACCAGGCCAGCATAACATGTGCCATACCAATGGTCGGGCAACCTATAGTAAGCCTTGTTCCCACAAATATAGTACAGTCCAGGAAAAACTGGATCTTCTCCGCCTCTAAACCCCCATCCAGATGCAATGAAATATGTATCATGATACTCACTTGTCCCTATATAATAATAATCATATTGGGATCTTTCTCTCATAATGCATAATTTTCCTTTCTGTGGTGAATCTATAGCTAAGGTTGGTCTAGCATCACCCTTTGTCTCCTTTTTCCCATCTATTTCCCAAATGTTTTCCCCTTCTTCATGTCCCTCTGCATTCTTGTGTATTTTTAGTCGTCTCTCTCCGACCATATCTAAAAATGTTTTCTCTTCTGTCTTCAAACTGCAAGTTAAATTGTTCTTAAAAATATATTCTAGAGTTAGTTCTTTAGTTTCTATAAAAATTTCTCCTAATACATTAGCATCTTTAGCTGGATTCAATTCTTTAATCATGGGCAATCGTCCAAGAATATTATCTATATTAGAGAGATTATACTCTAGTTTTCCTACTTGATAAAATAAACTAGTTAAAACGCTACATGTTATTCCATAAGTTGCTGGGAGGTGATGATAAGTCACCCCTTCTGAAACAGATGCAGGTAATTGCATACATACGTAGCAATCCCTTATGTCCATTGTTTTTACATATTCATACAATAATTTTGAAAAAACATTGCTAGAAAAATCAGTTATTGACCTATCCTTGTGCATATGCTCAGTGCTTGTTCTAAATGGTACTACCTTTTGTTAGCTTTTCACTATGTTAGTCATATTCTCAGTATGTCCCGCTAGTGTATCTAAAGTTACTTTGAAAGTGATCAAAAGAGCGAGTACGCTCCAAAGAAGCATTAATAGTCCTGTACAACAACAACATGTCTTGCACCATCTTCTCATAAAGGTACATCTACTCTTGTTATTATCTATGTTAGCCATCTTGTTAGAATTAACCGTGTCTTTTGACTTGGCCTCTTCTACTCCGCCTCTTGTAGTTTTCTACAAGAACTAAGACCTTATCAGGTGATCCAAATACTTCAATTTCTTATTCAATCCTTTATATTTCTACAAGGACCTGTTTGAAGTTACTCAGCTTGGCCTCTCGTCGGGCCCGATTCACAGAAGTAACTTAAGACAAAATCCTAAACTTACTACTTTCGGTATTCACAGAAGTTAGGATTTAGTCTTAAGTTTGTCTTAAGACAAACTTAAGACAGACTTAAGACAGACTTAAGACAAACTTAAGACAGACTTTAGACAGACTTAAGACAGACTTAAGACAAACTTAAGACAGACTTAAGACAGACTTAAGACAGACTTAGTTAGGATTTTGTCTTAAGTTTGTCTTAAGTTTGTCTTAAGTCTGTCTTAAGTCTGTCTTATGTCTGTCTTAAGTTTGTCTTAAGTCTGTCTTAAGTCTGTCTTAAGTTTGTCTTAAGTCTGTCTTAAGTTTGTCTTAAGACAAACTTAAGACAAAATCCTAACTTCTGTGAATACCAAAAGTAGAACGTTTAGAATGTTGTCTTAAGTTAGTTCTGTGAATCGGCCCTGTCATTTTTCACTTCTTTCTCGTCATCCACATACAGGATTTCCTGATCTTCCGCTTCTTCTCCGATATCGGATAAGATAACTCTCAGGATTTTCCCTGTTTCTTCTTCCTTTATCACTCTCAGTAAAGTGTCCTCTGGATTTCCTTGACTATCTACCTCTTCTCCTTGTTCAGGCAGTGCCACGTACGTCCATTCAGGTGACTTATACTTCTGGTTTGGTTTTCTTGATCGTTTGTTTGCTTCAGACACTTCTGTTTCACCCTCTTTTTCTGGATGCTGACTGGTTACTTCATTCACTTGTTCAGCTTCTGAGGGTTTGACTCATGTCAATCGATATCTCAGTTTCTTAATTTTGTTTGGCCAAAGATCTCCTTTAGCATTTCTTCTTGTTTTGCCGTCTTTACCATTTCTTTCCTCAATCCAAGTTCTCTTTCTTAGAACTCGACCCTCTGGTATTTCGGTTTCACTGTCTTCAGATTCTGTCTCATTTGGTTTTTCCTTTTCAGCAATTTCTTTTTCCACCTCTTGTGTTGCCCCTACTTCTGTCCCTCCTCGGGTCTCCGGCACGCAATTTTCCTGCTGGCTACTTGTCCCTTCACCTAGCTGGGTGTTGCAGTTCCCTACACCTCCTCGGGGTTTTTCCGCAATCTGTCCCTCTTTCTCTGTGACTATCCCTTCTTCTCCTTCCAATATTTTCTCAGGTGGAACTTCTTCTACTCTCTCATTTGGTGTAAATGTTACTTCTGACTGGACATCCTTTTCTTTTCTTTTCTTCTTTCTGTGTTCACCATTGGCGTTTTGTTCACCTCCAGAATCTGAACCATCTGAAATCTGCAATCTTTTCCTCAGAATTTCTTCTCTTGGAGTCTGGACTAGTCTTGGCGCATTTTCCCCACTTTCAGGATTTTCTTTTGACCTTATATTCTCATTGCCGGACTCATCACTTGATTCAGATTCATCGAAATATTATTTTCCAATACTGTCTGCTGGATTTGGAACTCTCAAAGTGTGACTCGCATGTATCCAATTTTTCAGTCCAGCACACTTCACAGCAGTTGTTGTGGTCAAGATGACTTGCCTTGGCCTTCCCCACCTCGGAACCAAGCAATTTCTTCTTCAGTGAACTTTTATTCTCACCCAGTCCCCTGGGCTCAAATCATGGGCTGATTTCTTTTCAAGTGTGGTGGCATCCGCTCCAACCTGGTGAAACACAGAATGGACTGCGTCAGCCAGGCCTTTACAGTAATCCAAAATCATGTCATCAGTTATAGTCATCAGCTTGTTGACTGGTACAAACACGTGTCTCATGGCGCGTCCCATGATGATCTTGTGTGGACTCAAACCTGTGGTTCTGTCTGTAGTAGACCTAATGGTCATCAAAACTAGATGCAAGACATCAGGCCATTTCATTCCTGTGGCTAAACACATTTTCCCTATTCTGTTCTTGATAGTACCATTCATTTGCTCAACCACACCAGAAGCCTCTGGTCGGTAGGCACAATGCAGTTTTTGTTGTACACCCAATGCTTCACAAATCAATTTCATGATCTCATTGTAAAAGTGTCCTCCTCTGTCTGATTCTATGGTTATTGGGAACCCGTACCTTGGGATGAATTCCCTCAACAAGAGCTTGGCCACTGTGATTCCATCATTTCTTCTGGTTGGGTATGCTTCCACCCACCTAGAGAACAGACAAACTACCACCAAAACATACCTCAGCTTGTTATAAGGGGGCATTTCAATGAAATCTACTTGCATTCTGGTGAAAGGTCCTCCCTCCCGGCCTATGGTGCCTAGACTCACCACAGTTTTCCTTCCAGGATTGTACTGCTGACATATCAGGCATCTTTGACAGAGACTTTCTGCTATCAACCTGAATTTTGGATTGTACCAGGTCTGCTTAAAAGCCCTTATCATGGCATCCCCTTCCCAGAT
This sequence comes from Triturus cristatus, assembly GCF_964204655.1. Lineage (NCBI taxonomy): Eukaryota > Metazoa > Chordata > Amphibia > Caudata > Salamandridae > Triturus > Triturus cristatus. Next base: position 1,507,863,184 of record NC_140589.1, read on the forward strand.
GTCCTTGGCCATGATACATCCGTGCCATGGTTGACATCATGCTATCAGGCATTACTGGTCTTCCATCCCGATAGGCCCACACATGATCTTTTTCCCTGGGTGCACAACCTGCTTTTACCCACTGCTTCATTTCTTCATCACCTGCTTCATCCTGCAACTGCCTCACTTCATCCCATGTTCCCACAACGTTAGTAAACATTATGGAGCAAGAAGACATTTCCTTTTCTTTTGACCGATTAATCGAATATTGGTTTCGGGCACAATACTGAGCCATGTCATTTGCAAAGCGATTCCCTGTAGTGATATAATCACTACCTTGACCATGAGCAGCACATTTCACCACAGCCAACTCTTTGGGCATCTGTAGTGCCTCAAGCTATTTTCCAACCACTTTTGCATTCCTTATGGGAGTTCCACTCGAGGTCAGGAAACCTCTTTGTAGCCATAATTGGCCAAAGTCGTGGACAACTCCGAAGCCATACTGGCTATCAGTCATCACAGTCACTCTCATATTCCTTCCAATTTTGCATGCTTTTGTCAATGCCACTATCTCTGCTACTTGAGCGGATTTAACTCCTTTCAAGAGTGATGCTTCTATAACTGCTGAAACTGTGCATACTGCATATGCTGCGCTCAACACTCCTTCATCTGTTCTCAGACAGGATCCATCCACAAAAAACACATAATCACTTTATGGCAGTGGCAGATCTCTTATGTCAGGTCGAGGTTTCGTGCAGTAGTCAAGCACATCCAGACAATCATGGTCAACGTCCTCTCTTACTTCCACTCTCTCTGCATCAGGCAAAAGTGTAGCTGGATTCACATTCACACATCTTTCCAGACTCACATTGGTTGCACCTAGAATGACCTTTTCATACTTAGTCAGCCGACTGTGTGATATGAACTGTGTTTGACTCCTTGTTAAAAGGATTGCCACACTGTGAGGTACAAACACTCTTACTGGATACCCCATCACGATTCCCTCACTCTGCTCTAAGCTTTGGCATGTAGCTGCTACTGCTTTCAGACATCCTGGCAGACCTATCACCACTGGATCTAACATTGACGAGAAATATGCCACTGGTCTCCTTTGCCTTCCATGTTTCTGTATTAACACTGAGAGTGCACATCCATTCCTCTCACTGCAATATAGCTCACATTCTTTCTCATAGTCTGGCATTCCCAGAGCTGGGACTTCACAGAGACTATTCTTCAGCTGTTTGAATGCTGCCAATTCTTCTTTGTTCAGTTCAAGGGGGTTTTTAACCTCACTTTTCGTCAATTTTACCAATGGTTTGGTTCAGGGAAAAGTTACTTATCCACTGACGACAGTAACCAACCATTCCTAGGAACATTCTTACCTCTCTTTGGGTCATTGGGGCTCTCATTCCTCTAATATTTCTGATCCTGTCTATTGTTACGTTTCTCAGCCCTTTCTCGATATTATGACCTAGATATTGTACCTCTTTTTTACAGTAATGCAATTTTTTCGGAGATACCCTCAGTCCTCCATCTGCCAAATGATTCAGCAAAGCTATGGTGTCTGTTTCACAGGCCTCACGTGTCTTTGACGCCACCAATAGGTCGTCAATATATTGGACCAAAACTGAATTCTCAGGCATGGTAAGACTTTCCAGAGATTTCTTTAGCAACTGGTTGAAAATGGAGGGGCTCTCTGTGTACCCCTGTGGGATTCGGCACCATGCCAAAATACGCTCTCCAAACCGAAATGCAAAAAGCGTCTGGCTGTCATGATGCAACGGAATGGAAAAGAAAGCATGACACAAATCAATTATTGTGTACCATTCTGCATCATGAGGAATCTGATACAAAATTACTGAGGGGTTTGGAACAATGGGACAACATGACACAACAATCTTGTTAATCTTTCTCAAATCTTGCACAATCCTGAACTTCCCACTCGGCTTTTTCAGTCCCATTATAGGCGAGTTACATGGACTGCTCAATCTTTCTCTTAACACTCCTTGCTGGATCATTTTCTCAATCAAAGGGGTTACTCCTGCAATTATTTCGGGTGTCAGTCTGTATTGTGGAATGTTTGGGTAAACTGCTCCTTCCTTTACAGGATTCTCACTGGGTCTACATTTCTCATCAGGCCTACATCTTCTCCAGTGAAATCCCAGACTGCTGCCTTTACGGTTTGTTTCAATTCTGGGGGCAATTCATCTGGATCGAATACTGCATAAATTCCAGCAACCTCACTCTCTCTGTTAGCTATGATCATTTTGTACAGAACATCTTCATCTGGTGTTTCAAAGGCTATTCCGTCTGGTGTACAGAATATGGTGCAATTCATTTTACACAACAAATCTCTACCTAGCAAGTTCACAGGACTGGTGTCACACCACAAATCGGTGGATGTCTGAAAATTTCCCTATTCTGACCTTTACCGGTTCAGTAAGGTAGGTTCTAATCTGGGTGTTTGATACACCAACTACTTGGATTGTTTCATCTGAAAGAGGAAGATTTTTCACATCTGCTGATCTGACAGTAGATCGCGTAGCTCCAGTGTCTACTAGAAAAGTAATGGGTTCATCATTAACTTTCCCATCTACAAATGGTCCTGTCTGATCTATTTCTAGAGATGCGCCAAGTACGCTCCCTGCTTCCTCTTTTCGGCACCGTCAATAAATCTCTTCTGACTCACTCTCGTCATTTTGCAGCCAATATTGTGACTCAGCGTTCAAGCGTTGCGGTTTGTTTACCGGTTCTTCATTGTAGAATCCCGTCTCCTTACTATATCTCTGGGTATTCCGGCTCTGCGGTAAGGGCGGTTTTGGCACCTGATTCTGTGGATTAACAGCCTTCTGCTGTTGCGGCGATGGGCCACTCCCCTCACACTGCACCTGTGGATTCAATTATGGATTTTCATTATTAGTACCTGGTGGATATTTACACTCGGATTTCCAGTGCCCTAATCTTCCGCAATTGTGGCATGGAAACTTCTTTTTAGCTTCTTCTATATTACCTTTCCCTTTTCCTGGGACAAATCTCCGGTTAATGCCTGGATTATTAGCTTGTTCTACCAGCTGAGCTTCCTGTCTCTCTGCAACCTTCACCTGAGCCCACATTGCCTTTTCTTTTAGTTTTCGCTGCTTTGCTTCAATCTCATCACTAAAGTATTTAGCATGCCTCAGGATCTCGTCTATCTTCTTGCTCTGCCAGTCCACAGTGTGCTGCTTAATCATGTCCCCAATTTCGGGACGCAGACCATACACAAATCTGTACACAAAATGACTCAGATCCTTCTCTCCCAGATTGTCATCCCCACTGAACTGTTTGAAAGCTAAAATTAGCCTCTCATAGTATGCGTGAACTGACTCTTTCGCTTCTTGATGTGTTCGATCTATTTTAACCCAATCTGTTTCTTTGGGAGGCATCTTATTTTTCAAGAACACCATGACCTGTTCATATTTCTTCATTACCTCTGGGTCTGGGGCTCCTGTTTTGGGATCTCTCGGGTATTCTTTGGTTGGCCAATCTATGACTATCTTGCATTCTGCCCACAAGTCTGCTGGCACTATTATATCAAACAGACTATTCAGATCAATCCAAAGCACTTTTGACAACTTAACAAATCTGTCTACCTGTCTGTACCACTCGACCGGCTTTTCCCGTAATCGAGGGAAGTCATTTGTAAATGACAAAATGTCATGTCTGGTCCAGGGGACATGCACATATCCCCCTCCTGGAATCTCTCTCATGGGGAACTCTGTCACCACCTTTTCCTTTTCTCTCACAGGAAACGCTGGAAATGTTCTGTCTGAGGTGTCATCCCGCTTCCTATACCACCTGCTTTTCCATTTGTCCACATCTCCCCATTTCCTTAACACTGTGATTATATCCTTAATCTGGACTATTCGTCCTGCAGGGTTCAGATTTTCAATATCTTTTTCTGTGAAATCCACTCGGTATGGCTTCTGTAAAGCTTTTACCTTGTCCATGTCAATTCCCATTTCACTTGCTATTTCTGCTAGTCTGTCATGCAAATTCTTTGCTCTCGAGGTGACGCTTTTGCACAAAAACAATAGTTCGTCATCCTGGTAATTTTTCAGCTTTTCTGTGGGAATTGTCCCTACTATTAGTTCTTCTAGCACCATGCATAATTTGGCCACATCAATAGTTTGGGGTTCTTTCTCTTTTCCCTGTAGATTCTTCAACCATTCACTCAATTCATCTGTAGTTATACCCACTGATTTTTCTACGTTGCCTGGTTCTGTCATTCTCTGTGGTTCTAATATTGATCCTCCTGCTAATCTTTCTCTTTCTACCAAATCAGGACTGTAAAACGGGTTATTTGACATATTCAATCCACCTTCCCTCATGGTGTGTCTCCAAGGATTCTCCCTTCTTTCATTTGGGGCTGTTCCGCTTGTCTACTGCTTACATACGGAACGGTTAAACCATGTTCACTTTCTTTCTGCTTCTCAAAAATGGGCATAACAGGACCTATGGTCACAGGGACTGTAACTGCTTCCAGATTTTTTGTCAATTCTCTTATTTTCTCTGTCAGTTCTAATGTGGTTTTGGCTAGTTCCCTGGATTTTTCACCCTCTACCTTATTTTCCATTCCCCGTTCCCTAAGAGAATTCCTTCTCCTTACCTCTGGAGTCACAACTTCTGTCTTAATGATTTTCAGAGTCTCCCTCACCGGTGTACCTGCAGTTGGCGTTTCTGATTCCTGCCTGTATGGAGGTGGACTTTTGTAAAACATGTCATCTAAGACCTCATCTTCTGCATCATTTGCTCCGTACCTTCTGGTTTCTACATTGTTTTTCTTTTCTAGGCATTTTCTTCCTTCACTTTCTCCTGCAGCTCTAACGGGAAACAGTCCTTCAGTCATACTAGCATCTCGCCACCTTCTCATTCGGTCACAGTGAGTTTCACGATCATTTGGCCGTCCAAACATGTATCGGTACCTACTGCCATTTCTCTGTTTCTCCCGCTCATGAATCTCATCTTCCCACTCTGTCAACGCCTCAAACTGCGTAGGCCTAGGCCGCGGATCTAAGTTCATCATCCTCTCCCGTAAATTCCTTAATATTGCCAAATGAAAGGAACCATCCTCTGGAAACGCTAAAACTCCGTCTTTCTTTGTATACTTTGCCCAATTGTCTAACCAGATGCAAGTATGGTACCCATATTTCGCAACCATGAAGGATGCGGGGGTTTTCGCTGGGGGGTGTAACTGTCCTTCCCTAGTCACAATCTCTTTGTCTTTCACAAACCAATTCTTTAATTTACTGAACAAAGATTTTTTCTTCTTCTCGGGTGAATGATAATACATTTTCCCTTCTTTCGTGAACCCTTTAGTCTTTCCTGCAACTGTACGATCTTTAGTCCAATAGCAACGCAACTCTTACTCCTGCACCAATCCTGGCGCGTCTATGTCACTGTCACAACCTCCAATCCCTGCGCGACTCACACTAACGCACCAATCCTGGAGCGTCTACGTCACTGTCACAACCTCCAATCCCTGCGCGACTCACCCTAACGCACCAATCCTGGAGCGTCTACGTCACTGACTAGCTGTCCAATCCCAGCGCGGTCCTCCTGACGTCAGCAGTCGCTGCAGCAGCTCCTGCTCCTGACTCCTGTCTTCAGTCTACCCCTCCTTTACAAAACTACTCGGTAGACTTTGTTTCAATTTTACAATACTTGTTAGTTACAACGTACAAACATCTCCATTGTCTGCTCCGCTAACCACAGAATAGCAAAAGACCTTTCCCACAAGAATTCTGTTTTCCCGAGAGCAGCGCTTACCTCTGCCCTACTACAGAATCGTTACGTCCATTGGCAAAGTAGCGCATCCCTCTACTTCACCCTTCTATCAAGCATCAATTAACTGTTTTCTCTGGAATTATAAAACATAGTTGGAAACGCAATGCTCCTGAGAAATAAATCCAGAGTTCCACAATCAATCCGAATGCTCTTTCATTCACGCACTTTTACACAAGAAAATATAGTTCATTCACACAGAATCCTGCTTTCCCGAGAACAGCGAACAGTCTGTCCTACTACAGAATTATAACATACGTTAACAAAGCAGCGCTTACCTCTACTTTGTTTTTAACAAGCTCAAAGAACACCTGCTACCTTTTCAGTGATAAGCGTTATCGGCATGCCAATTGGTTTCCTGGTACCTAAGACCAAAATTTCACAGGTAACCCATTTGCTATCTTTCACACCTTACTCACACAGAAATATCACTAATGGTAACACTCGGCAATGCTACCGAATCGAACCCAGACAATGCGCCGTGCAACTTCATTTGGCACACGTTTCTCCCATGTACCTACGGGCAACCACAATTCCATCTTCCCTCAGAGCAGCACTTACTTCTGCTCTGCTATGGAACTGTTACCAATTCCCGACTTCCTACCTCCCAGAAGCCGCACAAACGACATAGAACTCAATACGACTTCAACATATAATGTTAGTACATATATCAATACCAATCAATAATCGATAAGCTATATACATGCCAAAATCATCAAACCAAAACAATAAAAACCATCTCTAGCTACCAGAAATACTGGTGCAGTTCCGATTACTAAATCACCCCCTGCTTCCACGGACGGAATGATTTCTCAGTCACACGCACATACACACATCACACGCTGGTGGGGCCCATAACACCAACATTCATTCTCTCAAACTATCCGTGCCTACAGAGGGATATTCAATCCCGAACTACAGTTGTTCACTTGGATAGAGGAAACCACTTTACTGAATTATCCTAACAGTTCCTCCATCCGGAGGTCAATTGGATCATTTAGTTGATATTGAATTTGATGACACTTTTAACTCTCAAATTAATCAATAAACATTTCAAGAAATAATCACCCGACAAAGTTCTTCAAATAATGATTTTCTTTATCTAATTAAAATGCAGGTTAAATCCTAACAATGCCATATTATCTTTTGTCATATTTACCTATTCTAGCTAGTTGTCGTTTTCTAAGTCAGAACTGGTCCTCAGAAAGTTCATCAGGGTTCTAAAGTCTCTGTCCTCTTCCGTCAGCATAAGGATCTCCAGCGAAGAGCAGCAGCATAGAGTGTAGCATGGGAGAGTCTCTCTCATTCCCTCTCTAGACTACTAATATTTATACTAAAATTTACATATAACCGTAACATTTTCTCAATTCCCAGGCACGGGATTGGCTGAATTCAAATACATCTCAATACATTAGTACACTTTTTCTGATTTTCTCATGTGGAAGAAGTATATTTTCAGGCGTATGGGAAAGACTGTTCCCAGGTACAAATTGTATCTTTTCGTTGGTAACCGGTAGAGTTTTTCGGCAGTTCATTTGCATTTTGCAACATTAAGTTCAGGTTCAGGGACATTGGCACCTCGCCCAGGGTAGTCTTCATGGGCATGGTCTGACAGGTCACAGAAGGGACACGAACGAAGTCAGTGCAGGCGCCTTTCTCCATTGTTCAAATGATGAAGTCATGTACTTTAGTTAGGTTTCAGTCGGCGGCCATCTTTTGGTAGGCCAGAATAGTCAACTTTAAGCAAAGAAACACAAAATCGTAATTAATACATAGAAATGATTAAAACAGTGTTATTCCCTTGCTAATACCCTTATGTGTATGTATTTATCTAGCCATATGCAACATTCAAAGCCGTTAATGCTGGTTTATTTAAGCGCAAATCACATTAACACTGCTCAAGCAACACTTATCGTTTTAATATGCAGACAACTTAGTTCACCTATTAACTTTAGCCATGCAAATGCATTCCCACGTGTATTTTCTTTGTTAATAAGGTTGGTTTAGTACCATCACATCAATCAATTAATTATTAGAATTAATTATTAATCATTTTAATATAAACTTATATAAATGGATTGGGTATATAAAAAGAAAACGTTTTACCCGCTTCATCAATGACACCTAATGCACAATGGGAATAAATCTTTTGGGTTAAACACTCTCCTCCCTACTTACTTCAGTATGCTAATAATATCTATATTTATTCCTACCAATTTAGTCAGGTGTTCCATTCCTTTCAATACAGTTTATATGCAATATCCTTTGTAATGGATGGTAAAGTTCAATAATGATTAACAAGAAGTCAAAAGTTTTCAAGTGTCAGTTTTTTTAGGTCTCGCAGACCTGCGTTGCAGCACGCATGCGCTGCTTGCGTCTGCGAGACATATTGTGGGTGGGTATATTTCAGAAGGGAGCTTGAAGCCCCGCCCCTCATTTTCATTGGGTAGCATCACCATTCATGGTAAACCATTGAAAATGAGGCTTCTGTGTTACCGCCCTTTGTCCTTTTGAGACGGCCCATCCGGACTGGGTCTCCTGCTTCACGGCTGTCGTGAAGCAATTTCTTATCTCAGAGGTGTGTTATGTAAACAAGCCTCTGAGATCCGGTCCTGATTTGCCTCCCAAAAAGGGAGAGGGCAACGCGTGTTTATTTTTGCATCGTGCTTTCGCTTTCACTGAAAGTGAAAGCGCGATGCAAATATAAACAGCAATATGGCGAGCGCTTATTTCTTGAGTGGCTGGATGTGAGCTACCCGAATCATCCTCATTGGTCTTCATTTGCTGCAGAGATTATGAGCGTGCAGGAAAAGGTGGAAGTTTGTTGGTTGATTTGTGTGGTGATTTCTACTTGGAGGGGAGCAGGATGGCTTTTTGACAGTGGGGAGAGGGAAGGCGGTGGGTGGTGATAGTAATGAGAGGGAAGATAGCATTTTTCTGTGCAGCTCAATGACTAAGAGAAGATGGGGTAAGTTTTGCGATAGGGCTTGAGAAGGACTATTCATTGCTAGAGGTGAGATGAGGTAGATTGTGGTGATAATAACAGCGTGGATGGAGCAGTTGGTTGACAAGCAGAGATTGGGGAGGCTGAGGTCTGTGGTGAAACCTAATGAAAAGCGAAAAAGGCAGGCAGTTTGTTGACGGGAGTCGTTTATTTTTCTGAGATGGCATGGGGATGTCTGGAGTGCTAATGCTGCTTTTAAAGTAGTTGATATGCGGGCTACAGTGACAGGACGGCTGTCACAGGCGTTGCCTTGAGCTGCCCTTCACCCAGCGAGGTGCCTGTCGTGCTCCGTGTGAGCGGTGTGTGTGTGCCTGCATCACAGCGAGTGCCTCCCGCAAGGCCCTGCGTGACTCATCACGGGGATGAAGCGGCCGCCTCGGGCCTCAAAAAGCTGTCACTACGTTCTCAGAGGAGTCAGTTAGTCGTTCCAGACTCCCCGTTGCGGCAGCCCCTTTCAGATCCAACCTCCTGCTGCTCCCCGATCCTCTGCTCTCTCTGCACGCACACACAGACTCGACACAAACACCCAGAGAGCCTTTCAATTTCTCATCACCCTTTTTTGTTCCAACGTGAAGTAAAAGGAACACAGATACCAGACTTTTTCAGCTTCTGGACAGAAACACTGATCCCACAGAAATCCTCATAATGAAATGTGAGGATAAAGACTCGAGGAATGCGGAGAACGTCGTTCAGGAAGCACAAGCGAAAGTAATGCACAAGCAACCGTAAAACGCAGAGAGACGGGAAGCATATGTATTATGATTGCCCTGCATCAGAAAGAGCCCGAGCTTAAACTAACAGGATAAGGAGGCCGCAGCAGAGAGAGTGGGGTGAATTATGTAGGGCGGGGGTCGGGACTGAGGGGAATAACTGGATAGTGCGGGGCAAGAAAACCAAGAACGCAAGGGGAGAACCCTGGGAACATTAGGCGGGGAAGATAAACAAAAGAGGAAAACATGAGGAAGTAGAGGGCCGAGATACTAGGATTATTAATAGCATCTCACTGGAGGGGACTCATTTTAAGGATTTCGGAACCATGAGGCTAAGTGGTACTGCTGATATTAGAACCCGCAAGGTCAAGCACACACGATCTGCGAAGTACATAGCTGCCCCTGGCTGTCACGTCTGTATCTTTCTCTCCTTCTACTTATGTACTTTAAAATAAATCTGGCTTGCTATCCTGTCCACGTTGGTATCTATCCTCCCCCTAAGTCCCCTTTCCTGCCCTCTTCCTCACTTTCCATCATCGTTTTCTTTCGTTCTTCCCTGCCTCTTTTTCTCACCCTCCTTCCGCCTTCCCTCATCATTATTCCTCGTCCCTCTGTTCTCCCCCCCCCCCCTTCCCTGCCCCTTGTTGGTTTTCTCACTTTATACACATGGACTTGTTGGGAGTCTTGAAACAAGTGGGGGGGGTTGTTGTCTCTTGGAGACGGCGTGCTGTGGTGTCCTCGGTGTTGGATGTTAGGTGGTGATAAGGGCATGGGTGGGGAGGAGTGACATTCTGATTCCCGAGGAGGTGAAGTGCTTCTGTGTGCAGGGTGGGGGTCCGGTGGCGGCGATAAGAAGTTGTTTAGCAGCGTGCTTTGTTTTGTCACTGTTCCTATTAGAAGCTCAGGGTTGGGTAGGTTAGTTCGACCCGCCCCTTCCCTCATGCTCTGCCTGCCATTGGTTAGGATCCTTCAAAGCAGGCTTCTTATTGCCTGGCTGGGCCAGCAGCTCCCGGCAGGAGCTATCAGTAACAGCAGATGTCAATGTTGGGAGCCAGGCTTTGAAAGAAGTCCAAAAAAAGCAGCTTTTTTCCGGATAAACAAAACAAGCATTTGAAATGCAATAGGTCTCTCATTTACACAAGTTTAAGCTATTGGCATTGTAAATGACAATGCCTTTTATTTACATTTTAAAAACAAAAACATTCGTTGGAAGGTGCCCAGACAGATTACTACACGTGCGGACTTCTATAACCTCGCATGCTCACTCCTACTGGCAGGCTACTAGTCGGACCCTCCTGGCGACAACGACGACTCAGTCTTTTAAGGGCAAGTTTGGCCGCTACTGCGAGAAGTCACCGCGACGACACTGGTCTGGGGGCTACAGCCTGTATTTGCCAGCTTTACAGCGATCAGAGGTTGATCTCCTGGTGCTGATTAGAGACCAGTCGCTTGGCCCTGGGAACAAGGGTGGTGCTGTATACTACACGCTTACGTAGCTCCTGATCTGCGGCCCCCACGGTCACGCAACTCGGATTCACTAAACGGCTATGGCGGCGGCCCAACCCCGAAGAGAGAAGACCCTCAAGGACCTCTTAATGAAGCAAGCTGGCACCTTCGATACTCCCCACGCAGGCTCCCAAGCACCGGGCCACTCCGAGTTGGTGGAGGGCGCGAATGAACCGGCCACAAAGGCTTTCATGATGGAGCAGTTTGCCGCCTTCAAAGAGGATGTCCTGGACCTTAAAGGACAGCTCACAGCAGACCTCAAAGAAGTCAGGCGGGATGTCGATGAAGTGGGTGAGAGGGTGGCGGTCCTTGAAGAGCATGAACTGACGCGAGAGGGCGATTTCCATCAACTCCAACAGGAAGTGCTGCGGCTGCAGGACCAGAACCTAGAACTGCAGGTCCATGCGCAAGATCTGGAAAACCGCTCATGGAGGAATAATATCCACATTCGTGCAGTGCCTTGGAAAGCGGAGGGAGAAGACTTGCGGTCCTACGTCCTGGCCCTTTTTAGACATGTTCTAGGAGATGACGGTCAGCAAGAAATCCGGATGGATCGAGTACATCGTGTGGGCCTTCCTAGGGGAGAGAAAGCACCCCCGACAGATATCCTCGTGTGTACACGACTTCCAGCTCAAAGAACAGATATTACGCCAGGCTTGGCCGATGCAGCCGATACAGTTCCAAGGACATTCTCCAGCCCTCTTCCAGGACTTAGCCGCCTCCACCTTGGCCAAGTGACGGGAGTTCCGAGCGGTCACTTCTTCTTTGCGTGACAAAGGCATCCCATATTCCTGAGGCCACCCCTTCCGAATAATCTTTAAGTACCAGGGGAGGCTTCGTCAGATCCGCTCGCTGCGGGAGGCTATGGAATTGCTGGGATTGGATCAGAATGGCGATGCGACTAAGAGAGATAGCCCCAAGACTCGCTCTCCGCGGCAGCCGCCCCGTTGGCAGACAGTCGGGAAGGCCGCGGCCTCTCTGAAGCCTGATTCGGATGAAGCAGCAAAAGATCGTGCGGCAGTGCTCTCTTCCCTCTCTCAGTCTCAGGGTCGCTCAGGTCCCCCTTGAACATTTCAGCACAAGCCCACCGGGGATGGTTGTCATAGAGCGCAGCCGGAGGGGCACTTGAGGTGACCACCTCTCTCGATCCAAATGGGTTCCTCTCCACGGCTCTTGGTTTTTCAGGACTCCTATACTACGGTCTTTCTTAGGACCATGTTGCCTACCAGACGAACTGTTTTCTATGGTTTCTTGTTGGGATTGTGTTTTTATGGGTTGTTTTTCCTTCAATTCTTATTGCCTTTCCCTTTTGGGGCCCCGTACCTGTCTCTGCGCTCACACCCGGCACTCGAGAACCTACGCTCCCTCCTGCCCACAGTCCATGCTTCGCTCCCTGCGCCCATGATGGGCCATCTCCTCATAATCTTCATCCGCAATGGTTAGACTCCTTTAAGATAGTCAGCCTCAATGTAAGGGGCCTTAATCACCCTACAAAACAAACAGCGATTCTCTCTTTATTAGAACAGTCCGATGGAGACATATGTCTCCTACAAGAGACCCACCTGCTTACCAAAGACACTCCCCGTATGCGCTTGCGGCGCTTTCCCCACCAATACTGGTCCTCTGATTCCTCTAAGAAGAATGGGGTGGCTATTCTGCTTGGGACTAAGTTTGAGGGTATGGTGCTGTCTACTCTGTACGAGCTCAAAGGTAGGGTCCTAGCACTTGGACTTCAATGGGGATCCACTATTTTCACACTACTCAACATTTATGCACCTAATACCTACCAGGAAGCTTTCCTTTGCCGTCATATCTCCGAAGGCCTTTCCTCCCCAGACGCTGCTTTAGTAATAGGCGGGGATTTCAATTTGGTCATGGATGGTGAATGGGACCGCTCGGGCCAGCGCTACTCTCAGGTGGGCGCTCTCTCCCCAGAAGGCAAACAATGAATGGCCTATAACGGCCTTCATGATATATGGCGCATACACCATACAGATCTCCGGGACTACACATACTACTCTGCAGCACATAAATCCTATGCACGCTTGGATATGTTCTGGGTCTCGCCGACGCTGCTCCCTGGGTCAGCGACTCCCCAATAGCTCCCCGCTCCCTATCAGATCATGCACATTGAGGAACTTCGATTTTCGATCACGATCGAATCAACCCGCCATTTTGTAACCCGCCGCCATTTTGTGTTGCCATCACTCAGGCAGCACGGCAAACGAAGTCTATTCTGCCTTTCCCGTAGCTTGGTGTCAAAATACGTCCTCGGCCTTGTTTGCGAGGCTGGTGTTTGGACTAGCTGAGTACACTAATCCGTGTCTGGCTCTCCTAATCCCTGTTCCAACTATCTGTAGGCTCACACCATTCTTTCCTGATCATATCTTATCAACTGGCCTTCACTGTCTCCTGCTAGCATTCTCTTGTGTCATGCCTGTCCTCCAATACACACAAACGTATCTCACCACCTGCAAGTCAGTTGTATTCTGTTAATGAATCAGTTCGGGGGTGGGATGACAAACATAGTTGGAGGAGAGGACTCTTCGAGTCATCTGATCTTTTTGTTTTCGAACCTTTCTTACTGGTTCTTCTTTGTTTTCCACTTACCCTATTGGCTCTTTTCTTCTTTGCTTGGGGCGTGTGTTTTGCTAATAATTCTGTATTGTATAGTATTTAATCTGATGCGCCACAGAGTGAAGTGGCAGTCCCCTGAGAACCTACTTTGTGTACTTCTCGGATAACTGTACTAGCTGCAGCTAAATAAATCCAATCTTCTAACGCCGACAGAGTGTCCCGTGTCTCTGTGTAACGAAGCAGGTGAACCCAGAAGACGGAGGGCGTACCCTGCGCCGCCAGGTCCAAAAGGTTCTGGTTCTTCAATTGGCACCCAACGTAGGGCGGCTTCAGTGGTACCGGTTCTGCTCGAAGGTCGTGAGGAACCTCTCAAGAAAATTCCGGAGGGTTCGCGAGCCACACTAAGCGACCCCTGTATGTCGAAAGTGGTCCGAAGGTCTTTTGCAGCGTGGTTACTCCTTCCTGACGTCTACTGGCGACCGCTGCCCTGACTGCTGCCCTGCTTTGGCCCATTCCTTTGGTGATGTATGGTAAAGCGAGACGATAGACGGGCCTCTGTTGGTGGAAGAAGACGTCCTTAGTTAATTTAAGTATTTTCGTGGGTCGCGCCCACAAATCTTGGTTCTTTGTTTGATGTCCTTAGGTTACTTAGATTTAGTTTTTGCAAAGACTAAAGCCGAGGGTAAGTGCATTTGTGCTGCGTAAACTGAGTTTTACTCCCTTGAAGTTTGTGAACAGTCCGGAGACATTGTGAAATGCCTGGTCTGACTAAGTTTGGAAGAATTGTTGTCTTGGTTGTAATAGGGACTCCTGACTTGAGGACTCTTGTCCGATTCCTTCGGTTGGAACTCCCACATATGATCTCTACGCGAAACATGGTATCGGCCCCATTGCCTTTAACGAACCATGGACTCGATACACGAAAAAAGATGGTGTTCTTAAATGGCCAGAAAACGGTAGTTTTGATCCCGATGTGCTAGATAATTTAGAAACAGTTTTGTTCAAAAGTAAAGCCCGGCCGGCAATGTTTGACTCTCTCCGCCTTTGGCGTAAGGAAGCCAAACAGAAAGAAATTAAACAAGCAAAATGAGCTAGGAAAACACAGGGCATGACGATTATACAGGCTGCTCAACAGTTCAAAAATGATGAAATTGACAATGCGACTGAAATCTCAGAAAGACAACATCGTATGGCGATAGATAAATGCTATCCGGTGTTGCCTGTTTCTCCTTCTGATAATAAGAAAGATATAGAAGAAGATCCCCTAATGTCTCATTTATTAAGATTGCCTCCGCCTTATGCGCAAAATACCAATGTACCTCAGCCGTTACAGCCTGCTCAGATGCTGGTAGTACCCCCGCCGGTTCCGGCTCTTCAGCATTTGCCTACTTCAGTATTACCGCCCTTGCCGGTTTTACCATTAGTCTCAACTTCTTTGCCTTCATCTCCTGATCTTAGCTCTCTTTTGCCTTCTGCTCCTCCTGTAATTTCTAGTTCTTCTCTTGATAATTCTCCTAATATTCTGTCTCCAGTTCTGATGTCTAATTCACCGTCTATGCGTAAGCGTCTCACAGATTCCGTTACTAGTATTTTGTCTCCTTTCTTTGGAGCTCCTAATGCGTCTCCGGCTTTTGCTCGAAGACAATCTCGTAGTCAGTTCCCAGATTTCGAGGAACGAGAGAAGCTAGATTCACTTGCACGAAGATGGATCAAGAAGGGTCCACAATATAGTGTGTCTGATATTATGCCTACCTTTTTGCAATGGAATGCACCTACACAAAGGTATGTTTTTAATGTAATGTGCTATATTCTGATTAAAGAATGGGAAGATGTGAGTTCGAGTCCGATCTCACATGATTTATTAGATGTCCAAGCTGATTTTGAAAAAGGACTTATTGTAGGTTCCAAAGTTGAGGAAGCTGTAAGGACACTCATCTCTTATAGAACCTTATTTTTCTTGATTCTGACCCGTCGATTAAACTGACATCGAAAAATTACCCTATGAGAGAGGTTCCTCCAGTTTGGAAAGAGGAAGTTGCAGCCGCAGGTGCTAATCCAGCTATTCCAGAACACTTCCAGCATTTATGGGCTAAGATTCATAGAGAGGATCACGCACAGGAACTGGGTGCTACTTGGGATGTCATAGCTGATACAGATAGAGACCAAGTGGGTGGCGCAAAACCTGATGCTTTGATCTCGGAGCTTCCTGGTAGGATCATTACGTTAATGAAAACTATGATGCCTGCTTTGAGAGTGAATGGGGATAAGCTAGCAGCATGTAAACAAAAGAAAGATGAAAGTGTCTCTGATTTCTTTACTCGTTTCGAGGAGACATTTATTGATCACAGTGGTCAGGACATGGCTACCGAGGGTGGACAGCGACTATTCGTGGACAAATTTGTATTCAATTTGCTTCCCGAGCTGTCACACAAACTAAAGGATTCAGAAAGTTCTTGGGCTGTTTCTTCTTCTGCCCAGATATTGGCTACAGCACAATATTACGAGAATAGAGACAATGAAGAAAAAGAAAAGCAAGAGAAGAAAACAAAAGATTTAAAAACGAAGGTTCTCTTGCAGCAAGCTTATCCGCCACGTTATGTTCAGCCTCAAACTCAACAGCCACCGCAGTTTCAGAGGTTGTATCAGAAACCTGAGCCATACATTCCGCGACCTTTGTTAGGTCCTAATCAATGTGCTTATTGTAGAGAAGAAGGTCATTTTAAGAGCAGTTGTCCGATTTTATTGCAGCGTAATGAAGCATCATCTGCTCCACGAGGTCGTGCTGGCCTCCAGTCAGCAAACAGAGGTAGAGGTCGAGGTATGTTAACTCAAGAACAGCGTGCCCTTCCTTCTCCTAATTTCATGAACTACTTTGATCAGCAGAATGTGAGATCCACTCAATATTATAATGAGGACCATTATGTTGAAGGCGAGAATGAGAGTCTTCATGCCAACTAGGACAGCCATGGACAAAGTAGAGGAGTTGTGCCAATCGCAGTAGATCAAAATGGCCCTTATGTCAACGTCACTACAATGGGTGTATCAGAGCCATTCCTTCTAGATACTGGAGCAATGAGAAGTTCTATTATTCATTCCAAACTCCCTGGCGCACCTTTGTCTGGCTTAACGAATGTTTCTGTAGGATTTTCTGGCGCCCCTGTTCGCAATACGGTTTCTTGCCCTTTGTCAATTTCAGTTGGTCCTTATGATTTGGAAGCTTCACTTTTGTTAACGAATGGTTGTGGTGAGAATCTGTTGGGTCTAGACCTATTGAAAAGAATGCATGCTACAATATATTGTTCTCCTTCAGGCGTACATCTCACCCTAGGTCAGAAGTTGATCTCCACAATGTATCTGTCTAAAGATCAGTTCCCTCCTGAGTTGCTTTCTCTTCCGACAGCACTTTGGGCCACGGGTCCGAATGATGTGGGTTGTCTTGAGATACCGCCTTATGTTGTTACTCTTAAGCCAATGTTGAATTACCACGCATCCCACAATACCGAATCTCTGTAGAGTGTGAAAAAGCGCATTTAGAAATCATTCATGATCTTATTCCGAAAGATGTGGTCGAAGAAACGAGAGGTAACACATGCAATAGCCCTATTCTTCCTGTTCTTAAACGTACTGATCCTTCTCAACCTCCTGTGTACCGGTTTGTAATTGATCTGCGAGAAGTAAACAAAATTGTGATTCCATAATTTCCTGTTGTTCCAGATATCACTGCCTTGTTGACCATGATACCTTCCACAGCAACTTGGTTTTCTGTTATTGATCTAAAGAATGCCTTCTTTAGTATTCCAATTGCAGAAGAGAGTAGGGACATTTTTGGTTTTTCTCTTGAAGGCCGAAGCTTCCGATTTAAGCGCGCACCCCAAGGGTACTGTGAAAGTACCTCCATTTACAGCCAAGCTTTGAAATGTCATCTTGATACTTTTCATTTGCCGTCTGTTGCCGCCCTTATCCAATACATGGACGACTTGTTAGTCACCGCCGATTCAGAAGATATCGGCAAGGATGTCACTGTAGCACTGTTGCGTCACTTGTTCAAGCTGAATCACAAGGTTTCACCTTCCAAACTACAGTATGTTTGTCGAGAGGTTACCTACTTGGGTCATCTCCTATCAAAGGAAGGACGACGATTGACACCCGAACGAATTCAGGCAATTGCACGAATGTCTGTGCCAATCACACAAAGGGAAGTACGTGCTTTTCTGGGAATCACTTCTTATTGTAGACAGTGGATCCCTAACTTCTCTTTGAACGCCAAACCTTTGTTGGCACTCAGATTAAAAGATACGCCTCAGCCCCTTCCTGGGACCGAAGAATGCCAAAAGAGTTTCACTGATTTACGCACTGCTCTGTGTTCTGCGTCTGTACTAGGTACCCCAAATTACACTAAGCCTTTTACGCTGTATGTTCACGAGAAAGAAGGTTGTGCATTATCAGTCTTAACACAGCAATTTGGAGATAGACAGCGACCATGTGCCTATTTTTCGGCTACGTTAGATCCCCTAGCTAAAGCATTGCCTAGTTGTCTCAAAGCCACAGCAGCCGCAGCGATTTCTATTCGACAGTCCGCTGGGATAGTGTTAGATAACACTCTCATTGTCATGGTGCCACATGCAGTGGATACCTTACTAAACAGAACAAAAATAGAACAAAGACACAACATCTCACTAGTGCACGTTTAACTGGTTACGAGCTGACGCTATTGGCTAGTCACGTACACATCAAACAATGCAATACTCTGAATCCAGCTACTTTGTTGCCCCTTCCTAATGAGGAGAGTGTTGAGGATCAACATGACTGTTTCTTCCGTACGGAGGAAGAGACAAAAGGAAGAACTGATTTGAGAGACACACCGTTAGAGAATCCAGATGGGACTCTATGGGTAGATGGTTCTTGTTTTAAGTTGCCTAATGGGGATACGGTTTCAGCCTATGCTGTAACTACCTTACATACGATTGTGGAAACTGCGCGTGTTAGACACAACTCAGCGCAAGCAGCAGAGTTGATAGCACTGACGAGAGCTTGTGTACTGTCAAAAGGGAAAAGAGTGAACGTGTACACTGACAGTCAGTATGCCTTTGGTGTCGCGTTCAATTTTGGGCGTCTCTGGAAAGAGAGGGGTTACCTAACTTCACATGGCACTAAGATACAGCATGGTCAGCCAGAGACTGATCTCCTTGAGTCACTTACTTTACCTGTCCAAATAGCGATAGTGAAGTGTAGTGCTCACAAGAAGATTACGGATGATGTTGGACAGGGAAATGCATTTGCTGATGAAACAGCAAAGAAAACAGCAAAAGATTCAATGAGTTGAATGTATATGGCAAGTCCTGCGAATTGGGTCAGAGAGAGAGGAATGTGTGAGAATACAGTGGAAAGCATGAAAACGATTCAGAAAGAGGCTACAGAAAGAGAGTTAAGCATGTGGAAAGAAAGTACGGGAATTTTAGATGAGATGGGTTGTTGGGTAGAATTATCCGAACATCAACGTTGGTTGTTACCGGATGCTTATGTACTCCCAGTGGTTACTATGGCTCATGGTCCAGCTCACCTTAGTGCAAAAGGCATTTGTAAACTTTTAGCTCCAGTTTGGCAGAATGAGAACATCCCGAAATGTGCAGACAACGTAGTAAAGCATTGTATTGTTTGTCTGATGTATAATCCAGGAAAGGGAACCCCCACTCCAGCAGGTCACTTTGCTCCTCCGACATACCCATTTGAAGTGTTGCAAATCGATTACATTCACATGGATCGATGCAACAACCTCAAATATGTTCTGGTGGTAGCATGTGCCTTTTTGAGATGGATAGAAGCATACCCTTTGAAAGACAACACAGCTTTGTCCACAGCTAAAATCCTTCTAAAGGAATTCTTTCCTAGATTTGGATTGCCGCGCATTGTCTGGAGTGACAATGGGAGCAAATTTGTTGGCCAAATCATGCAGAAAGTTTGTACAGGTCTTGGAATCAAGCAAAAGTTCCATGCGGCAAATCATCCCCAATCAGCAGGTTTAGTAGAATGTTACAATGGGACCTTGAAACTAAAGTTAGCGAAAATTCAAGCAAGTACGGGACTTAATTGGCCTGATGCTTTGCCGTTAGCTCTGCTATCCACCAGAACTGCAGTACACTCTCGTCTGGGACTTAGCCCTTACGAAGTGGTGTTTGGCCGTCCGGCCAACATATGGGGAATACCTCATCCTAAAAAGTTCTCAGATTTGCCCTACCCAATGTTGATTGACTATTTGCATGACCTTACAACTAAATTGCATGTCCTTCATCGACAGGTTCAGAGTGCTTTACCGGAGGCTTCCACAGATCCAGGTCACTCCATCCGTCCAGATGACTGGGTCTGCATCCTCAATTTTCAGAGGAAGAAGAATTTGGAGCCCAGATGGCGGAAGCCCCGAATGGTCCTTCTCACGACAAGGACAGCAATTAAAGTTGGAGGAAAGAAAAATTGGATTCACGGTGTGCACTGCAAGAAAGTACCTTTGCCCTTGCCTTTCGATCAGTGGGTTCGTAGAGGGGTTGGTGACTGTGAAGGCGAAACAGTTCCACGATTCATACCCTTTAGCGATGCACACCTGAATGGGACATTGTCTGAGAAAGAGGACGATGACATTTTACAGGAAACGATTCCATTGCATCGTCGCTTGAATACGACTGAACCAAGAACATTGTTTCAAAATCAGAGTGTTCCTGGGAAGGATCACTACAATCTTAGGCCCAGACAAAAGAACATTTGAGACTTTCTTCTCCCTTGTGTAGTGTTCTGTTTAGGTTGCAGGGTCACGGTAGGAGTCTAGGTCACGACCTGAATAGTGACAATAGGTCTGCAGGATCTTTCAGTGTCATAGGACGGTTGAGCATCGTGACTTTAGTGATTGAGGAAGATTGCCGTGAGCATCCACTAGTGAAAATGGAAACTACACCAAGTATTGAAGAGAGAAGAAATGAAATAAAGAAAGCATCTTGTACAGTCGTTACAGTATAACCCTATGTATTTTGATATCATTATGTATTGCTCTGGCGATTATTGGTTGGATAGTTTATGTTTTGCAGCCAAAAAACACCTCCCCTTCCTCCTCTTTGCCTTCTTCTACTATCTCTCCACACCTTTTTCATACTTTTCCTTCACATGAACTTGTCAGAAGAACCGAGTATTACAACAATTCCTTTGTCCAACTATTGCACCAGCATCAATTAGTGGTCAACACAACTGATTGTTGGGTATGTGGTCTTATGCCGCATACTACTGAGAAAGGAATACCATATTTAGTCCTCCCTTTCTCCTATGAGGGTTCCGCTTGGGCATTCTTTGTTATTTTCTCAAATGCATATCAGAGTAAATTCAGTTAATTATCCGGATTTTAGTCATAGTTCTTTGATTAAGGGTATGGTAGTTATGGCTAAAATCATGGAGAATAGCAAGATTTCTATAGATGAGAGAAAAGCCTACACCAATTGGAACGTCACCCAATACATGTCGAGTCTTAGTAATAAAATGGGAAAGGAGAAATCCTCACCAATCTGGACTATACCGCACCAAGGTAACTTCTGTTTAAAAATAAACGATCGTTCTTCTGACACTGCACCAAAGAGTAACTGCTCCTACAGATACATTTATTCCTCTCTGAACTCACCTCCTCTAGTACCATCCCAAGGCACCTATTTCATTTGCTATGATAGAGCTTATACCTGGTTGCCAACGGGTTTCTCTGGTACCTGCTACATAGCTTTCCTTCTTCCTCCTACTTACACTGCTTCTGCCAATTATCACCGAACCCGTCTCAGCCGAGGAATTATTGACTCCAAAGACACCACGGGAGAAGAAGGAGGAGATTTCCTTAAAGGTTTTCTTCCTTTCTGGGGTCCAATGGCCAACAGCAGAAATATAAGGCAACTGGTCCGTGTTGTAGAGACTACAATAGACATCACTGCAGGAGCCTTGAGTAATATCATGGCGGAACTACAGGCGGATCGTCTTATGACCTTACAAAATCGAGTTGCCTTAGACTTTATTCTTGCCGATCGTGGTGGAGTGTGTAAATTGATCGGGTCAAGCTGTTGTATTTTTATTCCTAATGACGCTCCGACAGTATACCAAGCGATTTCCAAGTTGCATATAATCTCCGAGTCTATTCATCAGGACGAAGGAGATTGGTCCTTAACGGAATGGTTTTGGGGACTACTGTCCAAATGGGGTTGGAAAGTATTGACATTCCTTGGAGTAATCTTGACAATCATATTTTCCTGTTGCCTTTGTATGCACTGGGGTCCCGCTATCTGCGATCTTTGTGCCATTATGTGCATTTCAAGACCCAAACCTCAAGTAGCAGAAAACATAAGGATGATGCTACAACAACAGCTTGATGATCTCATGGCCATTGATGTGGACTCAGATTAACGTGAGTCTATCTTACCTGAGTACTGGCAAAAGGAGGGTCTGAGGAACTTCGATTTTCGATCACGATCGAATCGACCCGCCATTTTGTAACCCGCCGCCATTTTGTGTTGCCATCACTCAGGCAGCACGGCGAACGAAGTCTATTCTGCCTTTCCCGTAGCTTGGTGTCAAAATACGTCCTCGGCCTTGTTTTCGAGGCTGGTGTTTGGACTAGCCGAGTACACTAATCCGTGTCTGGCTCTCCTAATCCCTGTTCCAACTATCTGTAAGCTCACACCATTCTTTCCTGATCATATCTTATCAACTGGCCTTCACTGTCTCCTGCTAGCATTCTCTTGTGTCATGCCTGTCCTCCAATACACACAAATGTATCTCACCACCTGCAAGTCAGTTGTATTCTGTTAATGAATCAGTTCGGGGGTGGGATGACAAACATAGTTGGAGGAGAGGACTCTTCGAGTCATCTGATCTTTTTGTTTTTGAACCTTTCTTACTGGTTCTGCTTTGTTTTCCACTTACCCTATTGGCTCTTTTCTTCTTTGCTTGGGGCGTGTGTTTTGTTAATAATTCTGTATTGTATAGTATTTAATCTGATGCGCCATAGAGTGAAGTGGCAGTCTCCTGAGAACCTACTTTGTGTACTTCTAGGATAACTGTACTAGCTGCAGCTAAATAAATCTAATCTTCTAACGCCGACAGAGTGTCCCGTGTCTCTGTGTAACGAAGCAGGTGAACCCAGAAGATGGAGGGCGTACCCTGCGCCGCCAGGTCCAAAAGGTTCTGGTTCTTTAACATATTTCCATATCCCTGACTCCGGAAGGGGTTGAGCGTATTCCCGCCCGCTGGCGATTGCGAGTAGGCCTCTTGCATTCCCCTTACATAGTTAAAGACGCGCGTGCCAAGCTTTTAGACTATCTCCAACACAACGATTCTGGAGAGGCATCCCTGCCTACCGTTTGGGAAACTCTCAAAGCGGTCATGCGCGGAGAATTTCTTGCCGTCTCCTCTGCAGACAACCGGAAACAATGGGAGGCCCGATCAGACCTTGAGAAGGAAGTTGCGGAACTAAAGGCAATACATAAACGCATAGGAGCTCAGAGGGTCTGGCGTTCCTTAGAAAAGAAGCGGCTGATTCTCAAACGCTTGGACCTAGATAAAGCAGAGTTTGCGCTGCTGCGCCTCCGCCAAAGATTCTATCTGGGAAGTGACAAGTGTGGGAAAATGTTAGCTCAGAAACTGCGCGCGAGGACTATAGCAGAGAATATCTCCCATCTGACTCAGCCCACTGGTGAGGAGGTTCACTTGGACACCCAGATTTTTGAAGAATTCCGTCGCTTCTACCAGTCTCTCTACAGCGCACAGCCTTGCGAATCCCGTGAGGCACAAGCCTACCTAGAGTCCAGCATTTTCATTCGCCTCCCTCCCACGCAGGCAGATCAGCTATAGAACCCCATTAGGCTGGACGAAGTGATTTCCGCCATTTCCCGGCTGAAGCCTGATAAATCACCCAGCCTTCACGGCTTCCCTGCCGTGTTTTATAAAACTTTTTGTCATGAACTTGCCCCCCTCTTAACGTGCCTTTTCAACTCCTTAGATTATGGGGACGTGACGGCTTCCATGTTGGAGGCGGCGATCTCCGTGATCCTCAAGCCCAACACAGATCCTCAGCAGTGTAGCTCCTATCGCCCGATTTCATTGCTCAACGTGGATGTGAAGCTTTTTACGGGCATCCTCGCAGCCCGGCTGAACCCCATGATGGCGAGTCTGATAGACCCGGACCAGGCGGGCTTCATTCCCACACGCCAAGGTAGCGATAACACCAAACGCCTGCTCCACCTAATTGATGTCGTCCTCCTCTCCCAAAAGGCTGCGATACTCTTTGCGGTGGATGCTTAAAAGGCGTTCGACAGAGTATGCTGGACATATCTCTTCGACGTCCTGCGCTGCTTTGGATTTGGCCCCCACTTTGTCCAATAGGTGCAGTGCATTTACTGCGCTCCCCGGGCCTTTGTCCATGTCAACGGAATGTCCTCCTCTTCTTTTGCGATAGCTCGAGGCACGAGACAAGGGTGCCCACTCTCGCCTCTTTTATTTGCACTTTGTATGGAGCCCCTCGCCCAGAAAATTTGTGATCATCCTGCCATCCATGGGATCAAATTTGGGCAGGAGACCCATACAATAAGCCTCTATGCGGACGATGTCATCCTCTCCCTCGCGGAACCCTCCTCTTCGCTTCCTACACTTGTAGAAGAACTCGATTCCTTTGGGCGGATCTCGGGCTTTAAGGTTAACCTTGGCAAATCCCAGGTCCTTAATCTCTCTCTACCTCAAGCCCAGACAGAAACCCTTCAACAGTCCCTCCCCTTACATTGGTCCGATGATCCTATGCCTTACTTGGGCAATCTTTTGACTCCCTCGATTCCACACTTGCTAGAGCTTAACTACTCACACTTGATGTCACAGAAAAAGAAGGAACTGGCAGGGTGGGCTAAGCATAACTTGTCTTGGTTTGGGCGCTTGGCGGCAGTCAAAATGACAATTCTACCGCACATACTCTACCTCTTTCTGACCCTCCCGCTGACACCTGTGACTAAATCTTTGCGCTCTATTCAGCTCGCACGAAAACTGAAGGGGGGTAAAGCTACCGTTGCTCTCCAGATACCGCCAGGCTGCACATTTACGCTATGCGTTGGAGTGGAATCGACCCCTTTCGGAGAAACACTGGACCTTCATGGACCAGGCCGTGACAGGAGTGAACATCTGACGGGAATTGTGGCTCTCCCGCCGTGCCCGTTCATGGGGCCTTTATTCTTCCCCAGTCACAGCAGCAACAATGAAAGTATGGGATGCGGTGGCACTGACGAGGGGTCTGACAACTTTCCCCTCTCCTATGACTCTGCTGATAGATAACCCAGATTTCTCTCCGGAATGTAGGAGTGCCATTGCCCAGTGGTGGAGAGAGCCGGGCTTCAAGCACTTATGCCACCTTTTTTATTCCGGGGGTATCATCCCATTTGATCGGGTACACCGGGATCTTTCCCTTCCCCTGATGGATGAGTTCTTTTACCTCCAGCTCCGTCATTGGGCTACTTCCCTGGCCCTCCTTCCCCACGTCTCATGCAAACTCACCCAATTCGAGCAATGGATAGCACACAAGTCTGACGATAAACACCTCATCTCAGAACTCTATACCTTGCTGGCTCCCTGCGCGACGGGGAAGCGCTCACTGGGACAGGCTAGATGGGAAGCAGAACTGGGACGGGCCTTCACAGATAGGGAGTGGGACAATATTTACTATAGGGCTCACCACACAGCTTACAATACAGCGGGCACTGAATCTGCATTCAAGGTAGCATCCTACTGGTACCTCACGCCTGCGAGGATACACTATTGGAATAAGAACCACACCGAAGAATGTTGGCGGGGCTGTGGCCTGACGGGCTCCCTCTCGCACCTCCTATGGCATTGTCCGTGGTTGGAAAGGTATTGGGACCAGGTGTTTAACGACATTGATGCTGCATTCGATACTGAAATCCCTCGCTTCTCGGCCTACACTTTGCTAGGACTGTCCAATCCAATCACCTTCCCGCTACGATCACTCAGAGCCAGACAGATAGCACTAGCCCGGCTTGCGGCGCGCCAAGCAATTCTTATCCACTGGGAAACCACAACAGTGCCGGATCTTTCGGTCTGGTTACACAGGATCTGGATGATCTTGGCCATGGAAAAGATTACGTTGAGTCAGGACCAAGATTATCAGAAATTCCTCGATCTTTGGGCCCTTTTTATACATCTGCTCACAAAGGACTTGCGCGAGGTTACCTGTCCCAAGCTCCTACAGGTGCTGCGCCTTATTCCTCCTCCTCCAGTCTTAACGGTCCCGACTTGAATGTGCAGTGAGGTTTGGGTCGCTTACAATGGGCTCTGCAGGACTTCCCACATTTCTTATGTAAACTTGCTACGGTTCTCCCCCTCCCCTCCCCTTCTTTTCTTCTTCTTATATCTTTGTGTGGGTGGGTGGGTGTGTTTTTCTTATTTACTGTTGGCAAATTATGGCAGGACAGCATGCTAATAGCTTATTTTGTCTTCTGTTCAGTTCTCCCTGCCTGTTATACTTGGCCTTTAAAATCGCCTGCCTACCAATTGTTGGACTGCATGCATACTGTGATACATAGCTATGTGGCAGGTTTTTCTTAGCCGCCGGCCCCTGTGGTTGTAGGCGAATGGCTGTGTTCAGGTGTGACAGCACCGTTCGACTAAAACAATTAAAAGATTTGTTCCATAAAAACAAAAACATGAATAAAAGTCATTGTCATTTACAATGCCAATAGCTAAAACTTACGGAAATGTGAGACCTATTGCATTGCAAATGTTTTTTTTGTTTTAGGATTGTTCTTCACAGAACTATGATGCGGATATCTGAAGATTCCCAGGCAACTCTGCTTCACCGATGAACGCGCAAAAGGAACAAGGAAGGAAAAAGAGGGAGGAAAATGAAGGAAGAAACGCAAGGAGGCAAGGAACGTGAAGCAAGCGCAAGAGTGCCGGGTTTATCCGCGCTGAAAGCAAACTAGGACTTCTGGCAGGCACGACTTGAATATGACAAATTTAGCTTACTTGAGTCCAATGAGATGGATATCTCGCTCGGGAGATTATATTTGCCGGTTCAACTTCTGGAGCACTGAACACTGGAACTCTGACGATACGGCGTCGAAGCAGGAAACAGCTTTTTAAAGTATCGGCAAATTCTCACAGGAAGTTCCTCTCAGAAGCAAATAGAGCAAAACTAGAATCTTTTCAAGTGGGAGAATTTCTAGTAATTACGGGGAAACAACGAGATTTCTGGATACAGGTATCCCCAAAACTAGTTCAACTTCTACTGAAACTACTAGGAGAAGCACTGCTCGAATTAACCGAGATTCAAGGGGGCTTGTCTTCACGGAATAACAATTGAAATGTGAAGTGGTAAAAGCACTCTCGCGGCTCGAGATCTAACGTGGCGGTCATCTTAGACTATTCAAACCTTCTACAATCTTTCCGCAGATTGATGCTAGAGGGTTTTACAAGGACTCTGCGTCTCCTGCATGCTTTCTATCTCCACAATATTGTATTAGCGTGATTCCTGACACTTTGGGTCCCCTCACAGGGATTATGGGGCATGGTACCCCTACCATGCCCCCTTTTATTATTTTGATTTTGAAACTCCTGGGCAGAAGACTAAGTCCCTAAGTCTTGTATTGGCTGCCAGAACTTTTTTTTCATGTTCCTGGTAGCCAATCAGAGCCATTCTCCCACAGGAGATACTTAAGTCAATCAGAAAGCTCTATGGTTTAAAATTGGGATTGAGGAAATCTTGGGAGAGTCTCTTGAACCCAAGTGTCCAGATATACAAATATTTTCTACCCTTAATTTTTCAAAAACTACTGAACAGATTTACATCAAATAACAATGAGCCCGTTCTATGGAGCAAGATCTAGCTTCCTGCCAAATTTGGTGGAATTCCCTTAAGTAGTTTATTGCAGTAGTGCTTCTTAAAGAAGGCTATGGAAAAGGCATGGGGACTTTGCATTTTGGGCCCCCCTCATTTTTTCTCTGCCCCAGCTTTCTGATTGTCCCTGGAAACTTTTTTTCCTTTTAATCAATTTGCTCCCATGGGAGTCAGGCTCCCGCAAGAGCAAGTGCTCTTATTGGCTGCCAGCAACATCAGAAACATTTTGCTGGCAGCCATTACAGAACTCAGGGACACCGCGCCCGATTCACAGAACTAACTTAAGACAAAATCCTAAATTTACTACTTTTGGTATTCACAGAAGGCATTTAGTAATAGTAAAGTTAGGATTTTGTCTTAAGTCTGTCTTAAGTCTGTCTTAAGTCTGTCCTAAGTTTGTCTTAAGTTTGTCTTAAGTCTGTCTTAAGTCTGTCTTAAGTCTGTCTTAAGTCTGTCCTACGTTTGTCTTAAGTCTGTCTTAAGTCTGTCCTACTACTTTTGGTATTCACAGAAGGCATTTAGTAGTAGTAAAGTTAGAATTTTGTCTTAAGATTGACTTAAGACAGACTTAAGACAGACATAAGACAGTCTTAAGACAAACTTAAGACAATCTTAGGACAGACTTAAAACAGACTTACTAACTTTACTACTACTAAATGCCTTCTGTGAATACCAAAAGTAGTATGTTTAGGATTTTGTCTTATGTTAGTTCTGTGAATCTGGCCCTTAGTGCCCTGTCCTGAAGTTTGCAAAAAAAGAAAAGATATAAAGGGGCAGAGGACCCCCTCAGGGTCAAAATGTTTAAATAAATGTGATTTGTTTCTGTGATCCTGTGGGACTCTCGTGGGATTAAATCAAAGAAAAATGGCAGTACAGGCACACATTGTTAAATTGAGGGAGGCACACAGCCCTCTTCCCAAGCCTTGAAAGGCCCCAGGGACCCCATCACCCAGGGCTAATTCATTTTTTTAAAGGCACCCTCTCCCTGAGCCATTATAGACCCTCGAGAACCTACCCCGGGCCAAAATCTCCCAAAAAGGGCAGGGGGGCCACACAGCCCCCACCCTGTACCTTTAAAAGGCCCTGGAGACCTCCTTGCCCCAAGGCCAGCTCCCTTGCTGTTTCCTGAGGAGCACACCCCTGGAACACAGAAGTTTCCCCGCCCACACCGGTGTGGGCAGGGAAACTTGTGTTTTCTCCCACCTGGCGGGAGCATTTTTGAAACCCCGCCAAACGGTCTGCTCCCAGTGGCGGAGCTTAAAACGTTCTCCCGCTGGCTGAGAGCAGACTTGAGATCTGTTTACCTGCCCGCACTGATGAAGGCAATGAAACAGATCAACAGATTGCTCTAGCCCTGGAGGGAGCAGCATAAATAGGTTATTTGTACAAATTACTCTATATAATGGAGCAGTGCTGGCTCCCGCAGCATGTGAGGAGCAGGCTGCAGGGGTCCTGGGGGTCCCCCCATGACCCCCAATATTGTGCATGTTGGGTGCCCTGGGTAGGCACCAGGGCACTGACTTGGAAATAATGCAGATATTGGGGAATCGGGTCTCCAGGGCCATAACTAGGGGTGGGCGGAATTTGCGAAATTAACTTTCGCAAATTATCGCGAAAATGTTTAAAATTATCGCAAACAAGCGGAAATATAGCGAAGATGCGGAAGTTTTTTTCCGGCATGTTCGCGAGATTTTCTGCATGGTTGCGGGTCGCCAACTTACCCATGTGGTTGCTTGCGGGCGCGGCCATCTTGTTTTGAGTTGTCTCGGGGTGCATGATCGCGAGAAGAAAGACGTGATCGTGCGATGCATGACCTCACTGCGGGCGCGATCTGTCGCGAGACAACGCAAATGGCTAAAAACAATACAACATCTCATGGAGACCGCGACCGGATCAAGAAAACTTGTCGGCGAACGCAGGGATTCAGGTAAGGCGATCGCGCGCGCGCGAGAATGTATTATTTTACAGCGCGAGCAAGAAACAAATTATCGCCAAGCTGCGGAAACCGGAATTTTTGACATTTTCGCACTCTCCGCGGAACGCGAAAATGTCAAATTATCGCAATTTCCGCAAACGGAACAAAATTTTCGCCCAGGCCTAGCCATAACAGGCTCAGGGAGGGGGGCTGTATGGCCCCCTACACTTCGAAAGAGATACAGCACTGGGAAATGGGTCTTTAGTGCCTGATGGGGCTAAGGGAGTGGAGCTACACATCCCCCTTCCCCATTAAAAATAAATAAAATGGCCCTATGGATGGGGTGTGGTTTTTTTAATGACTTTGGGGGGCAGGTTTCACAGGGTTAATGGCAAGGGTAAGCAACAGATCTTCATGGGGAAAACAGGTTGGGTGTTTGGGATGAGTTCCGGTTGAGAGGAAGTGGTAGTGGAAGTGTGAGATGGGTCTGCTGTCTGCACTGTGTGTTGTGTCTATTGTGTGGGTGACTGTGAGCATTTGTATTTTTGGGGTGGGAGTGTTGTAGATGTGCTGGGTGTTGTGGGTATGTGACTGTTGGTGTGGTATCTGGGGATATGGCTGTTATGGATGGGTCTGTCCCTGTCGGTGCTGTGTCTGGAGATACTGGTGTTAGGGAGGTGTCTGTGCCTGTTGGTGTGGTCTCTGAGGATATGGGTGTTGTGGAGGGGGTCTTTGTCTGTTGGTGTCGTGTCTGGTGATATGGATGTTGTGGAGGGGTCTGTGCCTGTTGGTGCAGTGTCTGGGGATATGAGTCTTGTGGAGGGGTCTGTGGGTGTGAGTGTTATGTCTGCAGGTATAGGTATTGTTGGAAGGGTCTGTGTCTGTTGGTGTGGTGTCTGGTGATGTGGGTGTTGTAGAGGGGTCTACGTATGTTGGTGCAGTGTCTTGGGATATGGGTGTTGTGCAGGGGTCTGTGGGTGTGAGTGTGGTGTGTCTGTAGCTGGGTCCGTATGGGTTGCTGTCCTACTTGGGGGTATGCTGGGGTAGTGGGGATAGTGAGGAGTGAATGTCTGCTGTGTGCATGCATGTTTGAGTGTTTTTTAACATCTTTTGTTCGGGTCTGCTGCTTGTGTCTGATGAAGTATGTGCATGCTGAGTTGTGCCTGTACTTGGGATATGAAGGGTAATAGGGAATGTGGATCGGGAAGGGACAGGATGGGTGAAAGGTTTGGATGGTAGAGGACTGCCATGAGAGAAGAGGCCAGAGCTTAAACAGATCTCTGTAGAGCAGACATGGCAGTGTGAGTGCCTTCCTGGTAGGCAACCACCTGGGCCAGATTGTTGCCTCACCCCTGGATGGCATTCAGCACAGAGAATCTCCTCAGTATGTCAATAGCCTCCTCACTCAGGGCAGCAGGGCAAACAGGGGCAGGGGTTGAGGTGCCTTGAGCAAAGGAGACCCCTCTCCTCTTAGGGGGTGGGAACAGCCAACTCATGGGGGTGACAACATAGAGGGTGGTGATGGACCTGGGGGTGGTGGACAAAGATGATGGTGGAACTGATACAGTTGGGTCCCGGAATATGACGATCTTGAGTTGATGTCCTCCAATGCACTCCTCATACCTTCCTGGTCACTAGGTCCTTCTGTGTCTGACGACTCATGTCTGGAACTGCTGTGACCAGCTGTGTCCCCACAGACTTTGACCTCTTTTTCTCCGCTAGCCGTGGATGAATTTGAAATCACATGTAACATGGATTTATTGCAACTGCATTTCCACACCTGACCATCACAAATCCACCGAAAAAATGGATGAAGTCCACATATAAGACCAGATTCATGGTTCACTCCATAGGCTTCTAAATTAGCATGAACAGATGCATGCATACTACATGACCTGAAAATTGTTTAGTTCACTCATGTCATAAACCCAGAGATGTCCAAATTCATTGATGGTATTATTTACACTCCATCCTTATGTCTATACTAGGATAGTTCAGTACCTTACATAATTTGGCACCTGTTGTATACCATTGTAAAGAGATGTAACCAAACAGGATGAATCCAAGTGAGATATGTACACAATGCTCACACAAGGCCCAGATTCAAACACATCTAATTATTACTCATTACACATCATGATGTCATGAAGGTCAAGTTGAACATCAATGTACAATCAATTACTGTTACATGCAAATGCTGACTTTGCACTCTAAATTACATCATATATCCATGACCTGAAAAGTCAAATTACATCAGTACAAATATAGTTTAACTATGTGTAACATTTTGCAGATACAATTTCATGTAAACATTGAGATCCAAACATTTGGGAGATAGTTACTCTGATTTCACACAGCATATCACTCCATATAGCCATATGAACATCCACAATCCTGCTAGGTACAGGTGATGACACCAGTCTTAGATTGCAAATCCACAAGCCAATACACCATTGAAGGTTTAGGGTACCCATGAAAATCTATGACGTGAAGATGTGGAATCACTAAAGTTCCAATGGGCAGGCACATCACACCACTCTTTGGTATTGCATTCTCAATTTGCCTTGTAAGAATCAGTGTAGACATTCACATATTTTCCCCACAGTTCTACATCTCACTCCCTCCAGTCGATTCGTGTTAAAACTTTATTCGGCTCAAAGACAAAAGGCCATGAACGTACATAAAAAACATCATATTCATAAAAATTCATAAATACACAGCAATGTAAAAAAAAAGATAAAAACCAGCAAGAAACCCCCACATAAAATACATAACAGTACTATACTTTTCCTGAGATGTATGGCAGCCAAAAATAAAGTGCAATTTTAATACAGACAAAAGGGTTCATTAGTGCAAGTAAGAATTTCAAAGCCACTCTGTAATCCCTGATATTACTGCCAAGGAGAAGTGGTTTTAGATAATATTTTTTTTAACCCCCACAAAAAAGCATAAAGTGCTGTGTGTTTTGAGCTGAAACACCATCGCAAGGACAAGGTGTAATGGCTAATGGACACTTTTTCATTTCAGGAATGGTAACCAAATGGTGGACAATACCCAATCATAATATGGTTCACACAAAACATTGCTGGGTGTTATTCACCGAAGTCATATAAGGCTGACATCCCTCCAACAAATCATTTGATACTTATAAAATTACAGAATGTTTCTTGTATTCTTGAAGCGTTCTACACTCCTTTCTGTAATTCTGGAAGGTGCTCCTAGTAATGCTTTTTTCCAGTGAGGATCAACTACATGGTTAGTCATAATGGGTCAATCAAACAACAATTTACAGTCAGAACCAAGTTATATAGGACAGACAGGTTATTTGTAACACATGGTCAAGAGCTAAATAGTCGGATATAATTGACTTCGTAAAGCTTGCTTACATTTTTTACCTTACGGAATGCCAAAGTAAAAGGGGATTTAAAGCTAGTGTATCCTCTAAGAAATGTATACCAGCCTCATTATGTAATATAAAGGATGACATGTATCTGGGTGCACACAACAGATGTTTGAGAAAGCAGGACTCTTCCACCTATAATAGTGGACTAGGAGCATAGCCCCACAAGCCTCCCCATAAGTAGCAGTTGTAATACCCTCGCCATATAAATTTCAATCTTTGCCTTAATCAAGCGACTGCCAATCTTATGGGAAAACTTGAGTACTCCCTCGAAAGAGATGTACTGGTCATAGGTTCCACTACACATGAGTAGGACTCATAGAAAAGAGGAGTTAACATTAACAATTGAGACTCGCTCAATGTAAAAGCTCTTACGTTTCTGCACTTTCCCACATCCCATTGAAAAAGTCTTTGCCTTGTTAATTTTAATTTTCCTAGAAACCATAAAGCCCCCAAAGGTGTTCATCAATTTTTGTATGCCGATGGATGGATGTCCTGGATAATAGTACAGCAACATAGGTGCATATTAAGATTGGTAAACAGCGTCCTGTCAGTGAATGAGTGTTTTGAAACACTATTGCAGATGAACCATCAACTGGCAAATGCACTCTGGCCTATATGTAGGCACTAATTCTGATGGCACTAGATGTATGTACTCGATTTTCACTGTATAACCAGCATTTACCAATGGGAACTGTTGTGCAATTACTGCATGGACTGTTAACTAAATGTCATGTCACATGCAATAGGGCCGTTTTAGGAGACAAGGGTACCCCGATATGTGAACCTGGGGTGATAATGAAGAGTTAAGAACAATGGTTCAAGGATGGCCCAAAAGGGTCCAATAGAAAAGGTGACCCAGGCAGGGTCACTTGTTTTTTAAGATAAGTGAAATCAATTCCGTAGGGAGCAGGAGACAAAGTACGTAAAGGGTCATGTAGGTCAAAAGATAGCAGGTATTTATTTAAACAAAGTCCATTTTAGAATGCTCACAAAATAAGAAAAGCGTGGTGTGAAATAGTGATAGTAGTTTTAAAAAGACATCGCATTGACAACAATATAGTAGTTGAATTCCATAATTGATCTTTACAAGTTATAAGGACCACCCCACAACATGAATTCCTTATAACTTGTAAAGATCAATTATGGAATTCAACTACTATATTGTTGTCAATGCGATGTCTTTTTAAAACTACTATCACTATTTCACTATTGCTGCTGCTCTTGGGCCCTCAACTGCCATCAAGGTTTGGGTACGCCACCACCACTATGTGCGCCATCGGGAGGGTCAGGGTATGGCACCCGCCTCTTCCACATTGGGCGAACTTCCCCAGCTAGACCTCCACGATCTTCCGGGTCCAGCGCCTCAGGTCCTCCCACCTCTTTTGGCAGCTGTGACTACGCCGGTTGTAGACCCCCACGGTCCACACTTTCTGGATGATGGCTTTCTAAATGACCTTCTTCTAATGGGCACTGACCTTTATGGATGCATTAGATATAGAAACAGATTACAACTGGAACTGCAAGCATATATGTATGGTTGATACACATTTTCCACCACAAGATCAGGACGCCTTGCGACAACTTCGATGAACAGGACCACGGCACCGACCCTACACCTTCCACCAGCGATGCCACCCAACCGGCCCTCCTCACCGGACCCATGTCACCACAGAAGATACCGCAAAGACTATGAAAAGCATCCACTCTGGAGCACCCACTGACCCCTGGCCTGCCGCACATCTTCCACAGGGCTGGTTCCACCAGTGCACCAGAACTACGATGGACAATCAACTGTGCCCTCGAAACAGCCACGTGCCCTGACAACTGGAAATGTGCCAAAGTCAAACACCTCCTCAAGAATCCTTCTGCAGACCCGACGAACCTCAATAACTACAGGCCCATCTCTCTTCACTGCCAAATCGAGAAAGTCGTCAACACTTAGCTAACATGCTTCATTGAAACCAACAACATCCTCAACTCATCTCCATCCAGATTCCCCAGCAACCACAGCACTGAGACCACCCTCCTTGTTGCCACTGATGACATCAGTACCCTCCTTGATCAAGGCCACACTGCAGCCCTCATACTACTAGACCTCTCAGCAACCTTCAACACTGTCTCCCACTTCCCAGTAGTTGCAAAACTCCACGACCTTGATATCCAGGGAACTGCCTTAAATTGGATTTGTTTGTTTCTCTCTGGCAGAACACAAAGAATAAGACTCCCACCCTTTTTCTCCAAACCCACAGAGATCAGATACGGAGTACCCCAAAGATCCTCCCTCAGCACCGCGCTCTTCAACATCTACATGGCACCCTCACAAACATCGTCGGAAAACACAGACTCAACATAGTATCATACGCAGACAACATGCAGCACATCCTCTCCCTCACCAAGGAACCTGACATCACCAGCTCTGAGGTCATCTTTTGGATGATCTCAGAGCTGCCCGATACCCCTCACCCCAGTGCCTTGAGACCCTCATGGGTGAGCTGTGCGCTCTACGAATCCTTGATTGATTGATTTTTCAACACCTAGTACAAACATTCATCAAGAGTACACAATGCCCATGTCATATGCTAAGCACAACTAAAGCATGGATCCACACCTTTGTGGTCATGTTATGACTAACCTCAACCCTGTCTTCAAATTTAAGAGAGGGACCCCTTAGACCAAAGGAATAGGGTTCGATTATCAGTGAAAAAAGAAAGCTTCTTTTGGTGTTCTAATCCTTATTGCCTACTCACTCAAGCAATCCATAAACGATCACACACACATTCATACAGAAGGGAGTCTGGTCATAGACCCAAAGCTCAAACCACAAAGATGTGAAAAATATATGTCTAGTTTATTTTTGTATATTCTAAAACACAAGTTAAAAACATTGACAAAACATTTATTTTGTATATAATTCTAAAAACAATATTTCCAATTTGACATTCCATACACAGGTGAAAGAACCACAAAGAAATATCCAACACTACCATAAAGGGTACAATAGAGAGTACAAAACAAGACACTACACTTTTTCATAAACAGTACATATCCGTGTTTGAAGAAATATTTGGCTGAAGCCCGATAGATTGTATCTCCTTTTCTATCTGTGGTTACAGCCACTACACAGATTATAAAAACACAACGTCAACGCGTTTCGATGGTGACAAATTCATTTATACCATCTTTCTCAAGACCACAACATATGACTCTCACGGCCTTTTATGGTGCCTAAAGTCAGTCCTAAAACTTTAATATACTTTGTTGCAAAAGCCTCTGATGTCGTTTCTGCAACGGTGATGAATCCAAGGTTCTAATTATGGAGTCTGCTACTCTTGTTGGTTTAACCCTATCCAGTAAGGAATCCTCAATCTGAGGAAAAGAGGGTTCGATTAGTCCTGACGCCATTAATCAATTAAGCTTGAAATCATTCCATCCGGCGTTCTCTCGCGTCGTCCTGCGCACTTCAAGACCCTGGTCATGACCTACACTGACTGAGCAGTCCACTAACATCATGTAGGACAGGGCCATCCTACATGGAATGGGTGATGTGAGGTCACATGCCACACAGCACACCATTTGTACCTTCTGAAGGGTAAACTACCTGTGTATGACTCTCCAGATAACTTTACTGCCAGGTCCAGTAATGATGCATATGTTGCATAGAGGCAAGTACCATAGTATACACAACAACCTAAGACTAAGGTGATATGCGCAACACTCATAGCTACCTCTCTTAGGGCTGGGTGGACATGTGGACTACTCATCAAAATATCCTAGTAAGTCATAAAGAGTTTGTGTTGTTTGTTCTGCCAACACAGGGAACGCCTTTTGCCATATGTGGCACTATAACTGGGATGACACCCAACATACCCTTGTCCATGTAGTGTGATGAGGAATACTATAGCCAAAAAGATGATTTACATTTCTACATCTATAAAAAGAAATTGCAACTATCTACACTGTTCATTTCTCAGATGTGCAATAGGCCTGCACAGTGGAAGCAACACTATTAAAAAAGTGTCAACAGACCTGTGTGAGTAAGGGGACACTCATTAGTGACAGACACACATTGACACTGTGGATCAATGGAAAGACGATTCAGGTCAGGGGATCACCTGAGTCACCATGCCTCATGTTACTAATGTAACAGCTATCAGGGCTACTAGTGGTACAGGGAACTCTAACAGGGAACATCCATGGATCAACAGGTCTACAGGGACATTACTCTGTGCATTAGTTTTCCTGCCACAGTCAGGCCTTGCTCTTTGCAGGCTGAGGCTACTTATCCCACATGAACCTCACATTTCCAAGTATTCAATATAGAAAAGTTAAACTTCTACCCGTCTATATGTGAACATACAGTTGTGTGGCACTCTGAAGGGGTCTGTGATGTATAGCTACCTCCCAGACAACTGTTTAACAAGATTTGATGTGGGCTGAGTGATCAGTAGGAAGTTACACTTCATCCTCAAATGCCAACAAAAACATACAAACATGGCTCATGGTATAAAACCTACACACAACAATGCACAAATACCATGATGTGATTTGAGAACTAATTTTAGCTACTATGAACATGATCGAAATGGGATACAATATGTATTTGATAAACTTACCTGTTCCTCTGGTGAGCCATAAACCTTGGTATACTGGGGAAGGTCCTCGTCCACCAGGGCATCCATCATCTCTTGAGTGAAGGGAGGGTCTTTCTCCCCTGCAGTGCCTGTCATCATTGCTCCCAAAGGTGCCAAACAGCAGCCAAAATGGAAGAGGTGTTGATGGCAGCAGTGTCAGGAAGCAAGTGAGATTTCTCTACAACCGCCGCGTACATGTACTCGTTTAATCGCAGTCAGCGCACACAGCCATTGAGCACTGACCGCCACTATCCCAAACGTTAGCGGCGTATATTCGACAAGTCCTATTAGCGAGTTCAGGCATCCGCCATGTTAGAGGTTGGGAACTCTGTATTGGTGACAGTTAACTACTACCTTCACTATAGTGACAATTTACCTTTTCTGAACTGATGCTGTGCACAGTTCTATAACAGACCTGTGAAGGTCACTGTGGGGATAACTGATGGATTTTGAGATTTGACATTGATGATGTAAAATGTACAGTGCTTCATGTTCAGACACAACTTTTGCCTTACTCTTCACATATGTCACTGCACAATGTGACCAATATCCAATTTGTGTTACTCCTCACATAGGTACCCTAGGAGAGGGAAGAGACATTGGGCTCCAGTGTGCTACCCATTTCTAGAACTACACACCATGGAAGAGCGACATGTAATCCAGAAGTTCTGTTTGAATCAACAAACTATTCTGGATTTATATCATCAGTTGGAGCCTGACCTTCTGCCTCACATCAATTATTTTACATCTACATCAAGCGCACCATTTGTTAAACTCATGCCAGTCTTTCATTTTTTGGCCACAGGCTCATTTCAAATCACTATGGCTAATTCAGGTGGAATGCCACAACCTATGTTCAGTCTGGTACTCACAGAGGTGCTAGCAGCACATTTGAGACACAGGACCAGCTACATCCAGTTCCCCAGATGTGAGGATTTAGCCACTGTGAAGGGGGATTTCTATGGATTTGGGCACATCCCACATGTAATTGGATCTATTGATGGCACCCATATTGCCTTAGTACCACCACATGACAGGGAGCAAGTCGACAGGAACAGTAAGCACTTCCATTCTATCAACGTACAAGTTGTCGGCTTGGCGGATTTGTACATCTCACACACCTGTGTCTGGTTCCCAGGATCTGCACATGATGCTTTCATACTGCAGAACAGCTCCATACCACAGCTGATGTGACAACTACTACTGAAGAGGGCCTGGCTTGTAGGCAAGTGTGATCTGTCCTGTCTTTGTGTGGGAAATATCACGTAGTATGATCTGAAAGTGTGCAACTAAATGTCTGTCTTCCTTCTAGGAGACTCAGCGTATCCCAACCAGCCATGGCTGTTGATACCGCTGAGGAATCCTACAATACCAGGGCAAGTCCGCTTCAATGAGGTTCATGAAAGAACACGGCGGCTAGTTGAGTGGGCTTGTGTCCTCCTCAAAGCCAGATTCAGATGTTTGGACAAGAGTGAGGGAGCCCTGCTCTACTCACCCGTGAAGGTGTGTAAGATCACCGTGGCCTGCTGCATTGCTCTACAACATTGCCCTGCTGCGGAAAATACCTTACATCTCAGAGGATGCAGGCCATGAAGACCCACCAGGCGGGGACCCTGAAATGGAAATTGAAGATGATGATATTGATGAAGAGGAAGGAGCTGAATTGCATTGGGATCTCATCCAGAACTACTTCTGTGTGAGATTTAATGACTTTGACTATTTTTGCAACTCCTGTAGATGATGAAGTCAGGAGGAAGTTAATACTACATACTAGGAATATATGGGTCTGGAAATATTTGGGGAAATGTATTTGTATTGTAAGTGTAGCTTTGTTCAGCTGTAAAATTTGTTTTGGATTTTGTTCTCGAGAAGTTGACAATGTGATGTCTATCATATTTTTTTTTTAGTTAATCTCTCTGTGCTGGTCTGTTTTAGGTACATTCACCATGTCATCTCCATTTGGATATTTCAGAGTTGTGACATTAGCAGGTATATGATGCTGCTAAGATGTTTGAAGTGGACATGGATTGATCCTGGGAATGTCTGTCACAGAGTTTGGGTGTGTAAAGCTGGTACCAAGACAGCTTTCACAGCGATAGAATGGAAGTTACCTGGCTTCCATTGGACTAGCTCCTTGTGGTGAGTTGGTTCTAATGCAATATATGTGCCATCATGTGATCCAATACAATGTTGTGTTGTGCCCAGTTCATATTATCCTGCCTTCACATTGGCTAAGTCCTCATTGTCTATGAACTGGATGTAGCGGTTGATGTGTCACCTCATTTTAGGCCAAAGTGCTTGTAGCACATCACTGACATTTGTTTGTGATATTCCACCAGCTGTAAACAACACTGAATTGAAATAACCTTGTGGTCGGAAACTGTTGTACAGCGGTGTGTCTGTTTATTTGTATATTTGATGTAGGATTCCTTTAGTGAGGTAGGCAATATGGTTCCATCTGATGATGCGTAGACCTCATTTAGTGTTGCCTATTGTGTAAGTCAGTGTCCGATGTATCCCCTCCTTCCATGTTGTGTAAGTCTGCATGTTATTATATTATCACTGACACATAATAACTGATTCAGGTCTTATTTGCTATGTGTCTGACATCATGTCAGCCTATGATTTGAACAATCGAATAAAGATGTTATCAGCCCAGACACTTGTATGTATGTGTTGTTGTGACATGGTAGTGATCCTGAGTTGAATATTCTTTACATACAACATACCCATGCTTCCAGATGTTCCTAGTTTTGACATTGCAACATTCCATGGTAGTAAATTCACATTGTTATATTTGAGAATTACAACAGAAAACAATGCTTTTTTGTTTTGTGTTTTTTAATAAAGAGAACAAACATATGATCAAGAAATTAATTTAACATTCAACAGTGCAAAGAAAAAGGTAAAGTTTTCAGCTATGGTAGATGAAACCATTGTAAGGTCAGTATGTCCAAAGTACAACATAATATGATGGGAAAAAGTGGGCAGGAATAGTCCAACAAAGTGAATGAGTAGCACACACAGGAGGACATTATGTATAACGTCTCTTACTGGCGGTTGTCTTGCCATCCTGAGCTCCTGTTTTTTTTGTTTTAGCAGGGTCGTCCCCTTGGATTGCCAGAAGGGGGATCTGGAGCTGCTGAGACAGGGGCACATGCATGCATGTCGTCCACTGACAGGACCTCTCTTCCTGTGGCTGCTGCAGAAGTTAATGGTGTGGATATACTTGGACCACAGGAAGGGCTATATACAGGTGGAAAAGCCCTGCAGAGAGTGGTGTTTATGTCTAACAGCCCTCCAACCAGGGCGGCTATCTCGGTGCGGATGCCGACTACCTCGGTGTAGACGCCGGCAACCTCAGTGTGGATGGCAGCAACCTCCCAGTATGTGTCCCTCTGCATCTCTTCCATTTCCCAGATTTCTGTCAATACCTGGCCCATGACACTTTGGGAGTCCTGGTAGACTCCCAGGACTTGGGTGATGGCTGCCTGGGTGTCTGTGACCTCAGTGGACTCGCTGTGCAGGCTCACAGTTACCCTCTCATGAGCCCTACCCCCACAGCCCTGTGCCCATGGCACAGCCTGCCCCCTCCCACTGGGTCCTAGTTCCTCTGCCATCTCAAACTCCAGGACTGGGGTCACAGGATGGGACTGACTGTGCTTGGTACACAAGCTGGGGGGGCAGTGGTTGGCTGTGATGTAGTGATGGAGGGAGGTATTGTAGTGGGCTCAGTGAGCCCCACTGTTGGCATCTACCCAGACTGGCCAGATGGGCCAGGACGTCATCCATGTCCACCTCTTCAAGAGCATTGTCATCACTGAGGGCTTCATCCTTGGGTGGAGAGGAACTCTGTACAGTTTCCAAACTCTGTGCAGGTGCAGTGGTGAATCGACCTGTTGAGAGATAGAGAACATTGTTAATGGTGGAAGTGAGGCATCTACATCCATGTTGTTTGTGTTAAGGTAATTGGGGACCTACAATTTAACTAAATAGATAGAGATTAGTATTGTCATGTATTTGTGTGGAGCTGAAGTTTGTTACTAGACATCTGAAGACATTCAATAGATGTAGTAGATTTCATCAACTCATTAGATGTGCAGATGTGTGGAATTTTGGCTTTAGGGAAAGACATGACTTCTCCAAAACTATGCTACAAACACAATGTAGTCATAACATGTGTATTTGTCCATTCCAAGGCCTAGTTGTGTTTAATGCAGGCAAATACCCAGATTGGTTGTATATTTAGCATTGTTCTTCATGTGAGAAGTGCAGAGTCAAGGGGTCACCTGGCACTGCAAATGAGCTGATTTTCCTTCACGGCTGACAAATATTTGGGGTACACCATTGTTATGGTGTCACTCATGCCTTCAATCGTGTGAGTTGATACTTCGAGGACACCATCAAGCAAAGTATTCATACGTATATCTGAGTGGAGCATTGTCTGTACATTGCATAGTTCATAATGAGTGTAGATCAGTTATAACATGGCAGACAAGTGAGAAGTTGCAAAAGGTGTCAAGCATCTTGGTTAGAGTCGCAATGATAGGGCCTCATGGTAGTTGTTGTCACTTCAATGTCACTTTAGCAACACTTGACAAATGGGAACCTGCATGATGAGTGAACTTCAGTAGTGATAAGGCAGACAAGTGAGAACAGTCAAAAGGAATATAGCATCATGGTGAGAGTAGGAGTGACAAGGCCTCATGGTAGTTGTAGTCACTTCAATGTCACTTTAGCAACACTTGAGAAATGCTAACCTGCAGGACTTGTGTAGATCAGTTATAACATGGCAGACAAGTGAAAAGGGGCAAAAGGAGTCTAGCATATTGGTTAGAGTTGGAGTGAGAGTGCATCATGGTAGCTGTAGTGCCTTCAATCTCACTTTGCCAACACTTGACAAATGGTTTGTGTACCATAGCTGTTGGCAACATGCATTTGGGATGGACCATACATTTACATTTTATCACATATCATGGGTCCTGGATTGATATTTTGATGATTATGCACTTACAGACAGATGTCCAAACCGCGGCATGTCATGAAGTTGAATATATGTGGTCTTATATGCAGCAACACACATTGCCACAGACCAATCAATATCTCAGATACTTTGAGTATTGCATGTTAGGAAAGTAGATAGAGAACACAATAGCAAAATCAGAGTTGAGAGCAAACAGGACATTGTGATATTCTGGCAGTTATTAAAGTGTAACTTACCAGAGTCCACTCCCCCCTCTAATCCTCTCAAACCCTCAGTATGCAGGATGGCCAAGACCTTCTCCTTCTAGGGTAGGAGTTATAATGGTGTTCTCAGAGGGCCAACGCCAGTCCTCTAAACCTCCAGGAAGTGGCTGTTGTATTTGGTACGTACCCTCAGCCTGAGGTAGTTCCACCTCTTCCTAATGTCGCCCTGTGTGAGCAGGGTGTTACCAACTACATTCACTCTGTTCTCGGCAGTGGTAAGGGTTTGATTAATTTGGAGGAAGCTTGGCGCTCAAGCGTGTACGCAGTCGAGTATAATGAACAATAGTATCCGGTGCTACCAGGTCAGGGGGGACAAACCCAATGAAATTACCCCTGCAATGAGTAGGTCATGGCCCACATCAATAACTGAAAATGAGATCCTGTGCACACGTATGGATAATTAACGGGTTCTGTTTGTATTCAACACAATCCAGAAAGTGTCTGAGAATTCTTATTATGAACATACACAGATCGACATCAGGCGTGTTGCGTGCAAGATTTCTTTTAATGAAATGTTCAACTCAATATACATAAGAAAATAATCAGCCGACACGTTTTTCGTCACAACGTGTAGCTGTTGTGACTCATCAGGGCTGTTGCGAAAGGTGGTTGTTTCAGAAATAGCCTCGGTCAAAAATTCGCCTGAGGAGAAGGAAATCTCCCGCCGAGGAAAGGGGCGGGAGCCGGGATTGAACGGGTAAGTGCTGAATGTAGCAGGATCGGTTTTGGAGCGTTCTCGGATGCGGGATCTGCTACTCTGTTGACTATGCTGTCTCACATTTCAGTTTTTCTACTGAGAGGAGTATGCTGGACCTGGGCTCCAAAAATGTGTGGCACTACTCTAACGATTTCATTCACCATGACTATCAACTCTTGCTCAGTGATGCTTGTTTTTTCCCAGGCATAGTGAATATATGAATGAAAAACCGCCCAGTGATAAAGGTAAAAAGGTGCAAAACAAAATATAACAGGTGGTGGAGAGTGCTAAATATAAAGATGAAAAGGGGTGCCTTTTCTAAAAATGAAGAAAATGCTGGTGCCTGTCTTGTGGGCTGCAGTTTAGAAGCAAAGGATGCTGGTCAGAGATGGGGTGTGTTTTTTAGTGTGATTTACAGGTGTGTTCACTTGGCAAAGCACATCAGGTGTGTAGTTTTTAAATCCGTCTATTGGTCACTGTTGTGTTGTTTTTTGTCGTATACCGTGGCGGTCAACCGCCATTGGTAACCGCTATTTGTTGACCACCACCGGGAGACCGCGAGTACAACTGTGCAGTCGTACTATGCTCGGCGGGTGAAATGCACAACTGGCAGCATCGGTGAACACACTGCTGACATTGAAGACCACTGCGTTCCCTGTGGGTAGACCATTGCAACCGGCATTTCAGACAGCACAACTTCCTTATAAGGCAGACAGTTGATCACCGGCGCAGCGGTGGCATAGACAACGACACGGACATGGTTCTTGGGCGGTCAGACTGCCAAACTCATAATCAGCCCTTAAATGCTTAAGATGACGAAATAGCTGTATGATTGACGGTCTTAAATAGCACATTATCTAGAGTGAAAATGGCTCATGAATTATGAGAGTGA
The DNA here is from genome assembly GCF_964204655.1 of Triturus cristatus. Taxonomy (NCBI): domain Eukaryota; kingdom Metazoa; phylum Chordata; class Amphibia; order Caudata; family Salamandridae; genus Triturus; species Triturus cristatus. The sequence continues at coordinate 1,507,907,471 of NC_140589.1, forward strand.
CCTTCTATAAGATGGCCATGATGCACCGGCCAATTTAAGTTGTTTCCAAGGTCGGATAAAAGAGAGTAGTTTTCCTAGCACACAGAGCACAATAGAGAACTGCAACATTCAGCCAGGACTTTGAACTTTCACTGTCCTGGCTGAGGTGAAATAGACATTTTAAGGGAAAAACACTCTATCCTGATCTTTTCCCATTACACATTTAAGCCATAAACAAATTCATGAGAATCTTGCTTGTTTAGAAAGTATGGCTGTAGTGTTTATGAAAACAAGTCATACCTGTGCTCTACTAAATGCAGGCAAGTGGAGTGAATACGAATATGTGCACCTTTTATTTCAAAACTTCCCATTGGAGTGCATTTACATTCAACAAAAGGCTAAGAGTTGAACCCCATAAGTAATTCGAAAATGAACATTTGCGCATGTGCAGTGACTAACAGATGAACCTAATGCTCAAGGATGAAGGACTGAGCTGCCCTGCAGGGATTCTTGTAGCTGACCTGCAGGTCGCACATAAATATCTGCAGCCAGCACGTAAATTGCTAAGCAACCAAGCCATTTTATTCGAACAAAACACAGGGAGGAGGAAAGAAAGCCTGATTCGGCTCCCCAACTTCAAGGCATTTAAATCTTTAACTTGCAGGATACACCTTTATCTCTGCAACATGTTTGAAGCCCTTGAGCTATCTTGCTAACAATATCAATATACATTGAGTTTTGCCTCTTTATGAACAGACAGTTTTCACTCATTTGAATCTCTAGCAGGCTGAACGATGCCTGATTTCTGTTCTATGCTTTCGAAATGTGTCAAGGCAAAGTGCACAAGCCAAACAACAACAGAAAGCAAATTGTATTGTCTGTGTTATTCGGGTGCTTCATGTTAGTCCCTGGACACGTACAAGCAGTAAAGTACCATGACCTGCAGGGAATTATTCTAGCTAGAGGAGGGGTGAAATTAATTTGAAAAAGTAATGCAAATAAATATTTATCCCTGGACAATAAATCTGCCGACTCACACATTTTGCATACATATTTTGCATTCTCTCAAGGTACATTTTGTTTCAAAAGCAGAACTTAGAAGGTGCTTTGTTTCCGAGTTCAAGAACTTGCTGCTGATCTTCTCTGTCTCTCTACCTCCTCCTCTATCCTTTACGCCTGTCCATGGAAGCATCAGGGAGCACTTATGCTCTTGTCCTGCTGGAGTGCCTTCCATGTTGTTTTGCTCCTTTGTAGTGTGCTCCTTCTTTAGTAGTCCTAACCATCCCTATGGGGAGCTGAAGGGGACTTGATGGGGATGAAGTGGTTGAGGAAGCTTTGGGGATGTCGTTAATAGCTAGCATCTTTAAAGAAATTGTAGTATTATAAAATAGCACCAAGTGCAGCTTTTAGCAGAGCGGCCATGCAAGCTGTGGTATGAACTGTTCCCAAGGATGAGTGAGCACAGAAGTAAGAAACACAGTTGAGTGGGAAGCACTCTTCCTCATCTAGACATTATGGGCCAGGTGTACGACGAGATTTTGAATGCGCAAACAGGTTTTTGACCCGTTTCCGCGTGCAAAATCACTGTGGGCCATGTACAAAGCCTATTTAGCGAGTCGCAAATGATTTGCGACTCGCTAGATAGGTTTTGCGACTATGTAGTAACTTGGTCCAGACAGATTGTAGTATTTCAAGAGTATTTATTGTAGTAGTTACAATTCCAGTAGTTCAGCCCCACCAGGAGCAACCATCATGCTGCTCAGCCCTTCTCCAACTATAGGTTCTCACTCCCATCATTCTATCTTACATCCTTCAGGGAGAATTTCACTGGCATAGCATGAACCACATTAGAACCAGGATACTTCATATCCTCCTTTCTTCCAAAGAAAAACAGAAAAGTACACTGTAACAGATGAACAGAAAAGGAGTAAAGCAGAAACAAGATGCAGAAGCTAGATGAACCAAAGAGAGAACCAAAAGAGCAGAAACAAAGTGCAAAAGCTAAATGAACGAAAGAGAGAACCAAAAAGAGACAAGAAGAGCAGTGAGAGAGACAATGGAAATATGAAAACAGAAAAACATAATCCAATACCCATCCTCCTTTCTTTATATAACCAAAGGAAAGAAAGAGTGGAAGGAGAAACCATCAATGACTACCACCTGCACACCTACTGGCAAACAGGTACGCAAGGAGGCAAGTCAGAGCGGGAGGAAACAAGAAGACAGAGAAGAAGAGAAATACAAATGAGTACTCATTCTTCTCCATCACATATAGAAGACCAAATAAAATAAAGAACAGGACTGGGCTATAGTGTTAACAATAAAACATGAAATCTAATAAACAAATGCCCAGTGTAACGTAGACCATGCACTATAGAAATGGGACTGGAACCCAAACCATACACCCAAAAAGGGTAACAACTCGCTTGTGCAGGGGTAACCTCGAGAGGAGGTAAAACGTTGTGCACTGTTGCAATAAAGAAAACCCACACTGTAAAACATGCACAATGTAAAAAAAATAAGAGACAGTGTGATACACCTCGGAAGGTCAAATGTTGTGCACTGCGCAGTGAGACAAAACCCACGAGAGACACCTTGTAACAAGGCAAAATCATGGTATACAGTAGCAATGGAACTGAAACCCACGCTATACTCCCCATGTGGAGATGAAAACAAAATGCACGGAACAATGGGGAAAGAACCCAAAGAACACACTTCGTGTAGTGGTGAGAAGACTGTGCACAGTGGCAATACGACTAAAGCCTATGCAACACACCTCACATGGAGGTAACAACATTGTGCACTGTGTGAGGGTAAAAATATTGAGCACTGTACAAAAAGGGACGACACCCCATGGAACACAACTCGTAAGGAGGTAGCAATTTTGTGCACCAGTTAGGTAGCTAAACACTAAGGGCCCGATTCTAATGCAGGTTGGAAAAGCTTCCCGACTGAGGTCCTGATTCTGATGCGGTTAGGAAATCTTCCCGATCTAATCGGTTTGGAAATGGTTCCCGACCGACTCGGATCGGGAGAGTCTGACCAACCGAGTATGATGCATCCGGGTGCTTCCAGATACGATTTGGTTGGACTCCCATTGACTTCTATGGGAGCCTATGTTCCTAACCACATCGTAATCTGGCCCTCGGTCGGGCAGACACGTTCCCGATCCGATTTGGAAGGAGCAACTGCCATTAGGAGGCCTTCTTAACCGCATCGTAATCGGGCCCTAGGTGGGAATGCTTTCCTAACCGGATCAGAATCAGGGCCTAAATCGGTTGGGAAATAGTTTCCGACCCACTCGGATCGGGAGAGTCCGACCGGCGGAGTACGATGCATCCGGATGCTTCCAGATACGATTTGGTCGGACTCCCATTGACCTCAATGGGAGCATATGTTCCTAAACGCATCATAATTGGGCCCTCGGTCGGGAAAACACGTTCCCAATCCGATTTGGAAGGAGCAAATGCCATTAGGAGGCCTTCCTAACCGCATCAGAATCAGGCTCTAGGTGGGAATGCTTTCCTAATGCATCAGAATCAGGCTCTAGGTGGGAATGCTTTCCTAACCGCATCAGAATCAGGCCCTTAGAGTCCAGACACCATGCATGGATGTAATAACGTTGTGTAATCCGTGACATGACAGAAACCCTCACGACACCCTGTGTAGGGTAAAAGTATAAGAAATAGTGTAGTGTAATGGTCTGCATCATAACCTAGAGACTGAAAGGACTGTATACCCCGTGTCGGAAAAAAAAGAAACTCTGCACAAAATTTAAAAACGTAACCTAACTGGTTCTGCAGACGGGAGATTAATTAAAGTAAACAACATTGTCTATCCATCCCCTAAGGGAACAATTCAAGTAAAACAAACTCTGTGTGAAAACATTTGTAAATTAGACTTGTGCATCCCTAGGTAACCTTTAAAGAAAACAAAAGTTAAGCTGTAAACCGAACATATACAATTCATCTCAGCTGGCATATAGAGAGTCCCTTGTTGACCAGTTGTGGTAACAGCGTGGTTAAGGCCATTCTGTAAGCAAAAATGCAGAGTCTCACCAAAGACTGTCTCGACAACGACGGTTTCCCTTGTAGAGCTGGTGAAAGAAAGATTGCGAAGCGGACTTTGGAGCTTGCCGGTGTGTGTGCCTGCAGACCGGGGGCAGTTGAAGTGTGCAGCCAGCCCCTAACAGCTGCATCTGGGGCAAACGCGAGGACTCCAGGGACCAGGAGCCTCGCGGTCAGAGTCACCTGCGCCGGAGCTAACGGCCACGCCCCCTTCCACCTCAAAACGCCTGGCGGCCCCCGCCTCACGGGAGCCGCTCGTGAAGCGGACTTTGGAGCTTGCCGGTGTGTGTGCCTGCAGACCGGGGGCAGTTGAAGTGTGCAGCCAGCCCCTAAACGGAGGATCTGGGGCAAACGCGAGGACTCCAGGGTCCAGGAGCCTCGCGGTCAGAGTCACCTGCGCCCGAGCTAACGGCCACGCCCACTTCCACTATTTAAATATCCATTGTTCCCGCAACACGGGACCGCGCGCGGGCTAAGCCCGGGCGAAGGGCGGGCCCTCTGAGGCCCTCAGAGGCACAAGGAGGCTGGGCTGGGCCACGCTTTTTGTCTCCAGGACTTCGCTGCTGTCCCCTGTCACTTCGGACTTAGTGAGACTTTTTAACTTAATAGAGCATGTGTGGCTATTTCATAGGATAAGGAGCTGAAATACCCCGTATTATTGTTTTGTTATTATTTTTATGCCTAGGCACTACATTTAGTTTTTTATAGGCCTCTTTGTTACCGCTGAAAATGTTGAAATCCACAACAGGCAAAATACTTCCTGCAGCTGCAACACTAGATAATTATCTGGTGAAAGTTGTAACTAAAATTAACAGTGAAAGACGTAAATCATTGGGCCAGGGGACTAGTTCTTTTTCATTGTCTAGTTCGCCCACTGCATTGTTTTCTCCTATTCAGGGTGATAGCTGTAGCACTGATCAACACGATTTGATAAATACGGCAGATTTAGCTCTGCTGCCCTCTGAATTAGTGCAGAATCAGGAAAATATGGCCGACCCAAATGACATCAATGATGCTCCACCAGATCGTTCCCCGGCCCCGGTAACACAGAGAGTGTTGAGATCTCGCAAGTATACACAAATTAAACGGGGGGGTGGCCGAAACACAAACAAAAAAACAGACCCGCCACTTACTAGTGGGGAAAGCCTAAATGAGGCTTTGGCTAACAATGCCACAATTAAAATAGACACAGAGCAAATAGATTGCCTGATTGGCATTTTAGAGGCCAAAATCACTAAGATAGTTAAACCCCTTGTGGCCAAAATTGACACGTTGTCTGCGGAAATTGTGAGATTAGGAAACCTCCTGGGACCCCGTAGTGATATAATTGTAAGTAATAGCACTGCCGAAAAGGGCCCTAGGGCTAATAATGAGATACCAAAGCCCATTAAGGAAGGACCCAGTATAGTAGAACCAGCAGCTGCTGTATCCCTGGCAACTGCGAGTAAAACTCCACCACCAGTAACATGTCTAGGGAGTAAGAGAGGGCCGGCAGGAGTAAAGACCAGTTGCACGGTCAGTGCACAACCAGACTTACCTCCTGAATGTGCCCCATTTGTCGCAGTGTTGACAAATGTTCCACCTCTAGTAGAGGGTGGCCTGTCAAACAAGCCAGAATCCCACGAATCCCACGAATCCCACGTATCCCTAAAGAATAAAACTGTATCGTGGCTAAATAGAGAGTGTGGGTTCCCAGTAGGTTTATCACGTCAGATACTAACCACCAGGAGAGTCTCATGGATAGGACGATCACACAAGAATATTAGGGGGGATTGTGTCATCATAAATTTTAGTAACCCACTTCTCTTTAATAATGCTTTGCTAAGAGCTTCCTCGCTGCCACATACTGATCAGGGCATCACACTTCGTTCACTGGGATATTTCTACAGACATCTAACTCAGCAGCCCATTAATGACTTATGTAGGGGCAGAGGAATTGGCACTGTAGGGTTTACCGGCCGCGGGGTTGCCACATTCAATCGTCATCAACCCCTGAGTGATCTAGATTCAAATGATTGACTTGAACACGGCCGGGACCATCCCACACCTGTTGTAGAAGCTTCTACATTGATTGTGGAGGAGGAATGTGGGTTAAATGGAAACTCAGTGAGCCCTTGTGGGGGTGGTACCCCAAATGTCATGAATACAGAGGGGAATGTCCAAGGTGGCCCCACTGATGGTATGGTGGCAGTGAGGGCCCCACGTCTAGGGTCCTTAGTTGGAACATCGCTGGGCTGAATAGTAAAGCAAATGATGCAAAATGGAGGGACTGTTTGACAGACTGCGAAATTATTGGGTTACAAGAAACCTGGGACAGGGATGGAAATTACATTCTCCTGCCCATATCGTCATTCCAGACCAGCAGCTTATGCTCTCTGTGGCATTATCTCTTTTTCCTCTTAATTACGTGTAATTCCAAAAATAATGGGGCCTGCCATTATGAGTGACAAACACATCAACATTCAAATTGTCTGTTTTGGGTTCTTCTCCCATCTGAGAAATGGGTTGAGTTTATCAGTAATATTTTCTTTCCTTGCTGAAAGAAACCTTATATTGGTTTTTGTTCTTTCTGGTGGAACAATTGACAGCAAGACAGTGACATGCCACTAGCAGAATGAGTGCTTAGAGCATGTGTGACAAATTCATGCCAGGTCAAGTTTGATTTATCTTTGTGTGCTAGCATCCAGACATGGTATGCTACTTTGGGCACCATTATCTCTTTTACCCAAGAACACTGGTGTGGAGTCCAAAGCTAGACAACTATTTACACCAGTCCTCTCCTACGTATGATTTTTGCTTTTTCAAAAATAAAATCCTTTGCTGCAAGATAGTTGGCCAGCAACCTATGATATATTTCATTTTTGAAGTTGGTACAAAGTGAAATGAGCATGTGATCTTTTTGAAAGACAAAGAATAAGCCTTATATGTGTTCCTTCTGGAAATGCTAACTGAACCTGGAGCTTTGGTGATGCCAGGATGAGCAGGCATATAAAACTGCCCTCTAAGGGTTCATTTAACATCCCTTACAGTTTTGTTCATCATTTAACTGTGTTCCCCTATCTTCCTATGTGGCAAGAAATAGAGATAACTGGACTGACACACTTCTGTGAAGTATGATTTTCATCTGTCATACGCAACATGCTCGGAGGATAACCATAATGAACATCATCATCATGATTGGAGGAAATGGGCTTTTTTTAAATGTTCACTGGCACTGTTATTTTTTAGTCTGACCTCTAGAAGGGGGCGTCCTTAATTTTGAGCATCAATTTTTTGATGGTGAAGAAGATGATGGAGATAAATGTGCACCTTTTTTTTTGATCACCAATCACCCTTTCATCAAAATGATGCTCCTTTTCTACTAATGGAGATATTGTTTTCTTGGTCTCATTCCAACTGCATTGTTTTCTTGGACTCTCCAGAATCATGGTCACACATGATCATCTCCCCCTTTAGCATGGCCTGAAATAGACACATTTTTCCCCAGTGATGAATGATAATGGCATGTCGGGGATGCATCAGTTCTTTGCCTGTAAGACTGAGTGCAACAGGTATGCCATGCTGCACACCCCTCTTGAAGTATGCAGAGACCATGATTCCAAACTGTGACATGTTGGTAGTACTCTTGAGAATTGTGAAAGTGACCACTTTAATGATGATACGGCTTCTTTATAGGTTTAATGTTTACTTGAGCAAAGTTTTTTTCTGTTATCTGGCAATGGACATTTTTGAGTCTGCATACAAGTAAGAAAAAACACGAAAGGAGATTTCAGACCTGGCAGCTGGTAATGTCAAGCAAAAGCTACAATGTATACAGAATTAGAAACAAATGAATGTAATTTTGTGATTTCTATTAATCATGAGACTTGCCCCAGGGATCCCAAGGTACCCCTACACAACAAGGTGTTCTCTAGTAAGAGACATTGTTTCTTTCAACCAACTGTATCCTCATGTGACACACAAAGTGAAAAACAATTCTATCCTGCAACATGCCTAAAACACATAGCACTCGGGGAAAAAACAGTCAAGGAAATGCTTGGGTGCTTTGCCCACACATCCACAGCCCCCAATATCAATGGCACCCACAGCACCAGGGTCCAGATGTAGCAAACATAAAATCAGTGATTCCTAAATTGAGAACATTAAGAAATAGCAATTTGTCAAATGTTATTTCATAAGTACTAATAAACTGTGTGACCTTTGTGTGATATTTAAGGAATCACAAAATGCAAAACTGCTATTTATGAATGTGTAACATTTGCAAATTGTGAATGTTGCACTCTGGCATTGGGTGGTGACCTCACAAACAGGAAGATTAACGCTACATATTCTGTAGAGGCTTGGAGAGCACAGAGGAAGGCACGCATTGTTCAATCTGGCTGCATCTAAGGTTTTACTTTGCAATCCATTCTAAAATCCTTGGAAAATGGCAAGGCAGGAACCTAAAAAGGATGCTGGAGGCCGAAAACCAAATTAAAATTCAGTGAGAATGAAATGGAATTTCCTTCTGAATAATCTGTGACTAATATTGGAGAGATGTTTGGTAGATACATACTGACTGGCCTTGCACAGAAATAAAGAGATGGAACGACCTTTGATCGAGAACCAAGGAGCAAGTAGGACGTATCTTAAGTGAGGCAGGTGGCACAGGAGGAGGACCCTCAATTCAACTCCCAGCCATAATGATTTGAGCCTCTGAACCAGAGAATATCAATGAATTCAATTCAGTTGACACCTGCACACCGTCCACAATTGCTGAAGTTCAGTGACAGACTTAACAAAATAGTATTCGTAATGCACAGTTATCTATAAAGAAGTAGTTATTGTGTATTTGTTTTCTTATAAAGTTGAAATCAAAAGAATTTGGAACATAGGAGATGTCTTATCCTAGCTTTATGTAGTATTACACTTTGTGGTGCATTATATGACTTGTAGTGCTGCCAATTTTCTGATCACTGGCAAGATGGCCGCGAGGCAGAAGCGCTGAAATCGTGCTCCAGGGCTTAGGGATCCCTAAGTGTAAATCCCTTCCGACCTGACAACTCGACAAACCTGCCTCAGCCACTATCCCTAATCACCCAAGACTCACCGGAACCGAACAGAAGGCAATCCAGGTGAGCTGAAGCACTCAGTGATCTTCCCCCGCCTGATACTTCTGGGAAGCCAAAAAGTCCTACATGGGTGCCCAATGCGAAGGAGCCTTCAAATCGACCCCAGGGCAGCCCGCTTGCATTCCACTGGAGTCCCGACGGAGTTCCTCAGCAGAGCTGCAGTGAAGCATCAACCCACTCAAAACTAGCGGCACAAATCGGCGTCCCATGATTATACCGCCCAGCTGTTGCGACGGACTGACCCCAAGGTGCCCGCCCTTGATAGCCTCTCCTTTCACTGACTTGAGGTCCTGCTGCTCACTGGAACACTTGTCTGTGATCTGTGATCTGCCTCCTCCTGTGAGATGATTAGAGGAGGCGCAGGTCTGTAAAAATGAGCGCGCTGTGGACCGACTTGGTGAGCAGGTCGTATTCGATATTGCCTTTCCTTAAGATGGCCGACGCGTGATTGCAGTCGGCAATAGGAGAATTGCCCACAGGTAATAACAAGGACGTTCGCCTCATAATTTAGCACTTGTGGCGCTTAGTGATCTACAGATTCAAGCCCCGACGGCCTCAGGTCCGCAAATTGAAATACCAAGTCCCGTTCATTCAGATTGCAGGACACATCACTACCCAAATATACAAGACTGTCTTTCCCCAAGATGGCCGACGCCAGAACTCAGCCGGCAAAAGGGGAATTTGTAGTCTGACTATGACAAAGACTTGACCCCTATAAAACATCACCTGTGTCGCTGAACCAAGACCCAAGCTCCAACAATCTCGTAGGCCTCAGAACTTTAAAGAGAAATAAGTCCCTCCTTCTTTGTGAAACTGCCTGACCCTTTAATGGCAGCCGCTGGGACTCGATGAATACAGTGACAACTGATCTGTTCTGCCCCCTACACAGTAAGCACCGATCTGCATACCCCCTATCTTAAAGGTACCTATCCACTCACACCTCCAGCTGAAGTACACTACATTGTATCTCCCCTCAAACTACCTGCTACGTCGCTCTATAGCCTATCCTGACAACCAGAGGATGGGCCACCACTCTTCACAGTCAATGTGCATGGGATGAGTGCCCCCGCATCTCATCCCAACACACTGATGTCCCTCCACCGCAGAACTGGGCAACACAAACCCACTCACACCTATCTCCACTTTCGCACGCCGCTGCTTTCTATTAATCTAGTCCCACAGCTCCTATACGAGCAAGGACCCCCGCGCGCCTCTCTACCTCCCAGAGTGTCCAGCTTCCCCCAGACAAGACTCCCTGATCAAGGCAGATCCCACACCATAACAGAAGTGCGGCTCCCCCGTCAAAAAAACGCAACAATGTCTCCGGGCACTCAAATTTACACCAACCCCTCCATTCCGACCCACATGAAACCGCAAGGCACGAACTCCTTCGCAATTATCTTCCCCCTAACCTCTCCCCAAAAGCTAAAAGAAACTTTAAACATAGACTAATCAGACAATATCCAGATACACTATTCGCAGACACTTACCACTGCACCTCCAAAGGGCAGATAAAGATGGATCTCATCTTTCACACGGATAGCACTGATAACTGGAACACCACACTAAGAACGCAACTTCGCATTTCCAAAATGACGACCACCTCACATAGTTGCAAACTGACGACCTCTCTCCCTAACCACTCAACTAGGAATTGGAACACATCAGTGACCATCTATTCAAATGGCGCAATCTTGATACAGGCAAACAATGAGAACCTAGAGACCTTCGACTCCCTCTTCCCTGCACTCCAAACTGCCCATCTACACAAGCTTCGACCTTCCTCGTCCCAACTCCCTTCCCCAGACAACCTGTCCCTCCAGATGAAGCAAACATCTATTCCCAGTCCCCTTGCAAGAACCTCTAGCCTCCCCTCTCGAGCCTCGACTCAATCCTTTGCCCCCACGAAGCGAGTCCCCCAACCCTGCGATGAACGTCATATCCAACCGCCCGCCCGCCCAGTCGCAGAAGCACCTGAACCCCGCACGGTGGGCACTGTCCACCAACCTTTATGTCACCCCTGCAGAATTCATGTCCCCCGTCCACTATTCCACCTCTGCCGAAATCATGAGGACGAATTCATGACACGACCCTTGGCACCCCCTGTCGAGGGCTGAAAAGAGAGACAGCAAAACAGCACAAACAACAAGAGACACAAACAGTAAGAGACACCATAACTCAGTCCGGCCCCCCACCCCACGAGACGGCCCTAGCCCAGATGTCATCTCCCCAGCCCCGGAAAGCATGGCACACCGTCTGACCCTCTTAGAAAGTCAGTTAGAAATAATATTCCTGGGCCTAAATTAAATCCTAACCAACCTCGACAAAGCCCGAAAACCCCAGCAATCCCGACCTAGGGCTCCTACTCTGTCCAACCTAAACCTTCCTAAACACCCTATAGGGGCCTCACCCACCCACGTGACCCGATTACAGTGTCCCACTAGAACTGCCGCAGAGATCCTGTCACAGAGTCACACAAGAACCAAAGCCCCGGCACCCCAGGTACAGAGTCTCCTAAGAAAGAAGGACGAGACCCAGACACATAGACTTACTAGAAACATAACCACAATGTCTGAAGAAGAAGCAGCAGATCTAGCCTCCACATACAACTCCCCCCACAGCCTCCCCTAAATCCAAAATTCAAGTGTTCACAGGCTTCAGAAGAGACTAACCCCCCACAAAAACCGCTAGACCCCGCCCCTCCTCACCACCATACCTAGGGCCCCACCTGGAAACAATCTCAGCAAAAAAGGGCTCTCCACCAACTGCATGCTCATCAACTGCAGATCAGCCACTAAACATGCAACAGAATTAGCAGAAGCCATCATGTCTCAAGACATAGACATTGCGTTCATCACGAGACTTGGCTAAATGAGATCTCCCCACCATGCTTATATATGCTTGTGTGTCCAGGTTTTACTATCATCAAGAAAGATAGGAAAGATCAACGAGGTGGAGGTGTTGCTATCATTCACAAGGACTACATCGACATCATGGAAATGGACTTGTGTAAATACGACTCCTTTGAATGCCTTACTGTCAACATCAAAATTAAGGACAACAGTCAAATACTCTGTCACCTTCTCTATCACCCAACAGGCAACACTCCCACATTCGGGGAACACCTCTCTGACCTGATTGCACATTGTGCACTTGAAGACGCTAACAACCTAGTCCTGGGTGATCTGAACCTTCGCTGGAACGTATCGAGCAACACGCTAATCCAATCCATAAACAATCTTCTATGTGACAATAATCTATCCTAACACTGTACAGAGGAAGGCTCTTGCGGGGCTTCCTTCTCTGAGTTGTAACCAGGTTGAGGTGGGCTCACTTGTCCTTCAAATTGGACAAGTTCCAGTGATACTGAATCCGCACTTGGATAACTGGTTTTGTATTAAGAATCTTTATACATACTTATTTTTTGCACTTCACAGCAGCAGCTTTGTTTATCGGTCCTGAAGAAAGCCAGACATACTTGTTAGATGGTTAATGGCTGAAACATGTCAACCTTTTTCTAAATCTAGCAGTTTCCAATAGTTCCTGCTTTGCACTGCTTTTTAATCCTGCCAGTATAGATGAGTCAATAAAGTCCCTTTTCATCTGCACTAGGCAGTTTTAGTTTCACACTTTTTCCACTCACTTATTGCGCTGCACCCTTACATCACTACACTGCTCATCTTTGGGATTTTAGCATCCACACTTTAGGCACAACTTAAAACATCCCTGAGCTCCCACCTCTCAGTGAGGTGGTTGTAGCCCTCAGTGGGACTAGGTTATCCCTCTGATAGGAGAAAGCCCAAATGATGAAGCATGTCACCTATGGTGAGTGAGGGCATTCGTCCTAAAAATTGATTGCTTCCCCCATTAGGGTTTTGTTAATGAGACACCGTTTCACTATTCATCTCTTTCTTTGTTTTACTGCTTTAATTTGTTCCAGACCCCAGAAGTTCATAGTGTTTACAGTGTATGTTCATAGGGGTACAACTTCTTGCAGGTCTTTAAATATTTATACCCTTGGACCCCCCTTCAAAGTTTTTGGTGTGTTATATGTATATTGCAGATAGCCAGAGCTCTCTCGAGGACACCAAAATAAGACCTTTTAATATCCAACTATTCGTTCAACTACAGAACATGTTCTTTTGAGAGCAGTTGATTATGTCTAACTTTTTAGCAGCATGAACACATGTTTAATATGTATGTATTATTTTTTTAAACTTACCAAGTAAATATCCATTATCAAAGTCTTCTTTATCAAGATGGCTGTAAATCCTCTTGGGCCTAAACCTGTATAAATTGCGGGTACTGCCTGAAAACCATGAAAAATGCCTGTTATGATTTATTTCTCTTCTGGACCACTGCCTACTTCCCCTGAAAAGTTCATGAAATCTCTCAGAGGGCCACGAGTACAAAGGGAGTTCTTTCCTCTTTGTACAACGACTTTCACCCCAACTTGGATTTATGATAGAACATTTTTGATATGTTTTGATATGATTTGATCATTTGAAAGGAACGCTCACAACATGCCCCTTCCAAATACAAAATTGGTATCCAGTCGCAATCCCATTCTACGAGTAGGAAAAACTTAACTGACTCCACAAATGGGATTTTTGCATTGGAAAATTAAATTTTGTGGTTGCAAACTCTGAATCGGAGTGTATGTGGTAGAAACATTTATTATAGATTGGGCCCCTTAACATTTAATTTTAAGCGCACAGTCCACAATTCACACAGCTTTTCCTTTACTTATTGACCCCTGACTTACTTTCAAAACTCCAGGAGTAAATCATATCTACTCTTGCAGAAAACCTTTTGTGAAACTGTCTAGGGTCTTCCCAGACCTCAAACTTATACTTTTTTTGGACAAGGCAGCAGGTCAGTTGCCTTCCTTTTCCCAAACCATTGTTGATGTGTTAAGGTAACATTTCTCGGCCTCTCGTTATTGGAAAAGTATTTAAGAATTGATTTCAATTGTTTTTACAGCTTAGCGGTGGTTATTAAAAAAAAAAGCGGTGATGTAGCTCTATGAAACGAGCACAATCTTGAAGGATTTGTTGCACTAGAAAAGATCTAAGCTGTGCTCGCAGCAGTTTCTTCGCGTTCCCGTTGGTACGTAAGCAAGCGAAACTGACTAATTCTAAGTTTATCTGTTTCCTAAATCTGCTTGTGTGGTCTCTAATGCACTTGTTTAATTGCATTCAGTGTATCTCATAAAGACACACGCCTATCTACCTTAATGCCTGTTTATTAGCTGCGTATTGCGCCCAGATACTGCTTGTGGTGGGGTCATGCTCTGCAAATAAATAAATCCATATTTCCAGCTTCGGGAGTATTTCTTTGTAGAGCAGATGCGAAGCCAGGTTTTGTTCTGTTTTAGAAGAGAAACGCATTGATTCCATTGGTTCCCCCTAGCCGATACCCAGATGTATTTTGATGACACACTTCCAACGCTGCAAGCAAAGTTTCAAATGCCCTTTGAATGTAATGAGAAGAAGGTTAACCAGATACATCTTTTAAACTCCACTGCAACATGAATAAACTGTCTGAGCGGACTGATTTATAGCTCACAAAGCGCGGGGGAAAGAACCTCGGGTTAAGTGTGGCACACAATACAAAGTGGTGTTGCATCATATCTTTCACTGAACGGACTTGTTGCTGCTTGTTTATGTTATGTGGTGAAGGTTTGTAACTATCGGCTTTTTTCTCAACAGTGGAATCTTGCCACAGACAAAAAAGCGAGAGCAAACATTTGGTAAATAGGGCTACCACTTGAAGTCTCGTCATAGCCCTTTAGAATTTCAACCAAGCTGCAATCTGCAGCATCTATAAAATTCGATATCTGCCCTCTCTTGCCTCCGGTTTACTTTAGAAAACAAAAGAATGCTAATATGCCACCTACATGCAGAAATGCCGCAGTCTAAATCTGATGGCCCATTACCCTGGCCAAGGAGAAAGTTTAAGGTATCTTAAATACATGAAACTAAGTGGTTCATCACATCAGCCTATGCAAAAATCGTAGGTTGAAAGGTATACCCAAAAAATGCACAGTTAGACGTTCCGATAGCGATGCATACATGTAGACAATACATAGAGGGTAACTGTGACATTTATAAACCACGAGGCCAAAGCCCGAGTATAAATATAACTTGAACAGACACTGAGATGGCAACATAAGACCATCCAACACATGTTGCTCGTTATGTATTTTTATATCACATTAATTATTACTTGATTTATCACTCTTTAGAAGATTTTATAACATTGGAGCGTCATCCGTTTAGTATTCATTGTTTCTCTGAGATTACAGATATATATGTGTCAATGTACTGGGAAATGTGTGCTTTGTTGGGAATAATGTGCTGATATTTAAAATGTGTTTTAGCCAACACATTTTATTATTATAAGTCACATTTTAAATGCAAAGCACATAGTAAAGTGATTAAAATGTGCTTTCTTTGCAGTACATATAAAAAGAAAATAAAGTGCAATGTGAGATAGCTTAACTTTTTTCTGACAGGATTTTCAGGCACTAGGGAGGATTTATTGCTAGATGCTTGCATCAGGAAAGGACTGGCAAGGGTACCTTTGTCAGGGGTGCTCACTAATGCTTTTTTACAATCACTGAAAGAAAGACAAAAAGCTGTATTAAACATATATTTAACTTTTCATTTGTTTAGAAAAGATAAATATCATAGAAATGAATTTGCCCACTCCCCGCAGATGCCCAAACATTTGCTGCTCGTGACCTATAGCCATGCGCAGTGATGTTTAGGTGTGGGCCTAACCCTCAGCAGGTGGACACGCTCCATCTCAGATGACATCGCCGGTGAACACCCTCCATCTCAAATGAGATCACTGATACATCTCCAATGATTTTATCCAATGAATGTGACAGTTTGCTACATGCTTCTGACACTGAAAAGTATGAGCTACATCTAGAGCAAATGTTCAATAGCTTCTGTATTGCTAATAAGTTTAACCTTTTGCTCAATGCTTGGTTTTCCTAAAATAATTTGCATGTGTAGAGAGTGTGGACTCTCCGTGAAGAGCTGTACACAGGACAAAGGCTGTGCTTTGTAGAGCCTTCTCCACCTAACAAGGTTTAGGAGTCTGTAAGTAGTTGTGCACAGGGCGATGCCTGTGCATAGTAGTGGCTTGGCGGCCTAAAAGGACTTGCTTGTCTGGAGGAAGTGAGCTCTCAGTAAATAGCTCTGCAAAAGGAGATGGCTATGCATAGTAGGGAGATTGCCAACTAATGTGACTTTGGTGCTTGGAGAGAGAGAACTCTCCGTAAAGAGTTCTGCTGAGGACTAAGGCTGCACATACTAGAAGTTTGACCACCTATTGGGATGAGGGTGACTGGAGGTAGTGGTCTCTCTGTGAAAATGTGTGCACATTGCGAAGGGTGTGCATAGTAGGGGTTTGGGCAACTAATTGGGCTTGTCCGTTTCGAGGCAGTGGACAAGTGCATACTTATTTTATATATTTATGTAATGTATGCCATACATGATCCTGTGCCACTTAGAACTTATTTACATCTATTAAAGGCTTTACTGATTTGTAGAGTAAATTGAACCACTACTGATTTGTAGAGTAAATTGAACAGCAGTATGGTGGATTATGTAATCAGTGATGACAGCGATATCAATTCATTTGAGGTGTAATCATTGATGTCATCAATAATGTCATTGAATGCCATGAGTGATGTAATATGTGAGGTATTAGGCAGTGCATGGTGAGGCACACGTTATAGTTAACTCAGTAAAGTGTCACTTGTGAATCGCTGTTTTTTTGTTTAAAATTATATTTGTATTTGACATTTTCCATAACCTCACTTTAACCTTTAGATTTTTCAGCGATTTTCTAAGGTTATTTTTTAAAGTAAACTAAGATATTATTGCCACTCTTTGCTATAACGTCACTTTAACCTTTGTTTTTTTCAGAGAGTTCAAAGGTTTAAAAAAAATATATATATCACTAACATGCTTAACTGTATATAGTACGTCCTTTGCTATTTAAGGAAGCTTGAGTATGTGGAGGGTGTGAGAGGTCCATGAAGAGCTGCAAAGAGAGTGGAACCTCTTTGATAGTCGCGACTCACCCACCTAATGTGGCATGGGTGTTTGGAGGGACTGGGCTCTTTATGAAGAGCAGTGCCAAAAGTGCAGGCTGTGCAAAATGGGCGCTCACTCTCCTAATGGGACATGGGTCTCTGCAGGGAGAGGGCTCTATGCACATTCCTCACCCTGAGTGCAGGCTGGGCATAGAAGGGGCTTGTCCACCTAATGGGGCATAGGTCTTTGTAGTGAGCTGGTACTACACACACGCTGCATACATAGTGCTGACTGTACATAGTAGAGGTTTACCCACATAATACCTCTTGCATGTCCAGAAGGATCAGGCTCTATGCACAGTCTGCATACTGAGTTAGGAGTGCTTTAAACAAATATGGTAAGCACTACTGGGGTCATTAATTTAATGACCCAGAAGTCTATTTTTTTAGTATTAATTTTGTGGAGTCCTAGTCTCCCTGAATCTCCCCACAACATTAAACAAAACTTTGGTGGTGCCCCTTCTTGGGGCACCACCCACAAGAACATTTATAATTTAAAAGTGCTCTAGGGCATCCTGGGGTCTAGTAATAATAAATGAGGGCTCCTGCTACTAATTTATTATTCTATTGTAATTTTTGTTTATTATGTGATTGCCCTGGTGTCAACCTGGGGCACCCACACTTTGTACTGTTGGGTGGTGCGGAGGAGCCCCACAGGTCCCAAGGCCCCTTTCAGTATTCATAGGGGGTGCCAGCAGGAGTCTGCATCTTTTGTTAGATAGGTGCCCAGATGCACACCTGGGGCACTCAAAATGGGCTTCACACTCCTCCTACCAATATAAATGAGTTGGTCTGAGGGTTGTGGTGCCAGGGCCTAAAGAAGGCTGACAGAGGGGGGGGGCATCATGATCCTCTCAGCAAAAAAAAGCAATGCACTGACCCTGATAGGTGACCCACTAAGGGGTCATTTAACAAATTGCTGGCACATGATTTTTGATCCCGCAAGAGAACCACAATATCAGAGCAAAAATAAAAGATTGCTGCCCTGTTCCCTTATATTATTATTATTTTATTATTTTATTTTAAATTCAGGACAGGGAGACCAGGTTCCTGAGTCCTGTAATGACCACATCAACATTTCTTTTCATGTTGCCGACAGCCAATCAGAGTGTGAGCTCCAGCAAGAGTGAGGTAGGTGAGAGGTAAAAAATCCCCTTGGCCAATCCGATCACTCCAATATTTTAAGTTGCCTGATACTAGTACAGCCACTGTGTGTGTGAGTGTGTGTTTGTCTGTGTACATATATATATATATTTGTTCCAACAGTCTTCTGCCGCTGTATCTTCCAACAACAAAATCAGGTACAGACCACGAAATGTGCAGATAATTCTCTTTGTGCTTTATTTCTCCAAACAAGTCAACATGACGCGTTTCGGCTGTATAACCACAGCCTTGATCACATAACCCCCCGGTGGAAAACATGTTGAATTTATAGTGACATCCTGGACATACTGGTTACGTAGCGTTTGGCCAATTATAGAGCTAAACAAAATACTTCTCATTACAAGTATAATTGTTGGATTCACAAACATTTAACTATGATTGTAAATAAATATTTAAAATGTCATAAATATATACAAAAAATGATAAAAGACATGAAGCATATCAGCAATATACAAAGAAGTCTTTAAAAACCTTTTTGTAAAAACTAATGTAAAATCCTGTTTAAGTAGTTGCCAAGTGGCGCAATCAATGCTACATAATCACATCTATTAATCTAGCTCAAATTGAAATCCCTATTCACTCAGTAACCAGAAAGATAATAAAATGCTAGTGCTAAAATCATAAATTGTGCAAAATTGTGCAAATAAATTACCTAAACATGAATAAAAGATATTAAATCTATATCGCATCCAGGATAATGAATGTCTAAAATAAAAATGTATATGTGTGAGCAACAGAATAGCCAATGCTTGAATCTATTTGCTCTAAATTAATGCAAGAGTCCAAATTACTGACATTCAAGTTGAAATAATATTTCATATCCTCGTCCACTTCAAAACATCATAATTCAAGACATACATGATTAATCCCACAATAATCAATCATTTTAAATTAATAATCTTATATAATCATACAATTCCGCTATGACAATTAATAAACACTTAATTAAAATGCAGTTATATCATCGGGTCTCACAGTCTCCTAATCCAATTAATTCTCTTTGATAATCATAAAGGATAAAAGAGCGGGAGTTGATAATCCTCAAATGGAACAGACATCAATAATGAGGTAATATAAAACCTGTCATACATTATGATTTAGAAAGATGTTTTTAGATTTTATAATTTGAATTACCGAAAATTATGGAGATCTTCTCCTGTATTGAGCCCTTTTGGAATTCTAGTATCCAGCAAAAGGATGTATTTAGATTCCAATTGCCTCCGCTGTTTTTCTTTGTTACCACCTCTCAAATTTTTTGGTACAGAGTCAATGACGAAGTAACTTAAGTCATTCAAACTTTTATTGTGTACCAGTTTAAAATGACGCGCTACAGGATAGCTTTCGTCAGAATTAACTATTGCCCTTAAGTGCTGAAGAATATGATTGAATACCTGTAATTTGGTACTTCCCACATGTTTCATTTTACAGGTACATTCCAAAACGTATACTGCATAATCAGTGCGGCACGTAAACAAGCTTTGGATTTTAACAGGGCTAGGGTCAAATGCCCTTCAATATTCTGTGGTGTTCATACCAAATTTACAGGCCCTACATGATATACATTTGTGGAAACCTGTTTTACTCGACAACCAATTTTTGGATGTTATCACTTCAGGACTTGATTTAACCAGGGCATCCCTCATTGAGGGAGCTCTTCTAAAGGTGATAAGAGGTTTCTCAGGTAACAATGGAGCTAAAGTTATATCAGTTTTTAATAAAGGCCAGTGTTTTTCTATGATCCCCCTAACTTTCCTTTCCTCCACACTGAAAGTGGTTATAAGTCTGATCTGTTCTTGACTTGTTTGTGGATCATCGCTGTTATTTTTCACTTCTTTGTTTTTTGATTTAACAGTGGTATTTAAACACTCTTCTCTCATATGGCTGTTAGCCCTAATTTTGGCCTGTTCTAGCTCTTTTAAACAATATCCACGTGCAAGAAATCTCTTTTGGGCCTCTGCCTGGCACCCTTCTAAATCAATGTCAGAACTGCAAATTCTGCGTATACGCAGACATTCTCCATATGGTATACTCCTAATGAGGTGACCAGGGTGAGCACTACTAGCATGTAAAATTGCATTTTCAGACGATTTCTTTCTGTGTAATCTAGTTTGAATTTCATTGTTGCTGATATAAATTTCAACGTCCAAAAATTGGACAGAGGATTTACTAATTTCTGCAGTAAATTGTAAATTCAAATCATTATTATTAATAATATTTTCAAAATCACTGGCTGATTCTGATGTACCTTTCCAAATCATGCATATGTCATCAATAAATCTCCAAAATTCTATCACATTGGAATCAAACAACAGTTTATGGGTGCCATTGAGGACATGTTTCTCCCACCACCCAACATGTAAACAGGCATAGGTTGGGGAAAAACATGCCCCCATGGCAACTCCTCTCTGCTGCTGGTAGATCTCTTTGTTGAATAGAAAATAATTATTTTCTAAACAGAGTTGTATCATTCTTAGCATCATACCATTATGTTGACCAAAATTCATACTGCGTTGGTCCAGAAAATACTTTACAGCTCTTAGTCCATCTGCATGATGAATACTCGTGTAAAGGGTATATATGTCCATAACCATTAGTACACAGTCCTCTTCCCATTTTACATTTTTTAACTTCGACAGAAAGTGACCTGTGTCTTTAATATAGGAAGGAAGGTTCTCTACTGATTCATGCAAAAAATGATCCATATATTTTGACAATGGTTCCAGGACACTGCGTTGGGCCGAAATAATGGGGCGTCCCGGTACTGGCATAGTTTGTTTATGAATTTTCGGAATGAAATAAAGGGTGGGTATAACTGAAAATGTATTCTTTAAGAAATTATGTTCCTGCTTACTCAGCAAACCTTCCCTTTTCCATTGATTTAATTCTTTGAAGACAGTCGCCAGTCAGTAGTTATAGTTAGGACCTATTATCCATGGGAAATCCGCAACATTCTATTTGGAATAACTTTGGCGCCGGTTGACGAATCTTCGCGAAATTTTCAAAACTGGTGGAGCGCTCCGGTCCGCTCCTATCCCGAAAGCCTCGGGGTGATTCGTCAAGTGGGGGCTGAGAAAAAAGGGGGGCCCCAAAACGTGTTTTCCCCATGCAATTTTCCATAGGAACAGTTCATCGCAGCTACAGCCCGAACTGCTGAATGGAATTACACCAAATTTGGCAAAAAGGTAGCCCTTGGTTCACGCTCGTGCCTTTTGCTTAAATGGTGTAAATCCGTTCAGACGTTCCTGAGAAAATCAAAAGTAAAATCATAGATATATCTATGGGCGCGGTGGATCCGTGCACCCTGCCGAGCACGAGCTGTATGCTAATTGGCTGTCAACACTCCAAACCAGGAAGTGTTGGCAGCCATCTTGTGCCTCGGTAGAACCGAGGCACAAGAAAACAGAAGAAAAAATGCGCAGAACTCAAAAAGGGGGCAGGGTAGAAACACCCTGACCCCCTAGGCCTGCTTAGGGGGTCCCACAGGACCCCCAGGGCCCCAAAACATTTTTTTGTTTTTAAAATCGTCAAAATCCGTGCTGGGTGCATAGATCCTGCCGTTAAAAAAAACCGAAGCGTGGGCCTCTCGCGCTTCGTTGCTAATTTGCCCCCGGGGGGCAAAATCCCAGGGGCTATGCTACTATTGGGTTGGGGGGCCCAAAGGGACTGCTATCCCCTGTGGCATTATGGAAATAAGTGGGGGGATTCACAGCCCCCCCAGCCCCGGGGACCACCACCCCCAGGGCTTAATAAATGAATGGGTGTGGGGGCTCAAAGACCCCCTGCAGCCCCAGGGACCACCACCCCCTGGGCTTGTGTAGTTTAAAAAAAGATATACCCTGTTTGGAGGGTCAAGCCCCCCCACACGCCCCGGGGACCACCACCCCCCAGGGCTCTAAATATGTAAATTGGGGGGTCCGTGACAGACCCCCCAGCCGCAGGGACCACCACCCCCAGGGCTTTCTAAATTAGTGGGAAGGGGGCCGCACGGCCCCCCCCTGGAGCAAATGATGGCCCTGGGGACCGCCACCCTCCAGTGCCGGCTCCTGCAGTGTCCCAGGGTGCCCACCCCCGGAACACTGCTGTTTGCTATGGCAGGGCGAGAACCTCGCGGCTCCCACCCTGCCATAGCAAACTTGGTTTGAATTTTGAAAGAGAGAGCAGGGAAACCTGCTCTCTCTTTCAAAATTCCAACCAAATTGCTTTTCCACAGGGGGAGCTGCATGATAGCAGCTCCCCATGTAGAAAAGCAATGCCGGCTCCCGCAGGAGGTGGGGGGCCGGCGGGACTGTGGGGGGATTGGGGACCCCCCACGGCCCCCAACAGAGAGGGCCTGCCCCGGGGGATGTGGTCCCTGTGGCTATTAGTGGCCCGGGAGGGGGGCCACACGGCCTCCCTCCCCCCAAAAAAAAAATAAAATAAAAAGGCCATGCCCTGGGGGATGGGGTCCCCGGGGCTGATTAAGGCCTCAGGAGGGGGGCCACGTGGCCCCCTTCCCAAATTTAATAAAAAAATAAATAATTAGTGGTCAGGCCCTGGGGGATGGGGTCCCCAGGGCCAAAAAATGAGTAAAAGAAGGGGGGCTACGCAGCTCCCCTTCTTAAAAAATAAAATAAATGCTGACATCGCGCCGGAGGCCACGCCCCCTCGTTTCAGCACTCTGCAAACCTGACCCTTGGCGCGTTTGCGGATGGGGAACAAATTCCCCTTGAATACTGGGGGTCCCTGGGGGCCACCTAGCCCACCAGGAACCTCCAGTATGTGCCAGGGGGCTGCGTTGCAGAGAGGTGTTCTGAGGCCACGCCCCTTTTTACACATCTCTGCAACGCAGTTCTGTGGCGCTTAATGGAGGTAGCTGATGTGGTAGTTGCACCCCAGATACCCTCAGGATTCATTGGGGGGTAGTCCACCAACTTAAAACATGCCACAGGGGCGCGTTTGCACAGTGGTGAAGGGAAGGGGCAGGGCCTGAGGTGATATGTGTGCAAACACGCCCTGTAGCGCGTTTCAACTTCAGGAATTAATTCCTCTTCAATCCGGAGGGTCCCTGGGGGCCAGCTAGCTCACCAGGTACCTCCAGTAAGCGCCACGGAGCTGCGTTGCAGAGTGTTGTTAAAAGGGGTGTGGCTTCTGAACACCTCTCTGCAAGGCAGTTCTCTGGTGCATACTGGAGGTACCTGGTGGGCTAGTTGGCCCCCAGCGACCCTTAGGATTAAGAAGGAATTATTTCGCCAACTTAAACCGCACCACAGGGTGTGTTTGCAGACATGTCACTTCAGGCCACCTTCCTTCACCACTGTGCAAACACACCCCGTGGTGCATTTTAAGTTGGGGGATTAACTCTTTTTTAATACTGAGGATCCCTGGGGCCAACTAGCCCAACAGGTATCTCCAGTATGCACCAGAGAGCTGCGTTGCAGACAGGTGTTCAGAGGACACGCCCCTTTTTACACCTGAATGGAACGCAGCTCTGTGGCGCTTACTGGAGGTACCTAGTGGGCTAGTTTGACCCTAGGGATCCTCAGGATTCAAGGGGACTTAATCTCTCAACTTAGAACAGCCACAGGGCGGGTTTACACAGCGGTGAAGGGTGGGGACGGGGCCTGAGGTGACATGTGCAAACGCCATGTGGCACATTTTAAGTTGGGGAAATAATTCACCTTCAACCTCGAGGGCCCATGGGGGCCAACTAGTCCACCAGGTGCTTCCAGTAAGCACCACTGTGCTGTGTTGCAGAGAGGAGGTCCAGGCCGTGCCCATTTTCTCTGCAACGCAGCTCTGTGGTGCCAACTAGAGAAACCTGATGGGCTAGTTGTACCCAAGGGACACTCAGGATTCAACTAGCCCACCAGGTGCTTCCAGTAAGTGCCACTGTGCTGCGTTGCAGAGAGGTGGTGCAGGCTGTGCCCTTTTTTACACCTCTCTGCAATGGTGCTTACTGGACGTACCTAGTCAGCTAATTTGCCCCTAGGGACCCTCAGGATTCAAGGGGAGTTAATCTCCCAACTTAAAATGGCCACAGGGCATGTTTACACAGTGGGGAAGGGAGGGGACGGGGCCTGAGGTGACGTGTGCAAACTCACCCTGTGGCACATTTTAAGTTGGGGAAATAATTCACCTTTAATCTCGAGGGCCCATGGGGGCCAACTAGTCCACCAGGTGCTTCCAGTAAGCACCACTATGCTGCGTTGCAGAGAGGTGGTGCAGGCCGTGCCCATTTTCTCTGTGGTGCCAACTAGAGATACCTGATGGGCTAGTTGTATCCAAGGGACACTCAGGATTCACGGGGACTTTATCCCCCAAATTAAAATGGCCATAGGGCGTGTTTGCACACGTCAGCTCAGCCCACCCTCCCTTCACCAGTGTTCAGCGATCAGCCAGGCCAAAGTGAGATTTCAGAAAAGAGGGTATTGTAATGGAATTTTGAACAAAGCGGAGCTCCATTGCAATTCCATTGAAAGAAACGTCTTACTTGTGGATAAGATAAAAAGCAAAGACGATAAAATCAGGATCATTACCAATTTTGTTGAAAAATCACCAGAGGTATTTCAAATTCTCAGAAGAAACTGGAGGATATTGAAATCTGACACGATAGTGGGTAAAGTGCTAACTGACAACCCCCTGGTAACATACAGGAGAGGAAATTCCTTGAAAGACCATTTGGTTCAAAGTCACTATGTAGCTAAGAAGAAGAAACCTATACCTGTTAAAGGGTTCTTTCCCTGCATGAAATGCAAAGCTTGTAAAAACAGCCACAAAGTGAAAGATTATACAATACCAGGGAAAACAGGGAGAACCCGGATTTCTAAGCTTTTAAATTGCAACTCGGATCATACAGTTTATTGTTTGGTGTGTCCATGCGGGAAACAATATGTGGGAAGCACAATACATCCCACAAAAAAAAGAATTTTAGAACACCTAAGGGCAATTAATAATAAAGACCATAATTATCCTGTTGCCCGTCATTTTGAAATAGAACACCAAAGTAACAGCAATCGTCTCAGGTTCTTCTGCCTAGACCAGATTGTCAAATCTGAAAGGGGAGGAGACCAGGTGAAGAAATTACGTATCTTAGAATCTAAATACATCATAAAGTTGCAAACTAAAATACCGAAAGGACTCAACAATGAAGAGGAAATGTGGGTCCATATAGGTTAAACTGAAGGTTCTCCATATCTAATGAAAATTCTTTAAAAAAAGGGGGAGGAGCGTTTTTCTCTTTTTTTCAAATTGAGAAACAACAGGAATGAATTGTATTGTCCAACCTATGTAATAATGCAGACTTCTTGGAAGGTAAGCCCATACAGGGCGTAATTTTCAAAATACGCGGCCAAAATGTCAAAATACTATTTCAATTGTTCCAGTGGCAATGGAGGGCTAGAATAGAAATTCAAAATTGATGAATAGTAATCACATGAAATGCAAATAAGTGATATATACAAGTATATCCAAGCAATGAACTCATAACATGAATGTAATGTAATGATTGTTCAAAGATGGCCGCTGCAGTAATGATACCGATGTCTGCACCACTGTACCTTCTTCTATGTTTATTTAAAAACGTTATTTTCTATTTTCATGAATTGTATGAAAACTTTATTTAAAAAAACACATTATGTAACTGTTGAATAGACACTGACGAAGGCGGTCTCGCCGAAACGCGTTTGTCTACTTGCAAGCAGTTGAGACGAAAATAAATGGAAAATTGCTTACTTAACGCTGATGGCTTTGAGTGCGCTCTATTGAAAGAGGTTCCTGGGAAGTGAGAAACCTGGGTTTTGGAATATATATATATATATATATATATATATATATATATATAATATATTCACTGAAAAAAACATAGGTTTCAGGGACGTTATAGTTAGTTGGACATTTCACTCGTACAAAACCAGAGAAATTCAGCCGTTATAGTTAGTTCAGCTAACTAGACCTCGCGCCCCCGCAATGCACTGCTGATGACATCACATATCACATCATTCATGACATGGTCAGTGAAATCACTGATGACATCTCAAATGACATCACTGATGACATTATCCAGTGACTGTGTGTTTCTGTAAAGTTTAAATATGTTTTATATTTATGCCAAGGTGTATTGAAGAATGACTGGGTGTATTAGTGTCTGGATGGAGGAATTAGTAGGTGTGTGACTGAGTGTATAAGTGAGTGATTAAATGTGTTGTACTCAATGCATAGGTTAGTGACTAAATTGTGTGAATGTCTGTATCAGTCTGTCTGTTGTTGTGTAAGCTACTGCATGGGTTGGTCAGTAGCTACATGAGTGTCTATATGGGTTATTGATTGGTTGCCTGAGTATTTGTATGGGAGACAGAGTTTGTATGTGTGTGGATAGGAGGTGTCTGACTCTGTGCATAGATGTGTGACTGGTTGATTCACTGGGAGTATGGGTTTAAGAGTGCATGTGGAAACAGCTGTATGGGTGGGTGAGTGTGTGTATGGATGTGTTGCTAAGTGAATGGATGTCTCACTGGTACATGTCCAAGTAACTACATATGTAAAAGGCAGTGTATGTGAGAGTTGGAGTTTATAAATGACTATACGTGAGAGTCAGTGATTGTGAGAGTGGCTTTATGGATGAGTGTGTACTTGTATTAGCGAATATATAAGAGTAAGTATGCATCAGTATCTGTATGAATTAGTGAGGTGGTGTGTGTATAACTGTATAGGTGAGTAAATGGGAGTGTGATTGATTCTTTGCATGACTGACTAGGTGTGTGAGTAACTCCATGGATGAGTGGCAGTGTGTGAGTGTCTGTATAGGTGTGAGTGCCTATGATAGTGTTGTATTGGTGTGAAACCTTGCCCTAGTGGACAAGGCCAGCACCGTCCCCAGCAGCTCAGCCGCTCCACGCCAGCACAAGAGTCCTCCTGCCACCGCAGCTCAGGGTTCGAGCATGCCGCTTGTCAGGTCCGCTCTGTGCCTACTCTGTGTCCCCTTTATTTTTCTCTCTGCATCCCTGCTGCCCCTGCATTGCCCGCACCGTTCTTTAGTCTTGGGCTAATTTATTCTTAATCCACCTGGGTCCTAGACTCACTCTTGGCCCCTCGCCACTTTTTTCCCTGGGTTTTGACCCCCTCTGCCCGCTTAAGGCAAGCCCGTCTGTGCCCATCCGCGCCTGGACCGTGCCCAGCGCCAGACCCCCTGGTCCCCGCAACTACCACAAGATCCATCGTCGCTATGACGCAAACACCCTCCACGCACTCAACGCCGGACGGACTTCCACCTGCTTCCAGGACACCCTGAAGCTTACCCACGGACTCTTCACCTGCCGAAACTGCAGCTACACCAGCCAGCACACACCTGCACGCTCTGCCCATCCCAACACTACAGGCCACAACCACCTCAGCTGCATACTACTCAATGCCCGCTCAGTTCTCAAGCACGCCATCGAACTCTGGGACCAGCTCGACTCCTCTGCCCCAGATGTCGCCTTCCTGACAGAGACCTGGATGAACACCTCCTCGGCGCCCGATATAGCCATAGCCATCCCGGACGGCTACAAGATCACCCGCAGGGACCGAAACAACAACAAACCAGGAGGAGAAATAGCCATCGTCCACATGAACACCATCAAGATCACGATCATGAGCGAAGACACCCTCAGCAGGGCCGAACACCTACACTTCCAGATCCACACCGATCACATCACCACCCTCAGAGGAACCCTTGTCTACAGACCCCTGGGGCCCGACCACAATTCAGCGAATCCATCGCCAACCTCATCAGGTCATATAAAATACACTTTGGCCCCCCTAAAGGCATCATTGAACGCGGCGGCAAGATTGATAACGGGCACCAAGCGAAACGCCCACATCTCCCCGGTCCTAAAATCTCTAAACTGGCTGCCCTACGAAGCTAGAATTCAACTAAAGATTGTCTGGTTATCGCACAAAGCCCTCCACTTCAGAACCCCCAACTACCTTGCGCAAAAGCTAGAACTATCTGGAGGTGTAGACCGTCAAGGAGTGCTAATTCCCTCCTCTTGAAACCCCAGATCTTTCGCAAAAAGCGAACATGCCAACGAGCCTTCCCGGGCTCTGCACCAAAAATTCGGAACTCTCTTCCACCGGAAATACGTAGAATCTCTTCCAAGGTTGCCTTCAAACTGGAAGCAGAAAGATTCTTCATGAAAAAGTTCTTACCTTAACAAGAGGAGCGACTGTCAGCTCTAATCGCATCGATACATACTACAGTATTGGTTGTCAATCTTGTATTTTACTATTGTATTTGCTCCCCTTTTGTCATTATGTTTCATTGACTAGCCCATTCTTCGCTTACCCCAGGTTTATATATGGTCTTTTATGTGTGCACTTTTTGATTCAATGCCTATGTATATTCCCTATTTGACTCATGTACTGATCTGTTACCTTCATTTCCCTCAAACTGTAAAGCGCTCTGATATCCTCAGGGATCAAGTTCGTGCTATATAAAACTTTATAAATAAATAAAATAAATAAATCAGCATGCACGCCCTCGCATCCACAGACTACATCCTCCTCACAGACCTGAACTTCTACCTCGAGAACACCAATGACAGCAACTCCACTACGTTGATCGACAACCTCGCCTACCTCGGACTCAAACAACTCATCACGACACGCACCCTCTCCTTCGGTCACACGCTCAACCACATCTTCTACACCAGCGACCATGTCACCTTCAGCCACACCACTGAAATCCACTGGACCGACCACCACTGCATCCACTTCTCCTTCGAGAAACAAACCGCACACAGCCAACCACAGCGTATCCCGCACCGCAGCTGGAAAAAAGTCACCGAAGACCAGCTCACCACCACACTCGCCCGAGACCCTCCACCCGGACCTTCCGATTTCAACGCAGCAGCCAACAACTTCAGACAATGGATCGACGACTGCACCAACACCCTCGCCCCGATCAGGAAACCCTCCAACAGGCGCACTGACACGAGAGACATCTGGTTCAACACCGACCTCAAAAACTCCAAGCACACCTGCAGAATACTTGAGAAACATTGGCACAAAGACCAGACACCAGACAACCACTCAGCCCTCATGAACGCCAGACGCAAACACCACCAACTCATCCGATCCACCAAAAGAACCTCCTTCAAAGAACGCATCAACAACAACGCACACAACAGCAAGGAGCTCTTCAACATCATGAAAGAACTCACCACCCCCACCTCCTGCTCCAATGACATACCGCCATCACAAGAACTCTGCGACTCCCTGGCTACCTTCTTCCACAGCAAGATCGCAGACATCCACAACAGCTTCGACACTCAGATACCAATGACAGACGCCATCACCCCCGACTCTACACCCACCAAGCACATCGCCCTTCCACTCTCCTGGCACAATGTCAACGACGAAGACACCATCAAAATCATGAACACCATCCACTCTGGCTCACCCTCCGACCCCTGCCCCCACCTCATCTTCAACAAGGCAAGCTCCTTCATCACACCCCAACTCCGAAAGATCATCAACACCTCCTTCGAGACAGCCACCTTCCCAGACTTCTGGAAAAATGCTGAGATCAACGCCCTTCTCGAGAAACCCAAGTCGGACCCAAAGGACCTCAAGAACTTCCGACCCATCTCCCTGCTCCCGTTCCCAGCAAAACTCATTGAGAAGATCGCCAACAGACAACTGACCCACTTCCTGGAGGAGAACAACATCCTGGACTCCTCCCAATCCGGCTTCCGCAGCAATCACAGCACCGAAACTGCCCTCATCGCTGCCACTGATGGCATCAGGACCATACTGGACAACGGTGAAACTGTGGCCCTCATTCTCCTGGCCCTCTTGGCTGCCTTCGACATTGTCTGCCACTACACCCTGCGCACACGCCTCCAAGATGCAGGGATCCAAGACAAAGCCCTGGACTGGATCACCTCCTTCCTCACCGGCAGAATGCAGAGAGTCCACCTCCCCCCCTTCAGGTCCGAAGCCACCACAATCACCTGCAGCGTACCCCAAGGATCATCCCTCAGCCCGACCCTTTTTAACATCTACTGGCACCGCTCGCCAACATCGTCCAAGCGCACCACCTCAACATCGTCTCATATGCCAACGACACCCATCTGATCCTCTCGCTCACCAAGGACATGGCCACCACCAAATCCAACCTACATGAGGGAATGAAGGCCATCGCAGAATGGATGAAGACTAGCTGGCTGAAACTGAATTCGGACAAGATGGAGGTCTTCATCCTTGGCTCCACTCCCTCCGCATGGGATGACTCCTGGAGGCCGGCCACACTGAGAGCTGCCACGACACCCACCAACCACGCACGCAACCTGGAAGTTATCCTGGACTCAACGCTCTCTATGACCCAGCAAGTCAACATGGTCTCATCCTCCTGCTTCAACACTCTCCGCATGCTCCGCAAGATCTACAGATGGATCCCCACCGAAACCAGAAGAACGGTCACCCAAGCACTTGTCAGCAGCAGGTGGACTACGGCAATGCCCTCTACACAGGAACCACGGCCACACTCGCCTCATCCTCAGACTCCCTCGCCACAGCCACATCACTACCCACCTGAGAGATCTGCATTGGCTCTCAGTCAACAAGAGGAGCACCTTCAAGCTCCTCACCCACGCTCACAAAGCACTCCACAATGCCGGACCAGCATACCTCAACGATGACTGTCCTTCTACACCCCGAACCGCCAGCTTCGCTACGCCGACCTCACTCTCGCCACCGTCCCATGCATCCGCCGAAAGACCACTGGCAGAAGATCATTCTCCCACCTCGCCACCAAGACATGGAACACCCTACCCACCCACCTGCATCAGACCCAGGAACCTGCTAACCTTCAGGAGATGTCTCCAGACCTGGCTGTTTGACCAGTAGCTGCTCCCCCCTCCCCTCAGTGCCTTGAGACCCTCACGGGTGAGTAGCGCGCTCTACAAATGTTTTGATTGATTGATTGATTGATGAGTGACGTGTCGTGTCGGCCCCATACAACAACAGAACTCCTTTAGATCCAAACAGACTTGTCCACTTTCTCACCGGAAGTGAAACCAGGCCACGCGGACACTTTCACAATACAACAGCTGGGAATGCACTTTTCGGTAAAAAAAAACCACATTGCTTCCTCCTAATTAATCAAATAAACGTCTCACTGAAGAACAGGGGCCAGCTTCGATCGGTAAACAGCCGTTACAACGGCTTTTTTACTTCGCGATACAATTACAACACATGCATTACCACGCATGTGTTGTACATCGCGAAGTCATTACTACACATTTTTTTAGAACGCACGGTCATTTACCACACATGCCTTTACAACAAATTTTGTTGTAAAGGAATGTATGGTAAATGACCATGCGTTCTAAAAAACATGTAGACGATCCACGTTGTTGTAAGGAAACAGAGGCTGTTCCGTTTCCTCACAACGACGTGCACTGCGCTCAGAGACGACGTGAAGCAGGAACCACGAGGAGAGAGGAACCATGAGGAGTGAGAGGTAAGGGGGATTGGGCATGCAGTGTTTTTTTCCCTCGGGTTTAGGGTAGTGCAGTGGTGTTTGGGTAGTGTAGGGGGTCGTGCTGGGGTAGTGTTTTAGGGTTTAGGGTAGTGCAGTCGTGTTTGGGTAGTGTAGGGGGTCGTGCTGGGGTAGTGTTTTATGGTTTAGGGTAGTGCAGTGGTGTTTGAGTAGTGTAGGGGGTCATGCTGGTGGTAGTGTTTTAGGGTTTAGGGTAGTGCAGTGGTGTTTGTGTAGTGTAGGGTTCGTGCTGGGGGTAGTGTTTTATGGTTTAGGGTAGTGCAGTGGTGTTTGGGTAGTGTAGGGGGTCGTGCTGGGGGTAGATTTAGTGTTGCGGGTAGTGCAGTGGTGTTTGGGTAGTGTAGGGAGTTGTGCTGGGGTAGTGTTTTAGGGTTTAGGGTAGTGCAGTGGTGTTTGTGTAGTGGAGGGGTCATGCTGGGGGTAGATTTAGTGTTTAGGGTAGTGCAGTGGTGTTTGTGTAGTGTAGGGGTTGGGCTGGGGTAGTGTTTTAGGGTTTAGGGTTTAGGGTAGTGCACTGGCGTTTGTGTAGTGTAGGGGGTTGTGCTGGGGTAGATTTAGGGTTTAGGGTAGTGCAGTGGTGTTTGGGTAGTGTAGGGAGTCGTGCGGGTGGTAGTGTTTTAGGGTTTAGGGTAGTGCAGTTATGTTTGGGTAGTGTAGGGTGTCATGCTGGGGGTAGTGTTTTAGGGTTTAGGGTAGTGCAGTGGTGTTTGGGTAGTGGAGGGGGTAGTGTTTTAGGGTTTATGGTAGTGCGCCCAACCAGCCACAATATCCATGGGCAAAGGGGATCCTGACTCTTTTTAACACTCCGCCAATTGAATAATTTGGGTCAAGGGCCCTACCATGTCCAAGACCTATCAATTCCTTTCTTGGGATCCCTCATATACTTGAACAAAAAGGTACATAGTTTCTCATCATTTTCAGGCGTGTGTGCCACCTTCCCCTTCAGTGAGGGCCTGGGGCATTATCCCCTCAGCCTATTCCTTACCTCCCTTTCAAGGGGTTGATGGATTTTCCCCACCACATACTCTGCCACTTTGGTGT
Organism: Triturus cristatus; assembly: GCF_964204655.1. NCBI lineage: Eukaryota > Metazoa > Chordata > Amphibia > Caudata > Salamandridae > Triturus > Triturus cristatus. The sequence continues at coordinate 1,507,940,465 of NC_140589.1, forward strand.
CAGGGGTCCACTCCGCCGACCTAGGTTGGCAAATTTGGGTAGGCTCGAACATGTCCGAGTGGACCCTATCCCCAACCCGGGACTGAGAGGAGTGGGACTCTGGATGCCAGGGACGCCCGACTCCTTAGCCTCATCGGAGGAGAAATCATCCTCCGTGTTAGAATCTGGGGTCTCTGGTTGGCGCAGGTATGCACTTGCGACAAGCAGGGACCCTTTCCTCTAAGTCAGGGCGTAGGATTACCTCTTTAAAAATAATCCCTGCTCACCCTCTAGGTAACGTGGCGCGAGCAGTCAGGCTAGATTACAGAGGGCATTAGATTAAGCGTTCCAGTTGTCCCACACAATAATCACACAATAATCACCAACCCACCACACAAAGACACAAGGCTGTATTTGTATCAAAATAAAGTTCTTTGTATAAAAGATTTCTTTAGGCAGGTTGTCAAAAATACAGTCTTTAACTTAAATAAGGTTCCAGTTACTCTTGGAGGCTTTTAGGCAGTCCACAGTTCTTAAAAATGGCACAATGCCGGACCAGCATACCTCAACGATGACTGTCCTTCTACACCCCGAACCGCCAGCTTCGCTACGCCGACCTCACTCTCGCCACCGTCCCATGCATCCGCCGAAAGACCACTGGCAGAAGATCATTCTCCCACCTCGCCACCAAGACATGGAACACCCTACCCACCCACCTGCATCAGACCCAGGAACCTGCTAACCTTCAGGAGATGTCTCCAGACCTGGCTGTTTGACCAGTAGCTGCTCCCCCCTCCCCTCAGTGCCTTGAGACCCTCACGGGTGAGTAGCGCGCTCTACAAATGTTTTGATTGATTGATTGATTGATGAGTGACGTGTCGTGTCGGCCCCATACAACAACAGAACTCCTTTAGATCCAAACAGACTTGTCCACTTTCTCACCGGAAGTGAAACCAGGCCACGCGGACACTTTCACAATACAACAGCTGGGAATGCACTTTTCGGTAAAAAAAAACCACATTGCTTCCTCCTAATTAATCAAATAAACGTCTCACTGAAGAACAGGGGCCAGCTTCGATCGGTAAACAGCCGTTACAACGGCTTTTTTACTTCGCGATACAATTACAACACATGCATTACCACGCATGTGTTGTACATCGCGAAGTCATTACTACACATTTTTTTAGAACGCACGGTCATTTACCACACATGCCTTTTACAACAAATTTTGTTGTAAAGGAATGTATGGTAAATGACCATGCGTTCTAAAAAACATGTAGACGATCCACGTTGTTGTAAGGAAACAGAGGCTGTTCCGTTTCCTCACAACGACGTGCACTGCCCCTCAGAGACGACGTGAAGCAGGAACCACGAGGAGAGAGGAACCATGAGGAGTGAGAGGTAAGGGGGATTGGGCATGCAGTGTTTTTTTCCCTCGGGTTTAGGGTAGTGCAGTGGTGTTTGGGTAGTGTAGGGGGTCGTGCTGGGGTAGTGTTTTAGGGTTTAGGGTAGTGCAGTCGTGTTTGGGTAGTGTAGGGGGTCGTGCTGGGGTAGTGTTTTATGGTTTAGGGTAGTGCAGTGGTGTTTGAGTAGTGTAGGGGGTCATGCTGGTGGTAGTGTTTTAGGGTTTAGGGTAGTGCAGTGGTGTTTGTGTAGTGTAGGGTTCGTGCTGGGGGTAGTGTTTTATGGTTTAGGGTAGTGCAGTGGTGTTTGGGTAGTGTAGGGGGTCGTGCTGGGGGTAGATTTAGTGTTGCGGGTAGTGCAGTGGTGTTTGGGTAGTGTAGGGAGTTGTGCTGGGGTAGTGTTTTAGGGTTTAGGGTAGTGCAGTGGTGTTTGTGTAGTGGAGGGGTCATGCTGGGGGTAGATTTAGTGTTTAGGGTAGTGCAGTGGTGTTTGTGTAGTGTAGGGGTTGGGCTGGGGTAGTGTTTTAGGGTTTAGGGTTTAGGGTAGTGCACTGGCGTTTGTGTAGTGTAGGGGGTTGTGCTGGGGTAGATTTAGGGTTTAGGGTAGTGCAGTGGTGTTTGGGTAGTGTAGGGAGTCGTGCGGGTGGTAGTGTTTTAGGGTTTAGGGTAGTGCAGTTATGTTTGGGTAGTGTAGGGTGTCATGCTGGGGGTAGTGTTTTAGGGTTTAGGGTAGTGCAGTGGTGTTTGGGTAGTGGAGGGGGTAGTGTTTTAGGGTTTATGGTAGTGCGCCCAACCAGCCACAATATCCATGGGCAAAGGGGATCCTGACTCTTTTTAACACTCCGCCAATTGAATAATTTGGGTCAAGGGCCCTACCATGTCCAAGACCTATCAATTCCTTTCTTGGGATCCCTCATATACTTGAACAAAAAGGTACATAGTTTCTCATCATTTTCAGGCGTGTGTGCCACCTTCCCCTTCAGTGAGGGCCTGGGGCATTATCCCCTCAGCCTATTCCTTACCTCCCTTTCAAGGGGTTGATGGATTTTCCCCACCACATACTCTGCCACTTTGGTGTCAGGGGTCCACTCCGCCGACCTAGGTTGGCAAATTTGGGTAGGCTCGAACATGTCCGAGTGGACCCTATCCCCAACCCGGGACTGAGAGGAGTGGGACTCTGGATGCCAGGGACGCCCGACTCCTTAGCCTCATCGGAGGAGAAATCATCCTCCGTGTTAGAATCTGGGGTCTCTGGTTGGCGCAGGTATGCACTTGCGACAAGCAGGGACCCTTTCCTCTAAGTCAGGGCGTAGGATTACCTCTTTAAAAATAATCCCTGCTCACCCTCTAGGTAACGTGGCGCGAGCAGTCAGGCTAGATTACAGAGGGCATTAGATTAAGCGTTCCAGTTGTCCCACACAATAATCACCAACCCACCACACAAAGACACAAGGCTGTATTTGTATCAAAATAAAGTTCTTTGTATAAAAGATTTCTTTAGGCAGGTTGTCAAAAATACAGTCTTTAACTTAAATAAGGTTCCAGTTACTCTTGGAGGCTTTTAGGCAGTCCACAGTTCTTAAAAATGGCACAATTCTACTCAAAATAGGCTTCTTAGGGGTTCTGTGCTCTTCATAGCGCCTTTGTTACACTTGGTACAAGTTTTTAGAGGTGTCTTGCCGTTTCTCACGCTTCTCGCGTGAGCACGAGTATGCTTGCCGTTCCTCACGCTTCTCGCGTGAGCATGCGTGCGCTGGCAGTGAACCGTACGGACCGTACTTTCGTTGGTACGCGTCGTACAGGTCCGGGACGCCCCTTTCCAAAGCTCACGCTTCCCGCGTGAGCACCGGCAATGTGTTTCAATGCAGTACGGACCGTACCAAGGCTCACCCTTCTCGCGTGAGTCGCGTAGCGCGACGCTAGCACCATACAAAGCCCGGGAAGCTCCGTACCGGTGCGCTTGCAGTGCACAGTACCTGTTCTTCGCAGAGGGGGTTCATGGCGGCCTCGCAGTCCCACACAAAGGCGTCCCACGTCGTGCTTCAGTCCCGGATCTCCAGAGGACGGTGATGCTTCGTGGGGCGCTCGGGGAGGGTTTCAGCTGCCACGATGAGTTCAGGAGCGGGAGGGGCGGCTCGGGTGTGATTCGTAGCACGTTGCAGCGCCGTCGGCTTTCTCTCAGGTTGGCGGACCAGGTGCTTGGTGTCCTCACGGAGATCTCAGCGGTGCAGGGCCGCAGAGGCTCGGAGTTTTGACGTCCGGGGTCTCCTCTTTGCGTTGCGAGCTACGGCTCGGGGGGGGCAGTTGCTTGCTGGGCTAGGGCCAGGTAGGCCGGCCTTTGCAGTGCTTACAACAGCCCCTGTGGCAGACGTTGCGGTGCTCGGAGGGAGGGAGGAGCACACAGGATCTCTGAGGGTCAGGGTGACAGGATCACCTCCAGCGGCTTCTCTTCTCCTTGGAGGAAGGTAGCGCCCACTGTTCCTGGGGCGCAGTTCAGGGGGCAAGTTAACAAGCAAGCCCTTGGAGATTGTTTGAAAGCACAAGTTGATGCAAAGTCTTTTCCTTTAGTCTTTTCCTCTCCTTCCAGCAGACAGGCACCCACTGCAGGCCAGTCTCTCAGGCAGAGAGACAGTATTCCTCCTTCAGCTTCTCCAGGTCCTTCTCCTTCAGGCAGAGGTTCGTCTTGGCGCAAACAGGATCTGATTTCTTAGGAGCAGGGCTCCTTCTTTTATAGCACAATTATTTTGTTCTTTGTCACCAGGGGGCCTGGGCCTGGCTCAGTCCAGTTTTGGAGCACTTTGTTGTGGTGACTCTGCTCTTTCCTTTCAGCAGCAGGGCAAAGACATCCGCCGCTCCACAGGGGGCGGAGCCGGCATTGTGGTGGCAGAGCACAGGTCTATTCAGAGTCAAGGTGGACTCCTCCCACCCATCCTGGTGTAATCTCTCTACCCACCACCTGGCAGCCAGCCTGTCTCCTGGAATTCCCCAGCCCTGCTCTTCCCTGTTACTAGGCAGAACACACACACACAGCAGAGGCGGACTGAAATGGCCAGGTCAGTAAATACTAACTTTCTAAAAGTAGTATTTACAAACACAGGATATTAAAATAAACTTTACTAAAAGAAGTATTTTATTATTCTGAGTTCAGGCATACTAAACTTGACTTTCTACCATGCTCTCTGAGTCCACTGGGATTACTGCGTGTAGTAATTCCAGCAGCCCATTCTGGCCTATGGAGAGCAGGTAGCCTTCAATAGTGAAAAACGAAAATGGCTGTAATTCACTATTAGGACATGCCACACACATCAGGGCATGTCCTACCTTATACCTACAATGCACCCTGCCCTTGGGCCTACCAGAGGGGTGACTAATATGTAGTTAAGTGAAGGTTTGGGGACTGGCAAGTAGGTGCACTTGCGCAATCAGCGCGACAGTACCAGACCGCGCGCAGGTTCTGCAGTGGCAGATCCTAGACACATTTTACCTGGCCGCTTCTGTGGGTGGCACAACCAGTGCTGCAAGCCCACCAGCAGCATTTGTATTTACAAGCCATGGCACTCCTGGTGCACTTTACTAGGGGCTGATAGTAAATCAAATAAGCCAAACATGGACACCAATCAATGTATACATTTTACCATAGGGAGAGCATATGCACCTTAGCACTGGTCAGCAGTGGTAAGGTGCCCAGAGTCATAAATCAGCCAACAACAGGTCAGGAAAAATACAGGAGGAAGGCAAAAAGTTTAGGGATGACCCTGCAAAAAAGGCCAGGTCCAACACACCGATACACCCTCTCCCTCTAAGGGAAACCTGCCGTCGGGGTCTACAATAGTGGTGACAGTGTCGCAATTTTCTCCGGACTCCTCCTCCTTCCAGCAGGGTGCATGTTTTAGCGTTCGTGCACTCTTGAGGAAGGTCTCCGTAAGTTTATCAAATCCTTCCAAGTGCCCTGCGTTATGCTTAACGGCGCTTTTATTCCCCATCTGGGAGCTACTGGGACCCGCCACCACCAGATCTGGGTCACTGAACACCCCAGGGATGCTTTTTGCCAGCTTATCAACCTGATCCCTAAGAGGAGCCAGCGCCCTTGAAATAGCCAGAGAGAGGGCTTGGTCCACTGCTGGAGGGAGAGGTTGGGGGGCCATTCCTCCTCCACTTCCTTGTAGGAGGAGTAAAAATGGTCTTCTGGAGAAGACATGATAGCACAGGGTGTGAGCACAGAACAAATGCCCTTAAAATCCTTAAGGCAGCCCCCTCGCCGGTGCTCCAACAGCTGGGCTTTCCCCGAAGCTGTTATAAGAATAGACTGAGGCGCAATACCAATTGTCAGCGTAGCAGTGTCAAAATTAGGCGAGGGTTGGTCGGGAATCAAGCGGACACTACAGGAGTGACCGGATTCCCAAACGCGCGTAAAGACCAGCGGGAGCGCTCGACGGAGCTGCCTCGCTCGGACCAGACGCGCCTGACAGGATCTCACCCCATGCATTGCGCACAGCGGGAGAAACTGCGAGGGGAGAACGCTCTCGGGCAAGAGCCTGCTGCGCAGGGAGTATGAAACAATACCAAGGCAATAATGCTAATAACGTGCACAAGAAACCGCTATACAAACAGCAAAAACATCAGCTTAAGCCAAGAATGTAAGGAATGCACTTAACTGACGAGCAGTGAAGAAAGAGGAAGCGGAAGGGACGTCACAATATTATATACGATGGACTGTGATATGATTGGACTATAGTTGCCTTGTAGACTACCCCCTAATGGTTCATGGGTTGTGTAGTCTTTTGTTTAATGATTGTTGTGTTACATTTTCTTTGACCTGCTGTGCAAATGAAGTGAGGAAAGATATGCATAATCCTCACCTCCGTCTTGCCATAGAATTAATTCAACTTTATTCGATCCGATTTAGAAACATAGATGATAAAGGTGTACATAAAATCAGTAAATCCTCTTTCCTAATACAATACAGTGAGAATTAATTAAAACCAGTAGGTAAAAACGGGTGTTAAAAAGCCCGGTTCATAGCAACTTCAAGTTAACAGAATCATACAGTTCAATGTTTCGCAATCTCAATCTCATGCACTTCGTGCAAAATACGCAATAAGGTGTCCGAGTAAGATGTAACGCTCCAATACCTGACCAGTCTGCACTATATAAAACTGCAGAAAAAACTAAAAATAAAAAGTGTTTTGCACACTTCTGTCATTGGGCTATATGTGGGCTACATCTGGGTGATATTTGTGCTACATTTGGGCTCTTTTTTCTCTGGTGGCCATCTTGGGAGACTTATTTGTTATGAAGTTTCCTAATTTCCTCATTTACTGCAGTCTCCTCAGTAGGAAATGCTTTCAGTTTTTTACTTTGATTCCATCAAGAAGGCATTCAGATGTGTCACACATTTGCCATAAATTCAGAATAATAGCACTCTAGTTGTTCATTAGTAAAGCTACTGCTCACCATGGACTTAACTGGAAGTCTACTGCTGGTATTGAAAGTGATTGTTTCAGTCTGCATGTCAGAATTTTCTAATGAAATAGAAGAGGATATGAGATTTCACTTACAAAAAGCTGCAGTTGAACACAAAGGCATCAACTGACAGGCTGCTCCTGTTGAAATATAACAGGAAGATATTTGAGATCTTTCTATGGCAAAATGAACCCCCTCATTTTGTTCCTTTTTAGATTAAATGTTTTAAATGTTATCAGTTTATTCCAATCAAGATGGCTTCAGGCGTGACATAATTTTGTCATAAGTAAGACTGTTAGCTCTCTAGTTGTTCTTTAGAACACTCTGGGAAGCTGCAGTAGAACACAAAGACATTAACTGACAGGATGCTCCTGTTAAAATATAACAGGAAGATATTTAAAAATCACACTTGAAACATGTCCTAATTTTTCTTTCTACAGCAGTAACCATAATTTCTATGACAACATAAACCCCATCATTTTGTTCCTTTTTAACTTAAATGTTTTAATTGTTACCAGTTTGTTCCAATCAAGATTGCTTCAGGTGTGCCATACTTTTGTCATAAGTAAGGCTGTTAACGCTCTAGTTGTTCTTAAGAACACTCTGGGAAGCTGAAGTAGAACACAAAGGAATCAACTGACAGTCTCTGCCATTGTTGGATGTACATGATTTACTGAGAATGACAGACTTCATTCTCACATGACTGAGAAAGATAATGTGAATTTACAGAAAATATGCTCTCATTTTAGCTTCAGTTTTCTTTCAAACATGATTTATGATATCCCAGCAGAAGGTTTTTCACAGGGTAAAATCACCTTAGAACACACCACAATTCCTGAATTTAGTATGGTACCATCAAGAAATGAATTCTAATGTAACTAAAGTCTGTTATCCCCCCTTATCGTTCTCCTTTTGGTAACCCTCAAAATCTTCGAATCACTACAATGCATTTCAATGGGGTACTATCATGTATATTGGTCCCAAGATGGCTGCCAGCAATTCCAGGATGAAGTGCTGACAGCCAATCAGATCTCACGATGAGATGTGTCGTTAGGCTCCACCCAGATATTGAAACTTTATCTTTTTCTAATTTCTCATGAACTTCTGAACGGATTTACACCATTTACCAAAAAGGGATCTTCCTGAACGAAGGGCTACCTTTTCACCAACTTTAGTGTAATTCCGTTCAGCAGTTCGGGCTGTAGCCATGTCTAAAGTGTCCTATGGGAATTAACATGGAGAAAACACGCTTTGGGACCCCCCTTTTTTTTGGCCCCTGCTTGCCGAATCACCCCGAAACTTTTAAGGTAGGAGCTGACCGGAGCGCCCCACAAGTTTTGAAAATTTCACCAAGATTTGTCAACCGACGCCAAAGTTATTGGGAAGAGAATGTTACAATTTTCCTATGGATAATAGGTCCTAATATATATATATATATATATATATATATATATATATATATATATATATATATATATATATATACACACATATATATATATATTCACTGAAAAACCATAGGTTTCAGTGATGTTATAGTTATTTGAACATTTCACTCGTACAAAACCATAGAAATTCCCCTGTTATAGTTAGTTTAGCTAACTATAACCCGGGCACCCATCAATTCACTGCTGATGACATCACATATTACATCATTCATGACATGGTCAGTGACATCACTGATAACATCACTGATGACATCTCAAATGACATCACTGATGACAGAGACAGTGTTTTTCTTTAAAGTGTAAATATGTATTATATATAGGCCAAGGTGTATTGAAGAATGAGTGGGTGTATAAGTGTCTGGGTGGAGGATTAAGTAGGTGCGTGACAGACTGTTTAAGTGAGCGATTACATGTGTCTTACTGAATGCATGGGTTAGTGACTAATCTGTGTGAATGTCTGTATTAGTCTGTTGTTGTATAAGCTGCTGCAGGGGTTGCTCAATAGCTACATGAGTGTCTATATGGGTTATCAATTGGTTGCCTGAGTATTTGTATGGGTGTCTGAGTGTGTGTGTGAGTGGGTGGAAGGTGTGTGACTCTGTACATAGATGTTTGAGTGGTTGATTCACTGTGTATATGTGTTCAAAAGTGCATGTTAAAACAGCTGTATGGGTGGGTGAGTGTGTGTATGGGTGTGTTGGTGAGTGAATGGATGTCTCAATGGTACACATCCAAGTAACTACATATGTAAAAGGCAAAGTATGTACGAGTTGAAGTATATAAATGACTATACGTGAGAGTCAGTGATTGTGAGAGTGGCTGTATGGATGAGTGTGTACTTGTATAAGTGATTGCATAAGAGAGTAAGTATGCAATTGTTTCTGTTTGAATAAGTGATGTGGTGTGTGTATAACTGTATAGGTCAGTAAATTGAAGTGTGATTGATTCTTTGCATGACTGACTACGTGTGTGAGTAACTCAGGATGAGTGGTGGTGTGTAAGTGCATGTATAGGTGTATGAGTGCTTATGATAGTGTTGTATTGATGAGTGACTGCATGTATCTTTGATTGTATGGATGAATGAGTGGATGTGTGTGTTGACCTAGGAATCAGTGAGTATGTATGTAGTAACTGGTATTGGTGTGTCAATGGTTTCGAAAATGGTAGTCTGTATTTTACAGTGAGTGTATCAAAGGTTATATTAGAGTGCATCACATTTTCATGTGGATGATGTCATCAGTGATGTCATTTGAGATGTCATCAGTGATGTCATCAGTGATGTCACTGACCATGTCACGAATTATGCAATATGTGAAGTCTTCAGCAGTACACTGCGGGTGCACGAGTTATAGTTAGCTGAACTAACTATAACGGGGGAATTTCTATGGTTTTGTATGAGTGAAATGTCCAACTAACTATAACGTCCCTGAAACCTATGTTTTTTTCAGTGAATTTATAAGGTTTTCCAAATGCTAATTTCTAACTATAACGTGCCTCAAACCTATGGTTTTTTCTGTGAATTTCAAAGGTATTTTAAATGCTAATTTCTCATTTTAATGATCATTAAACCTATGCTTTTTTCTGTGATTTTAAATTATCATCCCATTCTCAACCTGTTGAAAACTGCCGATCTCACCAGTTTTCCAGCGATAGCGTCCGCTAAAAAAATCTCCACAAATGAGAGCAACAACTAGCGCTAATGATATGCAGAGTAGGCGTTCCCGTGCAAAAATAACTCGAAAACACCACTTTCCAAAATTTTCAACGATCAGCTAAATCTGCGTTGCGATCCAAAAAACAGGCAAAAAGCTGCGCTAGCAGTAAGAATTTAACACCTGCCTTTTACTGGTGTAAAGCAGGACTACTACCTACAGTATGAAAGGGAGCCCACCCCAGAGCCACATGTGACTAACAACACATGTCATAGAGCTACTGATCATACAGCACAGACACCCAAGAAGGCCACAACACCCACCACCACCACCCCCAGGACCTCCCCGGTCCAACCCCACTACCACTGAGGCAGCGCAGAACAGGACAGTGGACCTTCCAAAAACGGCATGGCCCCTCAGCCACACAATAGCTGAATGTTGGGAGATGTGGCAACCAAGTATGTGTGAAGGACGCAAGTCACCCATCAATAACAATGCACACAATGCCAAGTGTAGCGGTAATGTGCTAGACAGACCTCACTATGCAGAGCACAGACCTCTTCATGTGTATATATACTGCTGGTGTTTGTAGTGTTGTGGACAGTGAATTCAACCATGTTACCGCAGGTAGTGGGATAGATCTCAATCATGTAGCTGTGTTGTTGCCCCCCTGTAAGCGAAAGCGGAGTGGGCTGGTCCAACGTACGCCACTCCAGCATAGGAGTTTGAATAAATAGGTCGGGACTCTGGTGTGGTTCACTTCTGGGAAGGCCAACATGTCTGCCACAGCGGCGGCCCTCACCCTGCCATGAGATCGCCGCTGTGACCACTGCCCTCCTCGACACAGGCCCCTTGTAACCAAGCGGCACAACACCACAGAGTTATGTCTATACAGATTACTGCCTTCGATGTACACTGCGGACAGAAGGGCTCACAATTTAGATCGAGTCGCAATTCCAGATGACGCAGTCCAGTAGGCAAGAGATATTGCTCCCAGTGCGGCCTGCCCGGACCACGTATCATCGCGGACTGTGCACACGCTGAGTGCTTCAGGTGCCACTAACTCAGTGCACCACAAGTCATCTCCATGTAGCCTTATCAGGCAGAATTCATTATGCAAAAGACATTGCTACCTGTGCGGTTCGCACAGACCACGCATCATCGCAGGCTGTGCACACGCTGAATGCTTCAGGTACCACTAACTCTGTGTACCACAATTCACCACCACGTGGCCATATTGAGGCAGAAATAATTAGACAAAAGACTTTGCTACCAGTGCGGCCCATCCGGACCACGCATCATCGCTGACTGCGCACACTCTGAATGCTTCAGGTGCCACTAACTCTGTGTAGCTCAAGTCAACACCACGTGGCTGTCTGTCCTTGATGACCACTGCTTCCGGCCGACACTGCGGTTAGCAGGGCTGACAATTCAGATAGAGTCCTGATTGCAGATGACGCAGTCCAGTAGGCAACAGACATTGCATCCAGTGCGGCCCGCCCGGACCATGCATAATCACTGGTTCAGCACACACTGAGTGCTTCAGGTACCACTAACTCTGTACGGCTCAAGTCAAAGCCACATGGCTGTGGGCCCTTTCTGACCATTCCTCTCGGCCTACACTGCGGTCAGCAGGGCTCACAATTAAAATTGAGTCTTGATTAATTAATTGCAGAGTCCAGTAGGCAACTAAGTATAACGTCCCTAAAACCTACATAATATCCTTTTAGTATCCTTGCTTCAAGATCCTATTTTATATCAGTTATAGCTTTACTACAATGACCAAATTCATCTTGCAAGTCCAAAGGAACACTGAATGGCAGTCTACACTGCGGACAGCAGAGGTCACAATTTAAATTGAGACATGATTTATTAATTGCAGACAGAATTGTACTCTATGTCCTTAGATTTTGTCAAGAGGAAGTGACAAAAAGCATTCCTCGATGTCTGTGCTGACTACTACCTTCAATCTATACTGTGGACAGCAGGGCTCACAATTGAAATCGAGTCGTGATTGCAGATGACGCAGTCCAGTAGGCAACAGACATTGATCCCACTGCGGCACTCCCGGACCACGCATCATCGCTAATTGTGCACACGCTGAATGCTTCTGATGCCCCTACCTCAGTGTACCACAAGTCATGGACACTTTACGATAGAATCTTTTGTGTATTATTTCACATCTGGTGCCCCTATCTTAGTGCAGCACAAGTCATGGACCCTTTAGATTGAATCTGTGTGTGATCCGATGATTACTGTTGTACTTGTTGCCAGCACCAACTACTGGACATGTGACCCTGGAAATAAAAAGGGGCCGAGCGCACTTGCCCGTACCCAGTTCCACTATCTATCTAACTGTGTCCGTGTGTTCATTATGTATGCATGATGCTGCCCCTGGGCCCTACCACATTACATTCTGCTGCGGACAGTGCTCGCAACCATGTTACCTCTGGCAGTGGGGAAAACTTTGGTTCTGTATCTTTGTCTCAGTCATTGTATAAGTACATAGGTAGAGACTGGATCATTAAAGTACTGCAAGGAGATTGTATAGTGAATTTATAAGTTCTTCAGAATTGGCGGAGTGATTGGATAAGCACATATGTTGGCGGAGCCTAACCCCCGAGCACAAGCTTGGCTCTAATTAGCTGCCCTCCATGTGCCAAAAACAGAAATTTGGGCTTTGCATGGCCCTGTATTGCTACAGCTGCAACACTCCACTTAATGTGCAATAAACATTCATATCCACACAGATATGTTATGTGCACGATCTTTCATGTCTGGAAGTATGGATGAATGTAGGGTCAGTGATTCCCTCTACCTTCCATGTTGGCCATGTTTTGGGACTTGAGTCACAGGGTTACACATTGGCGCTTGCGGCCCGGGTGGCAGCAGCACTACAACAGGGACGCCCACATCAGTTGATTCCTCATACAGCCCAGGATGGAACCACGCCCAGAGCTCCGGAGTCATTGTTCACAGCCTCATGCAGGACTGGCATACGCCAGGCCAGCCCACTCCACTTACGTATACAGGGAGGGACAACAACGCTACATGGCCCAGATTTTCATTGTAGTGATCTGCTGCTCACAGGTCTAGTAGTCAGTATGCTACAGCCACTCCCTGACGGCTGGTTTACAACCACACCACACCCATCAAGCATAGGTGTCACAGGACACGTGACCCTGGCAATAAAAAGGACCGGGTGCACATGCTCCATGCCATTTCCATTTCAGACTTGGTGGCACGGGATACACTGTGGCCGACACAGGCACACCGCTACGGGACTGTGACTTTCGGTGCACTGAGGTAGGGGCACTGTAAGTGGTGAACAGATGTGCAGCCTGCGATAATGCCCCATCCCGGCAGTCCAGACAGGTCAGCTTTTGTGTTCCCTGCTGGACCGCAGTGTAGGCCTGAGTCATCGAACAGCGGGGGCCTGCTGCCACGTGGCATGGCCTCACTGGTCACAGAGTTAGTGGCACCGCAAGGGCTGAGCGGGTATGCATCCTGCGATGATGGCGGGTGCACTGGTATGTCCTCAACCATGGTACAATCAAGATGCAGCAACAAATGTGAGACCTGGTGGCCTGCGGAGTGGGGCTTCATGATGTGGAGGGTGCCCTGTCTGTGGGCCCTGGGCTTGGGGCTTGCAGCGGCACGTGGTGGGCCCTCTTTTCTACATGCATGTGGAGGAAGGTAAGCAGTAAGGCCTGGGTGTTCAGGGGTGGGCAGACACCTCTGGGCGGTGGGAGTGGATGGTGTGCAGCAGCCTGGGTGTGCAGGGGCGGGCAGTCACCTTTGGGCAGTGGTAGTGGACTGGGTGCAACTGCCTGGGTGTGCAGTGGCAGGACAGTGATGAAGGCATGTGCAGTTGTATGTACTCTGCCATTACGGATTCTGTACTATGGTTCAGATGAGTGAGCTTGAAGGCTGCAGTATGTCCCGGCACATGGTTGGAGACACACCGGGACGGAAAGGTGAGCTGTGAGGGTTTTGTCCGCAGTGTCAGCACTCCCTCTCCCTCTCCATCTCTTTCTTTCTCTCTCTCACACTCTTTCTCTCTCTCTTCCTCTCTCTCTCTCTCTCTCTCTCTCTCTTTCTTCCTCTCTCTCACACTGTTTCTCTCTTTCTCTCTCTCTTCCTCTCTCTCTCACTCATTCTCTCTCTTCCTCTCTCTCTCACTCTCTCTGTCTTTCTCTCTGTCTTCCTCTCTCACTCTTTCTTTCTCTCTCTCTCTTTCTCTCTTTCACTCTTTTTCTCTTTCTCTCTCTCTCTCTCTCTCCGATGGGCGCATGACGCACAATCTTATCTTGCTTTTTGTCTTGCAGGCTGTGATTCACGGATTGTAGACCCCCCTGCCACGGGCCTCCCGACATGTGGTGATGACTTGAGTTCCACTAAGTTAGTGCCACCAGAGCTGAGCGGGTGTGCAGACTGTGATGATGCATGGCCTTCATACACTATCCTGGCAATCAAGACCCGATTTCAGTTGTAAGCTCGGCTGGACCGCGTGTGTGCCACGGCTGAGGAGGTTGCTTCGGCACGTGCTGGGCCCTTTTGGACACACGCCGTGGCAGAAGGTGAGCGGAGAGGCTTGTTTGCACAGTGGCAGTGTCATGACCCCTCTAGTAAGCTCCTGTGTCTATTCGAGAAGAAGATTGAACATGAATAAATACCCACATTGGCGGAAACTGAGTCCTGTTTGGAAGGCAGCTTTACGAGCAATTTTGCGGAAGTCGCGAGGTCCGCCTTGTCAATGCAACAAAGGAAATTAGTTCACTTCCTGATTGGGTTCTCGGTCTAGTTGTTTTGACTCGAGATTCCCAATCAGGAACAATGCGCCTGCGCGAGCCACGAGCGGCGCACTTCAACCGTCTTTCTGTCAGAAGCGGCAGCGTTCTACCGCTCTGACTGGAATTAAGATTTAATGTTGGGTTCTTTGGAGAGTATTAAAGACGACCGCATATGTGCTCCTGATGCCAATAATAATTAGAGACTACCGCATATGTGCTCCTGATGCCAATAATAATTGTGATTCCTTCGTACCACAGAATTGTTGACAGTTTCCCTGCATAAGTCGAGAACGAGGAAAAGCCTTGGAACATGGGTATGGTGAGGGAGTAAGCTTCTGTGAAGAGAGGCAATCTCCTGAATTCAAGGAAGGACTTTTAAATCTTTTGTTAGCGCGAAATCAATATTCAGTCAGCACGTCAAAGAGCAGCATTTTGAGAGCAGTAAGCAGCCTGACCGGCCTTCCAGCCGCCAATTCTGGAATATGCTTTAAAAGAACTAAGACTCTTGACAAACCACATGTAGTAGAGTTAGCATGCAGCGCTAATTCAGAGAAGGACACTGAAGCTCCAATTCTTTGCTAATTAGAAACGGAGTTGTTTGAGAGACTCAATATAGAAGAATAGGGCTTACTTCTGGAGAACTTTAAAAATTCCTTTTAAACAACAGCATTCTTTACATATACTTACTGCGCAATATTGAATACATTTACACTTGTTTGTGACAGAAGGTAACTCATTACGTGCGCAGAGTGAATTGACATGAAATTCTTCCAATCGATCTAAATACTTCAATTCACTTGAGAGAGGCTACCCCTCAGTGTAAAAAAAGGTAATTAGGGACAGAAATTAGGTAATACCTGTTAAGTTTCTAGGTTAGGGACATCAGTAATTGTTTGTGCTTATTTGCAGGTCCCTGAGCTGAACCACGTAAGAAGGGCCATTACCTGAGGCAGTCTCTCTTCTTTATCTTCCCACTCCCCTTTCCCCCGAGCTGAATTCAGTAGCAATTCATCGTTCTGATTGCTGCTGACGACAGTTTGGGGGATTTGTGGAAAAGTCATCGTTTCTGAGGAGATCGCAAATTCAGTTCATTTGAGAGGCAGGCAGTCACCTCTGGGTGGTGGGAGTGAATGGTTTGCAGCAGCCTGGGTACGCAGGGGCGGTCAGACACCTCTGGGGGCGGGAGTGGATGGGGTACATCATCCTGGGTGAGCAGGGGTGAGCAGACACCTCTGGGCGGCAGGAGTGGATGGGGTGCAGCAGCCTGGGTGCACAGGGTCAGGACAGCGATGAAGGCGTGTGCAGTTGTATGTAGTCTGCCATTACTGATTCTATACTATGTTTCAGATGTGTGAGTTTGAGGGCCGCAGTATGTACCAGCACGTGATTGGAGATACACCGGTGACGGAAAGGTGAGCTGTGAGGGTTTTATCTGCAGTGTTGGCACTCACTCTCTTCCTTTCTCTCACACTCTTTCTCTCTCTCTTCATCGCTCTCTCTCACTCCTTCTTCCTCTCTCTCACACTGTTTCTCTCTTTCTCTCTTCCTCTCTCTCTCACTCTTTCTCTCTCTTCCTCTCTCACTCTCTCTGTATTTCTCTCTGTCTTCCTCTCTTACTCTTTCTCTCTATCTTCCTCTCTCTCACTCTTTCTCTCTCTCTCTCCTTTGATGGGCGCATGACGCACAATCTTATGTTGCTTTTTATCTTGCAGGATGTGATTTACAGATTGTCAACCTCCCCCAACACGGGCCTCTCGCCATGTGGTAATGACTTGAGTTCCACTGGATTAATGCCACCAGAGCTGAGCGGGTGTGCAGCCTGCGATGATGCGTGGCCTTGATACACCATCCTGGCAATCAAGATCCGATCTGAATTGTGAGCTCAGCTGGACTGCGTGTACGCCACAACTGAGGAGGTTGCTTTGGCATGTGGTGGGCCCTCTTGGACACATGCCGGTGGCAGTAGGTGAGTAGAGAGGCTTGTTTGCGCAGCGGCAGGCAGTCACCTCTGAGCGGTGGGAGTGGATAGTATGCACCAGCCTGGGTGCACAGGAGCGGGCAGACACCTCTGGGCAGTGGGAGTAGATGGGGTGCAGCAGCCTGGGTGCGCTGGAGCAGACAGACACCTCTGGCCAGTGGGAGTGGATGGGGTGCAGCAGCCTGGGTGCGCAGGGGCATCAGACACCTCTGGGCGGCGGGAGTGGATGGGATGCAGCAGCCTAAGTGCGCAGTGGAGGGACAGCGATTTAGGCGTGTGCAGTTGTATGTACTCTGCCATTACTGATTCTATACTATGTTTCAGATGAGTGAGCTTGAGGGCTGCACAATGTCCCGGCACATGGTTGGAGACACACCGGTGGCAGAAAGGTGAGCTGTAAGGGTTTTGTCCACAGTGTCGGCACTCACTCTCCCTCTCCATCTCTTTGTTTCTCTCCCTCACACTCTTACTCTATCTCTTCCTCTCTCTCTCACTCTTTCTCTCTTCCTCTCTCTCACACTGTTTCTCTCTTTCTCTCTCTCTTCCTCTCTCACTCTTTTTCTCTTTCTCACTCTCTTTCTCTCTCTCATACTGTTTCTCTTTTTCTCTCTTCCTCTCTCTCGCACTCTTTCTTTCTTTCTCTCGTTCTTCCTCTCTTTCACTCTCTATCTCTCCCTTGATGGGAGCATGACGCACAATCTTATCTTGCTTTTTGTCTTGCAGCCTGTGATTCACAGATTGTCAAGGGATGACACACCATGGTTGTACCTATTTTGTTATTTTGTTTAAATAAAATGTTTTATATGTAAATCCATAGATGACTGAGATTCTCATTTGTCCAACCTCACATGCATCTTTTTTACTATAATTGTGCGACATCACCCGATTTGTTACTTTCCAGATTTTGGAAGGTTGCCGTCACATTTGTTTGTTGGGGGGTCAGGTGGGAATGACAGACAAGGGGCAGGTGGTGGGGGTAATGGGGCACTATTGGGTGTCCGAGCTGCAAGATCGTTGGCTCCATTGCATCTGTTGTCATTCAGATGTGGCTGTGGGCTGCGCTTCCTTTCATGTTGCAGGTTGTAGTCCGACTTTACACCAGGTCAGAGCACATCTAAACTTCGTGGTGCTAACACACCTTAGTACCTGTTTTCTACTCTCTTCGCCGATCTTGCTGGTGGTTGAGAAAGTTGCAAAGTGGTGTGTTTGCTGCTTTTTGCACGGGAACGCCTACTCTGCATCTCATTAGCAATATTCGCCAGGGTCATCCTTGATGATGCTTTTTGAGGCTGCTATCACTGGTAAACTTGTGATATGGGCTGTTTGCACCAGCTTGTGAATGGTGCACTACATTTATCACCATTTTGGCTGCGATAAAGTGCTGTTAACGCGGTGATGTGTCCTTGAGAATATGCTTCTCGGTGTTTTAAAGACCTGAGAAGTACTCGAGTACCTCACTGAGAGCCGCGTACCCAGCGCGTTCTCACTAGGGGGCCACGCTGAGAGCTGCGCACTCTTCGTATTCACACTAGGGGGCTGTGCTGGGAGCCGCGCACTGTTCGTATTCACACTAGGGGGACGTTCTAGGGTCCCGACTCCAAACTTTTTAGAAAAATAAAAAGCACTCACTTTCATTAATTTACATTCGCCTCGGGGACCCCATACCCCGAGGCATGCCCATATCTACATATTTTTTCCAAGGGGAGGGGGGCCATGGTCACTTCTGGCCCAGGGGACCCATCCCCTGGGGCCTGGCCTCTCTGTTGGTGACCGTGGGGGGAGCGCCAATGCCCCCACAGTCCTGCTGGCTCCCCGCCTCCTGCGGGAGCCGGTATTCCTTTTAGGCAATGGGACTTGCTAACATACAGATCCCCTTGCCCAAAAGCAATCCAGCTTTGCTTCATTGAACCGAGAGCAGGTTTTCCTCCTCTCGCTTCAAGGAAGTAACCAGGGTTTGCTATGACAGTGTGCAAGACATGCTTCCACCCACTCATACCAAACAACAACGTCCGGGGTGAGCTCCCCGAGATAATTCAAGAGCCGGACCAGGGGAGTGGCGGTCCCCAGAGCCATCAAGGTCTTCAGCAGGGGAGCCGTGCAGCCCCCCTCCCTCTAATTTCAAAACCCCGGAGAGGTGGTGTTCCCCCCCTGCATATTTAACTAAAGCCCCTGGGAGTGGCGATCCCCGGAGCTTGGGGGGCCTCGGATGCCCCCCAAAAATTACAAAACGAACCCCGGGGAGGTGCCAGTCCCCGGGACTGCGGGAGGGCCATGAGTCCTCCCGCTTCTAATTTACATAGCCCCAGGGAGGTGGCAGTCCCCGGGGCTGTGGAGACCCTGCAGGTCCCTGCAATATATTTATAGGATTGCCCCCATAACCTGGCCCACCTGAGGGCTCATTTAAAGGAAGTGGGGCAGCCCCCGCTTCATTTTTTTTTCTGTCCGGATTCATGCACCCAGCGCGCATTCTGACGTTTTTATTTTTATATGAAAAAACATTTTTGCTCCTGGGGGTTCTTGTGGGACCCCCGTGAGCAGAGCTAGGGGGGTCAGGGTTTTTCTACCCTGCCCCCTTTTCTTCTCTTTTAATCTTTTTTCAACTGTTTTTTTGTGACTCGGTTCTACCGAGTCACAAGATGGCTGCCAATACTTCCTGGTTTGGAGTGGTGGCAGCCAATCACAGTGCAGCACGTGGTCGGGAGGGTGCGCTAACCCACCACTGCCCCAGATATTGAAAATTTTATATTTTGAAGTTCTCAGCAACTACTGAACGGATTTACACCATTTAAAAAAAAAGATCACTTTCTGAACCAAGAGCTACCTTTCTACCAAATTTGGTGTAATTACGTTCAGCAGTTCGGGAGCTGTAACCTGTCTCACAATTTCCTAGGGAAATTAACACACGACAAACGCGTTTTGGGACCCCCCTTTTTTCTCAACCCCCGCTTGACTAATCAGCCCCAAACTTTCAGAATAGGAACTGACCTGGATAGACTTTTTTTGGGAGAATTTTGTGAAGATTCCTCAAACTACGCCAAAGTTATTAGCAAATCAAAAAATGCTTTTCCTATGGAAGCTAGGTTTTAACTATAACTACCTACTGGCGACCGCAAGTAGGTAATATGTATGTAAGTATATAAGGATATATATGTATGTATGTATATATATATTCACTGAAAAAAACATAGGTTTCAGGGGCGTTATAGTTAGCTGGACTTTTCACTCGTACAAAACCATTGAAATTTCCCCGTTATAGTTAGTTCAGCTAACTATAACTCGCGCGCCCGCAATGCACTGCTGATGACGTCACATATTACATCACTCATGACATGGTCAGTGACATCACTCATGACATCACTGATGACATCTCAAATGACATCACTGATAACATCACTGATTACATCATCCAGTGAATGTGTGTTTTTCTAAAAATTACATATGTTTTATATATGTATATCTCAAGGTCGATGGAAGAATGAATGGGTATATAAGTGTCTAAATGGATGATTTGTTTTTTAAAAATTGATTGTATAACTGACTGATTAAGTGTATCTTAGTGAATACATGGCTTAGTGAGTAATGTTTAAATAAGTAAATATCTGTATCAGTCTCTCACTTTGTGTATAAGTGGCTGCATGGGTTGGTGAGTAGCTACATGAGTGTCTATATAGGTTATTAATTGGATTTTTGAGTATCAGTATGAGTGTCTGAGTGTCTGTATGGTTCGGTGGGGGGTATTACGTAGTGCATAGGTGCATGAATGAGTGACTCACTGTTTGTATGTGTTGAAGACAGCATGTGTGCAGGACTGTATGGGTGGATGAGTGTGTGCATGGGTGTGTTAGTGAGTGAATGACTGTCTCAATAGTGTCTTTATGAGTAACTACATATGTTTTAAACTAGTATATGTGACTATTGGTGTATATAAGTGAGTATATGTGAGAGTGAGAGATTGAAAGAGTTCCTGTATGAATAAGTATGTGTTTTTATAAGTGATTGTTTAAAAGACTAAGTATGTGTAAGTTTCTGTAGAAGTAAGTGTGGTGGTGTGTGTATAACTGTATATGCAAGTAAATGGATGTTTGATTCTTTATTAGCATGAGTGACTATGTGTGAGAGTAACTCTATGGATGAGTGGCATTGTGTAACAGGATGAATAGGTGTATGAGTACATATGATGAGTGAGTACATGCATGATGACTGTATAGGACTGTTGGTGAATGATTGGATGTGTATGTGGATCTTAGAATTACTGAATAGGTTGTTGTAACTGATATTGGTATGTCCATTGTTTTGAAAATTTTAGATTCTATTTTTGAATGTGTGTATCAAAGGTTGTATTAGGGGGAGAGGAGGTCTGCCACTCTATCACAAGGATGATGTCATCAGTGATGTCATTTGAGATGTCATCAGTGATGTCATGAGTGATGTCTCTGATCATGTTATGAGTGATGTAATATGTGACGTCATCAGCAGTGCATTGCGGGCGCGCGAGTTATAGTTAGCTGAACTAACTATAATGGGGGAATTTCAATGGTTTTGTACGAGTGAAAACTCCAGCTAACTATAACGCCCCTAAAACCTATGGTTTTTTCAGTGAATTTCTAAGGTTTTTTAAATGCTAATTCCTACCTATAACATGCCTGAAACCTATGGTTTTTTCAGTGAATTTCAAAGGTTTTTTAAATGCTAATTTCTAACTATGCCTACAGAGATAGGACATGTGAAGAAAGAAGAAAAAACGCACAGAAAGAAAAAAAAGAAATGCAGAAAGAAGCAACAGAAGTCCTCAAAGACGAAGAAAAGTGCAGGAAGAAGGATAACATGCAGAAAGAACAAACAGAAGAGCAGAAAGAAGCCTTGTTGCAAAATCATCCTGTACCCTCAACTTTTTCAGACGGATACTGGTGGTAACTGAGTCTGACTAACCAGTCCTAGTTCCAGTGCTATGTTAAAAGACACTCAGAATACAGTGAAAACACCTACATACACTAGGGAACACTATGCGTTGGGGTCCCCCTGTGATCAGCATGACCTCCTCTGTAAGCCCCTAGTATATAATAGGGCAGGGGATTAAAACTACCTCTTAAAACGCGCCACAGGGCATGTTTGCACACGTCACCTCAGGCCCCGTCCCCTCACTTCCCCACTATGTAAACACGCCCTGTGGCCGTTTTAAGTTGGGAGATTAAGTCCCCTTGAATCCTGAGGGTCCCTAGGGTCTAACTAGACCACTAGGTACCTCCAGTAAGTGCCACAGAGCTGTGTTGCAGAGAGATGTAAAAAGGGGCACGGCCTAGACCACCTCTCTGCAACGCAGCGCAGTGGCGCTTACTGGAAGCACCTGGTGGGCTAGTTGGCCCCCAGGGTCCCTCAGGATTGAAGGGGAATTATTTCCCCAACTTAAAATGCGCCACAGGGCTTGTTTGCACATGTTAACTCAGGCCCCGTCCCCTCCCTTCACCACTGTATAAACACGCCCTGTGGCCGTTTTTAGTTGGGAGATTAAGTTCATTTGAATCCTGGGGGTCCATAGGGTCCAACTAGCCCACTAGGTACCTCCAGTAAGCGCCACAGAGCTGCGTTGCAGAGAGGTGTAAAAAGTGGCACGGCCTGGACCACCTCTCTGCAACGCAGCTCAGTGGCGCTTACTGGAAGCACCTGGTGGGATAGTAAGCCCCCAGGGGCCCTCAGGATTGAAGGGGAATTATTTCCCCAACTTAAAACGCACCATAGGGCGTGTTTTCACACGTCACCTCAGGCCCTGTCCCCTCCCTTCCCCACTGTGTAAACACGCCCTGTGGCCGTTTTTTAAGTTGGGAGATTAAGTCCCCTTGAATCCTGAGGATCCCTAGGGGCAAAATAGCCCACTAGGTACGTCCAATAAGCGCCATTGCAGAGAGGTGTAAAAAGGGGCACGGCCTGCACCACATCTCTGCAACGCAGAGCAGTGGCGCTTACTGGAAGCACCTGGTGGGCTAGTTGGCCCCCAGGGTCCCTCAGGATTGAAAGGGAATTATTTTCCCAACTTAAAACGCGCCACAGGGCGTGTTTGCACACGTCACCTCAGGCCCCATCCCCTCCCTTTACCACTGTGTAAATGTGCCCTGTGGCCGTTCTAAGTTGAGAGATTAAGTCCCCTTGAATCCTAAGGGTCCCTAGGGACAAGCTAGCCCACTAGGTACCTCCATTAACCCCTTCCGCGTGGCGCGGATTTCCGCGCCACGCTGAAGGTTCCGTGCGCGGGCGGGGCCATGACGGAACGGTTCCGTCATGCGCACAGCGCAACCGACGTGCATGACGGAACCGTTCCGTCATGCGCGTCGAAGGGGTTAAGCGCCACAGAGCTGCGTTGCATAGAGGTGTAAAAAGGGGCGTGGCCTCAGAACACCTGTCTGCAACACAGCTCCCTGGCGCATACTGGAGATACCTGTTGGGCTAGTTGGCCCTCAGGGACCCTCAGTATTGAAGGGAAATTAATTCCCCAACTTACAACTGGCCAGGGGGCGCGTTTGCAGAGTGCTGCAAGGAGGGGGCGTGGCCTCCGGCGCGATGCTGGTCGTTTATTTTTTTTTTTTTTTTAAGAAGGAGGGCTGTGTGGCCCCCCTGCTTTTTCTAATTTACTGGCCCTGGGGACCCCATCCCCCAGGGCCTGCACCCTAATTATTTTTGTTGAAAAAAATAAATTTGGCCCTCTCAAGGCCTTAATCGGCCCCGGGGACCCCAACCCCCGGGTCATGACCTTTTTTAAAAAAAATTCTTTAGGAGGGGGC
This sequence comes from Triturus cristatus, assembly GCF_964204655.1. Taxonomy (NCBI): domain Eukaryota; kingdom Metazoa; phylum Chordata; class Amphibia; order Caudata; family Salamandridae; genus Triturus; species Triturus cristatus. The sequence goes on from NC_140589.1 coordinate 1,507,963,954, forward strand.
TGCGTTGCCCCCCTCCTCAGGCCACTTATGGCCCCGGGGACCCCATCCCGCGGGGCCGGACTTTGTTTTTTATTATATTTAAAAAATATATATTCATAGAAACACCTAGGACATGCTGGACAAACCGTATGTACCTATCACCATGACGATTTGCGTGATATTCATTAAAAGGTGACTATGCATAGAATGAATCCACATGGAATGTATTTACACCGCTAGTGAAGCTCTGACGTGTCTGACGCCCTACCGTGCCTAATCTCGGCACCCCCGCCGGTGGGTACTCTCCAAGTAGACACCCTTGCCGTTTATTTATACAAACATGGGTAGCTATTGACAGGCACATTTAATATACACGCACACCAAGCCATTCAAAGGGGAATCGACAAAAATTCGACCAAACTATGCATGAAATCCCCCTCACGGTTAATAAAACACACATCCACCGCCGGATGTTTTTATTTTACTCTCTGGAAAGGAGCCCAATGCTATGCTATGTTACACCCACCAGTGCCCGCCGAGTGCCTCACACCTCTGTGTTGTATTACACCAGCTAGTGCGTATGCTATGACACTCTCTAGCCCATGTGCACTGTAACACCACCCCGTGAATATGTCATGCCACCCTTGCCTTCGCACTGGTGATATTGCCCCATCTAACGTGCCTTCCTCGATGCCTATGTTATAACGCACAGCGCTATGCCATACATATTACAATCTGGGATCCATATCTTTATCAGAGTGCATATGCAACGTTACACTCCCCAGCACATATTTTATATTACAACTTTAGAGACTAGTTAGGTTACACAACACTGCCCTGTGCATATTACACTCCAAGGCGCATATCGCATAGCACGCGCTAGTGCCTGTGCTATCTCGCGCTCTCCAATGAATCTGTCATTGCGCACAATGTTTTGCATATTATATTTCACGCCCGTTTCATCTTATATCACACTTTTTGGTGCATAGTTTATACCATATACTATATCTAGTTTTCATTTTCAATCGTGCTCTCAGGACTATGTTCTATATAACACTGCGTCCACCTACCCTTTTCACGGGCATTACATTTTGAGATGGGGGGTGGAGGGTCAGGGGGTGTTTCTGCCAAGTGAGCCTGGAGTCACAGTCACAAACGTCCTCCTCTTCCTGAATAAAAGTGAGATTATGCTGCATACTTGTTCATATTTTAAGTAGTTTGCACAGACACACATTTTAAAAACAATAAAGTTCCTAATACCCACCTTCTCTGAACAGTTAGCTTGCTGCCCCATCCACCTCCTCCCTATCCTCTGTTGTCTGAATCCATGGACTAGCCTCCTCCCTCCTGCCATGCATGGTCTGATGTGCTGCTGCTGGAGCGGGTTATGCAAACTTTTTGTATGCCCATCCCATTTTGCATGTCGTTTTATTAATTAGATTAATTAATTAATCATAATCATATTAATGGTTTGGAGTGATGCGGAAATAACTAATCAACCTTATTAGTGACCGAAATACACGTGGGATTTGCATCTGCATGGCCTAATTAATGACGTGAACTAAATTTCGTACGCATATTAATGATAGATAATTAGAACATTGCATGATATATGTCGCTTTGGTGATGAAATTGTGATTCGTGCTTTATTTAGTAAGTATAAACCGCATTGAGTGTTGCTTTTGGCTAGATAAATACACACATATGGGTATTAGCGAGGGAATAACATTTAATTAGTCATTTCTATGTATTAATTACGTGTTTGTGTTTCTTTGCTTCTGTTGACTATTCTGGCCTATCAAATGATGGCTGCTTTTGGTGCCTAACCCAACTGCCGACGCTGAACCTGGCTTGGGTGAAGTGCGCCTGCGCTAAAAGATGAGCAACAATGGCCCTGTCTTGACCCCAGGCAATCTGTACTTATCAAGGCCACTGGGAAAGGTGCCAGCAATACAGACAAAAGGCTGTATTAAAGAACCGGAACCAGCAAGTATGCTGACAACATGGACTAAACCTTATGGGAACGGAGAGGTTGACCCTTGATCAGCCAATCAGAACAGTTTAAAACTCAATATTGTTACATTTTGCTATTGAAATTATTATAAAACCCATAGAATAGAGGGGTTGGAGGGTCGCTCCTTCGATTTCCTGATGATATGCTGACGAAGAGGACGGTGACACTGCAGGACAGCTGTTAGCCTGAATCTTTGATGGACTGAATTAATGCCCAAAATCCTGATGAACTTAACCTGATAAATTGATGGGCATAGATTTGCGAGATTGCCAGATTTGACATAGAGGACGACTTTAGCCAGAATAGGTAAATATGTATGGCAACTTGATCAAATGAATGATTTAATCTGCAATATTAATATAAATTTGGATTTGAACATCTACAGAAATGAGATGGGTTGTTTATTCATTGAAATGTGTTAATGAAAAGGTTAATTAGAGTATTCGAAATTCACTTAAATCTATAACTAACAGATCGATCCCGGTCATGAGGGGAATACCAAATGTAGAATCTAGGGCCTAATGAGTATAAGAAGGGTTTGTAGGTTTGTTGCTCATTAGGGTGAAGTGGTATCTTCCTCCCTCATTATCCAGCACTTGGAAGGATAATTGCCTCTCGTACGGACTGATGGTGAGTGTTTGTTGGTGTTATGGGCCCCACCAGCGAATGTATGGATAGTGTGCGTGTGTGAGATCTTTTGGTCCGCAACGGTAGGGAGGGATTTTGCACTCCGCGCTGGAGCACTGCCACTGCCCTCCATTTAGCATGATTTACCAGTCCACTCCTCCTGCCCTCCATTGCCCAATTCTATGGCCCATCATTGACCTCCTGATTAGCCTCTGTGTTTAGCTTGCTGCCCCTATTCTCCTTCCCCCTGCCCTCCGATGTCTTTGTGCATGCCCCTGCTCCATCCTTTTTGCCCACCATGTTCCATGGACCTGCCACTCCTATCTACTCTGAGTGTTCTGTTGAGCTGCCACTCCCCTCCCACCTGCCTAGCATTGTCAGATGACTGTAACCTGTCCCTGCCACCTCCACCCTGCCTGTCCACATGCCATGCCCCTATCCCCTTCCTCCTGTCATCCGTGGTCCATTTTACTGCCACACCCTTCTGCCCTCTCTGGTCTATTGTGCTGCAACTGCTCCTCCTGCCTGCCCGCGCGGTCTGTTGTGAGGCCCCTTCCCCTGAACTCTCTTGTCTGTGCCCAGTTCCTGACCCTCCCAGCTATCCTCCATGGTCCTTTGTGCATGCCCCTGCACCCTCCTTCTTGCCCATCATAGCCATTGTGCGGCCACTAACCCTCCCGCTTGCCATGCATGGTCTTCTGTGCTGCCATGGCCCCTCCCACCTTCCCTGTGTGGTCAGCTAGCTGCCCCTGACCCCCTCCCACCTTCCCTCCATGGTCTGTGTGTATGCCATCATAGTCTCATTGTTGCTCTCCATGGTGTGTTTTGTTTCTAGTGCCCAACCTGCCTGACCTCCATGGTCATCTTGCTGCTCCTGCCTTGCCCCCTTGCCCTCAGCCCTCTGTTTCCATGTGCAGACCCCTATTCCCTCCCTCCTGGCTTGTCTGTTTCATTGTAATTCCCCTGATCCGTCCCTCCTGCCCTTTATGGTCTGTTATGCTGCAGCTTTCTCTCCTGTCTGCCCATTATGGTCAGCTAGCTACCATTGCCTCTTTCCCCTCTGTTCTCTGTTGTCCATGTGCATGGTCCTGTCCCCTCCCTATTGCTTTCTATGGATTGTTGTGCTGCACTCCTGTCCCGCATGCGCTGTGTGGTGTATTGTGCTGCTGCAAACCCTGATGCCTGCCCTGTAGGGTCAGTTTGGTGCACCTCTCCATGTCCCGCCTGTCCTCTGTTATCCGAGTCCATGTCCCTACCGCAATTCCTCCTGCCTACCATGATCCAATGTACCATACTTGCGAACATTTTGAACTTGGTAAGAGAGAGATTTTGAAAAAAAACTGGGGTATTGAATTTCCCCTTTGAGTTACATTGAAAAAGAGGAGATTGTAGACAGGAGAGAGATCAAATAAAGCCCATTTGAGCTTAAAAACATTGGACGTTTCCTGGCTGAAATGGGTCTGTGGCATGTATGGTTGTACTATCACTGCCTCTTCCTTCTGCCCACAATGGTGTATTATATTGCCACAGCCTCTCTTGCCAGTCCTGTATTGTTGGTTTGTTGCCCCTGCCCCCCTTTCCACTGCCCTCCATAGTCTGTTGTGCTGCCACTGCCCTTCCTGCCTTCCCAGTGTGGTCAAATTGTTGCATCTGCACTCTCCTACCTGCCTTCAATTTTCAGAGTCCGTGCCCCTGGCCTCTGCCTCTCAACAGTATCCCAATAAGCAACTAGATTGCTAACATTCTATATTTATTACAAAAGTGTGGAACGCCTGATGTCATCTTGATGTAATCAAAACTGTAATACCTAGAGAATTTCCTTTAGAAATTACATATATGAGAGGGTCTTATTTGCATCAAAATTATGGTTAGTGCTCTAAAAAACTAAAATGAGGACATATTTTCTGCGTTTTCAAATAGCGACAAAGAACTTTTACATTATTTGTATTCTTTATGTTTTTTTTATCCAGTTGACCACTTGATTAAATGTTGCACCTAGGGGAGAGGATGTGGTGTTACTTCCAGAGCTGCAGACTTTGCAACTGGGGAACCAGGTTGGAGTTTCTGCTTCAGCTCAACATTCTGTGATTCTGGTCAAATCACTTAATCTCCCCAATGTCTACAACCAAAATGAATTTGGTCTTGTGTGATGTAACCAATGCTCATGTAAAGCACTCCAATACCTGACAAGTCTGCACTATATAAAACTGCAAATACTCAAAAAATAAGTGTTTTGCACACTTCTGTCATTGGGCTACATGTGGGCTACATCTGGGTGATATTTGTGCTGCATTTGGGCTCTTTTGTCTCTGGTGGCCATCTTGGGAGATTTATTTGTTATGAAGTTTCCTAATTTCCTCATTTACTGCAGTCTCCTCAGTAGGAAATGCTTTTAGTTTTTTACTTTGATTCCATCAAGAAGGTATTCAGATATGTCACACATTTGCCATAAATTCTGAATGTTAGCACTCTAGTTGCTCATTAGATCACTGTAGTAAAACTACTGCTCACCAGGGAAGTCTGCTGCTGGTATTAAAAGTGCATGTTTCAGTCTGCATGTCAGAATTTTCTTATGAAATAGAAGAGGATTTGAGAAGTCAAAATGTGCCCTAATTTTTCTTTTTGCAGAACTAATCATGATTTCTATGGCAAAATGAACCCCCTCATTTTGTTCCTTTGTAAATTAAATGTTTTAAGTGTTACCACTTTATTCCAATCAAGATGGCTTCAGGTGTGCCATACTTTTGTCATAAGTAAGACTGTTAGCGCTCTAGTTGTTCGTTAGAACACTCTGGGACATTCTGTCATTGGGCTATACTTGGGCAACATCTGGGTAATATTTGGGCTACATTTGGGCTCTTTTGTCTCTGGTGGCCATCTTGGGAGATTTATTTGTTATGAAGTTTCCTAATTTCCTGCAGTCTCCTCTGTAGGAAATACTTTCAGTTTTTTACTTTGGTTCCATCAAGAAGGCATTCAGATGTGTAACACATTTGCCATAAATTCAGAATGTTAGCACTCTAGTTGCTTATTAGATCACTGTAGTAAAGCTACTGCTCACCAGGGAAGTCTGCTGCTGGTATTGAAAGTGCATGTTTCAGTCTGCATGTCAGAATTTTTTAATGAAATAGAAGAGGATTGAGAGGTCACTCAAAATATGCCCTAATTTTTCTTTCTGCAGCACTAATCATACTTTCTATGGCAAAATGAACCCCCTCATTTTGTTCCTTTTTAAATTAAATGTTTTAAGAGTTACCACTTTATGCCAACCAAGATGGCTTCAGGTGTGCTATACGTTTGTCATAAGTAGGACTGTTAGTGCTCTAGTTGTTCTTTAGAACACTCTGGAAAGCTGCAGTAGAACACAAAGGAATCAACTGACAGTCTCTGCCCTTGTTGGATGTACATGTTTTACTGAGAATGTCAGACCTCATTCTCACATGACTGAGAAAGTTAATGTGAATTTACAGAAAATATGCTCTCAGTTTAGCTTATAGATCACCTTTCAAACCTCTGTGGGAAAAGCATGAGAAAATAGTTTTCTCTCAAACATGATTCATGATATCACAGCAGAAGGCTTTTTCACATGGTAAAATCACCTTAGAACACACCACAATTCCTAAAATGAGTATGGTACCATCAACAAATAATTTATAATGTAACTAAAGTCTTAAAACCTTCTATTAACTGCAATGCTTTTTAATGAGGTGCTATCATGTATATTGGTCCCAAGATGGCTGCCAACACTTCTTGGATGAAGTGCTGACAGCCAATCAGATCTCACGATGAGATGTGTGGTTAGGCTCCACTCAGATATATATGTGATTTTACTTTTGATTTTCTCAGGAACTACTGAACGGATTTACACCATATATGCAAAAGGCACATGTCTGATCTGAGGACTACCTCTTTGCCAAATTTCAAGTAATTCTGTTCAGCCGTTCGGGCTGTACCTTCGACTAAAGGTCCTATGGGAAAATGCATGGGGAAAACGTGTTTTGGGACCCCCCTTTTTTCTCGGCCCCTGCTTGACGAATCACCCCGAGACTTTCAGGGTAGGAGCTGAGCGAAGCGCCCCATTAGTTTTGAAAATTTCATGAAGATAAGTCAACCAGCGCCAAAGTTATTCAAAATAGAATTTTCAGATTTCCTATGGGATCTCGGTCCTAACTATAACTATATACTGGCGACCGCCAGTAGATAATATGTATATGTATGTATGTATATATGTATATATATATTTTTCACCATATAACGCGGCACTCAGGACTTCTGATTATTACTTATTTATTTTTGAAAGTAGCACTCAGACCAATGCGTTTCAGCCTTCCTGGCTTTGTTCACGGTCAGTGAGCCCTCTTCACTTTCTACTATTTATCCCATATCTGCCTTAATGTGGCATTATGGGAATCGTAGTTTAACTCGCAAAATATAGTATTTACATATTTACAAGAGGATAGTTACAGGCAACTTGTTGATATATATATCACAATTATCGACATTGTCATTCAACGCTGTAGATGTCGCGCTGCATTAATGACTATACATCTGCATAACCTCGAAATTTCTCACATTGTCATTTGGTATAGTACCCTAAAACATTTGAAAACTCGTTTTCCTTTATGTAGGTGCAGTTTCATCGTCATTAAGCCATTGTAACCCGGTATAGTACCCCAATATTACAACCTTTCATCATCTACATATGTGGTGTGCTGTTTTAGTTTTAAAACAATCTCCAATGTTCATTAAACATGATGCGCATATTAATAAAACATGCAAAAGCGGATGTAGTGGAGATTGCAAATAAAATAGAGGAAATTGAAGAACTTATCAAGCAACAAACCAATAATGAAGATGCGGTAAAATTACGCAAAGAAATGGATGGTAGATTAGAGAAATACAAAACTAAAATTGAAGAGCGAAAACAACACAAATTTAAAAGGGATGAACAAGATTATGCACAAGCCAGGATACTGACATTTGCCAGACGCTTTGACACATTAAAAAGGAACTTTCCAATTCAACAGCAGATAGGAACTCCTGTAAGCACTAGTGAATCAGATATAAGTGATGGTGAACTACCCAGTGCTACAGGAGGAATGGCTCCTAGGAATTTTTTAGAAGAGATGCGACTCATGAATCTGGACAAAACATTGACCAGAGGAATGGATCGCGGAAGGATGCCAAATCGAGGACGAGGGAGAGGAATAAAGAGCAATGTGCAAAGCCAAGAACAAGAAAAACAAGAAGAGCAAAAGAAAAAAGACACTACCCACTAAGAAATCGCAAACAGAGAATTTAATTGTGAATCTGTCACATCATGTACTCAGTGAAAGTGAAAGATCAGTACTAAATAAAGGATTGTCTTTCTGTCCAGAAAACCATTTTAATTATACTCAGGTCAGGATTGACCCTTTACAAATATGTTCGGAAATTGAAATTAGCTAAAATACATGCTAATAAGCCAACAAAAAATCAGGGGAAACAGTGTCATCAAACAAACAAAATGACTCTGAATGGACCATAGAGGAGATACCTGACCTTCAAAATATGTTTGATTTAATGTATAATCAAGACGATGAAGAGGTGACAGAAACACAGTTGATGGATCACCTGAATGTAAACACAGACAAGAGGGTAGATAGTGGTCTCAAAAGAAAGTCAAGATACTGCCCTATTCTCTCACCAGGAAATACATTTGATTTATTCTCAGATGCCATCATAGAAGAGCTTGATAAAATGCCAAAAACAAGAAATAACAAACTCAAAGGCAATTTAACAACAAAGGAAAGGGAAGCTATAAGGAATCTAGTGTAAAATAGCAACTTAATCATTAAACCCGCAGATAAAGGGGGAAACATCGTCCTTATGGATACAAAAGACTATGTCAATGAAGCCCTACGCCAACTTAATTATACTAACAACTATTGCAAAATAGAGAGTAATCCGATCAATAAAATGACAGTGGAACTTAACATCTACTTACAGTAATGTTATGACAAAAATCTATTGAGTGAAGAAGAACTAAAGTTTCGCTTAAAAGACTTCCGAGTTATTCCAACAATATATTTCCTTCCCAAAATACATAAGACTTTAATCAATCCACCTGGGAGACCGATAGTCTCGTCCTGTGAATCATTATATGAAAATGTCTTGCAGTATGTAGACAAATTCTTGGCACCAATTGCTAAATCAATGAGTTCATATATACAAGACACAGGAGACTTCCTTCGAATCCTTAATGGAATCATTTGGAGTACAGAATATCTTCTAATCACCATTGACATGGTATCTCTTTAGACGTCTATCAAACATGAAGTAGGATTGGAAGCATGTGGATACTTCCTAAAAGAAAGAAACATCACAGAATTACAACATACAAGAATGCTTCTCCAAATGATTGAAATGTGTTTGACTAACAATGTGTTTCTCCTCAATAAACAAATGTACAGACAACAGTGTGGTACTGCCATGGGCATTTCTTTCTCACCGAACTACGCAAATATAACCATGGGATGGTGGGAAAGAATGATGGCCTGGAATTCTGAAAATCAAGAAGATCTAGATAGGATAATATTATGGGTCCGATACATAGACGATTTATTTTTGATATGGAATGGAACATCACAGAGCTTCGATAAATACTACTCAAAGTTATGTAATAACAACATCGAACTCTCCTTTACATGTACCACAAGCAAAAAGGAAATTGATTTCTTAGACACCAAGATTTATATCGAAGAGGATCAGATCCACTCTGCGTTATTCCGTAAACAAACAGCTACAAACAGCATTCTTCACGGGGCAAGTTTCCATCCAACAAGTTTAATAACTAGTATCCCATATGGAGACTTTGTCCGCATGAAGCGTAATTGTTCAAAGTCAAACGATGCAGAGGACAAAATCCAAGAATCAATGAGCAGACTAAGAGCAAGAGGCTATAAAGAGAGAAATCTACAAAAAAGTAAGAAAAGAATTGATAAAAGAACAAGAGCCGAAATATTCACAGAAAAAAATAAATCATCGGAAAAAAACAACATACCACGTTTTGTTACAACTTACAGTAAGGAGAGTGGCCGAATCCTGATTAAGATCAGAAAATACTGGCATTTAATTTCTGGGGATCCAGATATAGGAAAATTACTAGGTGAAAAACCGATGGTAACATATAGGAGAACAAGGTCATTGAGGGATGCTCCGATATCAAGTCATTACAAAGAAAAAGAAAAAGAACAAGAAAATTTGCTAAATAAACAACAAAAGGGATTTAAAAGATGCAATGTATGTAAGGCATGCAAAATTGGTAAAAACAAAAATTCAATCAATGAACCCAATGGTCAAGTTTTTAAGATCGAACAGAAAATCTTATGTACATCAGCATATGTGGTCTACATAATCGAGTGTAAATGTGGGATGCAATACATTGGGAGCACTGTATGTATGCTAAAGAAACAAATTCTGGAACATATTAGAGCAGTCAAGAATAAAGACATGACCTATGCAACAGCTAAACACATGGCATCCTGTCAAAAAAGTGACTGGAGAGCAATGAGCTATTTTGGAATCTATATGGTACAGCAAAATGAACGTGGAGGAAATAGAATGAAAAAACTCCGACAAATAGAATCGAGGTTCATCATCCGATTGAAAACGAAGACCCCAAGAGGGATGAACAATGACGAGGAGCTGTATATACATTTGGATTAAATATAAGTGTGGAATAGAATCTAGAGTGTTATGATCAAACGAACTGAGTCACTAAAACAGCAGACCACATATGTAAATGATGAAAGGTTGTAAGATTGGGGTACAATACCAGGTTACAATGGCTTAATGACTATGAAACTGCACCTACATAAAGGAAAACGAGTTTTCAAATGTTTTAGGGTACTATACCCAATGACAATGTGAGAAATTTCGAGGTTATGCAGATGTATAGTCATTAATGCAGCGCAACATCTACAGCGTTGAATGACAATGTCGATAATTGTGATATATATATCAACAAGTTGCCTGTAACTATCCTCTTGTAAACATGTAAATACTATATTTTGCGAGTTAAACTACGATTCCCATAATGCCACATTAAGGCAGATATGGGATAAATAGTAGAAACTGAAGAGGGCTCACTGACCGTGAACATAGCCAGGAAGGCTGAAACGCGTTGGTCTGAGTGCTACTTTAAAAAATAAATAAGTAATAATCAGAAGTCCTGAGTGCCGCGTTATTTGGTGAAAAATTAATGAAACTGGGTCAGGATCTGGCCCCCACGCAGAGCACCCGTGTTTGAGCGCGCAGGATCGTTTGGATCACTTTGAGGGAATGTATATATATATATATTCACTGAAAAAACCTTAAGTTTCAGGGGCGTTATAGTTAGCTGGACTTTTCACTCGTACAAAACCATTGAAATTCCCCCGTTATAGTTAGTTCAGCTAACTATAACTTGCGCGCCCGCAATGCACTGCTGATGACGTCACATATTACATCACTCATGACATGGTCAGTGACATCACTCATGACATCACTGATAACATCTCAAATGACATCACTGATGAGTGATGACATCACTGATGACATCATCCAGTGAATGTGTGTTTTTCAGAAAATTACATATGTTTTATATATGTATATCTCAAGGTCGATAGAAGAATAAATGGGTATATAAGTGTCTAAATGGATGATTTGTTTTTGAAAAATTGATTGTATAACTGACTGATTAAGTGTATCTTAGTGAATACATGGCTTAGTGAGTAATGTTTAAATATGTAAATATCTGTATCAGTCTCTCACTTTGTGTATGAGTGGCTGCATGGGTTGGTGAGTAGCTACATGAGTGTCTATCTGGCACATGCATCAACAATGCCATTTGCGATTCCTTAATAGCGAAATATAAGGATTCGCTAATAAGGAATAGCAAAAGGCTATGCATGTAGAAATCGCTTACAAAATAGCGATTTCTAAACATTCCTTAATTGCTACTCGCAAATTGCGAGTCGCAATTAAGGAATACCTCCCCATTGATTCCTATGGGCCTAGAGGCCCATAGGAATGAATGGCAGGACTTTCTCAATTTTCTAATCTCAATTAGAGAATCGCAAATTTCTCATGCTATTTCAAGGGTGCCAGGGCGTCAAAAAGACACCCTGTTGCACCCCTGAAATCTGCATATGACTACATCTTGCACATGACTACATCTTGCACACACACATGCCCCAAGGGCATGTGTGTGTGTAAAATGGAACTTTAAAAAATGCACTTTAGTGAATTTTTCAAAGTTTTTGCAAATTACCATGAAGTTCAACTTCATGGTAATTTGCTCCCCCTATTAGCGAAATCGCTAATTTTTAAACTTTCATGCATTGCATTTAAGGAATCTCAATTTGGGATTCCTTAAATGCAATCGCAATTTAAGGAATCGCTATTTAGAGATTCCTTAAATAGCGATTTTTGCATTTGGGATGATGCATACCGGTCGCAAAGGGGCAGATTCTGCTAATCTGCCCGTTTGCGAGCAGTTTTTTCGTTGATGCATGTGGCCCTAAATAGGTTATTAGTTGGATTTTTGAGTATCAGTATGAGTGTCTGAGTGTCTGTATGGTTTGGTGGGGGTATTACGTAGTGCATAGGTGCATGAATGAGTGACTCACTGTTTGTATGTGTTGAAGACAGCATGTGTGCAGGACTGTATGGGTGGATGAGTATGTGCATGGGTGTGTTAGTGAGTGAATGACTGTCTCAATAGTGTGTTTATGAGTAACTACATATGTTTTAAACTAGTATATGTGACTATTGGTGTATATAAGTGAGTATATGTGAGAGTGAGAGATTGAAAGAGTTCCTGTATGAATAAGTATGTGTTTCTATAAGTGATTGTTTAAAAGACTAAGTATGTGTAAGTTTCTGTAGAAGTAAGTGTGGTGGTGTGTGTATAACTGTATATGCAAGTAAATGGATGTTTGATTCATTATTAGCATGAGTGACTATGTGTGTGAGTAACTCTATGGATGAGTGGCGTTGTGTGACAGGATGTATAGGTGTATGAGTACATATGATGAGTGAGTACATGTATGAGTGACTGTATAGGACTGTTGGTGAATGAGTGGATGTGTATATGGATCTTAGAATTACTGAATAGGTTGTTGTAACTGATATTGGTATGTCCATTGTTTTGAAAATTTCAGTTTCTATTTTTTAATGTGTGTATCAAAGGTTATATTAGGGGGAGAGGAGGTCTGCCACTCTATCACAAGGATGATGTCATCAGTGATGTCACTGACCATGTCATGAGTGATGTAATATGTGACGTCATCAGCAGTGCATGACGGGCACGCGAGTTATAGTTAGCTGAACTAACTATATCGGGGGAATTTCAATGGTTTTGTACGAGTGAAAAGTCCAGCTAATTATAACGCCCCTGAAACCTATGGTTTTTTCAGTGAATTTCTAAGGTTTTTTAAATGCTAATTTCTAACTATGCCTACAGAGATAGGACATGTGAAGAAAGAAGAAAAAACGCACAGCAAGAAAAAAAAAGAAATGCAGAAAGAAGCAACAGAAGTCCTCAAAGACGAAGAAAAGGGCAGGAAGAAGGATAATGTGCAGAAAGAACAAACAGAAGAGCACAAAGAAGCCTTGTTGCAAAATCATCCTGTACCCTCAACTTTTTCAGACAGATACTGGTGGTAACTGAGTCTGACTAACCAGTCCTAGAGCCAGTGCTATGTTAAAAGACACTCAGAATACAGTGAAAACACCTACATACACTAGGGAACACTATGCGTTGGGGTCCCCCTGTGATCAGCATGACCTCCTCTCTAAGCCCCCAGTATATAATAGGGCAGGGGATTAAAACTACCTCTTAAAACGCGCCACAGGGCGTGTTTGCACACGTCACCTCAGGCCCCGTCCCCTCACTTCCCCACTGTGTAAACACGCCCTGTGGCCGTTTTAAGTTGGGAGATTAAGTCCCCTTGAATCCTGAGGGTCCCTAGGGTCCAACTAGACCACTAGGTACCTCCAGTAAGCGCCACAGATCTGCGTTGCAGAGAGGTGTAAAAAGGGGCACGGCCTGCACCACCTCTCTGCAACGCAGAGCAGTGGCGTTTACTGGAAGAACCTGGTGGGCTAGTTGGCCCCCAGGGTCCCTCAGGATTGAAACAGAATTATTTCCCCAACTTAAAACCTGCCACAGGGCGTGTTTGCACACGTCACCTCAGGCCCCGTCCCCTCCCTTCACCACTCTGTAAACGAGCCCTGTGGCCGTTCTAAGTTGAGAGATTAAGTCCCCTTGAATCCTAAGGGTCCCTAGGGTCAAACTAGCCCACTAGGTACCTCCAGTAAGTGCCACAGAGCTGCGTTGCATAGAGGTGTAAAAAGGGGCGTGGCCTCAGAACACCTGTCTGCAACGCAGCTCCCTGGCGCATACTGGAGATACCTGTTGGGCTAGTTGGCCCTCAGGGACCCTCAGTATTGAAGGGGAATTAATTCCCCAACTTACAACTGGCCAGGGGGCGCGTTTGCAGAGTGCTACATGGAGGGGGCGTGGCCTCCGGTGCGATGCCGGTCTTTTATTTATTTTACTTTTTTTAAGAAGGAGGGCTGTGTGGCCCCCCTTCTTTTTCTAATTTACTGGCCCTGAAAACACCATCCCCCAGGGCCTGCACCCTAATTCTTTTTGTTGAAAAAAATTAATTTGGCCCTCCCAAGGCCCTAATCGGCCCCGGGGACCCCAACCCCCGGGTCATGGCTTTTTTTTTAAAATTCTTTAGGAGGGGGCTGCGTTGCCCCTCTCCTCAGGGCCACTTATGGCCCCGGGGACCCCATCCCCCGGGGCCGGCCTTTGTTTTTTATTATTTTAAAAAATATATATATTTATAGAAAAACCTAGGGCATGCTGGACAAACCGTATGTACCTATCACCATGATGATTTGCGTGATATTCATTAAAAGGCAACTATGCATGGAATGAATCCACATGGAATGTATTTACACCGCTAGTGAAGCTCTGACATGTCTGACGCCCTACCGTGCCTAATCCCGGCGCCCCCGCCTGTGGGTACTCTCCAAGTAGACACCCTTGTTGTTTATTTATACAAACATGGGTAGCTATTGACGGGCACATTTAATATACACGCACACCAAGCCCCTCAAAGGGGATTCGACAAAAATTCGACAAAACTATGCAAGAAACCCCCCTCACGGTTAGTAAAACACACATCCACCGCCAGATGTGTAATACTTTTTATTTTACTCTCTGGAAAGAAGACGAACCTCACTTGAGAGTCACAGCGTGCTCCTGGCTGAGCCCAATGCTGTGTTACACCCACCAGTGCCCGCCGAGTGCCTCACACCTCTGTGTTGTATTCCACCAGCTAGTGCGTATGCTATGACACTCTCTAGCTCATGTGCACTGTAACACCACCCCGTAAATATGTCATGCCACACTTGCCTTCGCACTGGTTATATTGCCCCATCTAACGTGCCTTCCTCGATGCCTATGTTATAATGCACAGCGCTATGCCATACATATTACAATCTGGGATCCATATCTTTGTCACAGTGCATATGCAAAGTTACACTCCCCAGCACATATTTTATATTACAACTTTAGGGACTAGTTAGGTTACACAACACTGCCCTGTGCATATTACACTCCAAGGCGCATATCGCATAGCATGCGCTAGTGCCTGTGCTATCTCGCGCTCTCCAATGAATCTGTCTTTGCGCACAATGTATTGCATATTATATTTCACGCCCCGGTTCATCTTATATCACACTTTTTGGTGCATAGTTTATACCATATACTATATCTAGTTTTCATTTTCAATCGTGCTCTCAGGAATATGTTCTATATAACACTGCGTCCACCTACCCTTTTCACGGGCATTACATTTTGAGATGGGGGGTGGAGGGTCAGGGGGTGTTTCTGCCAAGTGAGCCCAGAGTCACAGTCACAAACGTCCTCCTCTTCCTGAATAAAAGTGAGATTATGCTGCATACTTGTTCATATTTTAAGTAGTTCACACAGACACACATTTTAAAAACAATAAAGTTCCTAATACCCACCTTCTCTGAACAGTTAGCCTGCTGCCCCATCCACCTCCTCCCTATCCTCTGTTGTCTGAATCCATGGACTAGCCTCCTCCCTCCTGGCATGCATGGTCTGATGTGCTGCCACTGCCCTCCATTTAGCATGATGTACCAGTCCACTCCTCCTGCCCTCCATTGCCCAATTCTATGGCCCATCATTGACCTCCTGATTAGCCTCTGTGCTTAGCTTGCTTCCCCTATTCTCCTTCCCCCTGCCCTCCGATGTCTTTGTGCATGCCCCTGCTCCATCCTTTTTGCCCACCATGTTCCATGGACCTGCCACTCCTATCTAATCTGAGTTTTCTGTTGAGCTGCCACTCCCCTCCCACCTGCCTAGCATTGTTAGATGACTGTAACCTGTCCCCGCCACCTCCACACTGCCTGTCCACATGCTATGCCCCTATCCCATTCCTACTGTCCTCCATGGTCCATTTTACTGCCACACCCTTCTGCCCTCCCTGGTCGGTTGTGCTGCAACTGCTCCTCCTGCCTGCCCCGCGCGGTCTGTTGTGAGGCCCCTTCTCCTGAACTCTCTTGTCTGTGCCCAGGTCCTAACCCTCCCTGCTATCCTCCATGGTCCTTTGTGCATGCCCCTGCACCCTCCTTCTTGCCCATCATAGCTATTGTGCTGCCACCAACCCTCCCGCTTGCCATGCATGGTCTTCTGTGCTGCCATGGCCTTCCCTGTGTGGTCAGCTAGCTGCCCCTGACCCCCTCCCACCTTCCCTCCATGGTCTGTGTGTATGCCATCATAGTTTCATTGTTGCTCTCCATGGTGTGTCTTGTTTCTAGTGCCCATCCTGCCTGATCTCCATGGTCATCTTGCTGCTCCTGCCATGCCCCCTTGCCCCCAGCCCTCCGTTTCCATGTGTAGACCCCTATTCCCTCCCTCCTGGCTTGTCTATTCCATTGTAACGCCACTGATCCGTCCCTCCTGCCCTTTATGGTCTGTTATACTGCAGCTTTCTCTCCTGTCTGTCCATTATGGTCAGCTAGCTACCATTGCCTCTTTCCCCTCTGTACTCTGTTGTCCATGTGCATGGTCCTGTCCCCTCCCTCTTGCTTTCTATGGATTGTTGTGCTGCACTCCCATCCCGCATGCCCTGTGTGGTGTATTGTGCTGCTGCAAACCCTGATGCCTGCCCTGCAGGGTCAGTTTGGTGCATCTCTCCATTTCCCTCCTGTCCTCTGTTATCAAAGTCCATGTCCCTACCCCATTTCCTTCCATGATCCAATGTACCATACTTGCGAACATTTTGAACTTGGTAAGAGGGAGATTTTGAAAAAGAACTGGGGTATTGAGTTTCCCCTTTGAGTTACATTAAAAAAGAGGAGATTGTAGACAGGAGACAGATCAAATAAAGCCCATTTGAGCTTAAAAACATTGGACATTTCCTGGCTGAAACTGGTCTGTTGGCATGTATATGGCAATGGTCTATAATATTGCCACAGCCTCTCTTGCCAGTCCTGTATTGTTGGTTTGTTGCCCCTGCCCCCCTTTCCACTGCCCTCCATAGTCTGTGGTGCTCCCACTGCCCTTCCTGCCTGCCCAGTGTGGTCAAATTGTTGCATCTGCACTCTCCTACCTGCCTTCAATTTTCAGAGTCCGTGCCCCTGGCCTCTGCCTCTCAACAGTATCCCAATGAACAATTAGATTGCTAACATTCTATATTTATTACAAAAGTGTGGAACGCCTGACGTCATCTTGATGTAATCAAAACTCTAATACCTAGAGTATTTCCTTTAGAAATTACATATATGAGAGGGTCTTATTTGCATCAAAATTATGGTTAGTGCTCTAAAAAACTAAAATGAGGAAATATTTTCAGAGTTTTCAAATAGCGACAAAGAACTTTTAAATTATTTGTAATATTTTTTTTTTTATCCAGTTGACCACTTGATTAAATGTTGCACCTAGGGGATAGGATGTGGTGTTACATCCAGAGCTGCAGACTTTGCAACTGGGGAACCAGGTTGGAGTTTCTGCTTTAGCTCAACATTCTGTGATTCTGGTCAAATCACTTAATCTCCCCATGTCTACAACCAAAATGAATTTGATCTTGTGTGATGCAACCAATGCTCATGTAAAGCACTCCAATGCCTGACAAGTCTGCACTATATAAAGCTGCAAATACACAAAAAATTAAGTGTTTAGCACACTTCGGTCATTGGGCTCCATGTGGGCTACATCTGGGTGATATTTGTGCTGCATTTGGGCTCTTTTGTCTCTGGTGGCCATCTTGGGAGATTTATTTGTCATGAAGTTTCCTAATTTCCTCATTTACTGCAGTCTCCTCAGTAGGAAATGCTTTCAGTTTTTTACTTTGATTCCATCAAGAAGGTATTCAGATATGTCACACATTTGCCATAAATCCTGAATGTTAGCACTCTTGTTGCTCATTAGATCACTGTAGTAAAGCTACTGCTCACCACGGAAGTCTGCTGCTTGTATTAAAAGTGCATGTTTCAGTCTGCATATCAGAATTTTTTAATGAAATAGAAGAGAATTTGAGAAGTCACTCAAAATGTGCCCTAATTTTTCTTTCTGCAGCACTAATCATACTTCTATGGCAAAATGAGCCCCCTCATTTTGTTCCTTTTTAAATTTTAAGTTTTAAGAGTTACCACTTTATTCCAACCAAGATGGCTTCAGGTGTGCCATACGTTTGTCATAAGTAGGACTCTTAGCGCTCTAGTTGTTCTTTAGAACAATTTGGGACGCTGCAGTAGAACACAAAGGAATCAACTGACCTTGTTGGATGTACATGTTTTACTGAGAATGTCAGACTTCATTCTCACACGACTGAGAAAGATAATGTGAATTTACAGAAAATATGCTCTCAGTTTAGCTTATAGATCACCTTCCAAACCTCTGTGGGAAAAGCATCAGAAAATAGTTTTCTCTCAAACATGATTCATGATATCACAGCAGAAGGCTTTTTCACATGCTAAAATCACCTTAGAACACACCACAATTCCTAAAATGAGTATGGTACCATCAACAAATTATTTATAATGTAACTAAAGTCTTAAAACCTTCTATTAACTGCAATGCTTTTTAATGAGGTGCTATCATGTATATTGGTCCCAAGATGGCTGCTAACACTTCTTGGATGAAGTGCTGACAGCCAATCAGATCTCAAGATGAGATGTGTGGTTAGGCTCCGCCCAGATATATATGTGATTTTACTTTTGATTTTCTCAGGAACTACTGAACGGATGTAATTCCGTTCAGCACTTCAGGCTGTAGCTGCGTCAACAGGTCCTATGGGAAAATGCGTTTTGGGACCCCCCTTTTTTTCTCGGCCCCCGCTTGACGAATCACCGTGACATTTTCAGGATAGGAGCGGACTGGAGCTGGCCAAATGCTTGGAAAATTTCGCGAAGATTCATCAATCAACGTCAACGTTATTCCAAATAGAGTGTTGCAGATTTCCTATGGAAAATAGGTCCTAACTATAACTACCTACTGGTGACTGCCAGTAGGTAATTTGTATATATTTGTATATATATATATATATATATATATTCACTGAAAAAACCATAGGTTTCACACATGTTATAGTTAGCGGAAATTTTACTGATAAAAAACCAATGAAATTCCCCCGTTATAGTTAGTGCAGGCAACTATAACTCACGCGACCGCAATCCTCTGCTGATGCTAATACTGTATTTAGACACTTATTTGCCCATGTCTATTCCATACATTTTTAGCTATACATATATTACAAATATTTTTTTTTCATAAAGACACATATGTCATCAGCAGAAGATTGCGGTCGCGTGAGTTATAGTTGCCTGCACTAACTATAACGGGGGAATTTCATTGGTTTTTTATCAGTAAAATTTCCGCTAACTATAACATGTGTGAAACCTATGGTTTTTTCAGTGAATTTGCAAGGTTTTTTAAATGCTAATTCCTAACTATAACGTGTGTGAAACCTATGGTTTTTTCAGTGAATTTGTACGGTTTTTTAAATGCTAAGTTACTTTACGCCATTCGTGGCGTGCGCGCCCACTTAACGCAGTTCGTTCCGTGCGCGCACAGTGAGCACGCGGTGCGCTTCGTGCACCGCGCGCCCACTTTACGCAGTTAGTGCCGTGCACGCACAGTGGGCATGCGGTGCGCTACGCGCACCGCGTGCCCACGTTACGCTAGATGGGCCATGTACGCACGATGCGCTTCGCGCACCGTGCACACATGGAGGACATATGATGCACTTCGTTTTGAAAGGTAATATTTTAATTTTTCGTATATGTTATAAGCCATGCACAAATGGTGCCCTTCGGGCACCATTTGCACACGGGGTGGAGAGAGTGTGGATAGTTTTGTTTTTAATTATTATTATTTTTTTTAATATTTTAGTTTAACTCAGTAATTAATAAGCCATTCACAATTGGTGTCCTTCGGGCACCAATTGCACACGGGGTGGGGAGAGTGTGGATAATTTTTTTTATTTTATAATTTTATACCGTACGCGTACGGTAAGCGTAATTGGCGAAATTAGCGAAAAAATAAAAATTCCGTTTTTGGCCTTGGGGGATCTTTGGGGATTCCCTCAACATTGCTATGTGTGTGGGAGCTGTCTAAACAGCCCCTTTACATGTTTTTGTGCTTTATATTTTAAACATCACTCTCAGTGCGAGAGAGAAAATGGCGGCCGCCGCTTCCTGGTTTCGGCCGATTCGAATGTTTACTAAGATCTAAGAGCCAATCAGGATCGCGCTCGCGCACGTCACCGTATGCGTACGGTAAGCGCACGGTAAGCGCACCGTAAGCTGGCTCAGATATATATATTGATTTAAAGGCTATTTTCTCAGAATCTACTGAACAGATTTACACCAAACCTACAAAAGGCACTTCCTTGACCTGTAGACTACCTCTCTGCCAAATTTCAAAGAACTCTGTTCAGCCGTTCGGGCTGTAGCTGTGTCTAAAGGTCCTATGGAAAAATCCATGGGAAAAACGCGTTTTGGGACCCCCCTTTTATCTCAGCCCCCGCTTGACAAATCCCCCCGAGACTTTCAGGGTAGGAGCGGAGCGTAGCGCCCCATTAGTTTTGAAAATTTCGCGAGGATTCGTCGACCGGCGCCAAAGTTATTCAAAATAGAATGTTGCGGTTTTCCTATGGAAACAGGGTCCTAACTATAACTACCTACTGGTGACCGCCAGTAGGTAATATATATATATATATATATATATATATATATATATATTCACTTAAAAAACCATAGGTTTCACAAATGTTATATTTAGGTGGATATTTCACTCATAAAAAACCAATGAAATTCCCCCGTTATAGTTAGTTCAGATAACTATAACTCACGCGCCCGCAATCCACTGCACATGACGTCACATATTACATCACTCATGACATGGTCAGTGGCATCACTCATGACATCACTGATGACATCATCCTTGTGATAGAGTGGCGGACGCGCGAGTTATAGTTATCTGAACTAACTATAACGGGGGAATTTCATTGTTTTTTTATGATTGAAATATCCACCTAACTATAACATTTGTGAAACCTATGGTTTTTTAAGTGAATTTGCAAGGTTTTTTAAATGCTAATTCCTAACTATAACGTGTGTGAAACCTATGGTATTTTCAGTGAATTTGTACGGTTTTTTAAATGCTAATTTATTTATGTAATATTATTTTTTTGATATATTTATTTTACAATAAACTACGTATTAAAAATTATAAATTTTTTTTTTTTGGTTTTCACCCTGCGATTTTTTTTTTTTATAAAAAAAAATATTTTTTTTTTTGAGGGTTTTCAGGGTGCGCGCACTGTGCGCGCACCCCCGCGATTTTTTAAAAAAAAATTACATTTTTTATTTTGCCTTCGGGGTCCTTCAGGGACCCCCTGACAAAGGCTAGGGGGTCAGGAACTCTCTACCCTGCCCCCTTTTCACGTTCGCCACCTTCCTTTTTCACTCTCGCACTGAAAACAAACAAAATGGCGGCCGACACTTCCTGATTTCGACCGATTCGAACGTTGACTAACATGTAACCACCAATCAGAATTACGCTCGCGCACGTTAGGGTGCTCGCACGGTGCGCGCACCCTGCGCGCGTATAGATATATATATGCTTCTAAATGCTATTTTCTCCGGAAATACTGAACAGATTTACACCAGACCTGCAAAAGGCACTTCCTTGACCTTATGGCTACCTCTCTGCCAAATTTCAAGTAATTCTGTTCAGCCGTTCGGGCTGTAGCTGCGACTAAAGGTCCAATGGAAAAATGCATGGGGAAAACGTGTTTTGGGACCCCCCTTTTTTCTCGGCCCCCGCTTGACAAATCACCCCGAGACTTTCAGGGTAGGAGCTGAACGGAGCGCCCCATTAGTTTTGAAAATTTCGCGAGGATTCGTCAACCGGCGCCAAAGTTATTCAAAATAGAATTTTGAGATTTCCTATGGAAACACGGTCCTAACTATAACTATCTACTGGCGACCGCCAGTAGATAATATATATATAACTCACGCGACCGCAATCCTCTGCTGATGACGTCAGATATTACATCACTGTATTTAGACACCTATTTACCCATGTCTTCTTCCATTAATCTTTAGCTATACATATATTACAAATATTTATTTTTCATAAAGACACATATGTCATCAGTGATGTAATATCTGACATCATCAGCAGAGGATTGCAGTCGCGTGAGTTATAGTTGCCTGCACTAACTATAACGGGGGAATTTCATTGGTTTTTACGAGTGAAATGTCCAGCTAACTATAACATGTGTGAAACCTATGGTTTTTTCAGTGAATTTGCAAGGTTTTTTAAATGCTAATTCCTAACTATAACGTGTGTGAAACCTATGGTTTTTTCAGTGAATT
The DNA here is from genome assembly GCF_964204655.1 of Triturus cristatus. NCBI lineage: Eukaryota > Metazoa > Chordata > Amphibia > Caudata > Salamandridae > Triturus > Triturus cristatus. Next base: position 1,507,986,524 of record NC_140589.1, read on the forward strand.
TGTACGGTTTTTTAAATGCAAATTTTTTTTTGAGATTTTTGGTACACCTATGTATAAAATAATATATGTACTATATCCTGCATTATGGAATGGTTAATTTTTTTTTTATGCATTTTTTTCCGTGCGCGTACGGTAAGCTGACGCTACGCGCTCCGTACGTCATAAGTACAGCGCGCTTACGTGATACGTACGTGACGTACGTGTACACGCGGAAGCAACGTCGCGGTTACGCAGGGGCGTGTAATGCGCATGCGCGAGTGCGTCTTACGTACGCGCTACGTAAGCGCTCCGTAAGCGTCACGTTTGCGCATGCGTACTTGTTTCCGAGCGTGTACCGTAAGCTTACGGAGCGCGCACGGTAGGTCATGTGATCCACAAAGAACACTTTTCATTGGTTGAAACTACTTTCAGTTCCAGAAACTTCCCACACCACACCCATTCCCCTTATTACTGCTTGAGATCCCCTAGGAGAAGGAGCTGAATTGACATTGAGATACAATGGCAGAACAGCAGACCTCTTCTGAGAGTGAGGCTAGCAGCACCACCATCATCCAGAGAAGGAGGAAACAAAAGAATTCTTTTGTATGGGAGTATTTTACTTTTCCAGAGGGGGAGAAAAAGGTCAATGCTCCATTGGTCACTTGCACACTTTGTGACCGTGTTTTATCTAGAGGAAATCCAAGGAAGAAGTATTCCTTTGGAAATCACTCTATGATGAGACACCTTAGGGATAGACATCCCAGGACCTTTGCTCGACATACTGGAGAAAACTCTTCAGTAAGTCACCAGAGCCCAACCTCAGAAGCTCAGCCGAGTACATCATCGGCAGCTCAGCTGTGCCCTTCCTCTGAGGTGGGAGCATCACCTTCTTCTGCTCCTCTGGACGTTAACCCTCGATTTGGGAGGGTTGCAATGAGGTGTACAACGTGTTGTGGTCTTATTGTTTTTGGGGAGACCAGTGTTTCCCTTATTAACAATAAGATAGACCAGCACGTTTGTAGACGCTCATAATATTCCCATTCTTTCTTTCCTCCATCCCTGTATGAACCCAAGGGCTCTTTTAAGAGCCAACCTTACCTCACAATTTTTTTTATTTTTTTTTAAGCTTTCCTTGTTGAAAATTTTTTTTTGCCGTGCGCGCACGGTACGCGTAATTACGCGAACTTCGCGGAATTTCTCCGTTTACGCCGTGCGCGTACGCTACGCGCATTCGGCGATTTTTCGAAAAAAAATTAAAATTAATTTTTGCCCTTGGGGGTCCTTCTGGGACCCCCTGACAAAGGCTAGGGGGTCAGGAACTGTCCAGCCTGCCCCCTTTTCACGTTATCCACCTTTGTTTTTCACCCCCTCAGACTGCGAGAGACAAAATGGCGGCCGACACTTCCTGGTTTCGACCGATTCGAATGTTTACTGAGATCTAACAACCAATCAGAATCGCGCTCGTGCACGGCAGCCTGCGCGTACGGTAAGCTTACGGTACGCGCTCGGAGCACGCCCATAGATATATATATTGATTTAAATGCTATTTTCTCAGGAAATACTGAACAGATTTACATGAGACCTTCAAAAGGCACATCCCTGACCTGAGGGCTACCTCTCTGCCAAATTTCAACTAATTCTGTTCAGCCGTTCGGGATGTAGCTCGGACTAAAGATCCTATGGAAAAATGCATGGGGAAAACGCGTTTTGGGACCCCCCTTTTTCTCAGCCCCCGCTTGACGAATCCCCCCGAAACTTTCAGGGTAGGAGCGGAGCGGAGCGCCCCACCTATTTTGAGAATTTCGTGAGGATTCGTCAATCGGCGCCAAAGTTATTCCAAATAGAATGTTGCGGATTAGCATTCAAAAAACCTTGCAAATTCACTTAAAAAACCATAGGTTTCACACATGTTTATAGTTAGCTGGACTTTTCACTTGTACAAAACCATTGAAATTCCCCCGTTATAGTTAGTTCAGCTAACTATAACTCGCGCGCCCGCAATGCACTGCTGATGACGTCACATATTACATCACTCATGACATGGTCAGTGACATCACTCATGACATCACTGATGACATCTCAAATGACATCACTGATGACATCACTGATGACATCATCAAGTGAATGTGTGTTTTTCTGAAAATTAAATATGTTTTATATATGTATATCTCAAGGTCGATGGAAGAATAAATGGGTATAAAAGAATCTAAATGGATGATTTGTTTTTGAAAAATTGATTGTGTAACTGACTGATTAAGTGTATCATAGTGAATACATGGCTTAGTGAGTAATGTTTAAATATGTAAATATCTGTATCAGTCTCTCACTTTGTGTATAAGTGGCTGCATGGGTTGGTGAGTAGCTACATGGGTGTCTATATAGGTTATTAGTTGGTTTTTTGAGTATCAGTCTGAGTGTCTGCATGGTTCGGTGGGGGGTATTACTTAGTGCATAGGTGCATGAATGAGTGACTCACTGTTTGTATGTGTTGAAGACAGCATGTGTGCAGGACTGTATGGGTGGATGAGTGTGTGTATGGGTGTGTTAGTGAGTGAATGACTGTCTCAATAGTGTCTTTATGAGTAACTACATATGTTTTAAACTAGTATATGTGACTATTGGTGTATATAAGTGAGTATATGTGAGAGTGAGAGATTGAAAGAGTTCCTGTATGAATAAGTATGTGTTTCTATAAGTGATTGTTTAAAAGACTAAGTATGTGTACGTTTCCGTAGAAGTAAGTGTGGTGGTGTGTGTATAACTGTATATGCAAGTAAATGTATGTTTGATTCTTTATTAGCATGAGTGACTATGTGTGTGAGTAACTCTATGGATGAGTGGCATTGTGTAACAGGATGTATAGGTGTATGAGTACATATGATGAGTGAGTACATGTATGAGTGACTGTATAGGACTGTTGGTGAATGAGTGGATGTGTATGTGGATCTTAGAATTACTAAAGAGGTTGTTGTAACTGGTATTGGTATGTCCATTGTTTTGAAAATTTTAGTCTCTATTTTTGAATGTGTGTATCAAAGGTTATATTAGGGTGAGAGGAGGTCTGCCACTCTATCACAAGGATGATGTCATCAGTGATGTCATCAGTGATGTCATTTGAGCTGTCATCAGTGATGTCATGAGTGATGTCACTGACCATGTCATGAGTGATGTAATATGTGACGTCATCAGCAGTGCATTGCGGGCGCGCGAGTTATAGTTAGCTGAACTAACTATAACGGGGGAATTTCAATGGTTTTGTACAAGTGAAAAGTCCAGCTAACTATAACACCCCTGAAACCTATGGTTTTTTCAGTGAATTTCTGAAGTTTTTTAAATGCTAATTCCTAACTATAACGTGCCTGAAACCTATGTTTTTTTCTGTGAATTTCAAAGGTTTTTTTAAATGCTAATTTCTAACTATGCCTACAGAGATAGGACATGTGAAGAAAGAAGAAAAAATGCACAGAAAGAAAAAAAAGAAGTGCAGAAAGAAGCAACAGAAGTCCTCAAAGACGAACGAAAGTGCAGGAAGAAGGATAACGTGCAGAAAGAACAAAAAGAAGAGCAGAAAGAAGCCTTGTTGCAAAATCATCCTGTACCCTCAACTTTTTCAGACGGATACTGGTGGTAACTGAGTCTGACTAACCAGTCCTAGAGCCAGTGCTATGTTAAAAGACACTTAGAATACAGTGAAAACACCTACATACACTAGGGAACATTATGCGTTGGGGTCCCCCTGTGATTAGCATGACCTCCTCTGTAAGCCCCTAGTATATAATAGGGCAGGGGGATTAAAACTACCTTTTAAAACAGGCCACAGGGCGTTTTTGCACACGTTAACTCAGGCCCCGTCCCCTCCCTTCACCACTGTGTAAACACGCCCTGTGTCCGTTTTTAGTTGGGAGATTAAGTTCATTTGAATCCTGAGGGTCCCTAGGGTCCAACTAGCCCACTAGGTACCTCCAGTAAGTGCCACAGAGCTGCGTTGCAGAGAGGTGTAAAAAGTGGCACGGCCTGGACCACCTCTCTGCAATACAGCTCAGTGGCGCTTACTGGAAGCACTTGGTGGGCTAGTTAGCCCCCAGGGGCCCTCAGTATTGAAGGGAAATTATATCCCCAATTTAAAACGTGCCATAGTGCGTGTTTGCACACGTCACCTCAGGCCCCGTCCCCTCCCTTCACCACTGTGTAAACGCTCCCTGTGGCTGTTCTAAGTTGAGAGATTAAGTCCACTTGAATCCTAAGGGTTCCTAGGGTCAAACTAGACCACTAGGTACCTCCAGTAAGCGCCACAGAGCTGCGTTGCAGAGAGGTGTAAAAAGGGGCATGGCCTCAGAACACCTGTCTGCAGCGCAGCTCCCTGGCGCATACTGGAGATGCCTGTTGGGCTAGTTGGCCCTCAGGGACCCTCAGTATTGAAGAGGAATTAATTCCCCAACTTACAACTCACCAGGGGGCGTGTTTGCAGAGTGCTGCAAGGAGGGGGCGTGGCCTCCGGCACAATGCCAGTCTTTTATTTATTTTAAGTTTTTAAGAAGGGGGGCTGTGTGGTTCCCCTTCTTATTCTAATTTTTTGGCCCTGATGACCCCATCCCCCAGGGCCTGTCTCCTAATTATATTTTTTTGACCCCAATCCCCAGGGCCGGCCACTGTTTTTTATTATTTTAAAAATATATATATTTATAGACACACCTAGGACATGCTTGACAAACCGTACGTACCTATCACCATGACGATTTGCGTGATATTCATTAAAAGGCGACTATGCATACAATGAATCAACGTGGAATGTATTTACACCACTAGTGAAGCTCTGACATGTCTGATGCCCTGCCGTGCCTAATCCCGGTTGACACCCTTGTCATTTATTTATACAAACATGGGTAGCTATTGACGGGCACATTTAATACACATGCACACCAAGCCATTCAAAGGGGATTCGACAAAAATTAGACCAAAACTATGCAAGAAACCCCCCTCACGATTAATAAAACACACATCCACTGCCGGATGTGTAATACTTTTTATTTTACTCTCTGGAAAGGGGACGAACATCACTTGAGAGTCACAGAGCGCTCCTGGTAGAGCCCAATGCTGTGTTATACCCACCATTGCCTGCTGAGTGCCACACACCTCTGTGTTGTTATCCACTAGCTAGTGCATATGCTATGACACTCTCTAGCCCATGTGCACTGTAACACCACCCCGTGAATATGTCTTCGCAGGGGTTATATTGTCCCATCTAACGTGCCTTCCTCGATGCCTATGTTATAACGCACAGTGCTATGCCATACATATTACAATCTGGGATCCATATCTTTGTCACAGTGCATATGCAACGTTACACTCCCCAGCACATATTTTATATTACAACTTTAGAGACTAGTTAGGTTACACAACACTGCCCTCTGCATATTACACTCCAAGGCGCATATCGCATAGCACGCGCTAGTGCCTGTGCTATCTCGCGCTCTCCAATGAATCTGTCATTGCGCACAATGTATTGCATATTATATTTCACGCCCGGTTCATCTTATATCACACTTTTTGGTGCATAGTTTATACCATACACTATATCTAGTTTTCATTTTCAATCATGCTCTCAGGACTATGTTCTATATAACACTGTGTTCACCTACCCTTTTCACGGGCATTACATTTTGCGATAGGGGGTGGAGGATCAGGGGGTGTTTCTGCCAAGTGAGCCCGGAGTCACAGTCACAAATGTCCTCTTCTTCCTGAATAAAAGTGAGATTATGCTGCAAACTTGTTCATATTTTAAGTAGTTCGCACAGACACACGTTTTAAAAACAATAAAGTTCCTAATATCCGCCTTCTCTGAACAGATAGCTTGCTGCCCCATCCCCCTCCTCCCTATCCTCTGTTGTGTGAATCCATGGACTAGCCTCCTCCCTCCTGCCATGCATGGTCTGATGTGCTGCCACTGCCCTCAATTTAGTATGATGTACCAGTCCACTCCTCCTGCCCTCCATTGCCCAATTCTATGCACCATCATTGACCTCCTGCTTAAATTCTGTGCTTAGCTTGCTGCCCCTATTCTCCTTCCCCCTGCCCTCCGATGTCTTTGTGCATGCCCCTGCTCCATCCTTTTTGCCCACCATGTTCCATGGAACCGCCACTCCTATCTACTCTGAGTGTTCTGTTGAGCTGCCACTCCCCTCCCACCTGCCTAGCATTGACAGATGACTGTAACCTGTCCCTGCCACCTCCACCCTGCCAGTTCACATGCCATGCCCCTATCCTCTTCCTCCTGTCCTACATGGTCCATTGTACTGCCACACCCTTCTGCCCTCTCTGGTCTGTTGTGCTGCAACTGCTCCTCCTGCCTGCCCCGTGCGGTCTGTTGTGAGGCCCCTTCCCCTGAACTTTCTTGTCTGTGCACAGGTCCTGACCCTCCCTTCTATCCTCCATCGTCCTTTGTGCATTCCCCTGCACCCTCCTTCTTGCCCATCATAGCCATTGTGCTGCCACTAACCCTCCCACTTGCCATGCATGGTCTTCTGTGCTGCCATGGCCCCTCCCACCTTCCCTGTGTGGTCAGTTAGCTGCCCCTGACCCCCTCCCACCTTCCCTCCATGGTCTGTGTGTATTCCATCACAGTCTCACTGTTGCTCTTCATGGTGTGTCTTGCTTCTAGTGCCCATCCTGCCTGACCTCCATGGCTATCTTGCTGCTCCTTCCCTGCCCCCTTGCCCCCAGCCCTCTGTTTACATGTGCAGACCCCTACTCCCTCCCTCCTGGCTTGTCTGTTCCATTGTAATGCCCCTGATCCGTCCCTCCTGCCCTTTATGGTCTGTTATGCTGCAGCTTTCTCTCCTGTCTGTCCATTATGATCAGCTAGCTACCATTGCCTCTTGCCCCTCTGTTCTCTGTTGTCCATGTGCATGGTCCTGTCCCCTCCCTCTTGCTTTCTATGGATTGTTGTGCTGCACTCCCATCCCGCATGCCCTGTGTGGTGTATTGTGCTGCTGCAAACCCTGATGCCTGCCCTGCAGGGTCAGTTTGGTGCATCTCTCCATGTCCCTCCTGTCCTCTGTTATCAAAGTCCATGTCCCTACCCCATTTCCTTCCATGATCCAATGTACCATACTTGCGAACATTTTGAACTTGGTAAGAGGGAGATTTTGAAAAAAAACTGGGGTATTGATTTTCCCCTTTGAGTTACATTGAAAAAGAGGAGATTGTAGACAGGAGACAGATCAAATAAAGCCCATTTGAGCTTAAAAACATTGGACGTTTCCTGGCTGAATCGGGTCTGTTGGCATGTATGGTTGTACTACCATTGCCTCTTCCTTCTGCCCACAATGGTCTATTACATTGCCACAGCCTCTCTTGCAAGTCCTGTATTGTTGGTTTGTTGCCCCTGCCCCCTTTCCACTGCCCTCCATAGTCTGTTGTGCTGCCACGGCCCTTCCTGCCTGCTCAGTGTGGTTAAATTGTTGCCTTTGTACCCTCCAACCTGCCTTCAATTTTCAGAGTCCGTGCCCCTGGCCTCTGCCTCTCAACAGTATCCTAATGAACAACTAGATTGCTAACATTCTATATTTATTACAAAAGTGTGGAACGCCTGACGTCATCTTGATGTAATCAAAACTGTAATACCTAGAGCATTTCCTTTAGAAATTACATATATGAGAGGGTCTTATTGGCATCAAAAGTATGGTTAGTGCTCTAAAAGACTAAAATAAGGACATATTTTCTGAGTTTTCAAATAGCGACAAAGCACTTTTAAATTATTTGTTATCTTTATGTTTATCCAGTTGACCACTTGATTAAATGTTGCAATTAGGGGAGAGGATGTGGTGTTACTTCCAGAACTGCAGACTTTGCAACTGGGGAACCAGGTTGGAGTTACTGCTTCAGCTCGACATTCTGTGATTCTGGTCAAATCATTTAGTCTCCCCATGTCTACAACCAAAATGAATTTGTTCTTGTGGGATGTAACCAATGCTCATGTAAAGCACTCCAATACCTGACAAGTCTGCACTATATAACACTGCAAAAACACAAAATAATAAGTGTTTTGCACACTTCTGTCATTGGGCTATATTTGGGCTACATCTGGGTGATTTTGGGCTACATTTGGGCTCTTTTGTCTCCGGTGGCCATCTTGGGAGATTTATTTGTTATGAAGTTTCCTAATTTCCTCATGTACTGCAGTCTCCTCAGTAGGAAATGCTTTCAGGTTTTTACTTTGATTCCATCATGAAGGTATTCAGATATGTCACACATTTGCCATAAATTCTGAATGTTAGCACTCTAGTTGCTCATTAGATCACTGTAGTAAAACTACTGTTCACCATGGAAGTCTGCTCCTGGTATTAAAAGTGCATGTTTCAGTCTGCATGTCAGAATTTTTTAATGAAATAGAAGAGGATTTGAGAAGTCACTCAAAATGTGCCCTCATTTTCTTTCTTCAGCAGTAATCATAATTTCTATGGCAAAATGAACCCCCTCATTGTGTTCCTTTTTAAATTAAATGTTTTAAGTGTTACCAGTTTATTCCAATCAAGATGGCTTCAGGTGTGCCATACTTTTGTCATAATGAAGACAGTAAGCGCTCTAGTTGTTTTTAAGAACACTCTGGGACATTCTGTCATTGGGCTATACTTGGGCTACATCTTGGTGATATTTGGGCTACATTTGGGCTCTTTTGTCTCTGGTGGCCATCTTGGGAGACTTATTTGTTATGAAGTTTCCTAATTTCCTCATTTACTGCAGTCTCCTCAGTAGGAAATACTTTCAGTTTTTTACTTTGATTCCATCAAGAAGGCATTCAGATGTGTCACACATTTGCCATAAATTCAGAATGTTAGCACTCTTTTTGCTCATTAGATCACTGTAGTAAAGCTACTGCTCACCAGGGAAAACTGCTGCTGGTATTGAAAGTGCATGTTTCCGTCTGCATGTTAGAATTTTTTAATGAAATAGAAGAGGATTTGAGAAGTCACTCAAAATGTGCCCTAATTTTTCTTTCTGCAGCACTAATCATACTTTTTATGGAAAAATGAACCCCCTCATTTTGTTCCTTTTTAAATTAAATGTTTTAAGAGTTACCACTTTAATCCAAGCAAGATGGCTTCAGGTGTGCCTTACGTTTATCATAAGTAGGACTGTTAGCGCTCTAGTTTTTCTTTAGAACACTCTGGGAAGCTGCAGTAGAAAACAAAGGAATCAACTGACAGTCTCTGCCATTGTTGGATGTACATGTTTTACTGAGAATGTCAGACTTCATTCTCACATGACTGAGAAAGATAATGTGAATTTACAGAAAATAAGCTCTCAGTTTAGCTTATAGATCACCTTCCAAACCTCTGTGGGAAAAGCATGAGAAAATATTTTTCTCTCAATCATGATATCCCAGCAGAAGGCTTTTTCACATGGTGAAATCACCTTAGAACATACCACAATTCCTAAAATGAGTATGGTACCATCAACAAACGATTTATAATGTAACTAAAGTCTTAAAACCTTCTATTAACTGCAATGCTTTTTAATGAGGTGCTATCATGTATATTGGTCCCAAGATGGCTGCCAACACTTCTTGGATGAAATGCTGACAGCCAATCAGATCTCAGGATGAGATGTGTCGTTAGGCTCCGCCCACATATATATATGATTTTACTTTAGATTTTCTCAGGAACTACTGAACAGATTGACACCATATATGCAAAAGGCACATCCCTGAGCTGAGCACTACCTCGCTGCCAAATTTCAAGTAATTCTGTTCAGCCATTCGGGCTGTACCTTGGACTAAAGGTCCCTATGGAAAATTGCATGGGAAAAACGCGTTTTGGGTCCCCCCTTTTTTCTCAGCCCCTGCTTGACGAATCCCCCCGAGACTTTCAGGGTAGGAGCAGAGCGAAGCGCCCCACCTATTTTGAAAATTTCGCGAGGATTCGTCAACCGGTGCCAAAGTTATTCCAAATAGAATGTTGCGGATTTCCTATGGAAACACGGTCCTAACTATAACTATCTACTGGTGACCGCCAGTAGATAATATATATATATATATATATATATATATATATATATATATATATATATATATATATATATATATATATATATATATATCAAAACCCAATGCCCACTCCAAGAAAGAATGAGCCCGACATATGCAGGTACACAATCCAGGATTTATTCTGCCAAAATAAAAGCAAAGTCCAGGAAACACCAGGCAGACGCGTTTCAGCGAGTCTTCATGCTTTCTTCAGTGCCGGTTCTTGTTTCCCAATAGAGCCTCACACCTGGGGATTATTTAAAGGTCCTGTGGCGATCTCAGGCCACTCCCTTCCACACGTTGTTACTCCCCGCCTCTGCTATTGGCTGTAATGCCTCCCGTGTTATTTAGAGAACAGGGGCATGCTGGTAAGTCGAGTCCAAAATGACAGCCCATACAGTGAGGGACTGCCAAACACCAAGTGGCATGTCTCGGCAACTCGCAAACATCCGCTCTCGGCCACAGGGATTATCTTGCAGTACCTGGTGTGTCCCCCGCAGCATCTGCTGCAGCCTCTCTCCCCGTGTGGTACATTACAGCCTGTGCTGTTTAAACCACTTGGGGGGGTGACGCGCTGTAGTTACATACAAACATCCAAAGGTGCTGGTCTTTGCGCGTCACACCAGATCGGGAGGGCATGCCGGTCAGCCAGTCTCCAGCATACTGGCATAATATCAAAACCCAATGCCCACTCCAAGAAAGAATGAGCCCGACATATGCAGGTACACAATCCAGGATTTATTCTGCCAAAATAAAAGCAAAGTCCAGGAAACACCAGGCAGACACGTTTCAGCGAGTCTTCGTGCTTTCTTCAGTGCCGGTTCTTGTTTCCCAATAGAGCCTCACACCTGGGGATTATTTAAAGGTCCTGTGGCGATCTCAGGCCACTCCCTTCCACACGTTGTTACTCCCCGCCTCTGCTATTGGCTGTAATGCCTCCCGTGTTATTTCGAGAACAGGGGCATGCTGGTAAGTCGAGTCCAAAATGACAGCCCATACAGTGAGGGACTGCCAAACACCAAGTGGCGTGTCTCGGCAACTCGCAAACATCCGCTCTCGGCCACAGGGATTATCTTGCAGTACCTGGTGTGTCCCCCGCAACATCTGCTGCAGCCTCTCTCCCCGTGTGGTACATTACAGCCTGTGCTGTTTAAACCACTTGGGGGGGTGACGCGCTGTAGTTACATACAAACATCCAAAGGTGCTGGTCTTTGCGCGTCACACCAGATCGGGAGGGCATGCCGGTCAGCCAGTCTCCAGCATACTGGCATAATATCAAAACCCAATATATATATATATCAGCGATTCACAGCTCTGCATCTGTATTGGGATGTGGCAGGGCATCTGGGGACCCAGGCTAAGTCTGTGGCAAAGATTTTATCAGGACTTCTAAACTCTTTTTGACAGAAACACCAGCGCTCATTGTGATTCCATTCATGCCCCATAGGAGTTACTTACCCATTGTTGTTGCCTGCTGAGAACTGTAGTTCATCATCCAGAGCTACAGAATGACTCAATTGAAAAACTGGGACAGCTGGACTCTCACCAATTGGAGTACTTCAACACATATCTATGGCATTTGAGAAAGGCAAACTTAGCCGAAAAGTGTCTTGCCACATCTGTTGTCAATAAATGGACTTTGCTGATGCCCCCCCTGTGTCCTCCAGTTACTTTTCTTGTGAAGTGATCTGTTTTGGATGATTTACATGCTTGCCAGTGGCACGGTAGGAGGACCCGCCCTACAAGTTGTCAGAGGCATCATTGGCATGCAAGGAGTAGATCCATGGGAGTGGAGAGCCTCTTGACTGCCGCAACCAAGATATGCAAGGTACAGCTGCGATGTGCAGTTCGTGACTCCACGGAGAAACGCAATCATTGTATCAGCGATTCACATCTCTGCATCGGTCTTGGAATGTGTCAGGGTGATCGGGGACCCAGGCTAAGTCCGAGGCAAAGATTTTATCGGGACTTATAAAGAGACACAAACTCTTTTTGACCGAAACACCAGCGCTCATTGTGATTCCATTCATGCCCCATAGGAGTTACTTACCCAGTGTTGTTGCCTACTGGGAACTGTAGTTCATCATCCAGAGCTACAGAAAGACTCAATTGAAAAACTGGGGCCAGCTGGACTCTCACCAGTGGGAGTACTTCAACACATTCAAAAAGAGGGAGGAGGCAAATTCCCGGCATCTACGGCATTTGAGAAAGGCAAACTTCACCAAAATGCGTCATGCCACATCTGTTGTCAATAAATGGACTTTGCTGATGTCTCTGCTGTGTCCTCTGGTTACTTTTCTAGTGAAGTGATCTGTTTTGGATATATATATATATATATTGACGAATCCCCCGAGACTTTCAGGGTAGGAGCGGAGCGGAGCGCCCCACCTATTTTGAACATTTCGCGAGGATTCGTCAACCGGCGCCAAAGTTATTCCAAATAGAATGTTGCGGATTTCCCATGGAAACACGGTCCTAACTATAACTATCTACTGGCGACCGCCAGTAGATAATTAGCATAAAATAATTGCGTTGAGCAGAAATATATATATCCTACTGGCGGTCGCCAATAGGTATAGTTAGGATGTAGTTTCCATAGGAAGATAGCTTTTTCATCTGCAAATAACTTTGGCATTATTTGACGAATCCTCGCAACATTTTCAAAACTATTACGATGCACACTCTAGCTTCTATGTTGAAAGTTTAGGTCATCCATCAACCAGTGGCTGAGAAAACAGAGGGATCCCAAAATGCGTTTTTCCAATGCTAATTTCCATAGGAACTTTAAACACAGCTACAGCCCAAACTGCTGAACAGATTTACACCAAATGTGGCAGAAAGATAGATATTGGTTCAGGGAAGTGCCTTTTGTAATTTTGAATAAATGCATTCAGTAGTGTTGTAAATATCAACCAAAATCCAAATTTGTATATATATGGACACAAATTCTCCAAGGAACTGACACTCCAAGTGTTGAAATCTGATGGGCTGCAAACACTCCAAACCAAGAAGTGTTGGCAGCCATCTTGGGAAACAGCTTGAGCTGAGTCCCAGAGAAAACATTAAAACATAAGAGAAGGAGGAAGGGTATGAATACCCTGACCCCATAGTCCTTTTAGTGGGGTCCCAGAGTGACTCTGCCATGGCAAAAAACCTTCTCTTTTAAAAACAAATTGGCAGAAGATGCACTGTAGACATGGTTCCCGCTGGAAAAAAGAGAAGCGTGGGCTCCGCGCTTCTCTATTGTTTACCTCCTGGATGGGCCAGATCTCGGTGCATGCGTAGGTTGTTATTTTTATTACCTCCTCCGTGGGCTTATTTATGAGTAATGGGGGTGTTGCAAACCCTGGTGCTCCAGGGACCATCACCTCCCCAGGACTAATTCAAAAGAAATCGGGGCCCTCATGGACCCCCTTACCCCAGGGACCACCATCTCCCCGGGGCTGATTAATTTTGTAATGGGGGCCTCATGGACCCCCCAGGCTCCGGGGACCCCTACCTCCTTGGGCCAAATTCAGGTTTTCAAAATGGGAAGCAGGGTCATATGGCCACCCCTCCTGAGCCATTCTCAGCCCTGGGGAGCACCACCTCCCCCAGGGCAGGCCCTAATTCAAGAAAGGAGGGGGACTGCACAGCCCACCTCCTAGAGCTATAGATGGACATGGGGACCTCCACCTCCCAGGGCCGGCTCCTGTTATGTCCTGGGGTTCTCACTCCTGGGACATAGCTGTTTGCTGTGACTTGGCTTTACCGGTTTTGCCAAGCCACCGCAAATGCTCCACTTCCAGCAAGCAAGAGCTCAGAAATGCTCTCGCCTCCTGGAAGCGGAGCAGAATTGCATGTTTAGCAGCTCCCTGTGTTTGAAAGCAATGTCGGCTCCCACAGGAGGTGTGGAGAAGGCAAGTACTGCAGAGGTCTTCAGGCTCCCTCTGCTGTCTCAGTGGAGAGTGGGTGCCCTGGGTGTACCAACAAAAAGATGGTCAGGCCCCAGGGATGGGGCCCGGTGCCGAATTAGGCCAGGGGAGTGGGTCGCACTGCCCTCCTCCTCTATATAACAATAACAAATGTAAAAAAAAAGGCTAGGACCCAGAGGATGGGCTCCCTGGGGCTTAAATCAACTGTAGAGGGGGGGCTGCATGGTCCCTTTCCTCCATTACAAAAAGGCCTGGCCCTGGGAGATGGGGTCCCCGGGACTGTAATCAGCCTGGGGAAGGGGAACCGCATGGTTCTCCTAACCATAATAAAAGAAAAACATTTTTAAATAAGGCTGGCCAAGGAAAAATCGCTAGAGGCCCAGTCCCTTTTCCTAACCACTCTACAAAGGGGCCTCCTGGTGCCTAACATGTTGCGGGCTGTAATCCCCTTGACTGGTGACTGTCTTTGGGGCCCAAAAACCCCTCCTATTCCCTCCAGTAAATCCCACACAGTGGATTGCTGAAAGGTTCTCAGAGACCATGCCCCCTTTCTCCACCATTCTGCAGAAGCGCCTCCTGGTGCACTACTTTTTGGAGGATGAAGTTCCCTTGGATGCTGAGGGTCATAGGGGGCCAGGAACCCCTCCTGTTAATCCTATAAACCCCACATAGTGGGATTGCTGAGAGGTCATTGGAAGCCTCAACCCCTTTGTCTGCCACTCTTCAAACACACCTCTTGGCACACTTCTGGTTGGGGGATGAAGTTCATTGGCTGTTGAGGGTCCTAGGGGGCCAAGAACACCTCCTGTTACCTCCAGTAAGCCCTACACAGGGGAATTGCTGATAGGTTATTGGTGACCCCGGCCCCTGTGTCTAACACTCTGCAAACGTGAACCCATACACCCAGTAAATTATCTACTCACACATGTAGGCAGAAAGTCACACACAGCCCACCCACCCACACACACAAACACTGTGGCACCCATACAGATATTCATGCAACCAATAAGTCACCCTATAGACAGTCATGTACCCAATCATCAAACCATGCAGCAACTTACACAACAACTAAGAGACTGATACAGACATTCATACAGTTTAGTCACTAACCCATGCATTCAGTATGACACATTTAATCACTAATTTATACAGTCAGTCACACACCTATTAAATCCTCCACCCGCACACTTATACACCAACTCATTCTTCAATATACTTTGGCATTAACATATATAAAATATATTTTAACTTTACAGAAGCACACATTCCCTGGATGATGTCATCAGTGATGTCATTTGAGATGTCATCAGTGATGTCACTGACCATATCATGAATGATGTGATATGTGACATCACCTGCAGTGCATTGCGGGGGCGCGAGTTATAGTTAGCTCTACTAACTATAACATTCGAATTTCTCTGGTTTTGTACAAGTAAAATGTCCAACTAACTATAAGTCCCTGAAACCTATGTGTTTTTCAGAGAAATATATATATATATATATATATATATATATATATATATATATATATATATATATATATATATATATATATGCAAAAAAGAAGCAGAGAACTCTGGGTAGTTCTCAAGTTTAGGTGGAAAGCAGCTCCTGTATTGAGTGTCGCTGGTGTTGAGAGTGCTCCATACAGGAGCTGCTTTCCACCTAAACTTGAGAACTACCCAGAGTTCTCTGCTTCTTTTTTGCATAATTTATTCGTCACTCTATGCCTGAAAGGGTATTTCTTTTTTTTATATATATATATATATATATATATATATATATATATTCACTTAAAAAAACCATAGGTTTCCCACATGTTATAGTTAGGTGGATATTTCACTCGTAAAAAACCCGTAATAGTTAGTTCAGATAACTATAACTCGCGCGCCCGCAATCCACTGCTCATGACGTCACATATTACATCACTCATGGCATCACTCATGACATCACTGATGACATCATCCTTGTGATAGAGTGGCAGTCGCGCGAGTTATAGTTATCTGAACTAACTATAACGGGGGAATTTCATTGGTTTTTTACAAGTGAAATATCCACCTAACTATAAACATGTGTGGAACCTATGGTTTTTTAAGTGAATTTGCAAGGTTTTTTGAATGCTAATTCCTAACTATAACATGTGTGAAACCTATGGTTTTTTCAGTGAATTTGTACGTTTTTTTAAATGCTAATTTATTTATGTATTATTATTTTTTTTATATATTTATTTTACAATAAACTACGTATTAAAAATTATTATTTTATTTTTTGGTTTTTCACCGTGCGCGCACCCCCGCGACTTTTAAAAAAAAAAATAAATTTTTTTTTCTGCCATCGGGTTCCTTCAGGGACCCCCTGACAAAGGCTAGGGGGTCAGGAACTCTCTACCCTGCCCCCTTTTCACGTTCACCACCTTCCTTTTTCACTCTCGCACTGAAAACAAACAAAATGGCGGCCACCACTTCCTGATTTCGACCGATTCAAACGTTGACTAACATGTAACCACCAATCAGAATTACGCTCGTGCACGTTAGGGTGCTCGCACGGTGCGCACACGGTGCGCGCACGGTGCGCGCACGGTGCGCGCACGGTGCGTGCTTATAGATATTTATATGCTTTTAAATGCTATTTTCTCAGGAACTACTGAACAGATTGACACCAGACCTGCAAAAGGCACTTCCCTGACCTGAGGACTACCTCTCTGCCAAATTTCAAGTAATTCTGTTCAGCCTTTCGGGCTGTACTTTCGACTAAAGGTCCTATGGAAAAATGCATGGGGAAAACGCGTTTTGGGACCCCCCTTTTTTCTCGGCCCCCGCTTGACGAATCACCCCGAGACTTTCAGGGTAGGAGCGGAGCGCCCCACCTATTTTGAAAATTTCGCGAGGATTCGTCAACCGGCGCCAAAGTTATTCCAAATAGAATGTTGCGGATTTCCTATGGAAACACGGTCCTAACTATAACTATCTACTGGTGACCGCCAGTAGATAATATATAATATATATATATATATGTTACCTACTGGCAGTCACCAGTATGTAGTTATAGTTAGGACCTAGTCTCCATAGGAAAAGCATTTTTTGTTTTCCCCAATAACTTTGGCGTCGTTTGACGAATCCTCATGAAATGTTCGAACAAAACTAGTGGGGCGCTCCGGCCAGCTCCTGTCTTGAAAGTTTTGGGGCGATTCGTCAAGCAGGGGCCAAGAAAAAAGGGGGTCCTAAAACACATTTTCCCCACGTAAATTTCCATAGGAAACTTTAGACAAAGCTACAGCCTGAACTGGTGAACGGAATTACACCAAATTTGGCAGAAAGGTAGCTTTTGGTTCAGAAAGCAAGCTTTTTGGTAAATGGTGTCAATCCGTTCAGCAGTTTTTCAAATATTAAAGGAAAAAAACATTACATATCCGGGCAGAGCCTAACCACACATCTCATCGTGAGATCTGATTGGCTGTTAGCACTTCATCCAAGAAGTGTTGGCAGCCATCTTAGGACCTATATACGTGATAGCACCTCATTAAAAAGAATTGCAGTGAATGGAAGGTTATGAGGGTCACCAAAAGGAGAACGTATAAAGGGTGATAAGACTTTATTTACATTATAAATCATTTGTTGATGGTACGATACTAATTTTAGGAATTGTGGTGTGTTCTAAGGTGATTTTACCCCGTGAAAAAGCCTTCTGCTGGGATATGATGAATCATGTTTGAGAGAAAACCATTTTCTCATACTTTTCCCACAGAGGTTTGGAAGGTGATCTAGAAGCTAAAATAAGAGAAAATGTTCTGTAAATTCACATTCTCTTTCTCAATCATGTGAGAATGAAGTCTGACATTCTCAGTAAATCATGTACATCCAACAAGGGCAGAGACTGTCAGTTGATTCCTTTGTGTTCTACTGCAGCTTCCCAGAGTGTTCTAAAGAACAACTAGAGCGCTAACAGTCTTACTTATAACAAAAGTATTGCACATCTGAAGTCATCTTCATTGGAATAAAGTGGTAACTCTTAAAACATTTAATTTAAAAAGGAACAAAATGAGGGGGTTCATTTTGCCATAGAAAGTATGATTAGTGCTGCAGAAAGAAAAATTAGGGCACATTTTGACTTCTCAAATCTGCTTCTATTTCATTAAAAAATTCTGACATGCAGACTGAAACATGCACTTTGAATACCGGCAGCAGACTTCCCAGGTGAGCAGTAGCTTTACTATAGTGATCTAATGAGCAACTAGAGTGCTAACGTTCTGAATTATGGCAAATATGTGACACATCTGAATGACTTCTTGATGGAATCAAAGTAAACAACTGAAAGCATTTCCTACTGAGGAGACTGTAGTAAATGAGGAAATTAGGAAACTTCTTAACAAAAAAGTCTCCCAAAATGGCCACCAGAGACAAAAGAGCCCAAATGTAGCACATATATCATCCAGATGTAGCCCATGTATAGCCCAATGACAGAATATCCCAGAGTGTTTGAAAGAACAACTAGAGTGCTAGCAGTCTTACTTATGACAAACGTATGGCACACCTGAAGCCATCTTGATGGAATAAACTGGTAACACTTAAAACATTTAATTTAAAAAGGAACACAATGAGGGGGTTCATTTTCCCATAGAAATTATGATTAGTGCTGAAGAAAGAAAAATTAGGGCACATTTTGAGTGACTTCTCAAATCCTCTTCTATTTCATTAAAAAACTTCTGACATGCAGACTGAAAAATGCACTTTCAATACCAGCAGCAGACTTCCCTGGTGAGCAATAGCTTTACTACAGTGATCTAATCAGCAACTAGAGTGCTAACATTCAGAATTCATGGCAAATTAGGGGTGGGTGGAATTTGCGCAGTCGCACTACGCAATGCTCTGCAAAACGGTAAAAAATCTCAGCGAGCATGCAAAAGTTCACTGAACACGTGGAATTGCTTGTTCCACCCGTTCGCGATGCTTTTTTCCTGTTCGCGACGTGGAATTGCTTGTTCCGCCCGTTCGCAATGCTTTTTTCGTGCTCGGGGAGAAATATCTCGTGAACACGCATTTTGAAAGCGCAAACAAGCAAAAAATTACGCGAAGCTGCGGATCGCGGAATTTTTGCCAAGTCCGTGTTCTCTGTGGAATGAGAAATTACCCAAATTTCGCGAGCGGAACGGAATTTACCGCCCTGGCCTATGGCAAATTTGTGACAATCTGAATGCCTTTTTGATGGAATCAAAGTAAAAAACTGAAAGCATTTCCTACTGAGGAGACTGCAGTAAAGGAGAACATTAGGAAACTGCATAACAAATAAATCTCCCAAGATGGCCACCAGAGACAAAAGAGCCCAAATGTAGCACAAATATCACCCAGATGTAGCCCACGTGTAGCCCAATGACAGAAGTGTGCAAAACACTTTTTATTTTTTGTGTTTTTGCATTTTTATATAGTGCCGACTGGTCAGGTATTGGAGTGCTTTACATGAGCATTGGTTACATCACACAAGGAGAAATTAATTTTGGATGTAGACATGGGGAGATTAAGTGATTTGACCAGAATCAGAGAATGTCGAGCTGAAGCAGAAACTCCAACTTGGTTCTCCAGTTGCAAAGTCTGCAGCTCTGGAAGTAACACCACATCCTCTCCCCTAAGTGCCACATTTAATCAAGTGGTCAACTGGATAAAAAAATAAAGATAACAAATAATTTAAAAGTGCTTTGTCGCTATTTGAAAACTGAAAATATGTCCTCATTTTATTTTTTTAGAGCACTAACCATAATTTTGATGCAAATAAGACCCTCTAATCTATGTAGTTTCTAAAGGAAATGCTCTAGGTATAACAGTTTTGATTACATCAAGATGACGTCAGGCGTGCCAAACTTTTGTAATAAATATAGAATGTTAGCAATCTAGTTGTTCATTAGGATACTGTTGAGAGAAAGAGGCTAGGGGCACTGACTCAGAAAATTGAAGGAAGATAGGAAGGTGCAGAGGCAACAATTTGACCACACTGGGCAGTCAGGAAGGGCAGTGGCAGCACAACAGACTATGAAGAGTAGTGGAAAGGGGGGCATGGGCAACAAACCAACAATACAGGACAGGCAAGAGAGGCTGTGGCAATATAATAGACCATTGTGGGCAGAAGAAAGAGGCAGTGGTACTACAACCATACATGCCAACAGACCCGATTCAGCCATGAAACACCCAATGTTTTTAAGACCAAATGTGTTTTATTTGATCTTTCTCCTGTCTACAATCTCCTCTTTTTCAATGTAAGTCCATGGGGAAAATCAATACCCCAGTGTTTTTCAAAATCTCCCTCTTAGGGGGCCCGATTCATAGAATTAACTTAAGACAAAATCCTAAACTTACTACTTTTGGTATTCACAGAATGCACTTACTACTTTTGGTATTCACAGAATGCACTTACTACTTTTGGCATTCACAGAATGGATTTACGACTAGCTTCTGACCCGGAGGCGGGGCTTCCGGGCCGGAGGCGGAGCTTCCGGCCAGGACGTGGGGATTCCGGCCAGTGGCAGAGATTTAGCCATGGCCAAAATCTCCACCTCCGGGCCGGAAGCTCCGCCTCCGGCCCGGAAGCTCCGCCTCTGGCCCAGAAGCCCCGCCTCCGGGCCGGAATTTCCGGCCCGAGTACGGACGTAAAGTTAGTAGTCGAATATCCATTCTGTGAATAGCATAAGTAGTAAGTTTATTCTGTGAATCGCAAAAGTAGTAAGTTCATTCTGTGAATACCAAAATGGTACTAAGTTTAGGATTTTGTCTTAAGTTTGTTCTGTGAATCGGGCCCACCGAGTTCTAAATGTTAGCAAGTATGGTACATTGGATCATGGAAGGCAGGAGGAATTGGGGTATGGACATGGACATGGATAACAGATAACAGGAGGGACATGGAGAGGTGCACCAACCTGATCATATAGGGCAGACATCAGGGTTTAGCAGCAGCACAATACACCACACAGGGCATGCGGGATGGGAGTGCAGCACAACAATCCATAGAAAGCAATAGGGAGGGGACAGGACCATGCACATGGACAACAGAGAACAGGGGGGAAAGAGGCAATGGCAGCTAGCTGACCATAATGGACAGACAGGAGAGAAAGCTGCAGCATGACAGACCATAAAGGGCTGGAGGGAGGGATAAGGGCCATTACAATGGAACACACAAGCCAGGAGGGAGGGAATAGGGGTCTGCATATGGAAAACAGAGGGCAGGGGGTAAGGGGGCAGGGAAGGAGCAGCAAGCTGACCATGGAGGTCAGGCAGGATGGGCACTAGAAGCAAGACACAAAATGGAGAGCAACAGTGAGACTATAATGGTATACATAAAAACCATGGAGGGAAGGTAGGACGGGGTCGGGGCAGCTATCTGACCACACAGGGAAGGTGGGAGGGGCTAGGGCAGCACAGAAGACCATGCATGGGAAGCGGGACGGTTAGTGGCAGCACAATGGCCATGATGGGCAAGAAGGAAGGGGTAAGGACATGCACAAAGGACCATGGAGGATAGAAGGGAGAGTTAGGAGCTGGGCACAGACAAGAGAGTTCAGGGTAAGGGGTTTCACAACAACAGACCACGTGGGGCAGGCAGGAGGAGCAGTTGCATCACAACAGACCAGGGAGGGCAGAAGGGTGTGGCAGTAAAATGGACCATGGAGGATAGGAGGAAGGGGATAGGGGCATGGAACATGGACAGGCAGAGTGGAGGTGGCAGGGACAGTTTACAGTTATCTGACAATGCAAGGCAGGTGGGAGGGGAGTGGCAGCTCAACAGAACACTCAGAGTATATAGGAGTGGCAGGTCCATGGAACATGGTGGGCAAAAAGGATGGCGCAGGGGCATGCACACAGACATCGGAGGGCAGGGGAAGGAGAGTAGGGGCAGCAAGCTAAGCACAGAGGCTAAGCAGGAGGTCAATGAAGGTGCATAGAATTGGGCAATGGAGGGCAGGAGGAGTGGACTGGGACATCATGCTAAATGGGAGGTAGTGGCAGCACATCAGCCCATGCATGGCTGGAGGGAGGAGGCTAGTGCATGGATTCAGACACCAGAGGATAGAGAGGAGATGGATGGGGCAGCAAGCTAAATGTTCAGAGAAGGCAGGAAGGCCAGTGGCAGAACAACGGCCACACAGGGCTGTAATTAGGGAGCAGGGACATGGACTTGGACAATGGATGGCTAGGAGGAGAGGAGGCAGGAGCAGCAAGCTTGGGTGGGGGCAGCACAATGCCAGGCCAGGCACTGCTTCCAACCCCCCACCATCCATTGTGATATGCAGAAACCAGAACCCAGAAACGACTCCACTACCAACAAAAAAAGAGCTCAAGGCTGTCTATAGGGACATGGTGATGACGAAGCGCTTTTCTTCCATTACAAGGCCAACTTTGACCAGGGATTTTCTGTCGATTAAACATGAGCTCATGTTTGAACCATACTGAGACTTTATCTCAAAACCGATGGATAGGAAGCTCTACCACCTGTTTAGGGTGGGCTCTCTTACAATTAGAGCTTTTTCCAGCAGATTGTTCAAGCCAACAACAGAACTGTGCCCGTCGTGTCAAGTACAGTCTGAATCAATCACCCATATTCTATTTGTTTGCCCCGCTTACAGGTTACCCAGGATGAAATGGCTTAAACCCATCTGTGCCATTCTCGGCACAAGAGCAGCCAAAGAGGCCCTGAGGATCCTACAGACATGCACCCAGGAAACAATTGCTCTCGCCATGGCAAAATTCCTGAGCTGGGCATGGGCGATTCGGGCTAACAATACAAGGATCCATTGACCTGACTGTTCTAACCCTCATTGCCCTTATTTGGTAGGATGCAAGGTAGTTTGATTTCGCAACTCTGCTGAATCTGGAGGTAGGGCCGACAGAACTTATGAAATACCGAGGTAGATTTTTATCTTTTTGACTGTAACGCCTGTCTGTTTTTTTTACATTTTAGTTTTTTATCAAACCAATGCTGTGCGGTCATATCTTAATTTACATTGTTTTAAATAATTGTCTTTTAAGTATAATAGAGACTGCTGATTTGTTGGATTAACATTGTATTACAAATGTTTCATTGTGATTGCTTTAGACAATGCTATTTCCTGATTCATCCATTCTAACAAAGCATTTTTAACTGAACTGAACTTAACTGATATGCATCTTACTTAACGTTAAAAAAAAACTAGAAATTTGCTGATAAAAAAAAAGATTACGTTATAGTTAGACTCAGATTTCACTCATACACAACCAAGGAAATTCAGCATTTATAGTTACCTAAGCTAACTATAACTTATGCCCCTGCAATGTATTGCTAATGACCTCAGACATTACATCATTCATGACATGGTCAATTACATCACTCATGACATCTCAAATGAGCTGTGAATGGAATGGAACTATTATCGCTAGAACTTTATTTAGGGATAGTGTGTGTATATTAATACCATAGGTTTTCAGGGGCGTTATAGTTAGGAATTATCATTTTAAAAACCTTTGAAATTCACTGAAAAAAACAGAGGTTTCACGGATGTTATAGTTAGAAATTAGCCTTTAAAAAACCTTAGAAAATCACTGAAAAAAACACAGGTTTCAGGGACATTATAGTTAGTTGGACATTTCACTCGTACAGAACCAGAAAAATGTGGCCGTTATAGTAAGCTGTGCTAACTATAACTCGCGTCCCCGCAATGCACTGCTGATGATGTCACATATTACATCACTCATGACATGGTCAGTGACATCACTGATGACATCTTAAATTACATCACTAATGACATCATCCACAGAAGCACTCACACCCTCATACAGCCTCTCATACACACACTCACACACAACCACTCACATATCCATTTACAGACTAATGCAAGTACTCACACAACTACTCACTCTTCCATAGAGCCAGTCATATACCCACTCACTCACTCATATAGTCACTCACACAACTGCCCACTCACCCATACAGCTACTCAAACAAACAGTTACTTAGCCATACAGCCCCTCACACAGCCACACACTCACCCATGCAGCTACTCACAAACCCACTTATGTATCTATACAGCCACTCACACACCCACTCACTCATCCATACAGCCTCTCAACAGAGCCACTCACTCATCCACACAAGCACTCACGCACTCACTCACACAGCCACACAACCACTAACACACCCATTCACACATCCATGGCGTCATGTCATCAAGGCCGAGTGAGGCCAAAATGCATCATAGCAGTTGTGGTAAATGGGCAAATAAACTAAAAATCAATGCACAAAGTTTGGGTCCGTCTCCGTTTGCTCCCAGGAGAAGGGAAGTGTCAGTGAACGGATGAAAGAAATATATATATCCAAACAAAAATCCCAGAGCATCCAAACCACAACAGCGCAACACCAGGGCACAGACTCCAATGGCAATGATATTGTTGTGTGTATTCACACATCGAGGTCCAAATGATGATCGATATATAATTAAACAAAAAGATGTTGCACTCCAGTATTTTGCAGTTAGTGGTATTTATTCACCACTGCTACCAACGCATTTCACCATCAAGGCTAGTTCACGGTTAGGGAAGTCTGTTAATTGATTCTAATTTATACTACTACTCCCATATGCACTCCATGAGGCATTGTGGGATATGTAGTTTTGTGATTTCAAATAGATAATTTACAAAATATCTACATATTTACAATGTTCTTTTCCCAATTATTTACCTTTGATTAATTTACTCCATGTATTCATTTAGTTGGGGTTGTTCAATATTCTAACATAACAAATCAGGATCACTATTAATTGTTCATGTTTAGGAAACGGTGGAGGGTGATGCCTTCTTAATTGGTCCACGTCAGACGTGGACCAATTAAGAAGGCATCACCCTCCACCGTTTCCTAACCTTACCTTTTCAATGGCTCTTGGGTGTAGCCATTTACGAGGATTGTGCCACATATAAAATTGGGCCCTAACAACTGTAGCGCCGTAAGTCCAGAACTTTCCACCCATACAGCTTCTCAAATTGTTCATGTTTAGTCTGAGTGACTATTTACATACATGGTAACTGACTAATGTATTTGTATACTAAGTTCTTGGTCTCTTTATTGGTCAGTCCAACTGAATATGTATGTGCATTTTGTTCCTGATTGTTATAAATGCCTCTGTGGCTTTCTCAGTCCAATAATGCCTGAGTGTCTATTGTATCCCTAACTTTGTCATGATGGGCGATGAGTTTTGACAAGTATTCTCTAGGTAGATTCTCATAAATGGACAAAAAGATCTTCTTCCTCATTCAGACCCATTGGTTGTTTTGTTGTGAATTTTATTATTAATTTAGATTCAAGTTGTCTCATTTTCAATGTTCTATTTCCTCCTCCTTCACGGTTCAGGACATGAGCAATTCCACTGTATTTTATGTTCTCCCAAGTAAAGTTCTCATAAGTTAAAAAATGTTTCGTTATGGCATAGTTGGTATCTCCATTTTTGATTGCTCTTGTGTGTTCCAGAATCATTTTTCTAAGCGGACAGATCATACTTCTGATATTTTTCTTGACACAGTTGCATGTAATCATGCTGACTACGTAATTGGTCTCACATGTGTCTCTGTGTTTAATGGTGAATATTCATTTTTTGAAATCTGTTAGGCTTTTGATATTTTTACTAATTTTACAAGCTTTACACTTGTCACATTTAGTGAATCCTTTCTGTCAGTTACCTAACCATGTTTCATTTAGTGTTCTCGTGAAGTGGATTCGAGTCAGTTTATCCTTCAGTGATGGCGATTTTCTGAAGGAAACGTTAATGGTGTCACTTAAAGTGTTTCCTACGTCTGGATCCTTTTTAGAATATTCCAATATTTGTTCATAATCCTTCTGATCGAGTTATGTTCTTTTTTGTATTTCACAATGAATCATATTATTTTGTCTGTTTCATTTTGCAATTTTGCTTTTCCTTTTTAGTTAATGTTTCTTCTTGTTTTAAATTATCTGTTCTCTTGTTTCCTTCCTCAATGTCACTTCTCCTGTAACCTCTTAGTTTACATTTTTTGACAGTTTCTTCCGATTTCTCTTTGAAGACCTCATCGTCTGTACAGTTTCTACGCATTCTAAATAATTCACCAGAGAGTTTACTCTTTTTCAGAGCACGAGGATGGAAACTTGCTCCATGTAAGATGCTGTTGGTCGCTGTTGGTTTAGTGAATGTTGTAGTTTTAATCTGACCATCTTTGATGTATATGGTGAGATCAGGAAATTGTACCTCTTCTTCACTGATGTTGTGGGTAAATGATAGTCCTATCTCATTCTGATTTAAGATGGCAAAATAATCTTCGAACCCATTTTTTCTACTGTTCCAAATTCTGAACCATTCATTGATGAATCGTATCTAGAAATGGACTTTATCTATATATTTCTAGCTGCCTTCTACCCGAGCCACCATCTACTCCCACCATCCCATGGTGAGATTTGCATAGCTCGGGGAGAAGGAAACGCCCCTGGCGGTTCCGCGGGTTTGGAGGTACATCTGTTTGTCAAATAGGAAGATGTTGTTCCATAGGCAGATTTCTGTCATTTCCAATATTGCTTCTGATTGTTCCAGATATTGAATGTTTCCCTATACAAGGAAATATTTTAGGGCAGTTAATCCCACCTCATGACTTATTGATGTGTATAATGAGACCACGTCAATGGTTACTTGTAATAGGCCCTGGTGCCAGTTTATATTTGCCAGATGTTTCAAAAAATCCCCAGTGTCTTTGATGTACGAATTAAGTGTGGATACCATAGATGCTAGAATGTTGTCTATATATATAGATACATTCTGATAGAGTGATTCACAGCTGGATATGATCAGCCTACCAGGTGGATTGATCAATGTTTTATGCACCTTAGGTAGAAAGTACATAGTGGGAGTTATTGGATTGTCTTCCATTAGAAATTCAGCTTCCTCATCATTGATGATGTATTGTTCTCTCCACTTTTTGATGCTGTGTTGAAGGTTTATGGTTAGTTAATTTATGGGATTCTTAGCTAACTTAGTATAATTGCTTGAATCATTTAGCTGTCTTTTTGCTTCTTTGATGTATCGTGAGTTCTCCACTATCACAATATTGCCACCTTTGTCAGCTGGTTTTATTTTGATGGTGTCACAGTTCGTTAGTTCTTTAAGGGCTTCACGTTCTCCTTTAGTTAGGTTCTCTTTTTTATTTTGATCTGTATTCCTGAGTTTCTTCAGATCAGCTATTATAAGGTCATGGGACGTGTCTATTCTGTTCCCTTGTGGTAAATTGAGACAGAACTTTGATTTGTTTCTTAGGTTTGTATTTTGGTGCCCACAAGTATAAATTCCTAGCATGTCCAATACTTCACTTGTTTGTTGTTTGGTTTCTTCCAAGTTCATCATTAGTTCATATGACATAACCACATCTGGTATTTGTTCAGTTGTTAATTCGGTTTCTGGTCTCCTTTGGGTGGGTGATCTTGTTTGAGTTTTATGTTTTGCGAAGATATTTGCCAGTTTTAATTTTCTGATAAATTAATAAATCTCAATTTTAGTCTCATTGTAATCGTGGTGTTGCTCTGGGCAAAAAGTATGGTCTTTGTTAAGTAGAGTTGTTTGATCTTTGGTTAGTTCTAGTTTTGACAGGTTTATAATTAGATTGATGTTTTCTTGTCTATTTATTTCTACTGTTGGTTGCAGAGGGGATAGTAGTCTCTTCTTGCGCCCCCTCCTCTTCTGCATCTGCGACTCTTGTATAGCTTGTGGTTCGTATATTTGAGTATCCCCTTCTACGTCCTCTCCCTCTTCCTCTGCCTATGTTCATGCCTGGTCATTGATCTATGTATGGAAGTTTCATTTCTTCTAAAAAAGTAGTCTTGGGCATTCTATTGGTGTTTTTTTCCCCCTCACCGGCATTTGCATCAGACTCACTAACTGTGTTGTCCGATTCCACTGCAGTTCCTGTTTTATGCCTCATTTGTTGCTTCAGGACATCAAAACTTTTCGCAAATGTGAAAATTGTGCCAATTTCATAATCTTCTTAGTCTCTGAGAAATTTCCGATGTCTTCTTTCTTCAATCTCCATTTCATGCTTGTCGAGTCTCAATTCAATTTCTGTTCTTAGTTTCATTATAGTTCTTAGTTTCATTATAGTTTCATTTCTGTTCTTAGTTTCATTATCTCATCATTCTTTTTTAAGGATTTTATTTGTGTTTCAATATTTCAAATTGTTTTATGTAGCTCTTCTATGTCCTGTTTGGAGTATTTGATTATGATTTAATCATATTTCTTGAGCATTCCATATTATTCAAGCCCCACTCCTCAAGCATTTCCGGCCTTGGGTCGGATGATTGGGGAGTGTGAAGATTTTTAATCCCCATGGTACTCTATCAAGCTCTATATATTTCTCCTTCGTGATGATTTCCCAACTTTTGGAGATTTATCGACGCTCTAGTTGAGAAAAAAATGTTTTTGCATACGCTTCAGGTTCTTTAGATGGTCCCTTCTATATCTGGCCAGACCTAGTGGTCCTACTATCCTTAGCGAATAAAGTTTATGCTTTTTGCAGTCTTTTTGCCGGTCTTTGTTCCTTTTCCTTATTTGATTGTTTTTTTCAGTGTCCTTTATTTTTTACTTTGACCCAAGTATATGGCGACTTTATTTGCTTAATTTATTTCTATTATTTTTGGAGACGTTTCTGCCATCTGATAATGGTGTAGGTTAGTTGAATGCTTGACCCTGCCTTAGATACTTTCCTTTAGTGTATTTCAATTATGGGGTGATCGAATGACACTATTATCATTAGTTACCACCATGTCATTTCTTGATGGTGTGCCAATTTGCTTTGTGAGTTAAATATTTATTTTATATGCTTATCTGTGTGCCTTCCATAGCTTCTTTTCATGTGTGGTTTTGTTTTGATTTCTTTATCCTCTAGCTGTGGGCTGTGTTATGGATCATTTATGAGTTCTGATTCCCCTGTTTCAATGTGATTTAGCTAGCTGCCAGTTAAAGAACTATTTTTCTTTCACCTCTGCCAATGCGTGATTCGATTTGTTGCTCTGTTTCATTTTGATCATATGGTTTAACTTATATCGTTGTGTGATTCAATGTTTCACATCCTGGATGACTGCGACTTATCAGCAGTAATATAATCACTTTGTTTAGGTTCAGTTTTTATTTAATTCAGTTAAAAAACTCTTTAATATCTAGTGATTTCTGGTATAATCGGCTAATTGTGTAATTTCCTCACAGAGCTTAGTTATGTGTATCACATAAGGTTCATTTTCGATTTTATTGTTGTTCGAAAACAGTGTTTGGTTTATTTTCTTTGAGATGCCTGTGGTATATCTTTCTTTTATGTCGCCTTAAATTCTAATATTGGGTATTTTCTAAATCAGTGACAACTGTTTGATCACTTTGGTTTGGTTTGATTTTTATTTTTATTCAGTTTGAAGCACTGTCTGCTTTTTTGAGGTCAATAATAATGTCAATCAATTGTTTTGGTTTTCTAATGAAGATGACTCCTGGTAAGTTTTTATCATCTTATGTTTTGCCATTTCACAGTTTGTCCACATTTACCATGTTAGTCTGTCTTTTATTGTGATGTCAGGCAATTGTTTTGGTTTCCTCAGAAAGCTGACTCCAGGTAAGTATCGTCTTATGTTTTGCCTTTTCACAGTTTGTCTATGTTTGCCATGTTAGTCTATCTTTTATTGTATAAAATTCTATTAATTGGAAAAAGAGCTGTTTCCCAAAGCAGTGGTTGTGAAAGTGTTGTTACTCTTTGTATCCTCGTAGTACCGGCACCTCTGTTCCACGGACCCTGAAATTGAACAGTTTGCTTTTAGAGCCTTGTGCCGCTGATGTCGTTGTTGTTGTTAATTGATATACAAATACTTGGCTACAACTTGCGGATATGCTGATTACGCACAATCACACCCAGAGTTTTGCTGCCAAATAACAGATATTAACATAGCTCAATCATCGCTACAATGTTGCACTGCTGTTGCGCGAGCCTGCTATGCCGAGTGCAACTCATGATTGAGCGGTGTCCTCCAACCCCGCTTCCTCGTATTCCTACCCGGTAATTGCAGGCTCACGCTATCACTCTCCTGCGGTCTTCAGCATTGTTTTTCTTTCGTGTTTCAATGTCAAATTCACTGGATGTTCAATTTCATTCTGGGGTGACGTGCGTGTCTCATTTAGCCTTGGCTGAGTTGGATCGTCTTTCTTTTTAGTCACCCGCATCTGTTGCAAGTGTGTGTCCTGTCAAGTTGTAGGCCGCAGTGATTTAATTTCCTCACATTTCATGGGGCGCTGCCTTCCAATAACCTTGTCAAACTATTTGTTTCTTTTCCCACAGCACGCTCAATCATCCGGTGCTAAAATCAAAATTGGGTGGAATCTGACCCCATGTAATCTTATTAAACAAAAAGATGTTGCATTCCAGTATTTTAAAGTTAGAGGTATTTATTCGCCACTGCCACCAACGTGTTTCACCATCAAGGCTTGTTCACGGTTATGGAAGTCTGCTAATTGTTTCTAATTTATACTACTACTTCCATGTGCCCTCCATGAGGCATTGTGGAATATGTAGTTTTGTGATTTCACAATAGATAATTTACAAAATATGTACTTAGTTACAATGTTCTTTTTCCAATTATTTACATTTGATTGTTTTACACCATGTATTGATTTAGTTGGGGTTGTTCAATATTCTAACATAACAAATCAGTATCACTATTAATTGTTCATATTTAGTACGATTGACTATTTACATACATGGTAACCGACTAATTTATTAGTATAATAACAATCAGGAACAATATGCACATACATATTTAGTTGGACTTACCAATAAAGAGACCAAGAACTAAGTATAGAAATAAATTAGTTGGTTACCATGTATGTAAATAGTCACTCAGACTAAACATGAGCAATTATTAGTGATCCTGATTTGTTATATTAGAATATTGAACAACCCCAACCTGTGGGAAAGGAATCAAATCGTTTGACAAGATTATTGGAAGGCAGCAATGCCCGGTCAAATGTGAGGAAATTAATTCACTGTGGCCTACAACTTGACAGGAGACACATTCGCAATATTTACATACCTTGTAAATTATCTATTGTGAAATCATAACACTACTTATCACACAATGCCTCATGGAGGGCACATGGGAGTAGTAGTATAAATTAGAAACAATTAACTGACTTCCCTAAAAGTGAACAGGCCTTGATGGTGAAATGCGTTGGTGGCAGTGGCGAATAAATACCTCTAACCACACCCACCCAATTTTGATGTTAGCCCCGGATGATTGAGTGCGCTGTGGGGAAGGAAACAAATCGTTTGACAAGGTTATTGGAAGGTAGCAGCGCCAGGTGAAATGTGAGGAAATTAAATCACTGTGGCCTAGAACTTAACAGGAGACACACTCGCAACGGATGCGGGCGACTAAAAAGAAGGACGATCCAGCTCAGCCAAGCTGAATGAGACACGCACGTCACCCCAGAATGAAATTGAACATCCAGTGAATATGACATTTAAATACGAATGAAAAACACTGCTGAAGACCGCAGTAGATTGATAGAGTGAGTCTGCAATTACCGGGTAGGAACACGAGGAAGTGGGGTCGCAGGACACCGCTCAATCGTAAGTAGCACTCAGCGTAGCGGGCTTGCATAACAGCAGTGCAACATTGTAGCGATGATTGAGCTATGTTAATATCTGTTATCTGGCAGCGAAACTATGGGTGTGATTGTGCGTAACCAGCATATCCACATGTTGTAGTCAAGTATTTGTATATCAATTAACAGCAACACTGACATCAGTGGCATGAGGCTCTAAAAGCAAGCTGTTCAATGTCATGGCCCGCGAACAGAGCCGCCGGTATTACGAGGATACAAAGAGTAACACGAACACAGCCACTGCTTTGGGAAACAGTTATTTTTCTAATTAATAGAATTGTATACAATAAGAGATAGACTAACGTGGAAAACATGGACAAACTGTGAAAAGGCGAAACAGAAGGCATTAAAAACTTACCTGGCGTCAGCTTTATGAGGAATCCAAAACAATTGCCTGACATTACAATAAAAGACAGACTAACATGGTAAATGTGGACAAACTGTGAAAAGGCAAAACATAAGACAATAAAAACTTACCTGGAGTCAGCTTCAAGAGAAACCAAAACAATTGCCTGACATTATTATTGACCTCAAAAAAGCAGACAGTGCTTCAAACAGAGTAAAAATAAAAATGAACCAAACCAAACTGATCAAACAGTTGTTGAGAAATCTTAATCACCGAGGGAGAAAAGACCCAATAATTGAATTTAAGGCAGCATAAAAAAGAGATATACCACAGGCATCTCAAAGAAAATAAACCAAACACTGTTTTCGAACGACAATAAAATCGAAAGGGAACCATATGTGACATATATAACCTAGCCTTGTGAGGATATTACACAATTAGCCAATTATACCAGAAATCACTAGAGATTAAAGAGTTTTTTAACTGAATTAAATAAAAACTGAACCTAAACAAAGTGATTATATTACTGCTAAGAATTCGCAATCATCCAGGATGTGAAACATTGAATCACACAAAGGTACAAGTTAAATCATATGATCAAAACGAAACAGTGAGACAAATCAAATCACGCATGGGCGGAGGTGAAAGAAAAATTGTTCTTTAACCGGCAGGTAGCTAAATCATATTGAAACAGGGGAATCAGAACTCATAAACGATCCATAACACAGCCTGGAGGTAGAGGTTAAAGAAATCAAAACAAAACCACACATGAATAGAAGCAAGGGAAGGCACACAGATAAGCATATACAACAAATATTTACCTCACAAAGCAAATTGGCTGACCATCAAGAAATGATTGGGTACTAACTAATGATAATAGTGTCGGGTGTGTGTCATGCAGGGTAGTGTTGTATGTATGTATGTATGTATATATATACTTATATAGCGCAATGACTGTCACCCAACGGGCATCCTGGCGCTTAGACTTTTGATGGAATCTGCACGATGTTATCAAAAAAACCACTGTAAAGATTACGCCCCTCTTGGGAAAAGGTGTGTTTTCAGGGCTTTCTTAAAAGAGGGGAGATCTCCCACACACCTCAGAGCCAGCAGTAAGGAGTTCCAAAAAAATTGCTGCAGAAAACCTAAAGGACCGGCCTCCCAACCGAGTCCTCAGGATTTTAGGGACTACCACCAGACAAGCTGTAGCAGATCGGAGAGATCTAGACGGAGTGTACCACGAGAACATGTTCTGTAAAGGAATGGGGCCTTGTTCATGAAGAGCCCTAAATACTATACAGAGGGCTTTGAAATCAATCCGCTGAAGGACTGGTAACCAATGAAGGTCCTTAATCGCAGTGATGGAAGAATCAGCACGCCGGCGAGACAGGGCCAGTTTAGCCACAAAGTTCTGCACACGTTGTAGTTTACCCACCAAAGTCACCGGGGCTCCCAGAAGTAGTGCGTTGCAGTAGTCGAGTCGACTTAAGATGGTCCTCTGCACTACCTCTGGTCTTGCCTGTGCTGGGAGTAGTGGTAAGATCTTCCTTAACGTGCGAAGCAAAGCCATGCACGTTGCCACTATTTTGTTAACAGATGCATCCAATTGAAGATTGGAGCCAAAAAGTACACCCAAGTTCCGCACAAAATCTGCTGATATACTGGTGCCCTGGAAGGAAGGAGGCCAGAA
The DNA here is from genome assembly GCF_964204655.1 of Triturus cristatus. NCBI lineage: Eukaryota > Metazoa > Chordata > Amphibia > Caudata > Salamandridae > Triturus > Triturus cristatus. The sequence goes on from NC_140589.1 coordinate 1,508,020,133, forward strand.
GCCCAACGGAAGAGGCCTTGGGGTACGGTCAATTGAACAGTGTAACACCTCCGTTTTCGAACTGTTAAATTGTAAAGAGTTGTGACATAGCCAATCTGCCGTGGAAGTCATGCAGCGATGGAAGATCTCTTGTGAAACCGCCTCCTTACCCTCAAACGAGAAGATGAGTTGGGTGTCATCCGCATAGTTGGTGACTGCAATGCCAAAAGATTTTATCAGCTTGATCAGGGGGCGGAGGTAGAGATTGAAAAGAATAGGACTGATGGCTGACCCTTGAGGCACGCCCTGGCCAACCCTTCTGATAGTGTATTTGAACGGTGGCAGGGCCACTACCTGGTGTCTATTATCCAGATAGGACACCAGCCAATCAAGGGCCAAGCCAGTCACCCCCACTTCCTCCAACCTCCTGATCAGGATCAAATGGCTGACCGTATCAAACGCGGCCGACATATCGAGCAGCACTAAAAAGGCTGCCCGTCCTTGGTCGGCACGCGTCCTAAGGTCATCAAGTACAGTCACCAATGCTGACTCTGTCCCATGGGCTGGTCTAAATCCAAATTGGGCCACATCCAGGCATGCATTATTATCCAGATAGCTGGAAAGATGTTTTGTGGCCCATTTCTCCAAGATTTTGATTGGAAAAGGGAGAAGAGAAATGGGCCTGTAATTGGCAGGGCAAGAAGGGTCTAAAGTTTCCTTCTTAAGAAGTGGAGACACCACTGCCAACTTCCAGCAATCCGGTACTTGTGCAGACCTGAGGGATTGACAGCAGATCACAAATAATGGCGGAAAAAGTTCTTCCCGAAATATCTTCCAAAATTTATGAGGAAGTGGATCAAGGGGGGAGCCCGAGGAGACACCATCAGCCAGTGCACTGAATTCCTCAAAAGATGGAACCGGGAAACTATTCAGGCGTACTAAGCCAACATCTCCCTCCATGACAGATGTCAAGGTAGGAGTGGGCAGAGACTGAGTGCCTGAGCTTGACGAGATAGCAAGATTGCTCAGAATGGTAGCAATCTTCTCCTCGAAGACCTGTGCCAATGAGTCACACAAAGATTGAGATACAGGGACATCATTTGCAATACAGGCAGGGCGTGATAGATCATGAACAATTTTAAACAGCGCCTGAGATTTGTTCGCCGCCGACAGTAGGGAGTCCTCCAGGAATTTAGCTTTGGCACATCTAATCTGTACTTTATAAGTTGCCAACGTTTGCTTATAACAGGCTCTATCAGATTCCCGGTACTGTTTTCTCCAAGCACGCTCCATCCTCTTGCACTGGAGTTTGGATTGAAGCAATTCCTCAGAGAACCAAGGCATAGCATTAGTGGGCCTATGTCTGATTTTTCGCAAAGGAGCTAATGAGTCAAGTGAGACCACAATTTGCTGGCTAAGCATTTCATAGCTCACATCCACACTATCTCCCAAAGAGAAACCCATCGGAAGCAAGGGAGGCAAGGTGGACTGCTTTAGGAGCTTAGACCATTGTCTACTCATCCTAGTAGCACCTAGGCTACCTTTCCTCATAGAGGCTGCGGGGAAAGAAAGGGTGAAATGAACCAACGCATGGTCTGTCCAACTTTGAGGTTGAATGTTCTGAATAACTACATTCCCTATATCTGCAAAAATCAGATCTAGAATATGACCTTTTGAATGGGTCGGCAGGGTTAATAGCTGTTGCAACTGTACGTTGCTACAGGCCTGCTCCAGATCTTTCAAAGCAGAGTCCATTGGACCATCTGGCCATAAGTTGAAATCTCCCAATACCAAGAGTCTAGTATGGGAGTTGGATAGATCATGAATCAGGTCAATAAGCACTGATACCTCTGATAAAGAACTAGCCGGGGGTCTGTAACACAGCAGCCCTGTGTATAGTACACCTCCCTGACTATTTAGGGAAATGCCCAATAGTTCGTAGCCCGGAATGGGCTTAATGTCAATCTGGGAGAGATGTAAGGTCTCCCTAAAGATTATGCCAACTCCACCTCCCCTGGCTCCCACCCGGGGTTTATGTTTAATTTTATAGCCTGGGGGGCAGGCTAAGCCCAGATCCACCGTACTATCTACTCTAGTCCAGGTCTCTGTCATAAAGAGTATATCAATCTGTTTGGACTCGATAAGGAGCACGATTTCCTCATGGTGTTTACTGAGCGATCTTACATTTAGTAGACCACAAGACATTGTTTCTGGACACCTACTGATGTTATGTTGCTCAGCCAAAGGCTGAGTAGTGGCACTGGGGTTCAAACTAAGGAGTTCTTCTCGAGAGTAAGTAAACCCCCCCTGCGTAAAAGAAGCAGCCTTTCCCGCGCCCGTCGCGTTCCGTGCACGAACGGGCGCAAACGGGCTTACCTCTGGCGCACCTCCGGCGCGACGCTGCGCGCGTATGCTGCGCGTGACCATATTGGCCTCTAAGTAGCGTGTGGTAGGCGGTGCTCGCTCGAACTAGAGCGCAGCCCCGGTAAACGTCTTGGGGGCGTCTCAGCCCTACTCCCAAGATGGCGGTCATAATGGGAAGCAAACACCCAAATGGTGAATGGTGCTGTGACAGATTTTAAGTGCAAGCAATGCGGCCAGTGGGGAAACAGGCGGAAACAATTTAAAAGCAAAAACAGCAAGTATACAATTTTTATATAAAACACTCCACAATAATTGCAGCGGTAGCGAAATCTAAATACAGCGTGGTGTAAGCGTATCGGTCAGTCTGTTGACCGTGCGCCGACCAACTGGCCCCTAAATACCATTTGCCAGGTGGTGCTCGCTCGAACTAGAGCGCAGCCCCGGTAAACGTCTTGGGGGCGTCTCAGCCCTACTCCCAAGATGGCGGTCGTAATGGGAAGCAAACACCCAAATGGTGAATGGTGCTGTGACAGATTTTAAGTGCAAGCAATGCGGCCAGTGGGGAAACAGGCGGAAACAATTTAAAAGCAAAAACAGCAAGTATACAAATTTTATATAAAACACTCCACAATAATTGCAGCGGTAGCGAAATCTAAATACAGCGTGGTGTAAGCGTATCGGTCAGTCTGTAGAGTTTAGGGTAGGGTCAGGGTTGTGCAGAGTAGTGTTTTAGGGTAGGGAGAGAACTGGGGTCGGGGGAGGGTCATGCAGGGTAGTGTATTAGCATATAGGGTAGGGTCAGGTGGGTCATGCAGGGCATTGTTTTAGTGTAAGGATAGGACTGGGAGTCGGGGAGGATTATGCAGGGGGAGAGTTGTAGGGTTTAGCATAGGGTCGGGGAGTCGTACAGGGTAGTGTTTTAGGGTAGGGAGAGGATGGGGTCAGGGGGTGTTGTGCAGGGGTAGTGTTTTAGCATTTAGGTTAGAGTCAGGGGGGTCGTGCAGGGTATTGTTTTAGTGTAAGGATAGGACTGGGGATCGGGGAGGATTGTGCAGGGGGAGTGTTGTAGGGTTTAGCATAGGGTCGGGGGGTCATGCAGGGAAGTGTTTTAGGGTTTAGGGTAGGGTTGGTGGAGTTGTGCAGGGTTTTAGTGTAAGGAGAGAAATGGGGGTCGGGGACGGTAATGCAGGGTAGCGTTCTAGGGTAGGGAGAGGACTGGGGTCTGGGGTGTCATGCAGGGTAGTGTTTTAGGGTTTAGGAAAGGGTCGGGGGTCCTGCAGGGTAGTGTTTTAGGGTAGGGTTGGGACTGGGGGTTGGGGGTAGGGTAATGCAGGGGTAGGGTTTTAAGGTAGGTAAATAATTGGAGTTGCGGGTGCCATGCAGGGGTAGTGATTTAGGGTGGAGCTCGGGGGTCGTACAGGGATACTAAATTAGGGTTTAAGGTAGGGCAGGGTAGTGTAACTTACCTTAGATACTTTTACCAAGAGTATACATTTACCACACATGCCTTTGCATTGTAATGGCAAGCGTGGTAAAGGCATATTCGTGGAATAAGTATGTGTTGTAATGGTAGGTCGTGGTGAATGACTATGCATAGCAATACCTGCGTTGTGATGAGATGCCTGGTATTAGTACGTGTTGTAATGTGTCATATTCCTTTTTACGTATTACTGTGTGTTTTGTCCTTTCATGTATATGTTTTATCTGAATAAAGTAACTAAACTGAACTGAACTGAACAACTGGTACAAAATGAAATGGTCAAATATCCCCAGCCCTAAAAACCCTAAACTTGCTGCCATATGAAGCAAGAATACAGGTAAAGATTACCTGCATAACTCACAAAGCCCTACATTTCAAGATCCCCCTTTATCTGGCTCATAAGCTAGAATTATCAGGAGGTTGCAGACAGTCACAAAGTGCAAGTTCACTGCTTCTGAAACCACAGGTCTTCCACAAAAAGAGAACGAGTAACAAAGCTTTCTGAGGCATTGCCCCGAAGATCTGGAACTCTCTTCCACTGGAAGTCTGTCAAATCTCATCCACTGATTCTTTTAAAAAGGAAGTGAAAAATATCCTAATGAACAAGTTTCTGCCCTAAAAGGCCTTAGCTCTACTGTTTACTAACCTGCCCTCTATTTTGATGCTCTGATTGACTACTACATAGTTGTACAGCTGGGAATCCTAGTTTTAGCATGCCTTGCACATATATGTAACAAATGTATTTTTTTTCCACTACTGTATCCTACCTACCATAAATGCGAAGCGTTCTGATACCTGCTTGGAACTTGTTGCGCTATATAAAACTTTATAAATAAAAAAGAGAAAGAACATAAATATATGTTAGTATTTCATTTGCAAAATTACAGAAACAACAATATATGTTGGATATACTGTAATACTATATTACATTATAGTAAAACATTTCTTTTTCCCTTTTTTACTATCCTCAGCTTTCATATTTTTTCACCATAAATGATTGTCTGTATGAAGCTTCATTTTTGAACAGAGAGGAAAAAACAATCAAAACAAAGCTGCACAGTATTTCACTATAAATAACTGACACTATGCTTTGCTGTGCACTCACTATAATTCATTATTCAGTTGTTATATCTGGAGTTACAATACTAATCTAACCAAACCTATGTAATAAATATTTTTTTAATTATTAGATCTGGTACAATCCCCAAATTAAAATTAAACCATTCTTTAATTTTGGAGATCCTCTTGAAAACATCACCCTTGGTAGGCCAATTGATGTAGAAACTGCTCATGATCTATATAGACAAAGTCCTGCGCAGTAGTTTTTTTCAACAAATAGTACGCAGACGTTTGGTTTAAGAAACAAAAGTCAGTTTTTGGTTTCAATTTAAGGCTGCTATAATTGTATTATGTCCATCCAGCTTCAGACTTTAATTAGAGAGCGTGGTAATTAGATGTTATATTAATTCCTTTCTGGAAGATAAAAGGACTCTTGAATTTTGAAGAACGTTTTAAAGACATTACCCCCCCCAATAGGCTAAATAATGTCTAAAACACACATGAACAACATGGAAGAAACACCTTACAATACATTTATATCCAGAATTCCTACTTAGAATTTCATTTGAAGAAAGAAAAGATAACAGTTTGGTAGATTGAAAGGAAGTTTAGGTTTGAAATTTAGGTTGATGTAATTGTATTACGTCCATCCAGTTTAGCTCTTTAAAAAGACGGTGTAATGTCCAGCGATTGTATTAACTCCTTTGTGAAAAATGATAGCTAAAGTAGTAAAAGTTCTTCCCAAAATGTATATTTGGCCAGCTTTTAAGTTTGCAAATTGAGTTTCCAATTCAAAACCATCTAGTCTCCATCATTGTAGCAGTACTATAAGGTATTTTCCAGTTATTTCTAGAAACAACGTAGACATAGCATCTGCTCTGCAGTTTGGGCAGGTCATATTTTGGTTAGCCTTTTTCAAAAATTTCTCTAAAGGCACAGTTTTGGAATCTGGTAATGTTAAATACAGAAGATGCTCAGAATGTATTTGAGTGGTAGATGTAAATGAGCAATCTTCACAGTCATGTTTCCATTTGTTACTCAGTCCAAATAAATCATCAATATTTACTTCTTCTTCTTCTTAAACTTCAAGGATGACCATCATAAATACTTGTGCATCTTGTTGAGTGTTAAGAGAAAATATTAGTGATGTGCTACTTCTATCTAAAAGAGCTTGAATACCTGAATCAAAATGTATGACAGTTCTGTCAGTCAGTAAACGTTGGAGCAAATTATATAGTGCAGAACACATTCTCTTTTCTGATTTTTTTTATGTGGTTCACTTGATGTGGTAAATGCAACAGTACATTCGGAATAATATTTGCATAGCAGTAGACACCTGAACCGTTTTCCAAATGGTAACCTACAATATCTCCATCATTTTCCAGAATATATCTCCATCATTTTCCAGAAAACAGCGAGCTTCTAAACTTTTCTCCCACATACTTAAGGGAGCTCCTTTTGCTTCTTTTATTTGAAAGAGACCAGTAGCAACACCAATTAGCTCATTATAATGCAGGGGATGGATACTGTAGCATTCATCGATTTCTTCTGATCTTGCTCAATCTACCTTTTCAATCTGACCTCCTGATGGTAATGTGTCATCCTCAAAAAGTGTTACATATTAAAGAACATCTACATTTTTATTATAAATATTATTTTGTACCAAATATACTGTTGCTTTTCTTACTTTAGTAGCATCCACTAACTCTCGCCATATCTTTTTTTTCTTGGTAGGGGCACCATTGACTAGAATAATAAGTGGTTCTTCAAAATCTCTCTGCACCCCTATACTTTCAATATTCTGCTGGAAATCCAATGGCAAGTACACAACTCAACCTTTAATATGTTTCTGTAACTCTGTTGGAGGTAACTTCCCTGCCTTTGGCTCCATACGGACTATAGCTGGAATGGATGTATACATTGTGTTATAATTGATTCATAAACATTTAAATCTGAAATTTCTTGTGAAATTGAAACTAGTTCTAACTTATGTACGGTTATATCTGACATTTTAGTATTCTCTAACTTATTATAACAGTACTTACAAATAATTTGTATTGTGGAACAATCAAAGGGTTCCTCTACAAATAAATAAGCTGCAAATTCTTACCACTTATCTCTGTTCCCATCTTCAGTTTTTGAAGACACAACAACATAACAAGTTTAACTTTTGTATTGAGTATGTTAACAACATATACAAACACAGCTTGTTTTCTCTGAACAAACTGTGTTAAACGTTGCAATCTCCTCTTGAAAGTTATCCACAGTAACACCTGTGTCTTGTTCCACTATACCTGCAGATACCAAGTCTTCATTTTCCCTACACTCTTCTTCAGGCCCAAAGAAATTAAACTGAATATAATGACAAACATTTTCTACCTCTGTTACTGTATAATGCAAAAGAGCTCTATTAATATCTCCTAAACATAGAGCAGGAGTTTTGACATAGTAAACTCTCCTAACTAATGTTCGCATTTCCGAGTCGTGTACAGATAACATTCTGAAATGATAAAAGGTGCTTTTGCACACTGTTTGAGAGACATGCTAGTGAGTGTCCCTGTAAATTAGAATATTTCTTACTCTGCATGGATCTAATCCTTCTAAAGCCACAATTTTTGTGTTTAAGATTGCTGCTTGGAAACTTACATAGGAAAGTTCTCAATATATCAATTGATTGCTGTTGAATACTCAAACACTACTGCAGTTTCATTCGTATACAGGGGCCTAACTATGCCTTCCCTGTACCTCTTCAGCTATCACTTCTGCTACATGTCTAGCTACCATCACCTCTTTTGGAATAGAAGTACCATCCTTCATCTCATAACATCATCCAGATTCATCAACTGCATGCACTAATGTGTTCCCTTGGAAAAAGCTTTCTTCGTTAACAAAAGGCTCATTACTAGAAGTATGTCTACCTTCACCAATGAAAACTTTGCAAAAGTTAGCTTTTTTGACAAGTCTTTTCCTTTAGCTCCTCATACACTATTTCATGCAGTGTCTTCATTCTGCTTAGAATCAAAATAAATAGCTTCCTCTTGAAAGCAAAGCCATATCGACTACACTATCAAAACATTCCTTTTGTCTGACTGCTTGTCTTCTTCTTCTATACTTCTTCATAGTTCTTATTAGATTCTGAATTAATCTTTCATGGAACATTCTAACTTGGTTTCCCTTAATTTGCCTCTGCCTTCTAGTTAATCTCTATGAGTTTTATTGTACCATTTTCTACTCTTTATATCATGCACTTTTTCTCTTTTCTTAGTTGATCTCAAACTTTGTTTTTTAATTACCTGATTTAGTTGACTGTCCACATACTATTTTAAGAAATGGCTTTGTTCTCTTACCAGCAGCTCTTTTCTCTTTCACCACTTTCTCCACAATGTGCCCCTTTTTGTTTTCCAGTTGTGAGGATATGGTATTCTTGCTTCTGTTTCTTTCTTCTCTAACATTTTGATGGCATTTTAACTGTCTGTACGTAACTACAAATTGATGCCTGAAAAGAAAAGAAAAGAACTTCATTTACCTTTTAATTGCATGCACATTACATATTTTAAGTTTTTAATTACCATCTAAAATAGTTGTCTTATTATAATGAAGCTAACATTACCCTATTAATGTTCATGTTTCTGTATCTGTATCTGTTCTGTGCAACTGTATGAATTAGTCTCTCACTGGGTATACCATCAAATCCATTACTGTGTTGCTCTATATCTGCCCATGTTTAAAGGACTAGTTGTCTGGATGGGTGACTATGGTGTGTCAGTACTTGGCTGGATATGTTAGTGACTGTACGAGTCGAGCTATAGAAGTGCCATCAGATGTTTAAGTAAGTGTGCCAGTATACGACTCTCTGTTTTACCAAGTCTATGACTCTGAAAATGTTTATGTTAGTGGCTGAACGAATACCCCAGTGCCTGTGTTGCTCAATAGACGGGTATGCAACTGTGTCTGCAACTGCCTTTGATACTGGTGCAAACACAAGTAGTTTATGAGTATGTGAGTAAATGTATAAGTCCCTCTGCTGCTGTCTGACTGGGTGAGTGAGTGTCTATGCTTTTGTGAACATGTATGTCATTTGCATTATGGCTGGTATTCTCTATGGAGTACTTGGCATAGGTGTCTGCAAGTGCATGAGTAACTTATTCAAACTCAAAAGGACACCTCTCATCAATTAAGCTCAAAGCACTGTGCTTTATAGCATACCTTCAGCTTATCTCAGAGGTGAGTTATGTATGCAAAAACATTGGTTTAAGACTTGATTAAGTGTTTTTACATGCCAAGTCAAGCTGGCAGTGCACTAGTAGGCCTGACTTATGTTTTTTTGGTCATTATTCTTTTTATTGAAATTTACAAGAGGATATTGTTACAAAGTGCCATTTAAATCTCTTATCTCGCGGCATGCAAGATTAGGCTATATAGGGGTACAGTTGCTTCATGTCACAGAAGAAGAAAATAATCATATGTATAGCAAATAACAAGTAGGCACTATATAACCTCCGTTTATAATAAACAACTAAGCCCAAATCCCTCCCAATTCCCTCCCCCAAAAACATTAAAGGTGCACAGGGTTCTGTTGAGAAGCTTTCGCCTGCATGGTGTACCTAGTTTATTCAGAGGGGCCCCAGATATGTCTTTCCTGTGTCAACATCCCTAGCCTTCCTAGTGCCCCCAGGTTTTAGAATTGAAAAAGGTAAAGTGCCAGAGTGTGTGTCGGGCACACAAACAGAGGGAGGCCCTGCGATAAATACTCCACTAGGGGTCCCCATGTGTATTAAAATTTTTTGAAGGCATCTGCTAGCATGCACGCCATTCTCTCCATGGTGAGAACCTGCCACAACTGAGCATGCCATTGGGTCAAGGAGGGTGCCTCATTCCTATATCCGCGCTGCCGCCACTGCCATTTTGGATGCTCCTAGACACATCCAAAGAATAGTTCTATCACTAACTGTTTGATGCTTGAGAGTGTCAGATCTGAGACCCAATAGTGTCGACCCCAGGTCGACGGGCCAGACTTATGTTTAAGGACTATTTGTCTGAATGGGTGGCTAGGTTATGTCAGTACTTGGCTACATATCTGAGTAAAAGTGGGTATGCACCTATAGCAGTGCCATGAGAAGTTTAAGTGTGTCAGAAAATGACTCTGTTTTATTACCTCTATAGCTTTCTAAATGTGTATGTAAATGCCTGAATTAATACCTCAGTGCCTCTGTTACTGAATAGCAGGGTATGTAAGTGTGTCTGTAACTGCTTTTGATAGTGCTGCATACATGAGTAGTTCATTAGTATGTGAGTGAATGTGTAAGTCCCTCTGTTGCTATCAGACTGTGTGGGTAAGAGTCTCTATGCTTTTGAGAACATGTATGTCAGTTGCATTATGGGTGGCATACTCTATGTGGTACATGCATAGAGGTCTGCCAGTTCATGAGTGACTTATTGAAACTCAAAAGGACATCTCTCATCTTTTAAGCACAAAGCACTGTGCTTTATGGCATACCTACAGCTTATCTCAGAGCTGAGTTATGTATACTAAAACATGGGTTTAAGACTTGGTGAAGGCTGTTTACATGCCAAGTAGAGCTGGCAGTGATAGTGCAGAAACAAGCGCTGCACTAGTAGGCCTGACCTATTTTTGAAGGACTATTTGTCTGAATGGATGACTAGGTTGTGTCAGTACTTTGCTACATATCTGAGTGAGAGTATGACTCTCAGTTTATGAGTCTATAGCTTTCGCAATGTGTATCTAAGTGCCTGAACAAATACCTCAGTGCCTGTTTTATGGAATAGAGGGGTCTGTAAATGTGTCTGTAACAGCTTTTAATAGTGTTACATACACAAGTATTTTATGAGTATGTGAATGAATGCACAAGTCCCTCAGTTGCTGTCTGACTGGGTGAGAGAGATTCTCTATGCTTCTATGAACATGTATGTCAGTTGCATTATGGGGGTATTAGCTATGTAGTATTTGGCATAGGTGTCTGCAAGTGCACAAGTAACTTATTGAAACTCAAAAGGACATCTCTCATCTTTTAAGCACAAAGCACTGGGTTGTATGCCATACCTACAGCTTATCTTAGAGGTGAGTTATGCATGCTAAAACATGGATTTAAGACTTGAAAAACAGCTTTACATGCCTAGTTAACCTGCTAGTGAGAGTGCACAGAGAGGGTCTCTATGACGCGACCGCGCAGCGTATGAGGAGGGGGGAGAGAGACTGCTATTAACAATATCGAGTCCGACTCCAGGCCGCTACTCTTTGTTAAATTGTACCCGATATTTCTGATAAAGCTATTTTGCACAATCCTAAACAAAGCCATTTTGCACAACCTTTTAAATATTGAAATTATATTGTATTTGTAATGTCACAACTGTTTTTTAACTTATCTCTGACTCACGGTGCCCGTATGTACTGCCAGATCGACCCGATCCAGTCAGCTTTTTAGTCTTCCCCCATAGACCTATAAAAACGCTCTATGACGCGACAGCGCAGCGTATGAGGAGGGGGAGAGAGACTGCTATTAACAATATCGAGTCCGACTCCAGGCCGCTACTCTTTGTTAAATTGTACCTGATATTTCTGATAAAGCTATTTTGCACAATCCTAAACAAAGCCATTTTGCACAACCTTTTAAATATTGAGGGCCCGTTTCACAGAACTAACTTAAGACAAAATCATAAACTAACTACCAGTTTGGTATTCACAGAAGGCACTTACTCATTTCGGTATTCACAGAAGTTAGGAGTCCTAACCTTAGGACTCCTAAATGCCTTCTGTGAATACCGAAAGTCTTAAAATGAGGATTTTTCTCAGTTTAGAATTAGAAGTAGTAAAGTCTACTCCTAAACTGAGAAAAATCCTAACTTTACGACTTTAGGTATTCACAGAAGGCATTTAGGAGTCCTAAAGTTAGGAGTCCTAACTTTACTACTACTAAATTGAGAAAAATCCTAATTTTAAGACTTTCGGTATTCGCAGAAGGTATTTAGGAGTCCTAAAGTTAGGAATTCTAACCTTACTACCACTAAACTGAGAAAAATCCTAATTTTAAGACTTTCGGTATTCACAGAAGGCATTTAGGAGTCCTAAAGTTAGGAGTCCTAACTTTACTACTGCTAAACTGAGAAAAATCCTTATTTTTTTACTTTTGGTATTCACAGAAGGCATGTAGGAGTCCTAAAGTTTGGAGTCCTAACTTTTCTACTCCTAAACTGAGAAAAATCTTAATTTTAAGACTTTCGGTATTCACAGAAGGCATTTAGGAGTCCTAAAGTTAGGACTCCTAACTTCTGTGAATACCGAAATGAGTAAGTGCCTTCTGTGAATACCAAAATGAGTAAGTGCCTTCTGTGAATGCCAAAATGGTAGTAAGTTTAGGATTTTGTCTTAAGTTAGTTCTGTGAATCGGGCCCTGTAATTATATTGTATTTGTACTGTCACAACTGTTTTTTAACTTATCTCTGACTCGCGGTGCCCGTATGTACTGCCGGATCGACCCGATCCAGTCAGCGTTTTAGTCTTCCCCCATAGCCCTATAAAAACACTTGATGACGCGACCGTGCAGCGGACGCACAAAGCGGGTGCGCCGCCGGCACGCCAAAGGCAAGCCCGTCTGCGCCCGTCCGCGCCACGAACGCGGCGAGCGGTACAAACTCTGCGGAATGTCAAAGAAAATGCTTTCTGCTGAAGGAATTAATGGCACTGAACAACGGTAGGTGTCATGCACTGACCCTCCTGCTTTATCATAACACTATGGGCCCCAATCATTGTTTCGCCTGTGGCTTAAAATCTGTTTTTCTGCCACTCAAAGGAATTAGTCACTTGAATAATTGTAAGATTAATTCAACTAACAATTCTGAAGTCATAGCCGTTAATCAATCTGCCAGGCGGAGCATAGGGAAGAAAGTCAATAGTTCTAGTAAAATATCTAATATGGTGAAATGTATCTTACTAAATACTAGATCTATGCCTAAGCACAAATATGAACTAGAGCACTTAATATCAGATACTTCTCCTGACCTGGTATTCCTTACCGAAACTTGGGCCAGACTGGAATATCGCAGTCCCTCCTGGCTACCTACTGGTGCAAGTAGAGAGGAAAGAAACAGTAGGAGGGGGAATTGCACTAATCTATCGTTCCCATCTTACAATTAGTTTTAGACAAGAACCTACATTGGAGGCTGAAGCCATGTCATTTATGGCCGAATATAACAACACAGAACTACTATCTGGTCTGTTGTTATATAGACCGCCAGGAGCCAGAGCTCTATTTACGAAATGACTACAAACATTTCTGGAATCTTACTTTGACACCTCAACTTTTACTGTTTTAGGTGATTTTAATTTTCACTTAGAGGACTATAACAACTCGGATTCCTCTATTCTGATTGATAATCTAGCAGGTTACGGATTGAGGCAAATTGTAACTAATCCCACCCATCTAGCCTGACACACACTGGACGGGCTTTTTACCAGTAATGATCAAATTGAATTAAAAGAAATACGTGTTCCTTGGTCGGATCACGCTGCAGTCCATTTTAAAATCAACCTAAACTTACCTGAGAGTGGCCGGAGAGACCGCCCCATGGTAACAACAGCCCGCCCCTGGAAATGTATAAAAAGCGAAGAGCTAGCAAAAACTTTGACAATCAGCTCCCACATTGTGGAGGACAGTAATGGTGGGGCTACTAATTTTGATCTATGGATCAATAAGGCAATAGATAAATTGGCCCCAGAGAAAAACATCCAACCGAAGAGACGTTTAATTACCTCTCCTTGGTACACGACTGAGATAAAGCTTACTAAAATTAAATGCAGACGCCAGGAACGTATTTGGAGATCCGACTACAGTCCTGAGCACAGGAAGGAATATACTAGATTATTGGAGGAGTATAAATCTGTAATAAAACAGGCCAAGACGGCTTACTTTACAAAGAAAATTCAGGAGGCTCAGAACTCCTCCAAGGAACTATTTAAAATAGTATCCTCTTTAACAAAGAGTCCTTATGACACAATCTTTCTCCCAGATCAAAACTTTATCGATAAACTGGCCCTTTTTTTTCCAACAAAAAGTTCAATCAGTTTATAATGAACTACTAAATCTACAGGTAAATCTGGAAAAAGATTTAGGAGGACCAACTGAGGTCTCTGTTATTCCGGAATCTCTGTCCCAATTTTCTCCCCTAAGTGAAACACAGTTTAGTGATCTACTAACTCAAATCAAATCAGGATCACCGTTGGACCCTTGCCCCCCCTATATATTCCATCTGGCTCCCAAAGAAATAACTACCTCTTTGGTTCCTCTTCTAAACGAAGTAATAAGATCTGGAGTTTTCCCTGCTAGATGGAAAAAGGTATGTATAAGACCTATCCTCAAGAAAACATCATTGAACCCCCAGGATATTAAACACTACCGCCCTATATCCTGCCTCCCTCTGCCTTAAAAAATACTAGAGAAAGCCATTAACCAAGAATTAATGGAATTCATAGATCTAAACAGCTCCCTGGATTCCACACAGCATGGTTTTAGATCTCGTCACTCAACCGAATCAGCGTTGATAATGGCGACTGAGGAAATTCGCAGGGCAATGGATGACGGCGGTAGAGCTATCCTAATCCTACTCGATTTAACAGCAGCGTTCGACACCGTAAATCATACATTGTTATTGGACAGAATTGAATCAGTGGGAATTAGTGACTCCGCACTAGAATTACTCCGGTCCTTCTTGGACTCAAGAGTACAGCAAATTCACTGGGAAGGTCTGCATTCTCAAGAGTTTTGTCTCCGTTGTGGAGTCCCCCAGGGATCTGCGTTATCCCCGACTCTGTTCAACCTGTATATGACTCCACTGGCAAAACTAATAAAGGATCAAGGTTTAAAACTGGTATCTTATGCTGACGATACCCAGCTGGTGGTGTCTCTTACACAGAGTGTGGATTTCACAGCGGACAGATTCAGAACCTGTCTCTCCAGTGTTATGAGCTGGGTTTTTTAGTTGATAAAGATTTAACACTCACTTCCCAAGTTAATCAGGTCACCTTGGGGTGTTTCTTTATGATCAAAATTCTTCAGAAGATTTTGCCTTTTATTCCTTTTTCCTTAAGGAAAATAGTAGTAGGAGCCTTAGTCCTGTCGCGTATTGACTACTGTAACGCATTATATGCCGGAATTGGAGAAAGACAGCTTTCAAAACTCCAGTCATTGCAGAATGCAGCGGTAAGAGTACTGCTTGATCTCCCAAAACACCATTCGACATCGTCTGGCATGAAGCTTCTCCACTGGCTCCCTATCCGTTGGAGGGTACAGTTCAAGGCTCTTTGCCTAGTACATAAAGCCATGAATGGAGGAGGTGCAGATGACATGAAATCCCTCTTTCCCCGCTATGTCCCGACACGTACACTGAGATCCAGCAGTCGAGGTTTGATTTACCTACATAAGATCAAGAGGTCCCGTTAGGGCGGTAAAGCGTTCTCATATCAAGCGATAAAATTATGGAACTCCCTGCCCATAGAGCTTCGATTAGGAACAAACAAGACCATGTTCAGGAAAGCGTTAAAAACCTGGCTTTATACTAAATCATAAACAGCTGTGCTGTTCTCTTTCTTCATACAGCGCCAAGACGCCTCTGCATAAGTGCGCTTAATAAATAATTCAGTCAGTCAGTCAGTCAGGGTCTGCACTAGTAAGCCTGACCCATGTTTAAAGGACTATTTGTATGTATGGATGATGACATTGTGTCACTACTTGCCTAGATATCTGAGTGAGTATGGAAGTCCACATTTAGCTATGCCCTGAGATGTTCAAGTAAATGTGCTGGTATGTAACTGTCTGTTTAAGTATCTCTATGGCTCGCTAAATGTGTATGTGAGTGGCTGAACGAATACCCCAGTACCTTGTTGGTGATTAAAGGGGTATGTAGGTGTTTCTGTAACTCCCTTTCATACTGATTCATATACAAGCAGTTTCTGAGTTTGTGAGTGAATGTATAAGTCCCTCTATTGCTGTCCGACTGGGTGAGTGAGAGTCTCTGTGCTTTTGTCAACATGAATGTCAGTTGCATTAATGGTGGTATACTTAATGTAGTGCTTGACATAGGGTTCTGCAAGCACAAAAGTACATATCTTACCTTTTAAGTAGACCCAGGCAGTAAACTCAGCTTCACTCATGGAGTTTGTGGAATTCGGGCGCCCGAGGAGGAACATGGAGTTTCTGAATTCCACCTTCCAGGAGCGAAGTAGAGTTTCTTGTTTTGTTTATGCTCTGAAGATTTATTTTGAGCCTTTTGAGTGCCACAATACTCTCGGACTGCTAAGGAGCACGCATGGGCGAGACTTCACGCTCACTTGCACTGCTTCTGGCCACGATGGTGCCAATGTAGTGCCAATCGCAATTGCAAACATACCACTCAGATAGCTTTTGTGTCGAGAAGCAGCTAAAGAGGCTTTTCGAGTAGACTTTCTTCTCCAACAGGCTATTGGACTTGTTTTTTTGTGCGAGAAGACTTTTAAAAAAAAGTTTTTTCATAACAGGAAGGAAGTGCCTCAGAGACTCCAACTTCCTGTTCCTGTCCAGCAGGCTTCTCCCAGTGCTTTGTCCATCTCCTGGTTATTTTTCATTTGGATTTGGAGCTGGAAGGACCACTCCTTGTCTGCTGCATCATATGTACCATTGGATTTTAGGACTAAAATATTTGAGATTTCACAAGTTCAACATCTCTTGTATAAGGGTATTTTTGTTTGATGGAGGGCATGCACCAGCATTTGACTTTTTGAGTTATTGTGGTGGGTGGCCTGCATTTTTCAGTAGGGGTTTAGGTAAATCTTTGCATTAAATGTTTCTTCTTTTGTGAAGGAACAATGTTGCACAGGACAGTACATTTTCTCTATATTTGTTAAATGTGCAATATTTAGTTATTTTACTATGTGACCTAGTCTGCCTAGGGGCCGTCTAGTAGGCCCAGGACAGTGCTAGTCATAGGTGCACAAAACAACTGTTTCTGTGGTATGTGTTGTTTTAAACATCATTTATGTACTTCACTTTTTTGTGTACAAAAAGTGCATCTGTAGGGTAATATGTGATACCTTGGGAGGAGGTGTGTTGTAAAGTTTTTGTAGCTCTGTTAATTTTTGTTTTTAACATTACTGAAGTAATGTTAGTGTTTGTGCATCCAACCAGTGTGCCTTGCCATAGGCTTGCATGTTTGCTTTGTTCCCCATGCCTCCTTGCTCAGTGTGGCTGCTTAACCATGTGGCACTAGCTGGCAGTCATTTTCTGCATCCAGCTAGTGTGCCTTTGCCATAGGCTTGCATGTTTAATTAGGTTACCATGCCTCCTTGCACTGTGTTGTTGTTTGACCATGTGGCACTGGCTGACAGCCATTTCATCCATCCAGTCATTGAGCCTTTGCCATAGGCTTACATGGATGGAAGTGATATCATTGTAATAATATGCTTGAGGATCATTTTAGTATGTATAATAAGGATATGATTTTAATGAACAGTGCTTATAAATTATATGCATTTTTTGCATCTTTTTTATTTAGCACCTCTTTGCCTCATAATAGGATTCTTCTCTTCCTCCCATGCAAACATTGGCAATTATTGAAATTGTTTTTTAATTACATTTTATATTTTTAATTTGTTGTATTTAAATATTTAATTTTTTTAATTTTAGTTTGTTTTTATTTTATTATTGCAATGTTTTAAAATATTTTTTACATTTATTTTTAATTTGTTTTGACCTTTTTAAAATATTTTTATTTTTTTAAATATTCCTTTGCATTTTTATAATTTTTACATTTATTTATTTTCTTACATTTTATTTCCATTTAGCCTAAGTTGATCTATTCATCAATCCATCCATGCATCCATCCATTCATTCATCCTTCCATCCACCATTAGTGCAAAGCCACGCACCAGCAATCAGTTTTTTATAAGTAGAACTCCATTTCCTCCTGGACACCCTGGCTACGGTACACTGCAACACATCAGATTCAGCATCATCCATTTTTATAATGATGATTCTATTCCCCATTCACTGGACCACAGTACCTGCCATACGGGCTCAAATGTGTCTGTCTTTTTTAACATATTATTCATTTATCCATGCAGTTCCCTGAGTGCCAGAGGTATCTCCTTTACTGTATATGGACATAAAGGAAAGAGCTCCATCTGTATCTTGTGAGTGTTATCCTGATGGGGAATTACATTTTATGGTATGGTTTTGTGGTTTGACTTTAAAGTGGTTATTATCACCTAAGTAACAAACCACACTGATACTGGCTTTGTCTGTACTAATTCAAACTGCAACAATGCCACATTCACTAAATGTTTTAGATGCTTGTTTTCTTTAAGGTGCACATGAGAAGAGACATCACCCGCAGTATTGCCAAACAGAAGGCCTGTACAGTGACATCACACACCAGTCTTCCAATCTTTTCCACTTATGCAGCTTAGTACAACTGCCAACTGAGAGCTTTAAGATTGGTCCAAAGAAGAAAGTTGCTCAAACGAAAGTGGTTAGTGAGAAGAAGCAGCTTCCCACCAGACGTGTTGGCCCAAACCTTTTTTGGACCACATTGTGTACCTGCCTCACCGACCTCCAGGGTGCAAGCTGACAGTAGCACTCCCGCATCAATAGCACCACCGTAGCCTTAGCCCAAGTCCATGTCTGTCAGTGAGGCACTGCTTCAATGATGGTGACACCAACCAGCAGTGACTTTGAATTGGATCTGTTCTTTTTGCAAAATAGTACACAATCGTTTAAGGAAACAGAACAAAGAGGACAGCAGCCACAACCAGCAATCGTACATCTTCCTGATGTTGGAGTAGAACAGACGATTGAGCTTCCTTATGAGCAAGAACCTCTTCTGCTATAATCATTGGCTCGCAGATCTCCAGCAAGGAAAAGAAAGGGTACTACTCCACCATCTTCTCCAAGCACCACTTCTAATGTTGATGATGATAGGAACATGGAGTGAAACCCGACAGAGTCTGGGAGACGATAGGAGAGGCAAGGGAAAAGAAAAGTTCCTGAAAACCTTTAAATTATGGAAGAGGGTAATAAAGAGGATGACGACGAAGAGC
Organism: Triturus cristatus; assembly: GCF_964204655.1. NCBI lineage: Eukaryota > Metazoa > Chordata > Amphibia > Caudata > Salamandridae > Triturus > Triturus cristatus. The sequence continues at coordinate 1,508,039,098 of NC_140589.1, forward strand.
CAGTCACAGTGGAAGGTCACACATAGGAGTCTGGCAATGCTATTCAACATGCTTCGAGGGATGTGGCACTGGTATCATAAAGCTCCCATATTTGCGAAGGCACAGCTGAGACCTGCACTAACCACTACCTCAGTAGCAGTCTGCTTTGCAGAGAGGCAATCGATGATTCGTCCACCTACTTCCAGTTTGTGAGGCTTTGGTAGTGGCCCAGTAAAAAAGTACTACTCCCCAGTTTGGCAATTTTTTACTTTTAGGAAAGAGGTGGAGCACATTGCAGTATGCAGCACTTGCAACACCATGTTCCTCAAGGTAAGCCTGGTGCAAATTGTGGAAATGGAGGCCAAACAACCCATATGAAAAAACACCAAACAATTCGGGGGTAAAAGCATCTTTAAAAAAATTGCTGAAAGTAGTTGTGGTTGTGAAGGTGAGGTAGTGGAAATGAGCCGTTTTAAGGGGACCACCTTTGCAGGGGTTCGCCCTTATCTGTCCACGGGTCCTTAAACCAGCAAAGAAGAAATTGGCACTGAAGCTGAAGAATCAAATAACAAGTTTATTCATCACTCATGAGTGGGACCACATCAATACAGAACCCTCAGGAACTGTATGAGGTAGTACATAGAGTACAGAAACCAAGGGTCTTTTATACCCAATTTGTAGCCGAGTAAGCATTGAGACTCAAAGAGGAGGTACAGGCATATACAGGAATAATTATTGACAAACATGGGCAGATAGAAACCACTTACCAGCAGAGTGGGAGGAGACACCAAACTGCTTACATCAGTTAAAATAGCCTGACAGTTACACTCTAAGATAGATGCATTCTAGCAGCTACAGGCCTTTCTGAGCATACATTGCTCTGGCTCAGTGCTGAAGGAGTTAACTATAGTTGATGACTCAAGCAGAGTAGAAAAGTAGGCAACAGTAAAGATGGAAGAAGCACATGGCTAGCACATGGCTAACTAAAATGGCTGCCACAACCAAAATGGCTTCAGCTCATGCTAACAGCGATTTCTGTTGTTTCCCACAAGGTGAGCTAGGGAACATCAGCTACAAGTCTAATCATGGTGGGAGGTGATGATGAGGAAGAAGAGGATGGCATCCTCACACAAAGCAGCCCTGTCCCCAGCAGTGTGCCAGCAGCATCACCCGCCTTAGCGAATTCACAATGGCACAAAACTCAGAGTCAGATGGAGACACCACAGCATATAGTGACTGCTCCAGCGTGATGGGCACTGAGTCTACCACTACCTACTTTTCAAAAGTCTCCTGAGTCTGTGGGCCAAGAAAAGAAGAAAAAATACAGGCTGCTACAACAGGCAATGTTTCGGCAGGAGGGGCCCTACAACCACCCAACAGCACATTTGTAAAATGGGAATCTAGCAAAAATGTCAGCGCTGGACCTCCTCCTTTTTTCTTTTGTGAAAAAAATGGGTTTCTTAGAATTTTAGCAACCATCTGCTTGAAATAGAAGGTTCCAAGTTGGACCTATTTTTCCAGAGTTGTTGTTCCAGAGTTACATCATGATGTGCTGCAATGGGTTGGACAAGCTTTGCAGCAAAGTCTTGTTTACACTATTCACCTGATGACAGACATGTGGACCAGTTGTCAGGCAACTGATTACATATGCATCACTGCACACTAGATCTCTTTTGCGGGGGTGAAGCAAAGTATATCTACAGGTCTTGGCCCTGAATAAGGTTTTAAGAGCATTCAGCAGCATGCAACAGTAGCCATTTAGACCATGGAGAAATAACTTACAGCTGTAAACATCTTGGATGAAGTTAACAGTAAAGTGTCTGAATGGCTGTGACCCAGAGGTCTCAGAATTGAATTTGTTGCCATGGACAATGGCAATAACATAGGTAAGGCCAAGGCAGAACACGGCTGTTTTAGGGACCAGTGTTTGGCCCATTGCATCAACCTAGTGGTGCAAGACTTTCTAAAAAAAGAAGACATAGTCAGCAACATACTGGCCACATGTAGAAGAATCTGCACTCATTTCAGCCATTCTTTTAAACCCCCAGAAGCAATTGAGGATTATTTAGTGTGCTACTAGAGTACCAGTTAAAGCCCTGATACAGGAGGTGTCAACACATTGAAACTCCACATATTACATGTTGCAACATCTTTTTGAGCAGTACAAACATATCAATGACTATGTCATTCAAATAGGATGGGATGCAGTTGCAAAAGCCATGGCCATGGATGTAAAGAAATTGAGCCTAGTCAAATGTCTGACACAGATGCTACTCCCTTTTGAGGTTTTCACACAGGAAGTTAGCAACGAGGACAGTACGACGGGCCAACCTGTCTCGTTGTTGCATCTGCTACAGGACCAGCTAAAGAAGGTGTCTAAAAGGTTTGCCCCTGTAGGTGTGAACATTAAAACTAGGGGTGGGCGGAATTTGCGTTGTTGGGCTATGCAAAGCTCTGCAAAATAGTAAAAAATCTCTGCGAGCACGCAAACGTTCCGCGAACATGCGGAATTGCTTGTTCTTCCCATTCGTGATGCTTTTTTCCTGTTCGCGAACGCTGTTTGCGTGCTTGGGGAATAATATCTTGCGTCTTGCGAACACGCATTTTGAAAGCGCGAACAAGCAAAAAATTCCGCGAAGCTACGGATTGCGGAATTTTGGGCAATTCCGCATTGTCCACAGAACGCGAAATTCCCCAAATTCCCCAAATTCCACAAGCAGAACGGAATTTACTGCCCAGGCCTAATAAAAATAAGGTGCATGCCTTGGTTGAGAACTTACTCCTTCGATTGGCTCCCAATGCAAGACTGCAAGACAACATCATCTTGTCCAAACAGCACGTCTGTGCCACACTACTTGATCCACAACCCAAAAAGGATTGTGCCCACTTAATTCTTTTTTCTGAAGGAGATGTTTCCAAATACAAGAGGTGGATTGTTGAGGAAGAGTCACACCCCGCAGTATTGGGGTGCTGCCTTCAACTTCCAAAGAGGGCAGTCTTGTCTCACAGCAGACACCAACCCCATCAACCAGAACACTGGCAACAACAGCAACAGAAGGACCAGACCCAACCTCTGCATTGTATTGGTATCAATCAGCAGGACTTAAGTTCAGCGCAGAGGCAAAGGTTGAGCAAGTGGCAGCAACAATGACCATCCAGAGGATGTTCCAGAAGTATCTGGATGAACCAAAAGAGGTCTATGTGGATCGAAACCCATTGAAGTGTTGGTATGGGAATATGTGCCAATGGCACGAGCTCAGCAGGCTGGTAATAATGTAACTTACTTGTCCTGTAGCCAATGTGTCTGCCGAGCATGTGTTCAGCGCAACTGGTGCAGCTGTTACAGTAAGAAGGACCAGTCTTTCAACCCAAAATGTGGAGAGGTTGACCATGATCAAAAGGAATCAACATTTCATACCACTCAATTACACAGTTACTGAAACAGCAGAGGAGGAGGTGGATAGGTCAGAATCAAGTGTGTTAGCTGACCAACTTCTGGGTGAACCACCTGAGTTTGAGGACAAACTCTACTTTCAGGACTGAGAATGCTAATGCCAGCATAGAACTTTTAAATTATTTATTGTTGAACTACTTTCTTTAAAAAAAACAACTAAAGGAATACAATGTTTGTGTCCGATTTATGTTGCCCCACCATTTTTTATTCACATATATTGCCGGATTGCAGCAAGATCAGTGTAGATTGGAAAAGGTAACTACAACTATTGCAACAGTGAGTGATTGATTGTAAGTGATGATTGACTACGAGGGAGGTTATTCAACTGTAATTTGATTATGATGATTTGCAATGTTTGGAGCCTGAATGATGGGTGATATTTTTTTCCTGGAGATGATTGCCCTCTACAAATTTATTTAGTGAAAAATAACCTGTACGGTCCACTCATATGATCCTTCTTTTTCTCACCATCTAGAAGGGCTGCCCCAGTGTTCATTTTATTTAAAAGGCTGCCAAATTTGAATCTGTTGCTTGCTTAAAAGAGGAGATACAATTGTGCTCCTACCACCATGCTTGTATTGGAACAGGGAACCATAGCACCCATGAGTGATATATTATTGAGTGATTGTGAGTAATGATTGATGATTTATGTGGTGGCAGACAGTGAGAGAGGGTACTCAACTGTAATTTGGGTACTTGATTGAGATGATTTGCAATGTTTGGGGACTGAATGATGGGTGATAATTTTTCCTGACGGTAAATGGCCCTTTAACACCTAGCCAGATTTACTTGCAGGGTCCACTCATTTTTTCTGGTTCTTCAGAGACCAGACCAGTCACTTTAGTTAACAAACAAAAACCTGTACAAAATACTGCAATTCTGTTTCTCTCTTGTTCTTCACAGCAGTGCACTACACATCTATCTTGCTGGGTCGTGACTGGGATGGAGTTACTCAGAGTCAGGATGAGAATGGAAGCACTCAGGGTGGGACTACCTCATCAACAGCTAGAAGAAAGAAGTTATTGACTCAAAAGAAAATCCATGACTCTGAGGCCTAGTACTCAGCTATGAGGAAAGGAGAGAGGTGCGTGATTTGTGAAATGCTGCTAAATGTGTGTGTTGCACTGGTGGCAAAACTGAAACTCTGAGTCCTTACTCTGCCTCTGAGTCTTCTTGGTACAGTTCTCATGAATCTTACCTTCCTTCTGCCCTTCTCCTTGACTCTAAAATATAGTTTCTGTTTTACAATCCGCAGGACTTCTCGTCTGCTGCACGAATGAAAGGCGAACACTGAGCTTGACACTCCTGCTTACCTACCAGGGCAGTTCAGACAGGCACCCAAGAGTGATGGACATTCCACAGGAAAATACAGATGCGCCACCTAATTTTGCAATACAGTATCATTTATCATGAATCTTTTAACAGTCACATATTTAGAACTGGGTGGGTGCATTCCTCCATAATTAGTTTTTTTCAAACTAGAAGACAGAACATTTAGAAATCTAATAACTTTGGTCTCAGGGGCAGAAGGACTATTTGCAATGCATTTAACTTTACTGTGTCATATTCATTCCTTCGTTTCCTTCCACAACAGATGGATAATGATCATGTGTTGCTCATCACCCAGATGAATATTGCCCTTATGTAGTGTTTGTATTTGTCACACCATTCCTGAAATCCCCTTTCCCATCCATTCATTAAACCCCTAACCCTCTTCCCCCAGACTGTGTGATTTATTAAGGTGTGACTTCATTTACACCATAAATAGATCACACACTTGGTGGGGTGGATGTGGTGAAAGCGACATCAACTCACACATGGATCTGCTATTACCTGGGCAATAGTCCACGCTGGCCCCATTTTATATTACACCCACCCACCCATAAGGGTGATCCATATTTTAGATATAGAAGAAGAACCTCATTAGTCAACATCATCATTCAGGCCTTGTCTTTATTTTGCATTAATGCTTAACCTTGTCCACTCCTGACTCTGACTCTACTCCTCCTGACTCAAAAATATTTTCTAAAGTTATTGTAATATAATAATAACCCACTAAATTTGTGTTTCCTTTTGATGTAGTTGCCTGTGATGGACAATACTTTGATTCACCCTACAGTTGGAGTTCACCAAGGTGGAAGTGGGACCTCGCTTGTGATTACTTCACTGCTTGTTCCCTAACCTGGTACTGCTACTAATAACACCATGGCAGAAGACACGCAATTGATGGACGGAATGCAGAACAAATCAAAACATTCACCACCAGTCAAGAGATCTGGGTTAAATCCATCATTCTTTTGCTCACCATGCCACCCCAGTTTAGACCTGGCCATATGCAAATCAGTCTTGACCATGTGCCTCATGGGAACAGCCCAGGCTGAACTGCCAAGCCAGGTCCTCCATGGACCGGAAACAAGCATCCTAGGACCGGTTTCGGGGTTTCACCCCTCTTCAGCCAGGATAGCTTGAATCCAGTGGCACAGTGAGCCCAGGACCCAGGTAAAATCACCTGCAACAATCAGAGGGCAACCTGGTGGGAGATGATCTATAGCCTGTTCAATAGTAGTAAGAGTGCTAGTTGACTTATTTGGCCCACATAATATATTGTAAACATTAAACATGTATAGAAATCTCCCACCCCTCGCTAAAGATAGACCCAAAATATTCATAGAGCTTAACTTGAGGCTAATAATGCTACAAGCAAAAGAGTTCTTTGCCCATACTACCAGCCTGCCAGAAGGGTGACCTCTCTCCTGTGATATAGCTGGTCAATAAAAGGCTGTGAACCCTTATCTGTATATAGGCTCAAAGCATCAAGTTACTAGGAATAAACAAATTTCAGCAGATTCTACAAAAGCTCCCCGTTCAGGATCAACTATCTTATACTTCAAACCAGCTGTGTTCCAGGAAAGAATGGTCCATTCCTCTGAAGAGAATGGTGGAACAGAGGAAAGATTCAGAGGGGAGGAGGCCAGTCAGTTCTCTGATCGCCTGGAGCCCCCAAGCTGAGAAGAATATCAAACTTTTCCTACTATACTTCCAACAGGTTCGGCATGTGACACATGGAACTTTGAACTAATGTTTGTTGGCTTTGGGCAAGGAAAGTGAACCTTCAGAGTGATAACACTGTCTTCCAAAGTATGGGAACAAAGTCTAATTGGAACATAGTCAAACTGTCCTCCTGATCATACACAACATCTCACCCCAGCAATGTCCTGACGTGTAAATGATGGATGCGGTGTAACTTTTTATTAGTCTAGATTTTGTTAACCAATAAATGGATGTCAAAATATAAAAAAGTGAAAGCCAATTTCTGAAAAACAACACTTTTTAAAGTACTGTAAAATGGAGACCATTCTTACAAAACTATTAGTCAATCAAAAATTAAATCTAAATTAAAATGCCATGATGCCACGACCAAAAAAAATCACTTAATTGAGCTCCACATTCTAATTGCAAAACAAAGAGGGTGGAGTTTTGAGGTACATTTTTTTATTTCAAATTAGCGTTTTGTTGATGTACACTGGTAAACTGTTTTGGGTTCTACTTATATTTTGCGAATGGGGTATGGTGTCTATTCCATCCTTTGTTTACTGTTTCTGAAACATTAAGGTAAACCAAATATTAATTTTATCTCATTTTTATCAGTCTGGTAAATTTGTGTTTCAAGAGGTGGAAACAACGATAAAGCAATACATGTACGTGAACTTAGTATAAAAGTAATCAGAGTATGAAGAACATCCAAATAGTAGGGTTTCAAATCTTGACATGACAACCCTCCTTTACTTGATGCTTCCTAAAATGTTTATACGATTGCTGTAAATGTTCTGTTTTTCCAAATGTCTAATTTAATCAAAGGCTCAGTTTTCTGAAGCAACTGGTTAAATTATACTCAAGACTAAGGCTTGTTTAAGGTATAGAAACTGAATTAAACAGACATATGAGGAGCATTAGTGATGTAAATAAAATAAAAAGAAGGCCAGCTGACAATTCTGGAAGCTGTAATCAGATGGAGATACCCACTCTTTTTCTGAGAAATCTATAGCCAAGCCAGATTGAGTTGCACTGGAATTAAGCGAGTGTGCGGCTGTGGCGATTTCCACATAGTTATAGATTTGTCGCATTTGCCACATAATTCATCACCTGCTGCATAATCTACAGATTTTAATTTTTTTTTGTTTCTAGCTTAAACGGTTCAAAAGTTACTAAAAATGGAGCAATACATGTTGTTGCGCAGTGGGAGGTCCTTTGAAAAGTTGTACTGCCAGCTTTCTGTTGCTTATTGCTATATTTGGGAACTAAACTGGTACTAAAGGGGTGCAATTAATACCAAGACAGTTTTAACAAGTTTAGAATTGATAAAATAATTAAATAATACTATCACAAAATATGCCACAGAATATTGCATAATTTGTCTTTTCCTGCAGCATAATTTACTCAATCCTGCCACATAATTTGGCTCACCACTGCCACATAATTTCAGTGGTCCTGCATATATCTCAATTGTGTTGGATTGTCACTATGAAAGAAATACATTTCAATGGAAAGATAGCGACTGAAATCAAATTATTCACTTTACAAATCAGAATTTTCATGATTAATAATACAAGAAATCCAAAGCCACGATTTCAAAATGCATTCTTTTCAGATACTTTCGCCTGCTTGGAGGTTGAGATGCAGAAATTACATTATGTGCCAATTACTTGTCATACCTCATGACCAACTAGTTGGACTGCAAGCAGGTTACACCTTGGTTTTAAATATGTTTTAGCCTGGGTTATACGATAAATTATATAGCTGCTTTAGACAGGCAAGTGTCGAACACACAAAACAGTATAAAAAAACAAAACAAAACATCAAGCCTGTATCACTGTTTAATCCACTATAGCAGGGCGTTTGACACATTTGATCGAAAAAATATGTAAAAAGGACATGTTACAATATTTATTTTAATTTGCTACACTTGAGTCAAGGGCTGAATAGTAGCACCTGGGTGAGAATTCAAATGAGCCATGGTGGCAGGATGCCCTAGAGGGTTTATACCAAGAACGGACTTAGGCAAAGTTGCATTTTGGTGTTTTGCCTCTTTATTTTATATATGTGATCTACTTGACAAACTGCAACCTTTTTACAGTTTGGGTGGTTTGCAGTAGAATATGTTGGCCTATGCAAACGATTGTAATTTCGTTTAACTCTTTCTTGTAGCACCTATTGACGACTTTGAATGTGTATCATATGTAGAACTCAATTTGAGTACATTTATGACATTTGATAATTCAATCTATTAGTTTCCATGGCTCATACTGGGAGGCACCTCTGAATAGGGCAAGAAGATTGACTATCTTGAGGTGACAATTGACTCAAAATTATCACTGGGACCACAAATAAAGGTGCTATGAGTACAATGTTAATGAGCAGTGGATGTATTTTACAATTTCAACGCACCCATGAGGTAGTATTATACATTAGGGACTCTACTCATGTGATGATGGGATGCCTTCAGTTTTTCTGACTGACTCATAGTAGAGCATCTATCAATATAGTAGTTCCTTTGAATCTATTGTTTCAAGTATGTGAAAAATTTGGTGCAAATCACAGTGACTTGTTTATTCTTTTAGCGTTTGTAATTTATGCTCGTTTAATTGCTGAGATTTTTTTACAGAATAATTTGGATTCATGTGTCATATTTTATAGCATGCAGGCAATGATGCTTGATTCCATTGTTCACTACATATGTGGCCAGAGGAAGTGGTAGCTTTGATACTATTCCCATTATTATAAATGTATATATGCAAATAATTGTTAGTAAAAGGTGATGGCTAGATTCTGAATGGATCTTAAAATCTCGCCAGAAATGGATTTAGAACCATCATGAATGCATCCTTATTCTCAGAAATACATATTCTCTGGGATGCAGAAAAGCACACATTACCAAAAATAGTTTTGTGATCAAAATATTGCATATGTGATTTCTGTCCTTTAATTACAAAGCTACACAATGGAAAATAATATTTATTAATCAAATTGGATAACAAATGGCCTGCTTAAACCTTATATCAGTGTAAATTAGATGATCAACTCTACTTTAGTAAATGATACAATCTATGCAATCGATAAGTTTCAGTGGACACCAATGCGTTATGCAAACTCCCACCAAAAATGTGTATCGTATTGTAGAATTTATGTAGGGCCTCACACTCTGGATTTGGCTACAAAGTCTCACAAATGCATGAGGTGTGCAGAAAACAGAGAGTGTAGATGTGGTACCATCTTGTATTGGAGTTGTCATGTACATGGATTCTGGATTGGGCATAGGGGTTGCAAAATGTAGCTTTGTTATTAGCTTGGTTTACTAGAGCTATGAGAATAATCCTGCTGTATGTACATACAGCCTGGAAAGCTTTTGTACCTGCCATCTGTAAGATCAACCTTAAGCTATACTATCTAAAAAAACACTAACATTCCCATCCCCCACCTCAACTGCGTTTTGAAGCTTTAGTGTGACTTGCAAGTTACAGCATTTGAGATTGAAGGAGATGAAGTCAAAGTGACAACTGCAGTGCATTTTGCAGAGGAGTCGGGCAACGGTTGAATCCAGTCACTTCCGGCATTATTCGCGGGTGAGGGGGGTCACACAGGGAGTGGGGTCACGTGGGGGTGGTTTAATTTAATAAAAAAAAATTAAACATACCTTCCCGTCGGCCAGGTCCCGCATCGTCTATGCTTCTGCTCCTGCTTTCCTGCCTCTGGCAGGAACAGGAAACAGGCAGCCAGGCCCCCACTGCTAAGCCAATCACAATGCTGCAAGCATCGTTGTGATTGGTCGGGATGCCGTCTAGCCAGGGGCTAATGGCCGGCCATGTTCTCCATGTGGGCTGCATTGCAGCCTGCATGGAGAAAGGCAGAGTATGCATGAATGATTTCGTCGGCCCCAGAGGGCTGACCAAACCAATCATGGGCACTCAGGAGTGGGCACACCACTCCTCCCCTGCCCAGCCCTGTTCGCAGAGCAGCCTCGCCCACCCGCCTGCCCACAACCAAACCCTTTTGCGTTCTCGCAGTGCAAGAAGCAGAAACATAAAATGGTAGTTATTACCCTTTTATGTTTCTGATTCTCGCACTGCGAGAAAGCAGTGAGGCGACGCTTCTCCACCCTAGTGGAGGAGCAGCCCCTGCCCGCACCTCTTAGCTTCTGCCCATTACCAGGGCGGAGGCACAGCAGTGGCGGGGGGCCACAAAGTGTCTTTTCCTAATTCTTTCACAGGTTCATGGACATCATGGTCAGTAAAGTTAACCAATATATATTGCAGCAATTTAAATTGATGTTGTACAGGGTAGCAAACTTCCCAATGTCATTGGCTGTGTTGATGGCACACATATGGACATATGTGCCACATCAGCAAATGAATACATATAGAGGAACAGGAAAAGCTCACACTTGCTTAATGTGCATTTAGTGTGTGATGCCTCCTGCATCATAACAGACCTTGTGGTCAGATTCCCAGGCAGCACACACAACTCATTCATGTTCTGCCACAGTGCAATACAAAACTGACTGTCACAGGGTGAATTTGGCGATGCTTTCCAACTAGGTAAGAGAATCGCAGACTCACTGAATACAGTGGCCAGGATGGTGTGTGTATGTGACCTAATGGTTTTCCTGCTCATGCTCTTAAGGTGACAGTGTATATGCCTTATGTGGATACTCACAGCATACCTGACTTCAGGGAGAATAAGTGAAAGGCAGTACAACAGGGCACACAGGACAATGCACTCCATCATTGAGAGGCCCTTTGGGATCCTGAAGTACTGGCTTTGCTGCCTCCACAATACCAGTGAGCACTACGGTACAGACCCGATATGTGGTGTAAGATCATTGCTACATGTGTCATACTGCACAATATCGCAGATGAAGTAGGATGTGCACAACATCCCATTAAAGCAGGAGCAGAAGCGGAGATGACATAGGACCTGGCTGACAGGAAGCAGGAAGGTAACATCCCCCATGTGACCCCCCTCCCCGTTTGACCCCACGCCCCTCCACCTGTGAGTCATGCCGGCCGTGACTGGGTGTAGGCAACACAATACCTGCACATCTGGTGGGATTGCATTACTTCTGAGTATTGGGGTCTGTAGCTGAGGTTGAAAAATGACCTGACTACTGAGTCTGTACCACTTATGAATCTCCTTCTCAGTCTGTTCAAACAGGGTGACCCTCACCCTAAATATCTTCTCCTGTTATCTCCTCCTTCTCTTCCTGCCCAGCCCAAATCCTCCTCCTCCTCACCAGAACATTCAAAGCTGCCATTGTGAAAGAGCCTAATGCATTTTGGGTGCCTCTTCATAGTTTGCAACTGGTTACCACTTGATCTGAATCAATGGTGAAATGGCCATTTTATGACTAGTCGCAATTAGGAAATCCGTTATACATGCAGTTAGTGATTCGCAATTTGTAAATCACTATTCAATCAATCATTCAGGGGTTTATAAAGCGTGCTACTCACCCGTGAGGGTCTCAAGGCACTTGGGGGGGTGACCCTCTTCTCCACAGGGAGCCAGTGGAGGCTTCGTAGGTGTTGGGTCATGTGCTTGTGGCACGGTGTCCCAAGGGCGAGTCTGGCTGCGGCGTTCTGGATGGTTTGGAGTTTGTGTAGAAGAGTTTTGTTGATTCCGGCATAGAGGGGGCTTCCGTAGTCCAGTCTGCTGGTTATGAGTGCGTGGGTGACAGTCCTTCTGCAGTCGGGGGGATCCATTTGAAGGTCTTACGGAGGATGCAAAGGCAGTTGAAACTAGTGGAGGCGATGGCGTTGATCTAGCGGTTCATGGAGAGGGAGGAGTCAAGGATGATGCCAAGGTTCCGAGCGTGGTCTGTAGGGGTGGGTGGGCTCCCGAGGGTGGAGGGCCACCAGGTGTTGTCCCAGGCAGAGGTGTAGGGTCCGAGGATGAGGACCTCGGTCTTCTCTGAGTTTAGCTTCAGGCAGCTGTCTTTCATCCAGGCTGCCACGTTCTTCATTCCTTCCTGGAAGCAGAGTCTGGTGTCTTCGGGGTTCTTCGTGAGGGAGTGGATGAACTGGGTGTCGTCGGCATAGGATACGATGCTGAGCCCCTGCTGTCTGACGATGGCGGCAAGGGGGACCATGTAGATGTTGAAGAGCATGGGGCTGAGTGATGATCCCTTGGGTACTCCGCAGTTGATTTCCGTGGGTTTGGAGAGGAAGGGAGGGAGTCAAATCCTCTGGGTTCTGCCGGAGAGGAAGGATTGGATCCAGTCGAGGGTGGCTCCTTGTATTCTTGCATCATGAAGTCTGTCTGCGAGCATGCAATGTGAAACGTGTCAAAGGCTGCAGAGAGGTCTAGGATTGGGATTTCCTGTTTAGCGATTTTAAAAATGCGATTTCTTCTAGGTAGGAATTGCATTTTGCACCACCGCAAAGCCCTTCATACATTTCTCAATGGCATTTTGCATTTCCTAATGGTCCAAAAACTGTGATTAGCACCATTAGGAAATGCAAAATGCCTTTGACATTATGGCCCAAAGTGCTTTACTCATTGATAACTAAAGTTATCGTAGGATTAACTGAAGTCATGTGAAAGAAAATAAGGACTTTTAAGGGGCTTAAGCAAGGCTCTGTTGTGTTTTCCCCTTTTTTGGCAGGCTACTGTAAGCTCTAAAGGGAGTCCACGGTTTCAAGCCAAAAATCACTTGTGGCAATTTGTGTATGTGTTTTTTATGTTGAGGATGTGATTATTGTGTGCCGATAGGGCTACAAAGGTAAATCAATAATCTGCATGAATATTTTAGGCTAAATCATTTGGTAATTATTTTTGCTAAATCCATCAAACATTTTGTTTAGTAAAAACAAAACAAACCTTGTATAGAGTTAGATGGGAATAACCGGAATGAAGTGAAAAACTATAGATTGCTCAGAATTTATGTTCAAAGAAAATCATTGCTCGAAAGAATTTCATCAGATGATTTTTTCTAAAACACTGGCAGTTGTACAAAATCTATGACACATTAATTTGAAATTCAGTGACCTTCCAGCCAAATTAATTATATAATCCTATGTTTAAAAATGTAATCCCATTAGCTACATATGTAAGGGGCAGGGGGATTTATAATTGAAGATTCAATTAGTTATAGATTTAAAATCACAGCTATTAAGGAAGCATTGGCAGAGTCCCTAGGTCTTGGCTTGGCAAGTTCTTACGATGGGTCAATTTTTTTTATTGTATTGCAAAAATAAAATTAAAGAAAATATGAACTTGCTATCAAAATGTAAAGTATATTTTGTTAAACATTAATCATCACATATACTTTTTTATAGAACAGTGGAGTTTAGCAGCCAGGCCTAATTTGAATCGAGATAAAAATCAGTTATTCATACCCTGATTATCATGGACACCCTGATGAGCCGTCTTCATAAAGACTGGATGAACAAAATGAAGTCTGACCAGTCAGTTAACTTAGCAGAAGCTTGGTGCAACTAGACAAATACCTTCTAGGATAAATAAATAAATCCTATTGGCAGATAGACGGTTTACCTTATAAAAAGCACACAATAAAATGTATATCTCACAAGCACATAATGCTGCTACTTGTACAACTTAAGACTGCATGAAATGTCTGGAATCAACCTCTCTTGTTTTGCTAAAACCCTGCATAAAAATGTTTCCTATATTTATTATTATCAAATATCCCCACTCCTTTCATATTTTTAAGGGACCCCCTCTCCTTTGCCTTTAAATTCCATTATATATATCTGTGAATTCTCCATACCTCATTCCATGAATCACAATCTCCCCAATCTCCCCCTTCTCTGAAACCCAATAATACTGAGTCTCTTCTAGCTCTCTATCCGCCTCACCTATCTCTTACATTATGCCACAAAACGCCTACTAAGGATGCTTCCTATAAGTGGGCAATCCAATAATAGTAAATACTCACCGCGAGCGTAAATGGCTTTAGCCAGTCTCAATTAGTAATGTGCGAATCAGTCTGCTCCCGTTGTGCGGTTCTTCAAAAGGTGTTGTCACGCGGTGAGCATTTACTATAATTGGATCCCCCACTTATAGGGAGAACGATATTGGAAAGTACCGAGGTCTTAGGTGGCTGTTCTGGGAGAGAGTGATTTATCACCAGCACTGCCCAGAGGAATACTTAGAAAAATTCACTGACATTATATTTGCCCTGAAGAAGTCCTTAGGGACGAAACGCGTTGGCTACGGTCGTGTGCTTTTTAAGACGATTATGAATAAAGAACCATTATACAAAGACCTGCTGAATGGATTTCAATCTTGTTGAACTTGACTATTGCTTACTTTGTGTGGAGTGCTGGACCATTGTGTTTTATTTATAGTCTGATCATGAGCAGAGATTGTTTCAGTTTTCAAATAGCTAAAGAAATTTCTTGATATATGTTGAATGATGTGAGTTTAGAAAGCAGGGATGCAGCATAGTGCACTTTAGGTTTGTCTACCCATATATTGAGTCTATATGTAGAAGTGGCAATCCTGTCAGGAATTAAGGAGGCAAGATTATGTTAAAAACACCCTTACAATAATGTTCATTTATGTTGGAATAAATGAGGCAATTCAGGCTAAATTATCATATTGATTGATGATACAATAAATGTTGCTTAATACTTTGCAAGAATGTGAACTTCTAATGGAAATGAGCTACAAAACTGTGAGAAATTGGGTAGTTGGTTGTCTGGGATGTGAGCTGTGGTCAAACAGCAACCACAGTCCTTGACAGGGTGAGGCACAAGCCAACCCTATATTAACCTGTGCTCAACCCTCTGGTGCTTGGTGCAGACACATCACGATTAACGTAGAGGCAATGTGTAAAGTATTTGTGCAACACTTCCAACAGTAATAAAGTGCCAACACCACACAAAATGGATCAAACACCAAGTTTGAAAAATAGAAATTTCTTTAATAAATAAAACAAGACCGAAGTGACAAACACCCAATCAGTACGACTGGAGCTATGAAGTTTTAAAAGTTTTGGTGAAAATAGCACCAAAAAGAACAAAGTACCAACTGTGGTTATCTGGTTGTGCTGGACAGAAACAAAGTCACAAGTTCAGGCCGACCACGATGGAGCATGGGCTGGCTACAGGGATCCAGTAAGGCCCATTGAACAAAGCACCTTAAATCCTCGTTTGCAGAGCGTTGCGAGGCTCCATGTCGAATATGTCTTGCGTAGCTGAAGGAATGCAGTGATTCTGAGACGTGGCGAGGCTGCAGTTCAGGGTCCTGCATCATCGCCGGGCATCCCATCGGTGATGGCATGTGATGCCTAATCTGGCGTCGATGATGCATTATGCAGTCGAGGGGATGCGTTAGTTCCAAGATGCTGTAAGGCTGCGATGTGGAGTCCTCCATCATTGTCAAGGCTGTCATTAGTGAGGGATGTGAGGGCTTGTATCAAAGATGCGTCACACAGTGGCGATTCAAATGGCTGTGATGCAATGTGGGTCTTATGATGTATCCAATACACACAGAAGTGGAGATGGGTTTGTTCTGCTCATGAATTGTCCCACGCAGCAGAGGGGATGCGTCGGTTCCACTGGATCTGCAGAGCTGGTAGAGCATGTTAGACCCACTATCAAAGATTTAGGGCTGGGATGGCACCACTGGGCAGGGTAGACTCGCAGATGGCAGAGTCTAGGTTCAGGTGCAAGGTTGTTGGAAGCCTGTTGGATCCATGAGGCTTTAGATCAGTAGGCCAGCCAACTAGCCCTTGGAGACACTCTGCGTTCTGGGTTCAAGAGATGCAGGCACAGCACTTCTCACCCTGACAAGAAGGCAGCAGGCAGCAGGTCATCACAGCACGGCAACAGTCCATCAGAGCAGCAGTCCAGCAGAGTGGCAATCCTTTGATCAGCACAGCAGTCCTTCTTCCTGGCAGAGTATCCACAGATACAGAAGTGTACTGAAGAGTTGGTGTCCGAGGTCCAATATCTATACCCAGTTGTGCCTTTGAAGTAGGCAGAAGCTCTTAGAGGCATGCCTTGTAAGGGCACAGGTATCTTGCCTTCCTGGCCGTGGTTTGAGACTAACTACAGGAGGTATGCAGTCCTTTCTGTGTAGGCAGGACACACCCAATTCAAGTGTAAGTGGGGCTGTGCCCAGCTCCTCCCTTCCATCCTGCCAGTGATGGCATATCCAGGCACACCGGTAATACACAAATCCCAACTGTCTACTACACCCAGTCATGTGACCCAAAGAGAGTTTCCAGACACCATTTGACTTAGGCAGGAAAAGGAACATTTTCTAAAATTTGCATTTTCAAAATTGCAATTTAAAATTCAACTTCACTGTAATTTGGGATTTTTCAAAACAATTTCAAAAAGCATGAAATGGTTACCTCCTCTGATTTGGAAATTACAGCCTATTAAATGTAATATGGAAACTCCAAAGTTATCCTATGGGAGAAGTAGGCCTTGCAATAGTGAGAAACATATTCTTAGAGTTTTTCACTATCAGGACATATAAAACTTAAAAGTATATGTCCCATTTTTTAACTACATTGCACCCTGCCCTCTGGGCTTTTCAGGGCCTACCCTAGGGGTGACTTATATGTATTAAAAGAAATGTCTGGGTCTAGCAAAAAGCATTCATTTGTCAAGTCAAAATGGCAGTTTAAAAACTGCACACACGGGCTGCAATGGCAGACCTGAGACAGGTTTAAAGTGCTACTTAAGTGAGTGGCACAATCAGTGCTGGAGGCTCATTGATAGCATTTAATGTACTGGCTAGTAATGCCACTTTGCTATGGACTTAAAAGTAAATTAAATATGTCAGTTGGATATAAGCCAATTCTATGTTTTTAGGGCGAGAGCACAAGCACTTTAGCCCTGGTTAGCAGTGGTTAAGGGTCCAGCAAAAACTAAGTCAGCAAACAGGAGTGTTGAAGGCAAAATGTTAGGGGAGGAGCCTGCAGAAAGGGCTAAGTCCAACACAAAGTATAAGTAACTTGTTACTGTTGTGGTATTTCAGGATTGGTTTTCTGTACTCCATGACACTCATTTAATTGGTTATTTGTTCTTGTGACATTTTTTGTTGTGGGTACTTTGGGGCATTTAAATAAGTTTTTAATTTGTGTTTTCTTTTTCTGAGCTTAGGGTTTTTTCTTACCTGCTCTCCGGTTCGCCGCGGCTTCACCAATTGTTGTGGAGCGAGCCTTTTTTTTTTTATGCCTCTTGGTACTTCTTGGTACAGCACCATGGAAAGCCCTGCAGCTATGCGGTATTCTATACCTGAGCTTTTTCATATCCAAACTGATCTGAAAACTATAAAAAAAACTCTAAGTGGGATTGTGAACAGTGCTTCACTTTCTTAGAGGGTCCAATTTCAGGCAATCATTGCTGCTTCAGTTGCACAAAATATCTGTCTTGATTTCTTTAGGTCCAAAACCTTAAGTATCAACAAAGGAGTTCCAGATGGTTCCTGCCTAAGCCTGACTCTTTTTAATATTTACATGGCACCTCTATCACAGATAGTGAGAACGTATGGATTTCAGATCAAATCCTATGAGGATGATATTCAATTGCTGATCTCCATTGGACCCGACTCTAAGAACGTTCAGTTGCAGTTCTCCCACTGTATGCATTAAATTGTGACACAAATGACCAATAATTGTCTCCAGTTGAACTGAGATAAAACAGAGATTCTACTTTTCAGAAAAACTCTGGCAATTTGGTCAGCTGAATAATGGCCGCTTGAGCCTGGCCCAGCTCCCACTCCTAAACAGGTAGTAAAAAATCTGGTGGCTAAAATTGATCAATCTCTATTGATGAAATCCCAGTTTGACTTTATCTGTGTATCCGCTATGCCACCATGCAGCTCTTAAGGAAGACTTTTCTGTGGCTCCCCCCAGATGTAGACAGTCTCTGGTCCAGGCTCTCATTACCAGTCGCCTGGACTATGGTACTGCACTTCAAGGGGCAGCTAATGACACATTGGTATCAAAACTCCAAGTGTTGCAGAATACTGCTGCCCAGCTAATTTGTAACGTGCCCTGTCATAATTCCATGGCTCCCACTTTAAGGGACCTTTACTGGCTGCCCATAAAAAAGCACATTCTTCAAGATGTGTTGCCTGACACAGAGAGCCTTAATCAAGGCCTTGCCCACCTAATTTGCATTCTAAGCTTTGCTTGTTTCAGCCCTCTAAGGTTTTAAGATCTTCTAACATGTCCTATCTAAAAATAGCTCTAATCCACCCGCCCAGATTTGGCAGCAGATTATGTTCCTATTTTGCGGCATCTTAATGGAAGAAACTTCTGCTGTTGCTCCTGTGGCTGTTTCATGTCTCTCTTTAAGTCTCTGGTGACCGTTCATTCCAACCTGCTGTGCTTGGTACCGAGATACTCCTCAGGGAGTGATTCGTGTGCGATTTCAAGTTTCCATAAATTGAAAGTGAAGTATGAATCTATTTTAGATTCACTTGCTGTACATCAGCTTTAAAGCACTCTACAACTCCTTAGGTGGGGTGCCGTTTTTATTGGGGGAAGTGTTGGAATGCTGTGGGGTATTGTGGGGCATATTATCAAGGACTGCGTTAAAAATTATCACCGGTTTAGCGGCAGAAAACTGCCGCTAAAGCGGCGATAATGGGCTTGATAATATGCCACAGAGAATTCCAAAAGAAGTCCATGTTCTGGTGTGAACATGGGCGTCTATGTGAATTCTCCTGGGTGTATTATCAAGCCCATTATCGCCGCTTTAGCGGCAGTTTTCTGCCGCTAAACCGGCGATAATTTTAACGCCGTTCTTGATAATATGCCCCTAAATTTGTGGTTCCCCACAGATTCTGGAGTTTTACCGCACAGAAATACGAGAAAAATGCATTGCAGTTAAACTCTTTGGGGAATTTATGGCTGTGAAATCCAAAAGTGTGACAGATTTTCTGTAGTCATTGGTTTAAAGTTCGTTCCCAGGGACTGGATAAGAATTGGATAGATTGTCGGTGTTAATATCTCATTAACAGCCTCATGCATCAAGCCAAAATCCAGTCGGTAAAATACCGAACCGCTAATAACACCCGTTAGCGAGTAAATAAAACCTAATCCCAATGCATCAACCCAAATACAAAAATCGCTATTTAAGGAATCCTTAAATAGCGATTCCTTAAATTGCGATTGCATTTAAGGAATCCCAAATTGAGATTCCTTAAATGCAATGCATGAACGTTAAAAAATTAGCGAATTCGCTAATAGGGGGAGCAAATTACCATGAAGATGAACTGCATGGTAATTTGCTAAAAGTTTGAAAAATGCACTTTTGTGCATTTTTCAAAGTTTCATGTTGCGCACACACATGCCCTTAGAGCATGTGTGTGTGCAACATATGTGCACATATCAATTTCAGGGGTGCAATAGGATGTCATTTTGACACCCTTGCACCCTTGAAATTGCATGAGCAATTTGCGAGAACCTACTGGTACTCGCAATTTGCTCATGCAATCTCCAATTCATTCCTAAGGGCCTGGAGGCCCATAGGAATGATTGGGACGGTATTCCTTAATTGCTACTCGCAATTTGCTAGTCGCAATTAAGGAAAGTTAAGGAATCGCTCTTTGAATAGCGATTCCTACATGCATAGCCTTTTGCTATTCCTTATTAGCGATTCCTTATTTTTCGCTAATAAGGAATCGCAAATGGCATTGTTGATGCATGTGCCCCTAAATTGTTTCACTCCCAATTTGCACATTCACCTTTAGTACCGAACGTCTAAAGAAAGTGGACCATTTGCGTGTGAAGGAAGCACAAAAACCACGTTTACCATGATTATAGGAGAAAAAAACTTCTGGTGGAGTAAAAGTAGAAGCAAAAGTTGCACTTACTCCTTACCCAAGAGTGTATACTGGTGGAATTTCCACCAGTGGATAATCCACCACATTAGGGATAGGGCATGCTCAGAGAAATCTCAGTTGTTGATGAATATTCCTAAAGAATTGTGTACATCCCACAAAGGTTTGCAAATCACTGGCTTTATTCTCTGACTCCTTAACTTAAATAGCTACGTATGAGCAACTGCTGGCCCCTTTGCCATGTAGTAAATAGGTGGATGCTAACAACTTTACACGTTCTATTCTGAAAATCTGAAAATCAGCTTTGGCGTCCCTCGAGACCTGCGCTCGTTTGATTGTGTTTAGTAGTTCAGATGAACAAGATTTAACTTAAAGCTGCCCTGTGCAATATTATGGCACATAGTTATTAAGCAGACATGCCGTGACAGTTATAACATAGCCTATTGCAGAATGCAATAAATGCAATTACGTCAGGCTGAAATGAGAATAAGTGCTTGGCGGCACATTCTTAGCCAGGATTTGTGTTGACATAAAATGAGAGTTTGCCAACCCTGAAAAGATCAATAATCAGTCACAATCAACTACTGCATGAATAGGCCGGAGGCCAAAACTATTTCGCCACGCACTTTCAGAATACAATTAACAATTGCCTAGAGTGGATTCTGCTAACTACATTAGCCTTCAAGTGCATCTGAGATGGCTTTAAATAGGCAAATCCTAGAAAGATGCATGTTGTGTCACGCTACTTTCGAAAGTGTCCCTCTGATAAATGAAAACAATGCATGCATCACTAGCACACTCAAACCAGAGTTAATGCATGACTAATTAACATGTAAACAGCAATGAGTAGAGATCCCCCCTGAAACATCAGTAAATGTTGGACAATGGTGTCAGAATTGCAAATGAAGGCATCCTTTGTGTTTTCTTTTTGTCTTAAATGCTTGTACTCTTGCTAATCGCGAGTTTTACTGTTTTTATTATTTCCGTTTTTATCTAGCTAGTCCAGTGACAGTAGTCATTAAAATGAAATTTTAATGTATTTTAATGGATCTAGCTACTGGCACGCATTCGCTGATGGCTGCTACTGCTGCTGGGGAGCACACAGAGGGGCTTATTTATGGGAAACCAATGCAGAGTGGTGCTGCAAGTTATTTGGCTGCGCTGCGTTAGTTTCAAGGCACAGGGATGCAACATATTTACAACAACATGTCGCATCTCTGTGACTTTCCCTGTGCTGGCGCACAAACTGCTTCCATGCGCCGGCGCAGTCACGCTTGCACCATGGTGCAAGGATGCCTGTGTCGTGGGGGTAGTTTGTTTTTGTGCAGGAAGGGGCACCTTCCTGCACAAAAAGAATCACTTGAGGTGATTTCCACTTCCAATGCGTGCTGTAGAATGCAGCACACATTGAAAGAGGAAAAACAAGGAGAAATGAAAATATTTCTCCTCTTTGCACTTCGCTAAACCATCTCTGGGGGTGACGTAGCATCCTGACGCATTTCAAGGTTCACAATTGCTCGTAAATCTGGAAATGCATCAGTGTACATGGGCGTTGCGTGGGAACACCCACAGCAACACCCATTTCATGCCTCTCACACACAAGGTATTGCGTGAAATGGGGCAATATCAACAAGCACACGTAAAGCCATGCAGTGTGGCTTTAGGTGTGATTGTAAATTTCACGCAGCAGGTTGCGCCATCAGTGAGTCACGCACCGTGACGCACCGACGGCGCAAGGGGCTCATTAATAAGCCCCAGAGTTTTTACACTGAAATTAGCATTACAAGATGTGCACAAATTTCACACTGACCTAGCAGTTTTTGCCACGTACAGATTTTGCCATACAATTTGAGTGGAGACAAAACCTCAAGAGTCTGAGTTTTGCAGTTTTGGAATAGGGATAAGCATGGTATTACCATTATTAGAGTTTTCGTGCAGGTTATATTTTTGTGGATTATTAACTAGCAGAACGTGGAATTACTCACCATTTTACTTGCACATGTTGACATGGTACTATTGCATTTTAAACAAATGGGCTATGACTTGTTACAGTGCCTTTTTCTGGTTTATGTTTACTAGGCCTCAGTTTGCCTTCAACGCCATTGTGTTCAAAGTGGATGTCTCCTCCTCTGTGTTCACTGATAATTATTTCTGCAGCACACATTCTAGGGGAGTCATGTTTGTTTATTTCCTTTGACGTTCTTCCTGTTCTTGAAAAATTGTTTCCAACATGGACTCAGTAATTTTGCTGTTTCTCAAGGTTTTTCCACTGGCTCACTGTACTGCATTAATTCATAATGGTCCACTGTTCTATTTATAGCTAGTTTGTCCTGTCATCTCCAGATGACAGCAGAATAGAGTGAGCAGAATCAATATTCATGCAGTGGGATAGTGGTTAAATGGTAAGGCAATATGACATTTAATAGAACTGTGCTATGATTGGCCAAAAGTGTAATTCTTTTGCTGACACCATGGTGCTTTTGCAGACACTTTTTCCCATGCATGAAAACAGCACACACACACCTGGATTTTGGGGGTAACCTAGAGCTTTCCTGAAGACTTCCCAATGCTACTAGGTATGCCGGTCGATTTCTTCTTCATTTTGGTACCTACTGAAGCTTTAGCCTATTTCTTGATTTTTCTCATAATTCTAAATTGTCCTATTACTGGGAGATCGTTCATAGCATTGATTCTTTAGTCATCTTCACCCATTAGCTTTCATCTTCACCCATTAACTTCTATTTTGAACCTTTTGAATTTGTGTAATAAATCCTTCTAAGTTCCTATCTCTGCCCTAGAACTTAGTTATTGAAGTTATCCTTATTTAATTGACTACATGTTGTAAGGAGCCTTATCCCGGGACACATTGTTTCATGAAAGTGATTTTCAACACCGTCCTCGACTCATCCAACATGTGTGTGCTGTTGAGATAATTTTTTTGGGTGCGCAAAGTTAGGGTTTCCCACACCTATAACATATCTTCCTCCTGTCAGTACCCTTTTCAGAAGGTCATGGACAAGCAGGGGTTACTAGGCCCAACCATGTGGGTTGAGGCCTTTAAACTTCTGATGTCACGGGGCTTGACCTACTATGGGTCCTGAGCAACAGGTTCATGTACCACTTCAGGACTTGGCTCTCAATGTTAGTGTGGGTCGAGCAGGCCAAGGCTTCAAGGGGGTGGGGAGGTAGACACAGGGGGCAAACACAGGCTCGCAACTCAAAATATGTGCAAGAGCATCAATAAATAATTGTCCAGTCAAATACTTGCTTTCATGACACAATGAGTATTTATGTATGACTACAAAGTAAAATACGACATTCACAAAAAATACACACTTTCCCTTGAGCCCTTAGGTCAGGGCTCAAGTGTTTCATAGGCAGGTCCCTGAGTCCCAGTCCCCTCAAGCAAGCAATAGTGATTTTTAGTCATTCACTACAGATGACATTCAGATTAAGTCCCACTTGTGATCCGAGTCTCAGGTGTCCCACTCCAAATCTTAATTAAAGTCAAACGTTTTTCCAGCACCTCAGTGCTATCTGGCTATCGGGCTGTCTGCCTTTAGCGGGCACCAAAGCTGCAGCAGCTATCTCCGGTAATTCTTTCACATGTGCCCAGTTGGGCTGAAATTGACTGTACTCGAGTTCCTCACACATAGTCCTGTGAAGGCAGCAGCCAGGGGGTTCTTGATACTTCTCTGATGCTGGCTAAGTTCTTCAGTTCCTCCCAAAGGTAGGGAGGTGCAACAATCATGGCACTGGTCCTCAGTCACAGCTCAGGCCAGCTAAGGTCACAGTGGTGGCCTTATTCTTCAGTCGATGGTTTCAACCAGCCCACGCTTCTTGCTTGGGTCTGGTGGCTCCTATAGCATACAGGGTCACTGTTCCTCCTCTGCACACCGGCTCTGGACTAATCAGCACAGCATCAGTCTAAAAAGAAGCCAAACCTGGCATACAGTGTCACTGACTTCTTACTGTAAACAGGCTACGGCACGATTGGCACTGCAGCAATCTGCATGATGGCCCCACCTGCATACAGGAGCTCTGTCTCAACACTGCACCTGGGCAGTGACCAGTTCGGTGCAGCAATGGTCACAACTCACTTCACGGTGATACTCCTCTGACATAAGGAGGCGCCGACTCTTCCCTGCACACTGGCAATGACCTGATTAGTGCAACAGCAACCTCCTTACACCTCGCTTTGGGATCCACTCGTCAGGTTTCCCCCTTGCTCCCTCCAGTGCTCTCCTCTTCTTCACAGAGCACACTGGTCTTGGCAAGAAGTCAGGCACACTGCTCCAGGACAGGAGGTCTTGGATATCCTAGGTGATGTCCCCTCACTCAGCAGCGAGATTACAGCCCTTGGCCCCAGTCCTGGTCACAGGGAGAAGTCTTGTAGAGCTTCTCCTCCTTGCACAGCTGGACTGGTTGCTTGGCAGTTAACAATTTTTGAGGTCTCAAGCTCCCCTTCTTATAATACATTTCCAGACACAAAGGGGCCGATTCCGATCATGGAAAAACCGGGTACGAACCGTCGGTCGGAGCGTTTTCTCCGTCCGACTCGTACCTGGTAAAAACACCATACAAACTTGCAAGTACGATTCTTACGGAAACACCATTTCCGTACGAGTCGGAAAAAACACCGACCGACAGCAAAATCCATACGAATGTGATCCGGGACACCGCGGACGTGACGTCCGGACGGAGTTAGGCATGTTTTTACGTCCCAGCAAGTACGATTCGCACCGACAGCAGTCCGGACGGCAATATTTTTACGGCACCCAAAAAGTGCCGGAAAAGCAAATGACGCCGCGATGCGAGCGGATAGGGGGCCCTGTACGCGCCAAACAACCCCCCCAGCCCCCCGTATGTACGCGCCGTACCCTCTCCAGCCCCGCGGATGGACGCGCCGTACCCCCAGCCCCCCCTGTATGTACGCGCCGTACCCCTCCAGCCCCCCGTATGTACGGCACGTACCCCCACCCGTGTATGTATGACACGTACCCCCACCCGTGTATGTATGACACGTACCCAAACCCGTGTATGTACGGCACGTACCCCCACCCGTGTATGTACCTACGGGGGTGGGGGTACGTGCTGTACATACACGGGTGGGGGTACTTGCCGTACATACACGGGTGGGGGTACGTGTCATACATACACGGTGGGGGTACGTGTTGTACATACACGGGTGGGGGTATGTGCCGTACATACGGGGGCTGGGGGGGGTACGGCACGTACATACGGGGGGCTGGGGGGGTTGTTCGGCACGTACTGGGCACCTGTTTGGACGTCGCCATGGTTGCTATAGGAGTTCGCTCCGGACGGTCTTTTTACCATACGGTTGTACAATCGGACGGACGGTAGGAATCGTACTTGCACGCTCGGACTTCAGTTTTCAGATTCGGACGTAAAAATGTCCGGGGACGTGTCGGACACCTTTTACGACCCGAGGACGTGTCGGGGAATTTACCCAATGCGATTCGTATGGACTTTTTCACATACGAATCGTACTTGCCAGTTTGTACGGGACTTGTACGATTCGTACGGTAAAAAATCCAGATACGATTTGTACGGGGAATATTTTTCCAGGATCGGAATCAGCCCCAAAATGTGATTTAGAGTCTGAGTCTTTGAAATTTATGTTGGTGGTTGGATTCCTTTTGAAGTGCCCACTATGTTTTCTCTTTCACCAGAAAACAGCAATCTGTCACATCAGGAGTAACTCCAAATCTGATAGTCTCACAACACAAGCCATGGGAGTTGCTAGAAGTTCACAAGCCATGGGAGTTGCTAGAAGTTCATACCTGGATGTCAGGTCAGCCACAGTGATATGTGTAGCAAGAGATTACCCGAGGGCCTCAGCCCTAGTCTTTACGATTGTCTTATCGGCCCCATCTACTTCCTGAGCGGTGCCCATGCCCAGTGGCCTCTCTCTGAATCAAAGAGCACCCTTTGAAGGGTACTGGAGAAGCAGGCTCCCCCCTTCTCCAGTGCGTTCCCCCCTGTTTACAGGAATGCCACTATACACAAATCTGTTTGGGAGCGGGATTCAAGTTCTTACTTAGTCTTAGTGTACTTAAAATATGAAATGATAGTCTTGTGGGGGATCCCTGAGGTTGGTGGAGAAAATTGAATGTTTGAAAGTAAGGCATTATAATGATCAAAATCTAGAATTGGGCCCAAGTCATTTGTGTATGGTACGGGGTAAAATGTTTGTGTATTCACAAACTGGATGGTAGTGTAGCAAGAAACAGAATGGCAAACAAGGTTATGGATTGATTTTCGGGTGAGGAAAAGGCCTTTGTACATCTGTGAAAAACAAAAAATCTACGATCCTCTGATTTTTGTTTGTTTGATCTGTTTATTGAAATTTTAGCTATGGTCATAAAACAATATCGAGCAGAATAAATTCACAAGAATGTTGAAAACATAGTTAACAGTGAAATAAGACATGCTTAGGATCATATCACATTTGGTTGGGGGTATGTACCCCAGAAAGTCTAGATTTAACTAGTAAAGAAAGCATTGCACAACTTATCCTGTATCAATATTACGATTAAAGAGAGAAAGGAGGGGAAAGAGATAGCTCCAGTACGGTTTGTCAGTGCATTGCTGTAGTAACTATGACATTTCTTGGCAATTACATCAAACACATTTAGAATTAGTTAACTGTGAGCAACCAATTAGCTCAAAGGAAATAGGAGTGAAGATTGCGGGGAGGGATGGGAGGAGGAGGGAGTGGGGATGAAAGGGAAACAGGGGGTTTCGCAGCTTCTGCCAACAGTCTTGATTCGCCCTTGGTGAATTTCCATCTTTACAGGTTATTATTGGGTGTCACATAGTACACATCTCAACATATACATATACATAGTTGAATAGTACAGGTATCAATATTATGGACTGTGTCAGTGCGCCTGATTAGGTGTGGTCAATGGGTCAACGGAGTCTCTAGATTCCGCCTCCTGGTATAATGCAATTTGGAGGTCAGTCAGGTTAGTGTTTCAATTAGATTAAATGGGGTACATGTGAAGCCCTCAGGGGTCTTCCCTGTGGAGAGAGATTCCCTCTGCTCTAGCCCAATTGAGAATTGTGTGTGACCAGGCTGCCATGGATGGCGGTTCATGGGAATTCCAATGCTTTTTGATGAGGTGCTTGGCTACTTTTAAACAGATGTCTCAAACACATGTGGTTTCTTATCTCTAGTCTAGTAGTATAGTAAACAGACCTCCCATGTTCATGTGAGTTGCCGGCCAGTACAGGTGAACAGATGGCATGTGACCTCATCTTAATATTGTTTGAGGGAGGGGCATGAGCATAACATATGTAATACATCAGGGTCTGGCTGGTCACAGCGGGGAAAGTCCTCGTTCGACCTGTGAAAGTTACGGTTAATTCTCTCAATTGTGAGATATGCTCTGTGTATAGTATAAAACTGTGTGAACAGAAGCCTGGCATTACGGTGGATGTGCGTGGGACTTGCTAAAATCATGCTCCATTCTTTGGTGATGCATGGGCTAGCCAGATCTGTCTCCCAATTAACTCGCAGTGAGGTTAATGTCGTGGCAACTTGCACCCATATTGTGAAGATATAGGATTGTGAGGTGAGTTTACGGTTCTTTTGTAATGTCCCCTCAATGACATTACAAGGCATCTACCCCTGAGGTGTGGCTAAAAAAGTGTCCTCGGGCAGTCTTTCGTCCTGCTTTAGTGTTTCGTATGGCATGAGCATACCATCGTGGTATAAGTCCCCTAATGTATGAAGACCCGCTATGTGCCATGCAGACAGCTCTGCCATTGGGGTCACACTATTACCTCAGATGCAATGGAATTGCAAGGGCATAAGGTGTAATATGTATAGTGAAGAATAGGCTGCAGCTGAAGCAACATCATGCCACTTGTAATACCATAGAATGAGTTTGCAGCGTCCTAGAGAAGGGATGAAATAGATGAAGGAGAGTGTCCAAAGTACAAGCAGGGCAGTCTGCCGCTGTATCTGGGAGGTGTGGTCCTGTTAGCCACCCACTGCAGCTGTGATGCTAAATAATAATGTTCTAAATTAGGCACTGCTAGTCCTCCCTGGTCTGATGGTAAGTATCATTTTGAAAGTGCCATCCTGCAGCAGGAAATATTCCATATAAGGTCACTGAGCATGCACTCAAGGGGGCGAAAAAAGAAAGGTTGATTATAAAGTGGCAAATTAGTGAAATAATTAGGGAGACATGGGAGCACTACCATTTTCGCGAGAGCAACTCTCCCCACAACCGACAGAGTGAGTATCTTCCAGAAAGACATCTGGGACATTAAGGAAGTGACTGCTCATGTACGTTTACCGTCAAGCAGGCCCTGATCTGTGGGCCCACGTAATGGAACATGGTCGGTTGTCAGGTGACAGGAGCTCCGTTAATCATATGTGCCGGGTCAGTTAGGTTGGGAACAAAGGGGAACAAGCAAGACTTTCCTCAATTGACTTGCAGCCCAGATAGATGCGCGAATCGAGTAAGGAGGTCATGTATTTTGTTCTGGACAGAGCAAATATCTCTTACGTATAGTAGAAGATCATCAGCATACATACAGTGAAATAGCGTGAACACCATCTCTCGTTGGTATACCCCAGGGCTCCGCTGAAGATCGCAGGACCAGAGCCAATGGCTCTAACACTAAGTAAAAGAGTAGGGTAAAAGAGGGCAGCCCTGTCTATTGCCTCTGTGAACCCGTATCGGTGAAGAGATGTGGCCTCTGGTTCTAACCCTTGAGGTTGGTATGTCATAGAGGAGTTTCACTAAGTGGAGAAATCGAGGTCCAATGCCATAGCGTAGGAAGACCTCAAAGAGGAAGGGCCACTCACGAGTATCAAACTCCATCTCTAAAACAAGGACTAGGCATCCCGTGTGTGGCCAGACATGAGGGGTGTATTGCAAGAGTCAGAAAAGGCAGCGTAAATTAAAGGAGGTAGTGTGTGTTGGGACAAACCCATTCTGGTCTGCATATATCGAAGAGGGTATTAGTGGTGCCAACCTCTCCGCTAACATCGTAGCCAGTATTTTATAGTCTATGTTTAACAGTGGCAGCAGTCGATAAGAGCCCAAACTCATGGGATCCCTGTCATGCTTCGGTAGGGAGGTAAGCTTGGCTTCACAGAGAGAATAGAGAAGGTGTGAGGATAGGAGTTCCTGGTCATAGACCTTCTGTAGATACGGGGCTAGAAGATCTGCATAGGCTTTATATAATACAGATGGAAAGCCATCCGGGCCCGGAACCTTTCCAGTGGTGAGAGTCTGTATCCCTTTCATGCTTCGGTAGGGAGGTAAGCGTGGCTTCACAGAGAGAATTGAGAAGGTGGGAGGATAAGAGTTCCTCGTCATAGACCTTCTGTAGATGCAAGGCTAGAAGATGTGCTTAGGCTTTATATATGGTTGGAAAGCCATCCGGGCCAGAAACCTTTCCAGTGGTGAGAGTCTGTATCACATCCCTAATCTCCGCATGGGTAATGGGGTCATCGAGGTCCGAACTTTGAATTAGGTCAATGTGAGAAACGGTAGCTCAGGCAGGAAGGAGTCGATATCTGATGTAAATGCAGTTAACATTGACTTGTACAGAAAGGTTTAATGGAGAACAATTTCCGTATGAATTTCACACTGTGTGTAACGTAGCAGGCCTCCGGGACACTGTAGTGAAATTATTGGTTGTGTGGTTGCCCCTGCCGAATCAGCCAAGCAAGAAGTGATCATGACAAATCAACCATCTTCTGATGACACAGTCTAGGAAATGTGTGATTTTGTAAAAAGAAATATTTTCTTTATAAGATAAAAATGTAAAGAGAACTTGCAATGCCCATTTTAAAACCTGTGATCCAACAAGCTCGACAATGAATTCAATAATTACTTGTTTCTATGATATTTAATTGATTGCCATAAAAACACTTTGGTAGACATACCTATGTTGTGTTCCCAATGGTAAAGTAGGTTCCAGAGCCTTGAGACCCTTACGGGTGAGCAGTCATGCTTAACATTGATTGATTTACTTCAGATGTACAACTTTGCTATGTTATTGGATTGGAAGCTTTGACTTAATGCCTATCCACATGATCGTGTATTAGGCACAGCAGCCCTAGTCCATCCTCCAAACTAGTAAATGAGGTGCTCTACTCTAATGTATTCTCCAAATTCCTCATCACATCTGTCAAATGAATGATTAAACACAGGACGGTCCTTTATGTGTTTTAAATACCTAGACATGTCTGAGTAGTATTGGATTCCAGTTTTAGCCAAGTAGGTTCACAGAACAATCTAGGTTCCCATTACCCAGAGGAAAACAACTTTGGTACATGCTTCACAAAAAAAGAAGTCTCAATGCAGTACAAGGACTTTGTGAGTCGAAAACATAATTTCAACTTGCAAATTGCTTTTTGTAGCTTAAACAGAATCACAAAGAAGAAGGGGCTGAAAAGAGGAGGCATCCTTCTCATTGCGTGATATATATAAATGCTTTTCAAATACAATTGTAACCGTAAACCTTTGACAGGCTACCAGCACCCGACCTGGGATTAGTAAAGCACTTGTAAAGTTTGAATAGTGATGGCCAGTCTCAGAAGGAGCAGCAAGTAATCCTGGGGTGCTGCATGCTCCCCCAACAGTTACTCACTGCATACCGACTTTTAGATTCAGGAGCTGCTTGTAAAATAAATGTCATCATGCCTGGATTGTAATTGGAGGAATGCAGCTCTGCTGAATCTTACAGGTCTCCATCGCTGCAGTCACAGGAATTCGCTGGCTGTCTGAAAATGCTTCCTAATGCTTCATAATGCGCAGGATGCTTTAGGATCTGCAAATGTATATTTTGTGATGCAACTGAATAGTATATCAACCTGATTGCAAACGAAAGAGTAGGTCACAATCTAATCAGTGTGCAAAAATACACCACACCCATAATCATTGAAACCCAATTGTCCACAAATGGTTGAATCTGACTTCTGATTTCAAATTGGCCCAATGGTTCAAAAGTACAAACATAACCTCACTGAGGTGCGAGCAGTCAATGTTGATACGCTGGACTGAGATGCCTGACAGTGGTACAACACTCTAGGGTTTGAGTATCAAGAAAAATGACCCTGAATTCTAACAACATTGAATAATCAATTGTTAGTGTATTTAGGAATCATTTGTTTTCTAATGATAGTCTAAGGACTTTGATTCAAAAGTTTTGCTTTTTTTCCATATGTTACCTTGATTACTCATTTAGGATACTCCTATTTATGGTGCAACCCCTCTTGTTACACCCACAATGCAGGTCAGTAATATCCAGAAAGATTACACTAGCACATTACCTTTACCCAGGCATACAGGATTTAAACCCTCCCTTAAGTTCATAAGTACAGGGAATCTTTTCTAAATAAGAATGTTTGGCATGTCCCAATACAACATGTGGGTTTCTATTCCTAAAAAGATGGCATGTATTGAAGTCCTGCTTTAAAATGGTGTGAATCATGCCAGACTCATTAAAAGATTAGTCAAACTAAGTGTACCAATGTGACAAATGTTTGGTTCACCTTACACATACCAATGTCAAAGTTCAGTCAAAGTGTTCACAATGTCACCCTTACTTGTAACGACGGATGAAATATCCATTAACTGTATTGATATATAAATGAAGTACTGGACATATGCCCTCATCATTTCTCAGTTTTGTTCTCATTCTTTTTTAAGCGGACAGAGCTGGTCAACAACCGAATCACTGACAGAATATCGACAACATTTACGGTCATTACATACGCGAGGATTGGGGTACGCCTGGGGTACGGTGCAGACATACGTGGGTGGGGGGTATGCCTGGGGTACGGTGCGGACATACGCGGGTGGGGGTACGCCTGGGGTACGGTGCGGACATACGCGAGTGGGGGTACGCCTGGGGTACGGTGCGGACATACGGGGGTGGGGGTGGGGGTACGGTCCGTACATACTGGGGGGTGGGGGGTACAGTGCAGACGTATGCGGGAGGGGTGGGAGGCTGGGGGGGGCCGTACGACTCATACCCCGGGCACAAGTGTACTTGGGGTAGGGGTCGTACAAAGTTCGCTCCGTACGGGGCCTTTTCCATGAACTTGTGTTTTCGGACGGGCGGTACGGATCGTACTTGCGCTCTCGGACTTCAGTTTTACGAGTTGTAAGTAAACCTGTCCGGGGACGTCTCGTAGACTTTTCCCGAGGCGATTCGTATGTATTTTCCACGTACGAATCGTACTTCGCCGTTTGTACGGGACTTGTACGATTCGTACGTAAAAAAATACGGATACGAGTCGTACGGGAAAAAAAAATCCAGGATCAGAATCGACCACAAAATGTTTAAAATTAGAAATAATAAATATAATGTAAAAAAATTAAGCATATAAAATATAATATATATATATATTTACTTAATAATATTAATAAATAATTATTATAATAAATTATAACATGTTAGAAATATATTAAAAACTTCTAAATACATATATATATATATATATATATATATATATATATATATATATATATATATATATATATATATATATATATTACCTACTGGCGGTCGCCAGTAGGTAGTTATAGTTAGGACCACGTTTCCATAGGAAATCCGCAACATTCTATTTTGAATAACTTTGGCGCCGGTTGACGAATCCTCACGAATTTTTCAAAATAGGTGGGGCGCTACGCTCCGCTCCTACCCTGAAAGTCTCGGGGGGATTCGTCAAGCGGGGGCTGAGATAAAAGGGGGGTCCCAAAACGCGTTTTTCCCATGCATTTTTCCATAGGACCTTTAGACACAGCTACAGCCCGAACGGCTGAACAGAATTACTTGAAATTTGGCAGAGAGGTAGTCCTCAGGTCAAGGAAGTGCCTTTTGTAGGTTTGGTGTAAATCTGTTCAGTAGATTCTGAGAAAATAGCCTTTAAATCAATATATATATCTGAGCCAGCTTACGGTGCGCTTACGGTACGCTTACCGTACGCGTACGGTGGCGTGCGCGAGCGCGATTCTGATTGGCCCTTAGATCTTAGTAAACATTCGAATCGGTCGAAACCAGGAAGCGGCGGCCGCCATTTTCTCTCTCGCACTCTGAGGGGGGAGCTGATAAACAAATGCCAAAAACATATAAAGGGGCTGTTTAGACAGCGCCCATGCACATAACCATGTTAGTTGAGTCTTCAAAGATCCCCCAAGGCAAAAAACGGTAATTTTTTATTTTTCGAAAATTTCGCCGATTACGCTTACTGTACGCTTACCGTACGCGTACGGTAAAAAATTATAAAAAAAAAAAAAAACCACTCTCGCTACTCCGTGTGCAAATGGCGGCCGAATGCCACCACGCGGTGCGCGTAGCGCACCGCGTGCCCACCGTGCGTGCACGGCACTAACTGCGTAAAGTGGGCGCGCGGTGCGCAAAGCGCACCGCGTGCTCACTGTGCGCGCACGGTGCGCGAAGCGCACCGTGCGCGCACGGAAAGAACTGCGTTAAGTGGGCGCGCACGCCACGAATGGCGTAAAGTAACTTAGCATTTAAAAAACCGTACAAATTCACTGAAAAAACCATAGGTTTCACACATGTTATAGTTAGCGGAAATTATACTGATAAAAAACCAATGAAATTCCCCCGTTATAGTTAGTGCAGGAAACTATAACTCACGCGACCGCAATCTTCTGCTGATGACATATATGTCTTTATGAAAAAAAAATATTTGTAATATATGTATAGCTAAAAATTTATGGAAGAAGACATGGGCAAATAAGTGTCTAAATACAGTATTAGCATCAGCAGAGGATTGCGGTCGCGTGAGTTATAGTTTCCTGCACTAACTATAACGGGGGAATTTCATTGGTTTTTTATCAGTAAAATTTCCGCTAACTATAACATGTGTGAAACCTATGGTTTTTTCAGTGAATATATATATATATATATATATATATATATATATATATATATATATATGTATCCCAACAAAAAGTTCACCCTGAGGCAAGAACCACGCCGACTGCAGGATGACTTGAAAACCATGGGCCCGATTCACAGAATTAATTTAAGACAAAATCCTAAACTTACTACTTTTGGTATTCACAGAATGCACTTACTACTTTTGGTATTCACAGAATGCACTTACTACTTTTGGTATTCACAGAATGGATTTACGACTACTAACTTTACGTCCGCACTCAGGCCGGAAATTCCGGCCCGGAGGCGGAGCTTATGGCCCAGAGGCGGAGCTTCCGGCCCAGAGGTGGGAATTCCAGCCAGCTCCGCCTCTGGCCCAGAAGCCCCGCCTCCGGCCCTGAAGCTCCGTCTCCGGGCCGGAAGCTCCTCCTCCGGGCCAGAATTTCCGGCCCGAGTGCGGACGTAAATTTAGTGGTCGTAAATCCATTCTGTGTATACCAAAAGTAGTAA
Organism: Triturus cristatus; assembly: GCF_964204655.1. NCBI lineage: Eukaryota > Metazoa > Chordata > Amphibia > Caudata > Salamandridae > Triturus > Triturus cristatus. Next base: position 1,508,073,764 of record NC_140589.1, read on the forward strand.
GTGCATTCTGTGAATACCAAAAGCAGTAAGTGCATTCTGTGAATACCAAAATGGTAGTAAGTTTAGGATTTTGTCTTAAGTTAGTTCTGTGAATCGGGCCCCATGTATTTAACGGAAACCAGCAGGCACAGTCCAGTGTACATTCATTACAATCCTTACGCGTTTCAGAGCATCACTCGCTCCTTCGTCAGAGGAAAAGCTGGCAGAAACCAAGACGCTGCTATCAGGCCCTTTAAATCGCATGCGCTAATTAACCCCGTGAACTCACAGGTGAATATTCCAAACAGCATGCTGGTGCCTGTAGTCCAATTCAAAAGCGCAGTATTCCCCAAGTGGGTTTTGTTTTTATCAGCTGCAATTCAATAGTCATTAGAACACCCCAGTGGGCCACTAGACCGGGATGCTGGTTGTTCAGCTCCTGCCCTGCTGTACCCATGAGGACACAAACTCATGTCCAGTCCTGGGCCCCACATTCGCTGATAACGTAGTGGCGTGTTCTCTGCGGCCAGGCTACCGCAATAAATCCCAACAAAAAGTTCACCCTGAGGCATGAACCACGCCGACTGCAGGATGATTTGAAAACCATGTATTTAACGGAAACCAGCAGGCACAGTCCAGTGTACATTCATTACAATCGTTACGCGTTTCAGAGTATCACTCGCTCCTTCGTCAGAGGAAAAGCTGGCAGAAACCAAGACGCTGCTTATCAGGCCCTTTAAGTCGTATGCGCTAATTAACCCTGTGAACTCACAGGTGAATATTCCAAACAGCATGCTGGTGCCTGTAGTCCAATTCAAAAGCGCAGTATTCCCCAAGTGGGTTTTGTTTTTATCAGCTGCAATTCAATAGTCATTAGAACACCCCAGTGGGCCACTAGACCGGGATGCTGGTTGTTCAGCTCCTGCCCTGCTGTACCCATGTGGAGAAGTGTGACTCAATGATTAGAGCGGCAGACCCTGATGCAGAGGTCTAGCCCGGGACCAGGGTTCAATTCCCCGCCTCGGCGGGTCTTGGGCTCAAAAATTCCACGGACCTGATAATTCACGCCTCGGTGCCATTCCAATCATGGAGTCCCACTCTGCAACTCTGGGCAATAGCTTGCTTAATCTCCACAACGGCCCCCACAACGCTAAGGATGCCTGGCCTCCACCTTGGGGGTGCCCAGGAGTGGACGCCTCACAGGGAAAGCCAGGATGGGTTCCACAGCGGTATTCGTACAAGCGCCTTGAGACCCTTGCGGGTGAGTAGTGCGCTATACAAGTATCAATTTACATGAGGACTCGAACTCATGTCGAGTCCTGGGCCCCACATTCGCTGATAACGTAGTGGCGTGTTCTCTGCGGCCAGGCTACCGCAATAAATCCCAACAAAAAGTTCACCCTGAGGCATGAACCACGCCGACTGCAGGATGATTTGAAAACCATGTATTTAACGGAAACCAGCAGGCACAGTCCAGTGTACATTCATTACAATCGTTACGCGTTTCAGAGTATCACTCGCTCCTTCGTCAGAGGAAAAGCTGGCAGAAACCAAGACGCTGCTTATCAGTCCCTTTAAGTCGTATGCGCTAATTAACCCTGTGTACTCACAGGTGAATATTCCAAACAGCATGCTAGTGCCTGTAGTCCAATTCAAAAGCGCAGTATTCCCCAACTAGGTTTGGTTTTTATTAGCTGCAATTCAATAGTCATTAGAACACCCCAGTGGGCCACTAGACCGGGATGCTGGTTGTTCATATATACATATACCAGTAAAATTAAAATTAAAAAAATATATATAATAAATTGAAATATTAAAATATGTTTATTCTTTTACAATGACATTTTACACTACATTAACAGTAATAGTAGGGAAAATATTGGATAGCAAAGGGGATAAAATTACTATTCCCACTCCAGGGAGTGCAACAGTAGGGAAAGTGTTGGATAGCGGAGGGGAATCATTTACTATTCCCACTCTAGAGAGTGCTTTAGTAGAGAAAGTGTTGGATAGCGGAGGGGTAAAAATTACTATTCCCACTCCAGAGAGTGATTTAGTAGAGAAAGTGTTGGATAGTGTAGGGGAATAATTTACTATTCCCACTCCAGCAAGTGCTACAGTAGGGAAAGTGTTGGATAGCTTAGGGGAATAATTTACTTTTCCCACTCCATGGAGTGCAACATTAAGGAAAGTGTTGGATAGTGTAGTGGTAAATATTACTATTGCCACTCCAAAGACAGCAACAGTATGGAAAGTGTTGGATAGCAGAGTGGAATTATTTACAATTCAACTCCAGAGAGTGTGACAGTAGGGAAAATGTTGGATAGCGGAGGAGTACAAATTATTATTCCCACTCCAGCGAGTCCAACAGTAGGGAATGTTTTAGATAGCGGAGTGAAATAATTTACTATTCCCACTCCAGCAAGTACAACAGTGGGGAATGTGTTGGATAGCAGATGGGAATAATTTACTATTCCCACTCCAGCAAGTACAACAGTAGGGAAAGTGTTGGATAGTGGAGGGGTAACAGGTACTATTCCCACTCCAGCGAGATTAACATTATGGAAAGTGTTGGATAACGGAGAGGAATAATTTACTATTCCTACTCCAGGGAGTGCAACAGTAGAGAAATTGTTGGATAGCGGAGGGGTAACAATTACTATTCCCACTCCAGTGAGTGCAACAGTAGGGAAAATGTTGGATAGCGGAGGGGTAATAATTACTATTCCCACTCCAGCGAGTGCAACAGTAGGAAAAGTGTTGCATAGTGGAGGGGAATAATTTACTATTCCTACTCCAGGGAGTGCAACAGTAGAGAAAGTGTTGGATAGCGGAGGGGTAACAATTACTATTCCCACTCCAGCGAGTGCAACAGTAGGGAAACTATTGGATAGCGGAGGGGTAACAATTACTATTCCCACTCCAGAGAGTGCAACAGTAGGGAAAGGGTTGGATAGTGGAAGGGAATAATTTACTATTCCCACTCCAGTGAGTGCAACAGTAGGGAATGTGTTGGAGAGAGTAGGGGTATAAAATACTATTCCCACTCCAGCAAGTGCAACAGTAGGGAAAGTGTTGGATAGCTGAGAGGAATAATTTACTATTCCCACTCCAGCAAGTGCAACAGTAGGGAAAGTGTTGGATTGCATAGGGGAATGATTTACTATTCCCACTCAAGCAAAATAATTGAAATGAATTAACAAACAATTAATTTTAAAACAATCGCCTCCCACCAAATTCCCCTATAAATAACACCACCAATGTTCTAAAATATAACACTATTAACATAATGAATGAATGAATTAATTAAAATTAACAAGCAATTTAAAAACACTAAATAATGATATTCATTCAATTAACAGAATAAAACAACTTAAAACACATTTTGTAATCAAAAAAAGTAAAAAATATATTGAAATAAGATTACTTCCCAGCCTACTCCCCTGTCAACCCACAACCCGCTCTAAAAAATGACACAAATAACACAATTAATAAGTAATAACGAATTAATTAATAATTAACAATATATTATTTACCACAATTTACAATATAACATTTTAAATACCTAAATATTAAATAATTAAAAATATAAATACATTAATTATTATTAAATGACTTCCCACCCTACTCCCCTATGAACCCACAACTCGCTCCTAAAAACCCCCACAATTTACATATTTACCAATTTAGTATTAATTATTAACTAATTAATAAATTATTAACCACAATTAGCAATATAAAATCATAAATACTTAATTATTAATTAATACAAATTAGTAAATAATTAATTAATTATAATTAAATTGCTTCCCACCCTATTCCCCTATAAACACAATTAATTTATTTACCAAAAAATTATTAATAATTAACAACCAATTAATGACTAATTGATAATACATTAATTACCACAATTAGCATTATTAAATATATAAATATAAAAAATAAAAAATATTAATTAATTTATTATAATTCAATTACTTCCCACCCTATTCCCCTACAAACCCACAATCCGCTACGGAATAAAAACGCAAAATGTAATTGAAAATAATTAATAACTTCTAAAAATTATTATTACATTTATTATAATTAAAATACTTCCCACACTATTCCCCTATAAACCCACAACCAACCAGAACTAAAACACAAAATTTGCTTTAAAAAAATTAATAACTTCCAAAAATGTTGTACATATATTTAAAAATAAGTACAATACTTAAATAAAAATATAGAACACATACATTTAATATACATAACACTAATATAAACAACGATATTATTAACAACAATATTTTTACAAACGATATTACTGTCTTCGATATTTAAAAAAATGATATTTCTTACCTTACTGTCGATATTCAGGTCCACGATATTATTGCAGTCGATATACTTGTACCTCGATATTTAAAACTTGATATTGTGGTACTTCAAAAAAAACAACTCATTATTCTGTCTGTTCACCCAACAACCATCAGAGTAGGACCCAGGTGTCAGGACTGACTTTTGAAACATATTCTTTTCTCTGCCCAGATTTTAGATGTCTCATGTTCATTTAACCACCAACTGGCTTCAAGTTTATGGTAGTGATTGAATGGTTCCACAGGGAAGGTTGTCACGATCTAATAAACTAAAATAATAAGAAAAAGCAAAAAAGAGACAATGTATACCTTTCTGTGAAAAGATGAGGTTGTAATTAACTCCTTAAATTAGATAGGGTTACCCCTTCCCAACGGTTCACTTGTTTAACTAAGTCCTACATTGAAAGTCTTGTGCCTGAGCTCTGGGAATGGAGTTCTACTTCCTCTTCCTCTTGGCTAGAATTGAAGGCAGAAGATAATTGGAATCTTTAAATGACAAACCAGTTAGTAATGTACATTTTCAGATCGTACTTCTTTAACCTGTTTTCTCTTAACTTCTCACCATAGGGACAGGCAGGGGCATCCCTGTTGGCATTTCAAGGGCACTTGCATTCTCATATTTACCTTTATGTTAGGATTTCTGGTGTTACTTCATACCCAAGTTCTTCTGTTTATATGAGTGTCTAAGTGAACAACACACATGAGGGCTTCTCTTTACTCTCCTTCTGCAATTAAAACTTACACTCCTTTTAGATTAATCTCAAGCACACGAGGTTCCCAATATCAGCACCTTTTTTATTGGGTAATCACAGTTGTAAAACAGATAACTACAAATGCAAGGGACTTATATGAAAGAAAATTAGTCATTAATGAACAATCCAAGTTTTCACACAAAGCATATACTGGGGCCTTGTGACAAAATTAGACTCACTTATCAACAATGCCCACTCATATAAAAATGTCCATCTACTGCCTAAAAGCATCAAACCTAATTAAAAATTGTTTGCTTGACTTCAAATCATATGGGTTTCATTATTGTATTCTCTTGCAACAGCTAGTGGTTATCCAATTAGTTTCTTTCACAATATTCTCTAGTCCAGTCTTAACATCAGAATGTACAAGGTACAAATATAGCATATGTAGTGGCTCTCTCATGAGCAGATGAGGCAGCTCTTGCATCAACAGATGAGGCGGCTCTTGAAGAAGCAGATGAGGCAGCTTTTTGTGGGAGCAAATGAGGCGGCTCTCATCCCTCTCCTACAGCCAGGTGATCCTCTCTACTTCAGGTCCTTGGTGCGCAGCATTGAGAAACTAGAGAGCATTGAACTTATAGCTGTTGTTCTCAAAGTGACCGCCACGATTTTGGGTTCTCACTAGAACTTCTCAAACCTTGAATAAATTAGTTCTTTCACATGTGTGAGCTCTTGCTTTTAACAGTTCAATTCTCCAGGTCTGGTAACTTCCAATTTTTGAGGTTCAAACTCTATAAATGTTTATAAATGTGAAGGAAAATAGGACCCACGATAAAAAGCACAACAGGGTTACAATGATCTGCAATTAATATTACCTTCCATTTCGACTACTGTTGCCATAAAAGGCTTGAGAACTGCAAGAAATATTTTTATGCTGCCACTACAATGCAAAGTCTTAGCATTAAGAAATGAGACAAAGGATATCACAGACAATAACTGAATAAAATGGGAAAAAATGTGGATAGAGGATTGTGGGACACTAGAAATACACTGATTGCCTCTCTTACAAAGAGAGAGATATATTTGACCTTAACGTAAAATACCAGATGGTATACTTACCAGCCACTACCATTCATTTAAAGTGTGTAGTCAGTTCCAGTTTTGGAGCAGTGCTAGGAGTAGAAGTGGAGACCATGGAAGGTGGTAGATTAAATCAAGATGTAAACGAGCATATTAGTCTAAGAGCATATTAGTAGTAACATGACTGTTAGACTTGCCATCATCCTTGGCGTGGTTTCCCATGACTTTCTGCCTCTACCTCCTGTAGTTTTTTTACTGTATGCTGGATTTCATTTTTGCTGGCTTAGATGCTGTGGGCACTTTGCCACTGCTGATCAGTGCCAAAGTGCAAGTGCTCCCTGTGTAAATTGTTATTATGATTGGTTATCCATGATTGGCATATTTAAGTTACTGGTGAGCCCCTAGTAAAGTGACTACATCACAATGCCAAAGTGTCACCTGACTCTGGGTGAAAAGGGGATTACTCCAGTCTCATGCAGCATCCCTATAGGCATCTGTTACCTTAAATACAGGCTACGGCCTAGCAGTTTGCCAAATTATGTGAGACGACTGCTGGCAGACACTACGGTGCCGATCACGATCCTGTAAAAACCGGGTACGAACCGTCGGACGGAGCATATTCTCCGTCCGACGCGTACCCGGTCGTCAAAACTGACAAACATGGAATTACGAATCGCACGGAAACTCCATTTCTGTACGATTCGTACAAAACCCCGACCGACGAAAACAAACATACAAATGCGATCCGGGAAAGCGCCGACGTGACGTCGGGACGCACGCAGCCTGCCATTCACGAACCAGGAATTACGATTCGCACCGACGTCATCCCGCACAGTGAATATTTTCCGGCTGCCAAAAACTGCCGGGAAATCAGGACGACGCGAACAAGGAGTACCTGTACGCGACGGACAGACATGGACCCGAACCTACGTGTCATCCCGGCCCTCATAGCAGTCGACCTCATCTACAGGTTCGGACGCAGACGCCGCAGAAGGTCAGAACAACAAAGGGAGGGGGAGAGGGGGGGGGCAGGACCAGGGGCAGGCCACAAAACCCCCACCAAAGTCACACAGCACACATGCCCTGGACATACCTGACCCCCAGGCCCTGGTCACCACGAGGGGGTGGGGGCGTGTCCAGCGAAGCCATCGTCCACCACAACGGAAGTTCTTGACGACGCGAACCGGCAACACAACAATACAGGTACGTCCCTGTTGGACAGGCCACACGAAGGGCTTGCGCCCTCCCCGCATGACAGGGCCCAAGCCCCGGCCCCCCAGGCGCGGCCCACGAGAATCACCCGCACCCCGTCTCCCGACGGAACTCCTGCCCCCGGACCTCCCTGTAGCACGGGCCCAAGCCACCACCGGCTCCCTCGGCCGGGTCAAGCCGCCATCTGGGGCCCTGCGCCACGAGGCCGCGTGGCCTCCCCCCGACCCTAACCCTGGGCCTGGCCGGCCCCGACATCCCGGCACCACCATCCACCCAGGAGGTGAGCGGATCACTTGGCAGGTCAATGGGAGGACGAAGTGCCAAGGACTCTCCCCCGCCAGGTGACGATCGCCTCCAGCTCCCCCAGGCACCGGCTCCACCCCCCGCTGGGTGTCTGGACACCTTCATCCCAGACCCTCCGACCCCCCAAGTGCGAGGGTCCGGACATCAAAGGGCACCTGCCCTATAACTGGAGCAGCTGCGGAGCAGGAAGTAGTTGTATCCTGGAGTCGAGAGACACCGAGAGAACTCAGCCTTGACGGACTACTGGCGCTGCCGTAGCCCTATCTTGTGATCTATCGTCCTGCCTGCTGGCGCTGCCGCGGCCTTCTGCAACATCCATCCTCGTCGGGACCTGCTGGCGCTGCCGCGGCCCGTTGTAACGACCATCTTCACCGGGACCTGCTGGCGCTGCCGCGGACCGTACATCGACCATCTTCTCTGGGACCTGCTGGCGCTGCCGCGGCCCGTGTATCGACCATCTTCACTGGGACCTGCTGGCGCTGCCGCGGCCCGTACCAGCTAGACCACCTAAGCTCGAGGATTGTGAGCTACCCACCATACCACCTCAACTACCAGACTGGTAACCAGACTGTCCCGCTACCCCCTTTCCCATCTTGAGAGACTTGAATCGAGGGGACCCCTGAGTCCAGACCTCCTTGTACCTTTTCATCGTACCTTAAGAAGTGCTTATAAAGAACGCTAACTCATCTCCTTGTGTGGTATCTGTCTGTGGGGGGGAAGTTATTTGTCTGTACGATCGCTGGAGACGGCTCTCCCCGGAGACCTCTCCCCTTGTCCTCGGCCGACCCTCCCAGTCCGTCTAACATTGGTGGCCAGCGGCGCGATCCGAATCAACGCGTAATCGTACAGAGAGTAGCTCACCCCACGACAAAACCACGATGTCAGCTAAAGATAGCGGTTCCACTGAAAAGTTCCAAATGGATAAGTTGGAAGAGTATAACCACCGCGAACTTAAACAATTCTGCATGGAACTAGGCATTGCTACCACCGGCCTGAGTACCAAAGAGGATTTGAAGCGCGCCCTTGAGTCGTGGGCAGAAACTGGGATCACCGGACCCTCCGACCAAAACAGTGTCGCACCACAGGGGAACGCCACAGCTCCCGAGGAGAGGGGAACGGGCCTCTCGCAGGAGGAGATCCAGGAAAGAGAAAGGACCAGATTACACGAGTTGGAAATGGCACGACTCAAGATGGACGGTGAACTAAAGTTAGCCGAGCAGAAACTAAATCTAGAGCATCTGCGGCTCCGAGAGGAGCGAGAAGAAAAACAGAGACAGAGAGAGCTTGAGGAAAAAAGAATAACACTCGAACACGAACGCAAACTGGCGGAAATAGAACTTCGGAAACAGAATAAAGAGACGGGGGTGCCTGAGCGACCGCACACCCCAGGGGCAACCGAGAAAAAAGTCCACATCCCCAAGGATGTTGTCCGAGAGTATGTCCGAGAAGACGACATACAACAGTGGTTCAAAGCCTACGAGATCGCCATGACCTCCCACCGGATCGACCGGAGTGATTGGGGAGCTGGACTATGGGGGAGGTTCGTCAACGAAGGTCGCGATGCCCTGTTGCAGCTCCCAGATCACCAAATGTCGTCCTACGACCACATGAAGGCTGCCCTCCTCACCCGCTACGGCCTCACACCCGAGATGTACCGCCAGAGGTTCAGAGATTGCACCCGGATCCTGGGTACAACTTGGGTGGAGTACGTAAACTATTTCAGCAGAGCCTTCGAGGGGTGGATCAAGGGGAGCCATGTAACAACCTACGAACAACTCTTTAACCTCATGGTATGGGAACACCTGTCGAACAACTGCTTCGTCGAGCTCAGGCAGCACCTCCTCGACAGTAAATTGACCGACCCCCGGCAGCTCGCCGCTGAAGCTGACCGATGGGAGAGCACCCGAGTGGGCCGGAGAGGACCGCACGAGCAGAACCGAAGCAACCAAGGCCAGCACCGTCCTCGGGGAGGAGGAGGAGGCCAGGGGCGAGGGAGAGACACCCTCCCGGCAACACCCGTGGCCAGCACCCCGCCCCCGGCTGGCCGGGGAAACCCCCCGATGCGTCCAGGGTTCCGAGCCAATGTCACGTGCCACCGATGCCAGCGAGTCGGCCATTACGCCAATGACCCGAGCTGCCCGCAGAACCAAACACCCAAGCCCCGCCAGGTAGCTGCCGCCGCCCTGGGGGAAGAACGACTGTCAGAGGAACAGGAAGAGTATGAGCCGGCCCAGCAAGAGTGGGAACCGGCCGCCATGGTTCTAGCGTGCCTAGGGGGAAAAGACATAGTCCCGCGGGCTCCCCTACCCGCCAACACCAGGAAATACGGTCAGTGGGTGACCATTAATGGACGTCGGGCCGAGGCCTTACGTGACACAGGCGCCAGTGTGACGGCCGTCCGCTGTCACCTGGTGAAACCCGAGCAGATCCTGCCGAACATTCTCTGCCCCGTCCGCTCAGCTGACAATTCCGAAAGTCTGTGTCAAATGGCCTGCGTCCCCTTCGAATGGGGAGGGGTCTCCGGCCTGTTGAAAGTGACGGTCCGGGATGATGCCCCCGTGGACTGCCTCCTGGGGAATGACCTTGAGAGTTCCCAATGGGCCACCGTCGAGAGAAGAGAGCACCTGGGGATGCTGGGCCTCCCGGACTGGGCCTGTGTAACCACCCGGTCCAGGGCAGCTCATGCCGTTCCCCGACCAGAAGAACCGGAATGGCCAGCACCTCCGCCCCCGGTCGCCCCAGTAGAAGACAACGATGAGGCCAACCCCCCGGAGCCAACGACCGAAGGGGACGCGCACCCCTTCGAACTCCTGTACGGGCACCCTGTGCGAGGGCCCCTCAGCCTCGTCAAAGAAGGTTGGGAGATGGCCCCCCTAAAGACCCCTCCAGACGTCTTCAAGTACCTCCTGGCCCTACGTAATCAGACCCGGCGCTTCAGGGAGATGGCCAAGGCGAACCTCGAGGCCAGCCAGGAAGACATGAAGAGATGGTATGATCACAATGCCTCCTCCGTCGAGTTCGAACCTGGACAACAAGTGTGGGTGATGTCCCCCACCGAACCATGTGCCTTGCAAGATAAGTGGACGGGGCCCTTCAAGGTGGTCGAGCGCAAAAGCCCCGTCACTTACCTCATCGACATGGGGACCACCCGGAACCCCCTTCGGGTCCTCCACACCAACAGACTCAAACCGCACTTTGTGCGCTCAGAACTCAGCCTCCTGATGGCTACAGACAGTGGGGCGGAAGAAGACTCCGAGCCTTCCCCTGATCTCCTGAAGACTCAGGAGAAAGACGGTTCCGTGGACGGGGTCCGGCTCTCCGATGCCCTCACCCCAGAGCAACGCCAGGGCTGCCGGGACCTCCTGCTGCGGTTCGCTTCACTGTTCTCCCTCACTCCCGGGGTCACCCCTTGGTGCTTGCACGACGTAGACATCGGGGACAGTCCCCCTGTCCGGCACCGGGCCTACCGCGTACCAGATTGGGTACGGGCCTGCATACAAGAGGAAGTGGCCAAAATGCTCACGATCGGGGTCATCGAGCCCTCGGACAGTCCCTGGGCCAGTCCAGTTGTATTGGTCCCCAAAGCCGCTGCCCCCGGCACCACACCTGAACTGAGATTCTGCGTCGACTACCGGGGCTTGAACGCTGTCACCCGAACCGACGCTCATCCTATCCCCAGAGCGGATGAATTGATCGACCGCCTGGGGGCCGCCCGCTACCTCAGTATCTTCGACCTAACAGCGGGCTACTGGCAGATCGGTCTCACACCCCGAGCTCAAGAACGATCAGCCTTCTCTACCCCTGATGGCCACTACCACTTCAAGGTCATGCCCTTTGGCATGAAGAACGCCCCCGCTACATTTCAACGTCTTGTGAACCAGGTCTTGGCGGGGCTCGAAGAGTGCAGCGCTGCCTACCTGGACGATATCGCTGTATACAGCCGCCACTGGTCCGACCACCTCCTCCACCTCCAGGAGGTCCTACAGGCCCTCCAGCGGGCCGGCCTCACGATTAAGGCCGGCAAATGCCAAATTGGTCAAGGGTCCGTGACCTACCTAGGGCACCAGGTGGGGAGCGGGCTGGTGGCCCCACTGCAACTTAAGATTGCTGCCATCCAGTCCTGGCAGCCCCCCGTCACTCAGACCGAAGTCCGAGCCTTCTTGGGGCTCACCGGCTACTACCGGCGGTTCGTGAGGGACTACGGCAGCATTGTGGGGCCCCTCACGGGTCTCACGTCCAAGAACCAACCAAAGCGGATTAACTGGATCCCCGATTGTCAAGCAGCCTTCGAAAAGCTGAAGGCCGCCCTGTGCACCGCCCCTGTGCTCCAGGCCCCCGATTACAGTCGGGAATTCATAGTACAGACAGACGCCTCCGACCACGGCATCGGAGCGGTTCTTTCCCAAGTGAACCCCGAGGGTCATGACCAGCCGGTGGCCTTCATCAGCCGACGTCTCCTGGGCCGAGAACAGCGCTGGAGCACCATCGAGAGGGAGGCCTTCGCAGTGGTGTGGGCCCTCAAAAAGCTCCGGCCCTATCTCTTCGGTACCCACTTCCGGGTACAAACCGACCATAGACCCCTGCAGTGGCTGATGCAGATGCGGGGGGAAAACCCAAAACTATTGCGCTGGTCCATCTCCCTGCAGGGAATGGACTTCACCGTGGAGCACCGACCAGGCCAAGACCACGCCAACGCAGATGGCCTGTCCCGCTTCTTCCGCCTCGACGAAGAGAGTCCCCAAGGAGATGGGTGACTCTCCCCGCCTTCAGCTGGGGGGGACGCATGTTGGACAGGCCACACGAAGGGCTTGCGCCCTCCCCGCATGACAGGGCCCAAGCCCCGGCCCCCCAGGCGCGGCCCACGAGAATCACCCGCACCCCGTCTCCCGACGGAACTCCTGCCCCCGGACCTCCCTGTAGCACGGGCCCAAGCCACCACCGGCTCCCTCGGCCGGGTCAAGCCGCCATCTGGGGCCCTGCGCCACGAGGCCGCGTGGCCTCCCCCCGACCCTAACCCTGGGCCTGGCCGGCCCCGACATCCCGGCACCACCATCCACCCAGGAGGTGAGCGGATCACTTGGCAGGTCAATGGGAGGACGAAGTGCCAAGGACTCTCCCCCGCCAGGTGACGATCGCCTCCAGCTCCCCCAGGCACCGGCTCCACCCCCCGCTGGGTGTCTGGACACCTTCATCCCGGACCCTCCGACCCCCCAAGTGCGAGGGTCCGGACATCAAAGGGCACCTGCCCTATAACTGGAGCAGCTGCGGAGCAGGAAGTAGTTGTATCCTGGAGTCGAGAGACACCGAGAGAACTCAGCCTTGACGGACTACTGGCGCTGCCGTAGCCCTATCTTGTGATCTATCGTCCTGCCTGCTGGCGCTGCCGCGGCCTTCTGCAACATCCATCCTCATCGGGACCTGCTGGCGCTGCCGCGGCCCGTTGTAACGACCATCTTCACCGGGACCTGCTGGCGCTGCCGCGGACCGTACATCGACCATCTTCTCTGGGACCTGCTGGCGCTGCCGCGGCCCGTGTATCGACCATCTTCACTGGGACCTGCTGGCGCTGCCGCGGCCCGTACCAGCTAGACCACCTAAGCTCGAGGATTGTGAGCTACCCACCATACCACCTCAACTACCAGACTGGTAACCAGACTGTCCCGCTACCCCCTTTCCCATCTTGAGAGACTTGAATCGAGGGGACCCCTGAGTCCAGACCTCCTTGTACCTTTTCATCGTACCTTAAGAAGTGCTTATAAAGAACGCTAACTCATCTCCTTGTGTGGTATCTGTCTGTGGGGGGGAAGTTATTTGTCTGTACGATCGCTGGAGACGGCTCTCCCCGGAGACCTCTCCCCTTGTCCTCGGCCGACCCTCCCGGTCCGTCTAACAGTCCCGTACCCACGCCTTAAGAGCGTGGGTACGAGTCGTACCCCGCCCACACCTACGTCATCCCAACAATGGCGGGAAGGCTGTACCCACGTGGCAAAGGCCTGGGTACGGCCCGCACAAGCATCACATAGCGTGGGGACGGATATGTACGGACCGTACCCCCACCCCCGTATGCATGGAGCATACCCCCAACCCCAACAGTGTAAGTACGACCCGTACCCCCACCCGCGTACGTATGGAGCGTACTCCCCACCCCAACAGTGTAAGTACGACCCGTACCCTCACCCGCGGACGTATGGAGCGTACCCCCACCCCAACAGTGTATGTACGACCCGTACCCTCACCCGCTTACATATGGAGCGTACCCCCACCCCAACAGTGTAAGTATGACCCGTACCCTCACCCACGTACATATGGAGCGTACCCCCCACCACAACAGTGTATGTACGACCCATACCCTCACCCGCGTACGTATGGAGCGTACCCCCCACCCCAACCGTGTATGTACGACCCGTACCCTCACCCCCGTACGTATGGAGCGTACCCCCCACCCCAACCGTGTATGTACAACCCGTACCCCCACCCCAACAGTGTAAGTACGAGCCGTACCCTCACCCGCGTACGTATGGAGCGTACCCCCACCCCAACCGTGTATGTACGGACCGTACCCCCACCCCAACAGTGTAAGTACAACCCGTACCCTCACCCGCGTACGTATGGAGCGTACCCCCACCCCAACTGTGTATGTACGGACCATACCCCCACCCCAACAGTGTAAGTACGACCCGTACCCTCACCCCTGTACGTATGGACCGTACCCCCACCCCAACAGTGTAAGTACGACCCCTACACCCACCCGCGTATGCATGGAGCGTACCACACACCCCAACCGTGTATGTACGACCCGTACCCCCACCCCAACCTTGTATGTACGACGCGTACCCCCACCTCGTATGCATGGAGCTAACCCACACCCGTGTATGTCCTAAGCGTACATATCGTGAAATAGGAGGGGTGGGTGCAGAGTCCTCCCAGCAGTGCCCAGAGACAGGAGGGGTGGGTGCCTATCACTCCCAGCAGTGCCCAGACACAGGAGGGGTGGGTGCAGAGTCCTCCCAGCAGTGCCCAGACACAGGAGGGGTGGGTGCTTATCACTCCCAGCAGTGCCCAGACACAGGAGGGGTGGGTACAAAGTCCTCCCAGCAGTGCCCAGACACAGGAGGGGTGGGTGCCTATCACTCCCAGCAGTGCCCAGACACAGGAGGGGTGGGTGCAGAGTCTTCCCAGCAGTGCCCAGACACAGGAGGGGTGGGTGCAGAGTCCTCCCAGCAGTGCCCAGAGACAGGAGGGGTGGGTGCAGAGCCCTCCCAGCAGTGCCCAGAGACAGGAGGGGTGGTTGCAGAGTTCTCCCAGCAGTGCCCAGACAAAGGAGGGGTGGGTGCTTATCACTCCCAGCAGTGCCCAGACACAGGAGGGGTGGGTGCAGAGTCCTCCCAGCAGTGCCCATACACAGGAGGGGTGGGTGCCTATCACTCCCAGCAGTGCCCAGACACAGGAGGGGTGGGTGCAGAGTCCTCCCAGCAGTGCCCAGACACAGGAGGGGTGGGTGCTTATCACTCCCAGCAGTGCCCAGACACAGGAGGGGTGGGTGCCTATCACTCCCAGCAGTGCCCAGACACAGGAGGGGTGGGTGCAGAGTCCTACCAGCAGTGCCCAGAGACAGGAGGGGTGGGTGCAGAGTCCTCCCAGCAGTGCCCAGAGACAGGAGGGGTGGTTGCAGAGTCCTCCCAGCAGTGCCCAGACACAGGAGGGGTGGGTGCAGAGTCCTCCCAGCAGTGCCCAGACACAGGAGGGGTGGGTGCAGAGTCCTCCCAGCAGTGCCCAGACACAGGAGGGGTGGGTGCCTATCACCCCCAGCAGTGCCCAGACACAGGAGGGGTGGGTGCAGAGTCCTCCCAGCAGTGCCCAGACACAGGAGGGGTGGGTGCCTATCACTCCCAGCAGTGCCCAGACACAGGAGGGGTGGGTGCAGAGTCCTCCCAGCAGTGCCCAGACACAGGAGGGGTGGGTACAGAGTCCTCCCAGCAGTGCCCAGAGACAGGAGGGGTGGGTGCAGAGTCCTTCCAGCAGTGCCCAGACACAGGAGGGGTGGGTGCAGAGTCCTCCCAGCAGTGCCCAGAGACAGGAGGGGTGGGTGCAGAGTCCTCCCAGCAGTGCCCAGACACAGGAGGGGTGTGTGCAGAGTCCTCCCAGCAGTGCCCAGAGACAGGAGGGGTGTGTGCAGAGTCCACCCAGCAGTGCCCAGACACAGGAGGGGTGTGTGCAGAGTCCTCCCAGCTGTGCCCAGACACAGGAGGGGTGTGTGCAGAGTCCTCCCAGCAGTGCCCAGACACAGGAGGGGTGGTGCAGAGTCCTCCCAGCAGTGCCCAGACACAGGAGGGGTGTGTGCAGAGTCCTCCCAGCAGTGCCCTGAGTCAGGAGGGGTGTGTGCAGAGTCCTCCCAGCAGTGCCCAGAGACAGGAGGGGTGTGTGCAGAGTCCTCCCAGCAGTGCCCAGAGACAGGAGGGGTTGGTGTGATGCACAGTGTGAGCCTTGATAATTGATTGTGTCTTTGCCCTCATTCCACCTGTGTACTTTCACTGGCACGTACTGCTTTTGCCCTTCCCCAGAGGAGTATGTCCCTATGGCAAAGGTGCAATGCGTTGGCTGCATGACATGCCTTGTTGTAACCAGCTAATTTGTTCCCATATGTGTCTCTGTGACATGTTGCAGGTGTATTGATGTAGTGTCACTTGTTCATCCTCACAGGTGGGCGCCTCTGCCAAGGAGCAGATATGGCTGACCGCCGTCAGTGCCGTGAGGAGTGCGGATGGTCGGAAGCGGCGCCTGTCCCAGGTGAGGAAACGCTGGCAGGATATCCGGTGCTGGACGCGGAGGATCGCACAGGTCCTGCTGGGAGACTCACCTGAGACCCATAAGAACCGGGGGCGCCGCCGTCTGACCCACATCCACAAGCGTGTGCTGGCGGTGGTATTTCCAGACTTGGAGAGGCGCTTACAGGAGAAGCAGCAGCAGGAAGGGGGTAGGTACATGTGTGTTTGTTGTGTGTCACCAGCATTTGTAAGTGCACAGTTGCATGGATTCACTGCCAGGTTTTAAAGGTGCTGTGCAGATCCAGTTACCCACAGTATAGCTGTGCTCTCCTGCCTCCCTTCCCCTCCTTGCAATGTGTTCCCTGGTCGGTGTGTAGTCACTCCTTCACAAGGTAATGTAGGCTGGCGCTTTCTCCACGTGTACTATGCCTGTAGCATCATGTGTGGGGGTGGTGTGTAACAGGTTTTGGGACCTTGCCTGTGCCCTGTCCAGTTCAGTACTTGTGGGTTCCATGTCAGTTGGCACTGATGCTGAGTCCAGACATGGGAGTTAGTTAGTCTCTCAAGTGTTATGCCTTACAGCGCGCATGTCCTATGTTGTGGCCTGTGACATGATGTGCATGAGTGTGCGATACGCATAGTGTAGGGATGGTGGCGTGTGTTGCAGTCATTCCCATTCAGGACCATGGAGTTGTGTGGCCACTACTGTCCCCTGGGGCATATTTTCCTAGTTGTCATGTGTGTCATCACAAAACGTGGACACTCTCAGTGTCTACAGCATCGGTTGTGCTCTGTGCCATTGTCCCCTGGCACCATGTATATTGACGTGAAATGTAGTACAAGTGTCCACTGGACAGCCTGACCTGATTTCCCTTGTTCATAGTCACAGTGGCCAGTGCCTGTGTGTCTTGTTAAAATCATCTGATGATGGCCATTAGTACATGATTCTTTGGACAGGCGCACCTTGGGAATTTGGCGTAAAATCTTGCATTTATGCAGCCCCTGTGTATTTCACCCAGACTAAGAGATGTAAGTGCTTCCTGTGTCTCAACAAATTGTCTCATGTAGGGGGTGGTTGGTGCGGGCAACGCCTACATGTCAAAGCCTGAAATCTCCTTGCTAGGTCTGGCAAGTGTGTGCTGTTTGTCTGGACATACACTCAAGGTGCAGTGAGACAGTCATGTTGGCCATGTTTTCAGTATTACCTATGCAGCATGCGCCTCAAGTTCATGGATATGGTCCCTGCTCATCCCTATTTTTGGCAACGCTGTGTGGTGCAGATGCAGTGCTGGATTGTCCCCAGGGCCTGGCTCCTATGTCAGACTCCATTTCATGTCATTTGCAATTGTGTCATGCTCTCCATGGATTTTCAGGGGCATGGTGGGTCTACCAACTGTGTGTTGCATGCCCTACATCTGTACCTTGTTTTGTAGATGTTACTGATCTTTCTTTTCAGGCTATGCACTGTAACCTATGTAGATTGGACTCATGTGACATATGTATACAGGTGTGTGATTAATTGCTGTCTCTTCACCTTGCCCACAGCATCGTCGGGGGACACGGAGGGAGACATGAGCACAGACGGAGCGGAGGGACCGAGCACCAGTGCCAGCGTTGACATCGTGGCTGGCACATTGAGTGGTACAGAGGCGGAGGAGAGTGAGGCCGAGGACCTGTCCACTGGCACGACTGAATATGAAGCTGACGGGTCCGAGGATGATCTCTCCGAGTGGGCGGAGGCTGCACTAGCAGCTGACAGCGGCACAACATCGCACCCCGCCCCCTCCATTGCCATCAGCCGCCTCCGACTTGCTTGTGTCCCTTCCCAGCGTGCCCGGTCACCACATGCCTCCTTCCTGCCAGGCACCGCACCCCCTGTCCCTGTCTCCACTGCTGCCGCCAATGCTGAGTCTGTGGACATCCAGCGCCAGTTGCAGGTTGGTCAGGCTGCGATCCTTAATGTCCTCCATGGCCACAGCCAAGTGCTGCACAACATGGAGGCATACTTGGAGGGCATTTTTTCATCGCAGGCTGACCAACGCCAGTTGCTGAGGTCCATAGACTCAACATTGACTGCAGCAGTGGGTCTCCTGCAGCGCTACGTCCCTCCCCCTACCCCTGCCCCATCCACACTTCCCACTCCCATGCCTGTCCCACGTACACCCAGATGTACGCATGCACACACCACAACAGACACAGGCACCACACCAGCAGGGAAGGTCATACACAAACCTCCTGACACGCACACACAGGGTGAAGTAGGCACACCCACTGGGTCGGGGGGCAAACGCAAGTCATGCAGCCAGAGTGGGAGTCCGCATTCCACCCAATCCACTCTCTCCAAATCCCCTCCCCTCAGCTCTCCTGGCCACATATCTGGCAAGGACTCCTTCATGGCCGCTCTGTCCCTGAGCCCCACTGTGACACAACCCCGCAAGCAGTCAAGGGAGTCCCCGGTCAGGGTGGTTGTGTCCTCCCCCCTGTCCACACCCTCCCCCAGTGGCGCTGCGATCCATCCCTCCGCCCCCCCCTCCTTGGGGCCTGTGGTTCCTTCGGGTGCAGGGGAGACGCTGGAGGACCTTGCTAAGGTGTGCAGCGAGATCCTGGCCTCCACCTTTGGCCCTGCCCCACCCCCTGTGGTGGAGTCCTCCATCCCTGCACCCACGACGCCTACCCTTCGCCCTCATGTCCCTGCGGTGCCTGGTATTTCCCCCCCACATGATGCCCTCCCCGCTGTGGAAGACGAAGGAGTCTGACTGTGCAGGCAAGCTAGGGGACACGCGTCCCACTGTGTCCCCCATCCAGCTGTGACTAATGGACTGCCCTATGGGCTTTGTAAATATTGAACTTTATCCACTCACAAACTTTTTCGTAATGCTGAATAAAGCCAATTTTGTTTTCCTTAGATCACTACAGCTTTTGTGGTATTGCTGTTGGTGGGGCTGCTACATGATTTTGGGTGGTAAACATGTGTTGGGTGTGTGGGAAATTTAGTAGTGTGCTGGTCATAGTGGGGACCCTGGTATCTGTGTGCCATCACAAGGTGTTAGCTAACTGTCTTTGCTCAAGTAAGCAGTTTCTGCATGGTGAAATTGTCCCAAGGTGTGTTCCTTCCTCTGTGTACCCTGACATCTTCCCTGCAGGGACCACAGTTCTTTGGGGTAACACGCAGGTAGGTCAGCAGTGTGCGACCATTTTGTTGTAACTATTTAGTGGCTCTCTGAGCCGGGGAATCGACGGACTCAGGTTACGCACCTGCGTTGCTACGAGAGGTACTAGACCTGATAATGATTTTAGCAGCTTACATTGCAACCCTACACTCTTTCCTACTCCCTGCTGACGAGAGGCAACTACCTTGAAACACGTGTCCAGGGATGGCTAACGCTATTCACACTTGCACTCACAACACGAGCATAAGTGTATCCGCCGACGCTAACTACAGGGACCACAGTTCTTTGGGGTAACACGCAGGTAGGTCAGCAGTGTGCGACCATTTTGTTGTAACTATTTAGTGGCTCTCTGAGCCGGGGAGTCGACGGACTCAGGTTACGCACCTGCGTTGCTACGAGAGGTACTAGACCTGATAATGATTTTAGCAGCTTACATTGCAACCCTACACTCTTTCCTACTCCCTGCTGATGAGAGGCAACTACCTCGAAACACGTGTCCAGGGATGGCTAACGCTATTCACACTTGCACTCACGACACAAGCATAGGTGTATCTGCCGACGCTAACTACAGGGACCACAGTTCTTTGGGGTAACACAAAGGTAGGTCAGCAGTGTGCGACCATTTTGTTGTAACTATTTAGTGGCTCTCTGAGCCGGGGAGTCGACGGACTCAGGTTGCGCACCTGCGTTGCTACGAGAGGTACTAGACCTGATAATGATTTTAGCAGCTTACATTACAACCCTACACTCTTTCCTACTCCCTGCTGACGAGAGGCAACTACCTCGAAACACGTGTCCAGGGATGGCTAACGCTATTCACACTTGCACTCACGACACGAGCATAGGTGTATCCGCCGACGCTAACTACAGGGACCACAGTTCTTTGGGGTAACACGCAGGTAGGTCAGCAGTGTGCGACCATTTTGTTGTAACTATTTAGTGGCTCTCTGAGCCGGGGAGTCGATGGACTCAGGTTATGCACCTGCGTTGCTACGAGAGGTACTAGACCTGATAATGATTTTAGCAGCTTACAGTGCAACCCTACACTCTTTCCTACTCCCTGCTGACGAGAGGCAACTACCTCGAAACACGTGTCCAAGGATGGCTAACGCTATTCACACTTGCACTCACGACACGAGCATAGGTGTATCCGCCGACGCTAACTACAGGGACCACAGTTCTTTGGGGTAACACGCAGGTAGGTCAGCAGTGTGCGACCATTTTGTTGTAACTATTTAGTGGCTCTCTGAGCCGGGGAGTCGACGGACTCAGGTTACGCACCTGCGTTGCTACGAGAGGTACTAGACCTGATAATGATTTTAGCAGCTTACATTGCAACCCTACACTCTTTCCTACTCCCTGCTGTCGAGAGGCAACTACCTCGAAACACGTGTCCAGGGATGGCTAACGCTATTCACACTTGCACTCACGACACGAGCATAGGTGTATCCGCCGACGCTAACTACAGGGACCACAGTTCTTTGGGGTAACACGCAGGTAGGTCAGCAGTGTGCGACCATTTTGTTGTAACTATTTAGTGGCTCTCTGAGCCGGGGAGTCGACGGACTCAGGTTACGCACCTGCGTTGCTACGAGAGGTACTAGACCTGATAATGATTTTAGCAGCTTACATTGCAACCCTACACTCTTTCCTACTCCCTGCTGACGAGAGGCAACTACCTCGAAACACGTGTCCAGGGATGGCTAACGCTATTCACACTTGCAATCACGACACGAGCATAGGTGTATCCGCCGACGCTAACTACAGGGACCACAGTTCTTTGGGGTAACACGCAGTTAGGTCAGCAGTGTGCGACCATTTTGTTGTAACTATTTAGTGGCTCTCTGAGCCGGAGAGTCGACGGACTCAGGTTACGCACCTGCGTTGCTACGAGAGGTACTAGACCTGATAATGATTTTAGCAGCTTACATTGCAACCCTACACTCTTTCCTACTCCCTGCTGACGAGAGGCAACTACCTCGAAACACGTGTCCAGGGATGGCTAACGCTATTCACACTTGCACTCACGACACGAGCATAGGTGTATCCGCCGACGCTAACTACAGGGACCACAGTTCTTTGGGGTAACACGCAGGTAGGTCAGCAGTGTGCGACCATTTTGTTGTAACTATTTAGTGGCTCTCTGAGCCGGGGAGTCGACGGACTTAGGTTACGCACCTGCGTTGCTACGAGAGGTACTAGACCTGATAATGATTTTAGCAGCTTACATTGCAACCCTACACTCTTTCCTACTCCCTGCTGACGAGAGGCAACTACCTCGAAACACGTGTCCAGGGATGGCTAACGCTATTCACACTTGCACTCACGACACGAGCATAGGTGTATCCGCCGACGCTAACTACAGGGACCACAGTTCTTTGGGGTAACACGCAGGTAGGTCAGCAGTGTGCGACCATTTTGTTGTAACTATTTAGTGGCTCTCTGAGCCGGGGAGTCGACGGACTCAGGTTACGCACCTGCGTTGCTACGAGAGGTACTAGACCTGATAATGATTTTAGCAGCTTACATTGCAACCCTACACTCTTTCCTACTCCCTGCTGACGAGAGGCAACTACCTCGAAACACGTGTCCAGGGATGGCTAACGCTATTCACACTTGCACTCACGACACGAGCATAGGTGTATCCGCCGACGCTAACTACAGGGACCACAGTTCTTTGGGGTAACACACAGGTAGGTCAGCAGTGTGCGACCATTTTGTTGTAACTATTTAGTGGCTCTCTGAGCCGGGGAGTCGACGGACTCAGGTTACGCACCTGCGTTGCTACGAGAGGTACTAGACCTGATAATGATTTTAGCAGCTTACATTGCAACCCTACACTCTTTCCTACTCCCTGCTGACGAGAGGCAACTACCTCGAAACACGTGTCCAGGGATGGCTAACGCTATTCACACTTGCACTCACGACACGAGCATAGGTGTATCCGCCGACGCTAACTACAGGGACCACAGTTCTTTGGGGTAACACGCAGGTAGGTCAGCAGTGTGCGACCATTTTGTTGTAACTATTTAGTGGCTCTCTGAGCCGGGGAGTCGACGGACTCAGGTTACGCACCTGCGTTGCTACGAGAGGTACTAGACCTGATAATGATTTTAGCAGCTTACATTGCAACCCTACACTCTTTCCTACTCCCTGCTGACGAGAGGCAACTACCTCGAAACACGTGTCCAGGGATGGCTAACGCTATTCACACTTGCACTCACGACACGAGCATAGGTGTATCCGCCGACGCTAACTACAGGGACCACAGTTCTTTGGGGTAACACACAGGTAGGTCAGCAGTGTGCGACCATTTTGTTGTAACTATTTAGTGGCTCTCTGAGCCGGGGAGTCGACAGACTCAGGTTACGCACCTGCATTGCTACGATAGGTACTAGACCTTATAATGATTTTAGCAGCTTACATTGCAACCCTACACTCTTTCCTACTCCCTGCTGACGAGAGGCTTCCAATTTGCCGTGTGGCGCGCGAAGGAAAATAATCAATTAAGGATATGTCACCCGTAGGAGCTACAAAGGTCGGACTCGCAAGCAATCGGGGGAACATAAACAAGAAAGAGTTAGTCTAGCCATTGAAGGGGGCGCGGACCAACAACGTATTCGTAGGACCAGCGCGGTACCCTAGTTACAAACATAATGTGCAAGAGAAACCGAAGCGTTAACGTCAATGCTGACTTTCGCATTGTCTTGTATCTGTACTCACGGTTCCGTTGCTCCAAAGACGCCGTCCACCTAGTGACGCGCCAGCCGCTGTAGACTGGTGGTGTGTGAGTGAGCCGTGTCTGTATAACGCCCCCCACCGGCGAACTCACGCGAGAGCCCGGTGAAGCCGGAAGACAGCGTGATGACGACGAGAACGCTAGAGCGCTAACAGCCCAAAACGTGCGGGGCTGTGCGTCCTGCTCGTCGTCATAGAAACGTAAAATAATACGAAGGCAACCCAGGATTATTAAAAAAACACACGCCAGGTCAGCGCAGAGTGGCAAAGTGCAGGGGCTGTTAGCGCTCTAGCGCTCTCGTCGTCATCACGCTGTCTTCCGGCTTCACCGGCCTCTCGCGTGAGTTCGCCGGTGGGGGGCGTTATACAGACACGGCTCACTCACACACCACCAGTCTACAGCGGCTGGCGCGTCACTAGGTGGACGGCGTCTTTGGAGCAACGGAACCGTGAGTACAGATACAAGACAATGCGAAAGTCAGCATTGACGTTAACGCTTCGGTTTCTCTTGCACATTATGTTTGTAACTAGGGTACCGCGCTGGTCCTACGAATACGTTGTTGGTCCGCGCCCCCTTCAATGGCTAGACTAACTCTTTCTTGTTTATGTTCCCCCGATTGCTTGCGAGTCCGACCTTTGTAGCTCCTACGGGTGACATATCCTTAATTGATTATTTTCCTTCGTGCGCCACACGGCAAATTGGAAGCCTCCTTACCACAGCTTCCCTTTCATGGTGTCGTGGCGAACGACACGGAGTTGTTTACCGCTTAGTTTGCGAGTAGGTAGACAGTAGTGGTGCTGGTAACTCCGCTTCACGGACTGCTTCCAACTATGTGAGACACATTTGTTTAACAGTTTGTGATTGTTCTATATCCACTTTGTCTCCCTCATCCCAGGACACTAGCATTTAGTGTGTACTCCCCCCGGCCCTGGATGCAGCACAACCCAGGAGGGTGAGTTCGGTGGATTATTTATCTAGCATAATCTAATGGGTTCTGGGAGCAGTGATTGGATATTGTGCCTCCTCCTTGTATTTGCGTTTGGTTCATTGATAAGTCCTCCATACTTTGCTCAATAGCTTTGCATGCCACGGTTGGCTTGACACCACCATTTGTCTTAAGTAACTGTTGTTGCAATGTTTATGTTGTCTTTAATTCTATTTTGTCCCTTTTTTTACTTGTTGTTATTTTTCTTCTCTGCAGGTGTGCTTTTTAGCTACGGTACCACACCTTTTTAGGGTGCTGTATGCGTGCTCACTAATTAGTCTCTTATAGACATTGGGCACCACCAAAGAGGTGTAGGTAGCTACAATAATACCCTGGTCCTGATGAATTGCCATTTATTATATACGAAGGCAAGAAACATGTTGACCTATTGATCACGTCAGCACATACACTCACTTAACTACTGGTGTCACATGTGCGGACTATACAGTTTTTAACCAGGATGGTGACCACACTACATTAAAATTATTTAGTGGATCACCTACCCCTGTTTTAATCGTTTCACTTCAACCTCATTTGCACCTACACTCACCTATGTCTTAATATTGGTTTTCCCACCCCACACACACATCACCCACCGGCGTTGGAATAAAAAGATCTCCGCTAGGAAGGCCCTATTAGGTGCCTGATCGGGCATTGCACCCGCCGGCCCGATAAGGAGCAAAGACCCGGTGATGAAGCAAGACACCCGCTTGTTGGGTGTGTGAATGTCTTCATTTTCCAAATAAGGAGTAACTTGTACTCCTGCTTTTCACCACAGTTCCCTGTCATCACCGTGTTACCCTCTTGTTATTCTGTCACACTTTGCATTTACGTTAGGAACTGCATACCTTCTGTTTTCACTTATACTTGGGCATGTATGCTGGACCTTGATAACAATAAAATTCATTGTTATTTCTTCAAGCCCTCTCTTCCCTCGATTTGTTTGATATTGATTGTGCGGGTGCCCCCCGCGGGAATATCAGGATACCAAGTGGTTAGACACTGTCTCCTTGGACCATTGACCTCTAGAATTTGTCACATTGTGACTTATTCCTATCTGTACAAATTTATGTATTTTATGTAACATACAAAATTACCCCCCTTTTTCCTCATTCTCCTATGGAGGACTTTCAAGGACTAAGCTTTGATGATGAAGCTGCAGCAGCAATACTCAGAACACCTTCACTGCTGTCCGCTGATGGCTCTGTGGCCTCTGGGAGCCATGGAGAAGATTGGACGTCCCTATCCAATCTTAAACACAAGTGGCTTAAAGTGACACTCCATGGGGCTATGATGACTGAATATTTAAGAGCAAATATAGCACCCAACGGACTTATCGTGAATAACTTTCCCCGGTTATTCCTAGAGGATGCGCTATTCAAAAAAGAGTGGTCCCTGGTAGCATGGAAATGCACCAGGGACTGGCTCATTCTCATTATTAACACCGCAAAGAGAATAGCAGATGCCTTGCTTATTAAGATTCAGACAGCGGAGGGTGCGATTAAGGTCATCATTCAAACCACAACATACAAAACCAAGTTAGCAGAAATTAATGCTGAACTTGCTGATAATAGGGAGTACCTGATGAAGCAAAAGATATCCAAGCTTCAGAAAGATATCAAAAAGTTTTCTACAGTAAAGGTATACCCGTATCTCCAAGCAGACTACACCTCTACAGTCACAGGGTATTCGTCAGATGAAGGTTCAGGACCCTCTAGACGGAATTCCTTACAACAAACAGCGATTCTAGTACAGGGAGTTGGAACGGCAGTAATAGGAAAGCAAGACCGTTCCAGGCACCAAGTTTTCCGGCATTTAATATGCCCCCGTACCAGGGACCACCTATGTGGCAATATCCTATGTACCATCAAGGCCCTCTACCACCATTTTTCCACCTGGCATGAAACAACCTTTTCCATCTGGTATGCAACAACCTTTTTTAGACAGAGGCTGGGGCAGAGGAAGAGGAAGAGGGCGCAGAAGAGGGCGACAACAAAAAAGAGTCCAGTGGCAGGAACTCCCCCCCAGGACAATGGAAACCAGGAGTCAAACCAGGGACACGAGAGATTGATTGTCAATCTCTCCCCCCGAGTAATCACTCCTGTAGAAGAATTGGTACTCCAAAAAGGACTGGGATATGTTCCTACACCCAAAATTGATAGGTTTCGGGACACATGCGAGGTTCAGAACCTTTTTCGTAAAGTGAGACTTCAAGCATTCTTCCAGGATCGCCCCCCGCCAACCATTGATGATTCAGGGCTTCATAGACCATCTACCTTCACACCTACTCGTAGCATGGTCCCCCCTGAAGTACTGACTTTTGAGCAGGCAGTCCTGAAGGACCTGAATACTGAAACCAAGCACGTTCCCTTCAATAATTTGTCCAATATTGAGTCATTGGCCATTAAAACCTTGGCCAATGATAAATCTATCGTTATCAAGCAAGCAGACAAAGGTGGTGCCACTGTGATTTGGTCCTCAGATGAATACGATATTGAATGTCGTAGGCAACTTAACAATACTAGATACTATGTCCCCATCAAAGACGATCCCACCCTGAGGTTGACCAGAACCATTTGTGCCATGGTCTCGACTGCGGAACTAGAAGGTTGGATTTCGAAAAAGGAGGCCGGTTTTCTGACAGCAAAAGATCCGGTGACCCCCTTTTTCTACTGTCTCCCCAAAATACACAAAGGGACCACACCGGTGCCCGGCCGACCTATTGTGTCAGGCATAGGGTCCATCCTGGAACCGCTGTCACAATTTGTTGATCATTTCATTCAACCCTTAGTGACCATGACACCCTCCTACATTCGCGACACGACTGATGTCTTGCGCCTGCTTGAAGGGTTTCCAAACCCACAGGAAATAGATCTTCTGGTGACTCTTGATGTTGAGTCGCTTTACACTAATATACCTCAACAAGCGACTCTTGAGGTCATTGAGGATGCCTTGATGAACAGCGATCATTCATCCCACACTCCTGTGCCATTCATCATGGAGTGTGCCAGTCTTGCCCTCACCCAAAATTTCTTTGAATATAATACCCAGTTGTATCATCAAATCCAGGGTACTTCCATGGGCAGTACATTCGCGCCGAGCCTAACATGCATGTACATGTCGGCTTTCGAAGCTAGGGACATTCACCACCCTTCCAATCCCTTTTCCACGAATGTACTGCTCTGGAAAAGATTCATTGATGATATCCTTATCCTTTGGAAAGGAGAATACACTGAGTGCATAGCATTTTGCACATGGATGAATACATTGAATCCTTATTTGCGATTTTCACATACTATTTCTGACTCAGAAGTTCCCTTCTTGGACCTTTGTATCCGCCTTAGTGACAATAAGGTCACCACGAGTCTTTACCGCAAACCCACTGACAGGAATAGCCTGCTCCTCTTTGGCAGCTTTCATCCAAAGGCATTGAGGGAAAATCTGCCATTAGGGCAATTCTTGCGCATTAGGAGAAATTGCAGTTCTGTGACAGATTACCAGAAAGAATCAGGCACACTCTTGGCAGATCTGCTCAAAAGAGACTATCCTCGTCATGTGGTAGAAAAGGCTCGTAAACGAGCCAGGAACAACAACAGAGAGAGCTTGTTGGACATTAACATCAAGGCACCTGATAAATCCATCACTTGTGTCACGACCTTCACTCCGGACTCCAACAGGATCAAATCCATCATAAAAAAACACTGGGGTATTCTTAACACTGGTGATTTGGAGTTACAGACCCCCAGATTTGCATTCAAGCGCACAAGTAACCTGAAGGATCTATTGATCCATACCAGACCGAAGAAATCTACCAATAATTCGCAAAGAATGCTATGGCATCTTCCCCCAGTCAAAGGGCACTACCCCTGTGGGTCATGCTCCATGTGTGCCCAGACTCTCACCAGCAAAGAAGTGACATTCCCTAATGGTCTAACATGGAACATTTCCAAACACACAAACTGTAACTCTTCGAACTGTGTCTACATGATGAAATGTCCTTGTGGTCTTCCCTATATAGGCATGACGACCCGCCCAGTGAAGACACGCATGTTAGAACACAAGAGTAGCTTTCGATGCGCGAAAACTAATACCAAAATGACTACTCATTATCATCTTGAACGCCATGCCCCCAACTCATTTCAATGGATTGTCCTTGAAGCACATCCTCAGATGTCACAGAGAAGCCTTTTTAGACTCGAACAGCGTTGGGTCCTAAGATTGGCTGCTGACACTACGGGACTCAACGAGGAAATTCCTTGGCGTATGTTGACCTGATTTGACCAATTTTTCTCCTCATACCCCTATACTCCTCGTGGTGCTGCTTCCTGTTGATTGTCACCCCCAGAAAATAATATTTTCATTCCTGTTAGTAAATATGAATGTTTTGGGTCCTTTTAATACGATCTCCTCAGTTCCTTCGCGACTTCACAGTCCATTGCGCGCCACTCTGACCCAAATGGAGCCTCTCACGAAACCCTAGTGCCCCCTGCACTTTGCCACTCTGCGCTGACCTGGCGTGTGTTTTTTTAATAATCCTGGGTTGCCTTCGTATTATTTTACGTTTCTATGACGACGAGCAGGACGCACAGCCCCGCACGCTTTGGGCTGTTAGCGCTCTAGCGTTCTCGTCGTCATCACGCTGTCTTCCGGCTTCACCGGCCTCTCGCGTGAGTTCGCCGGTGGGGGGCGTTATACAGACACGGCTCACTCACACACCACCAGTCTACAGCGGCTGGCGCGTCACTAGGTGGACGGCGTCTTTGGAGCAACGGAACCGTGAGTACAGATACAAGACAATGCGAAAGTCAGCATTGACGTTAACGCTTCGGTTTCTCTTGCACATTATGTTTGTAACTAGGGTACCGCGCTGGTCGTACGAATACGTTGTTGGTCCGCGCCCCCTTCAATGGCTAGACTAACTCTTTCTTGTTTATGTTCCCCCGATTGCTTGCGAGTCCGACCTTTGTAGCTCCTACGGGTGACATATCCTTAATTGATTATTTTCCTTCGCGCGCCACACGGCAAATTGGAAGCCTCCTTACCACAGCTTCCCTTTCATGGTGTCGAGGCGGACGACACGGAGTTGTTTACCGCTTAGTTTGCGAGTAGGTAGACAGTAGTGGTGCTGGTAACTCCGCTTCACGGACTGCTTCCAACTATGTGAGACACATTTGTTTAACAGTTTGTGATTGTTCTATATCCACTTTGTCTCCCTCATCCCAGGACACTAGCATTTAGTGTGTACTCCCCCCAGCCCTGGATGCAGCACAACCCAGGAGGGTGAGTTCGGTGGATTATTTATCTAGCATAATTTAATGGGTTCTGGGAGCAGTGATTGGATATTGTGCCTCCTCCTTGTATTTGCGTTTGGTTCATTGATAAGTCCTCCATACTTTGCTCAATAGCTTTGCATGCCACGGTTGGCTTGACACCACCATTTGTCTTAAGTAACTGTTGTTGCAATGCTTATGTTGTCT
Organism: Triturus cristatus; assembly: GCF_964204655.1. Classification (NCBI taxonomy): domain Eukaryota; kingdom Metazoa; phylum Chordata; class Amphibia; order Caudata; family Salamandridae; genus Triturus; species Triturus cristatus. Next base: position 1,508,103,521 of record NC_140589.1, read on the forward strand.
TTAATTCTATTTTGTCCCTTTTTTTACTTGTTGTTATTTTCCTTCTCTGCAGGTGTGCTTTTTAGCTACGGTACCACACCTTTTTAGGGTGCTGTATGCGTGCTCACTAATTAGTCTCTTATAGACATTGGGCACCACCAAAGAGGTGTAGGTAGCTACAATAATTCCCTGGTACTGATGAATTGCCATTTATTATATACGAAGGCAAGAAACATGTTTACCTATCACGTCAGCACATACACTCACTTAACTACTGGTGTCACATGTGCGGACTATACAGTTTTTAACCAGGATGGTGACCACACTACATTAAAATTATTTAGTGGATCACCTACCCCTGTTTTAATCGTTTCACTTCAACCTCATTTGCACCTACACTCACCTATGTCTTAATATTGGTTTTCCCACCCCACACACACATCACTCACCGGCGTTGGAATAAAAAGATCTCCGCTAGGAAGGCCATATTAGGTGCCTGATCGGGCATTGCACCCGCCGGCCCGATAAGGAGCAAAGACCCGGTGATGAAGCAAGACACCCGCTTGTTGGGTGTGTGAGGGTCTTCATTTTCCAAATAAGGAGTAACTTGTACTCCTGTTTTTCACCACAGTTCCCTGTCATCACCGTGTTACCCTCTTGTTATTCTGTCACACTTTGCATTTACGTTAGGAACTGCATACCTTCTGTTTTCACTTATACTTGGGCATGTATGCTGGACCGTGATAACAATAAAATTCATTGTTATTTCTTCAAGCCCTCTCTTCCCTCGATTTGTTTGATAGGGAGTAGCCGGGTCAGCTTATCACTGTAGCTGATCAAGCTATAAACAATGAATTTGTAGGACTGGAAAACCAGGGTCACAATAAGTCTTTACGTAAACTTATATCATGGAACATAGCAGGTATCCGCCCCAAACTGACTGACGAGGTATGGCTCAAATATATTAGAGGCTTTGACATCATCTGTCTTCAGGAGATGTGGTATAATAAAGACATTGTGCTGAGTGGTTATTCTTCTTACACGGTCCATGCAACACCCTCGTTAGCAGGGAGGTCGAAAGGAGGGTTGGTACCATTAATTTCAGTTTAATATGAAGCCATAAACATCACTGTTGTTGCTACATCTGCCTGGTTCCAATTAATGATGATCTCTAAGATGCTACAGGTCAAGCTACTAGTGGTGAACTGGTACTATAATATTTTTACTCAAAATAGCTGCCAGGTTATTGAAGCTTTACAGGCGGAAATCAATATTATCTCTGAGAAATGGCAACCATTATGTATTCTTTGTGTGGGTAATTTGAATTGCTCTACTTGTCCCCATAGCTCTAGTCCAGCGTGGGGGAAGTTACATATAGAGGGGCAGCCCCTGCCGCACTTTATCCACACCCCTCAGGGTGAGGCCCAAAATGGTATTATTATGGAGAATGATTTGGGCCTCATTAATGACTTAGTGACTAATTCACGGATACAGTGCCCTACTTATGCTGGAGGGGGTAGGGAAAGTTTTATTGATTTTATGTTCATTTCACAGAAGTTCTTGCCACTTGTTTGAGATATTGAGATGGAGCCAAATCATGTTACTGATCATAATCCCCTCATAGCATCCCTAAGGATAATACCTCGGACAGGGAAAGTGGATAGCTATTTAGTTAATTTTAATCCCAACAAAGGGGTATTACTCAACTGAAATAAAGTAAACCCCTCTGACTTTGAGGTAAAATCTGTCACAGCCAGTTACCACTCAATTATGAGGTATTTACGCCATGACTTACCCCCAGCTGAGATCATTCGGGAATTTCAACTGATTTTACAGATGTAGCTAAAAGTTTGACTAAATCAATTATGGTCAGGGATCACCCGGAGATAAGGTGCACATAACATTTTAAAGTTGGCATTTCATGCAAATCCTTGAGACAGGGCTCAAATCAAATACACTAGGAAGATTTATAAAAGTATTGTTAAGCAAAGGAAAGAAGACTGAGGTGTTTAGCTTGAGACAATTTGGAAAGAGCTATTTCCCTTAAGGACTCAAAAAGCTTCTGGGATATTATAAATCATGCACTATTTACTGAAGAGGCGAGCAAGATGGATTCCCTGAATCTGTGGGATGTCTGGGAAGCTCACTTTGCGGCTATATTTAATCCTAATGGCCACCAGTTTGAGGTACCCAGTGAGGATTTGCCCTAGCCTCGGTCTTTCATTTAAGTGCATCAATCACAGTAGCTGAGGTTGAGGAAGCCATAGTTAAAGGAATTAGCATGAAAGCTCCTGGTCCGGACAGAGTGCCATTAGATTTTTTTTAAAGTAATCCTAAACTGTGGGCCCCATTATTAACCAACGTGTTTAAAGCAGTGGTGACCAGCCTTATTCCAGCAACTTGGAAGGAGGCCATCATGGTTCTTGTGTTTAAAAAAGGTAATAGAAGTGACCCTGCTTGTTACAGGCCAATCTCCCTTATTGATGCTACAGCGCAGCTGTTGAGAAGGGTCGTCCTTGCCTGACTTGACACCTGGGTGACGGACACAGGGGTGATAGCAAGAACACAGTATGGCTTTAGGAGGGGGATGGGCACCACCGAGCAGTGCCTAACTTGTCCCTGATTATGGGCAAGTACATGAAGGCCAGGAAGGGTTCTATCCACCTGGCCTTCATGGACTTGTCAAGTGTTTTTGACACTGTAAATTGGGATAAGCTGTGGGCACTTATTGGGAAAATGGGAGTTGAGGAAGCTTTGATTTCATTCCTTCGCACACTCCATGCTTCCACCTCTGTTACTATAAGATACGGCCCACATGGGGAAAAAAACAGGTTTATTGCCTCTACAGAAGGTGTTCGGCAGGGATGTATTTTAGCCCCTTTTCTTTTTTTAATTTACACTAACGGCCTAGAGTTTTTTTTATCTGACACGGGTCCCGCTACTTTCTTATGCGGATGATACCGAGTTATTGACCCTGACAGCAAATGCCCTCCAAAAATTACTTAATGCATTCACTGATTTTATGCTGGCATAGATTTAAATGTCAATTGTTATGATGTGTGGCCCCAAAATTACCAAAACTAGAAAATATGCTGTGGGGGTTAAGAGAATTGACAAATTTAATAATTTTAATTACCTAGGGAATATTTTTAACAACAGGATTCATTTGAGATCACTTGTTACTGCAAGGGTACAACACATAGGCAGGGTTGTTGAAGGGCTTTCCGCTTTGCCTGTAAGCTAGGCCATAGACCAGTGACTGAGCTGGTTACACTTTACAAAGCCAAATGCGTGCCTGTGACAACACACGGAGGAGGAGTATGGGGTTATCTTAACAGCCGCCAGTTACAGATTATGGAAAACAAATTTATAAAAAGGCTACTGATGATTCCAAATAGTGCCCCCACATTTTTTTGTCATCATGAGTTGGAGCTTGACTTTGTAGAGGATCGTATAGATATTGCCCCTCTGCTTTTATGGGTTAAAATCTGGTTATGTGAGGAGTTAGTGTTTTCCAGAGAGGTTATAAAAGACTGTATCAATCTTGACAGAGCACCAACTATCCCTTGGCTCCGATTTGTCAGGGATAACCTTTACAGGCTAGGTCTGAGACTTGGCCAGCCGGCATTCATGAGAATGCAAAAAATATAATAAAAGAAGTGCATTTGACAGGGGCAAATATACGCCGCTCTCAACCCAAGGTAGCAGGACCTCTTTGTTTATTTCCTGCCCAGCAGCAATTTTACTTAACATTCACCATAATGAACAGACACGATTTTATCTAACAAGATTTCGTTTACTTACCCTGCATTTTTTAGTGGCGTTTCCGAAACAAACAGAGTGGGCAGACAAATTGGCGCCTTGCCCCTGTGATAATCGGGCAGTCCAGAGAATATTGCACTTTATGCTTTTTTGCACCCTCTGTAAAGAGCCATGTGGAAATTTTATAGTCCAGATTTTAAAAGAATTTAGGCTATGTTATTTTATCGAAGGTTTTAGTTACTTACACTCTCTGGCTACACACAATATATGCAATAGGGTTTCCAATTACATTAAAGTTGCAATGGATGTTAGGAAATGGTATTAGTGGTTGTAGTTGAACTCAAACAGTCTAATTTTTATTATACAACTTAAGCTCTGAAGTATTTCTATGGGGTAGGGCTACACATTGTTGGGGTATTAAGTGCCTTGTTAAGTAAATGGCATTTTCATCAAAAGATCGAATTTTAAGGATTGTATTTTGATTTTCTTCTATTTCTTTCAAATAATTGTATTGCGTGATTTACCGCTGCTTTGTAAATAGGTAATTGGAATCATAATTTGTAATGTTGATTTTATTAACTTTTATGGTTTGTTCTTGAAACCGAATAAAGTTATTTTGACCTGACTTAATTTGTTATTGTATACGTTATAATGAGTTGTTCTGCATTGACAAGAATAGCAACATGTGACTGTTTTTCTTTGTACTTTTTATTGTTTGGAGGTAGACATGACTAACATTGAGAGAAGTCTTTTAAGTGTTACTGCTTGCGCTGATTCACCCACCTGATGAGCCCTAATAAGGGCAAAACTGGTACTGGATTGCTTCATGGAAGAGTTTGCCTGGCAGTTTGGGCTGTACTGTTCCCATTGCAGCAGGAGAATGACTGGTTGGCAAATCGCTGAGTTCAAAGTGAGGTAGCATTGAGTGCAAAATAACAATTGATTGGAATGTGGCTCAAGTAATTACCAGTGTCTGAGATTAATTCAAACATTCCATCCATCACTTTTTTTGTATCCTTCAGTGTGATGCCCTTCGTAGGGCATGTATGCCCAGACATGTGTGCCATGCACACTGTGCCATTGGAGCCAAGCTCTACTGAGCTGATAATCCCTATTAAGGGTGAACCCTGCCCTGAATTGTTTGTGTTTCAATTCACGGGGGCCTGACTTGGCATTTTTGCTGGACTGTTCCCTTTGGAGCAGGATCTAGATTGACTTGCATTTGGCTTGGTCCACTCCACCATGCACTGTGTTCTGAGAAATTATGTCATTTCAGATCTCATAAGTCTTCTTTGGCGGAACTGCATGGAATTTTGCATGGATTTTATCTAACTCTTTTGAATTCCATGGAGAGTTCCACCCACTTGACACACACACATATATGTATGTGAAAAAACAAAGGTTACAGAGATGTTATAGTTAGGCTCAGGTTTCACTAGTACAAAACCAGTGAAATGTAGCAGTTATGCACTAACTATAACTTGCACCCCAGGAAGGCACTGCTTCTAACGTCACATATTACATCACTCATGACATGGTCAGTGACATCACTCATGACTTCATTGATGACACCTCAAATGACATCACTGATGACATCACTGATAACATCATCAAGTGACTGTCAGTGTTTTAAACGTTTATTAGTGTTATAAATATATACCAAGGTGTATTGGTGAATCACTGGGTGTATAAGTTCAATGTATGGATTCAATGGCTGCATGACTGACTTTATAAGTGAGTGATAAGGTGCCTCAGTGAATGTATGGGTGAGTGACTGTGTGAATGTCTGTATCAGTCAGTCAGTTGGTGTCAAAGTTGTTCTATGAGTGTGTGAGTGGGTGTGTGTGAGGGGCTGTATGGGTGAGTGAGTGAGTGAGTGAGTGTATGGCTGTATGGGTGAGTGAGTCGTATGTCACTGGTATATGGGTGAGTTACTGGGTATGTGAAATGCTGTATAGGTGAGTGATGGAGTATACAAGTAACTGTATGGGTGAGTGAGTGAATGTGAGAGTGGTGGTGTGGGTGAGTATGTGCTTGGGTCAGTAACTATATAGGGGAGTGAGTACATGTTAGTATCTATAAGTATGTAAGTGGGTGTGTGTATAAAACTGTATTGGTGAGTAAATGGCTGTGTGATTGACTGTATGGGTAAGTGAGTAGGTGTGTGAGTAGCTCTATGGGTGACTGACTCAGTGTGTGAGTGGCTGTATGGGTATATGAGTGGATATGTCAGCGGCTATATTAGTGAGTGAGTGGGTATACAAGTGGCTCTATAGGAGAGTGAGTGGATGTATGTGTAGATCTATGAATCAGTGAGTGGGTATGCAAGTACTGGTATGGGTCTGTGAAAGGAATTGTGAATGGTTGTGTGGGAGTGGGTGTATGAAAGGTTGTATGGGGGTGTGAATGGGTGCATTAGTCATTTTCTGGATGATGTCATCATGGATGTAATTCGCGATGTCATGAGTAATGTCATATGTGAGGTCATATGCAGTGCATTGTGGGGGCTCAAGTTATAGTTAACTCAGCTTAATATAACTGCTGAATTTCTCTGGTTTTCTATGAGTGAAACCTGAGCCTAACTATAACGTCTCTATAATCTATGGGTTTTTTCAGTGAATTACGAATGATATTTTAAATGCTAATTCCTAACTATAACATCCCTGTAACCTTTGTTTTTTGGTGAATATCTAAGATTTTCTAAATGCTAATTTCTAACTATAATTTCCCTGTAACCTTTCTATGGTTTCTTAAGTAGTAGTCACGTTTGCAGAGTGGTGAAGAAAGGGGCTTGGCCTCTGAAGACCTCTTAGCAATCCCACTGTGTGGGACTTACTGGAGGTAATAGAAGGGGTAGCCATAGCAAACTGCAATGTCCCTGGGGGGGCACCCCGTTGTAACTCTCACCTAATGATTCCGCAGGAGAGAGATGCAAGGAATGATGCTCTGTCCCAACTTCCCACACCCACCAGAGCCAGCCAACAATGTCAAAGCCAACACGGTGGGGATGGGGGAAGAGGGCAAACAAAACAAGGAAAGGATAAAAGGGAGATACGTCCCTGTTGTGCTTCAGAGACAGATACACTTGGAGGTGGTATGTATGTAGTTCCTGTAGTGTACACAGGTTTATAGTTGTCAACATATATGTGCATGTGTTGAGACAAAGGGGCATATTTATAATAACTGACGCATCCCTGCATATCAGCAGGGATGCGCCAGTTATTTTGCGCCCCAGCTCCGCCATCATGGATGCGCCGCATTTATAATGCGGCGCACCATAGGGCAAAAACAGCACAGATGCGTCACGCATCTGTGCCGTAAAAGTGGCGCATTGCTGGAGTTGCGTCGCAAGCGCGACGCAGCTCCAGCAAGGCTCGGGGGTGCCCTATCTGCACAATGCTGCGTCAATCCGGCCTATCTCTCTCCTCCCGTTCCCAATTAAAATCTTGGAGAAGGCGGTGAGCAGATCCCTCTCGAGTTATCTCGAGACAAATCGTCTGCTGGACAAGGACCAGTTCGGCTTCCGCCCTTGTCACGGAACCGAGTCTGCACTAGTCACCATGATGGACTCGCTGCGGATGCGGGCTGACACAGGGAGCACCGCCGTGCTGGTGCTCCTAGATCTGTCAGCCGCATTCGATACCGTGAATCATGAAATGCTGCTGGGACGGTTGACGGAGGTTGGGGTGGAGGGCCAGGCATTACAATGGCTTCACTCCTACTTAACAGGAAGGCACCAAATGGTGACTATGGGACCTTTTGTCTCAGAGAATACACCCGTGGAATTTGGGGTCCCACAGGGATCTAGTATCAGCCCCATCCTGTTTAATATCTATCTACAACCGCTATTTTCCATCATTAAAGCGTTCGGGGTGGAGCTGATAAACTATGCGGACGACACCCAACTGGCCTTCTCCCTGGAAGGCAAACAGGCAGTTCCTCTGGAGCAGTTCCAAAGCTGCATGAGGCAGACCATGGATTGGCTACGGAAAAACTGTTTACAGTTTAACGGAGACAAAACTGAATTGCTGCTCTATGCACCATCGAAACGGATCCAAAATCTTCCTGTGGAACTTAGGCTTACACCAGACTCAGCTCCACTGACCCCAGCTAGTACTGTACGGAACCTGGGGGTTTTATTTGATAATAACCTCCAGTTGGTCTCACAGGCTAGGAAAACCTCCAGCACCTGCTTCGGCCTGCTACGACTCCTACGCCGTGTTCTCCCATTGTTGCCTATAGACTCTCGCAACATGGTTGTTAGAAGCGTCATCCTCAGCAGACTGGATTACTGTAACTCTCTGTACCTCGGAGCCCCCCATTACATTCTGCAGGGGCTACAGAGAGTGCAGTCAGCTGCTGCCAAGCTGGCACTCGGTCGCAATTTCGACTCATCCTCCACCCAGGCACTAAGGGAACTACATTGGTTACCTGTTAGAGAGAGGGTCCTTTTCAAATCTCTGTGCTTGGTGCATAAGGCAATTCACGGAACAGGCCCGATCCCACTACAGGAAAGATTTGCCCGGTACTCCCCCATAAGGCAGCTGCGGTCATCCAGGGCCAACCTGCTGGTACAGCCCAGCTTTAAACGGGCTAGACTAGGAGGGAGGGCTTTTAGGGTGGTCGGAGCTCAAAGCTGGAATGCACTCCCACCCGCTCTTAGGCAGACGCAGTCATTGACAGATTTCAGAAGGGGCCTTAAGACCTGCCTTTTCCCAGTAGCTTGAAGTCCCTGATCTTCCTTTCTCGCGCGATAAAACATCTTATCTGGTCAGAGCGCCTGGATACCCGTAGGGTTACAGTTTCTCCGCGCTATATAAATCTTTATACAATACAATACAATCCTTACGCCTGCTTCAAGCAGGCGCAGGGTTTTGACGCAGCATGGGCTCAAAAGTGAATGAGTGAAATCTTGTAGATTTCACTCAGCCACTTTTAGGAGGCGTTCCTGCGCCGGAACGCCCCCACCTGCCCTGGAACGCCTACATGTGGCGCAGGGCTTTACAACATGACGCATCTCCCAGATACGTCACGTTATAAATACCCCGCACCATGGCGCAGGATTTGCGCCGCTGCTGCGTCACAAAAGTGACGCAACGGCGGCGTAAAGGAGGTGCAAGGGCTTCATAAATCTGCCCCAAAGTATTGACAACAAATGTATTTTCCACTAAATATAACTACCTGAGTAGAGTTCCACTTCCATAAAGCTATAGATAGGATAGCAGAAAACATATAGTTTGATTTATCTAGAAAGGAAAAAGCTCATAGTTAGGTGGTGTACTAAATTTAATAACAAGATAATATATGTAGAATAAGTAATGGGTGTGACTAATCTCAAATATATCATGTTTGAATCCAATCAAGCCCAATAAAATCATATCCAATGTACACCAGGAAAAAAACAAAAAAAATATTTTCCCATACTGGATTAAGCCTGGGCAAAGCACTACGCTACGCTCGCGTAGTTTGCGAAGTTCGCGCAACTTCGCACTATGCGAACTGCACGTAGCACAGTGCGAACACGCATAGCGTAGTGTTGCGTAGTGCTGCAGGTCATTTTTTGCTTGCTCGCGGTCCTCAACGTCAAGTTGGCGACCGCGAGCATGCAAAATGACATCCCGGCGAGACTTTTTCCTTGTTCGCGATCAGCAACTTCAAGTTGGCGATCGCGAGCATGGAAAATAAACCTCCCGGTGAGATTCCCAACGCGAGGAGGTCAGGTTTCTCATTGCGAGTGGTCGCGTATGCTCGCGACCGCTCGCGATGAGAAACTACCAGTTCGCGTTGAGAAAGCTGAAGCTCGAGTAAAAATCTACTCGAGCAGCAGAAAACTACAGCTCGCACTGTGCAAGATGCCATTTTCAATGACTGCACAGTGCTGGTTGCTTGTCCGCACTGTGCAATCATTGAAAACGACATCTGGCACAGTGCGAACAAGGTACTACGCAGTTCGCGAAGTGCTACGCGTAGCTCGCGTAGTGCGAACTTCACTTTGCGTAGCTTCGCGAAGTGCTACTTCGCGAACTACGCCCAGCCCTATACTGGATAAGAAAATAAAATAGTACACAAAAAGGTGCAAGGTCAGGAAGAAATGATAAGTCAGCTCCTCACATCTATATCTATATTGTCGTTATAGCCATTAAGAGTTGCAAACACAAAAAACAGGATCTCAATGCACCGAGGAATATACACATCAGATAAGTATTTCGTAAGAACTTGCATTGTAAAGGAAATGTTACGGACTTTTGTGACATGTGGATTCTTTATAGCTTGTTTGCTTTCCATTTTGTTTTTGTTGCAAGAACAAAGAGAAAGTATCAACCACACTGAACGCATTTGCAAGAGTCTCGGGAGAGAGGTTGCTTCACCGGAGTAGACACCCGACGAGGGACGGCTGAGTTTGTCAGCAATCTGGAAAAAGGTCCAACAGGACACAAAAGAGTGTTGGAACAACAGGACAGACATCTGATGCTGAAACCCCGAACAAGTCCGGGATCAGGACAGGAATCAAGTAAGTGATGTAGATAGGGCCGGGCACAAACAGCACACAGGTCAACTGAATGCAAATCAGGTTCTGACAGTGCTATGCCATCTTTTTCTTGCATGCCCTAGCATTTTTTTCTTGCATGCCCTAGCAATCGGGAGCGGAGCAAGCATGACACCTGGGACACTGCTGTAGCCAGCCCAGGAGGAATGGCGGTCCCCAGGGCCATCTATGGCTCCAGGTGGGGGGTCGTGCAGCCTCCATCCTTTCTTTCTATTTTTACCGGAGAGGTGGTGGTCCCTGGGGCCGGAGATCTGCAATGGACCCCCTTAATTATACTGTATGTGCTTCCTGGATTGAAGTGTTGTCAGCCAATCAGATCTCAGCAGAAGATCAGGAGTGGTGGCAGATCCACCGTATCCCTTTATATACAACTGTATATTTCTTTAAATAACTCCAAATAACTCCAAAACTACTAAACGGATTTACACTATTTCACAAAAAGGTAGCTTTCTGGACCAACAGGTACCTTTCTGCCCAATTTGATACAATTCCGTTCAGCAGTTCGGGCTGTAGCCTTGTTTGAATTTTCCTATGGAAATGAACATGGGAAAAATGTGTTTCAGGGCCCCCCCCTTTTTCTAAGCCCCGGCTTGACGGATCACCCCAAAATTTTCAAGGCAGCAGTTGAAAATGTTTCTAGAATTCATTAAACAACACCAACGTTATTGGCAAATCAAAAACTTTTCTTTCTTCAGAAGCTACATCCTAACTATAACTACCTAACCCTATATATATATGTATATATATATATATTCACTGAAAAAACCATAGGTTTCACACATGTTATAGTTAGCGGAAATTTTACTGATAAAAAACCAGTGAAATTCCCCCGTTATGGTTAGTGTAGGCAACTATAACTCACGCGACCGCAATCCTCTGCTGATGCTAATACTGTATTTAGACACTTATTTGCCCATGTCTTCTTCCATACATTTTTAGCTATACATATATTTCAAATATTTTTTTTTCATAAAGACACATATGTCATCAGCAGAAGATTGCGGTCGTGTGAGTTATAGTTGCCTACACTAACTATAACGGGGGAATTTCACTGGTTTTTTATCAGTAAAATTTCCGCTAACTATAACATGTGTGAAACCTATGGTTTTTTCAGTGAATTTGCAAGGTTTTTTAAATGCTAATTCCTAACTATAACGTGTGTGAAACCTATGGTTTTTTCAGTGAATTTGTACGGTTTTTTAAATGCTAAGTTACTTTACGCCATTCGTGGCGTGCGCGCCCACTTAACGCAGTTCGTTCCGTGCGCGCACGGTGCGCTTCGCGCACCGTGCGCGCACAGAAAGCACGCGGTGCGCTTCGCGCACCGCGCGCCCACTTTACGCAGTTAGTGCCGTGCACGCACGGTGGGCACGCGGTGCGCTACGCGCACCGCGTGCCCACGTTACGCTAGATGGGCCATGTACGCACGATGCGCTTCGCGCACCGTGCGCACATGGAGGACATATGATGCACTTCGTTTTGAAAGGTAATATTTAAATTTTTCGTAATTTTTATAAGCCATGCACAAATGGTGCCCTTCGGGCACCATTTGCACACGGGGTGGAGAGAGTGTTGTTAATTTTTTCTTTTATTATTTTTGTTTAAAATATTGTGGTTTTTCACACCTGTAATAAGCCCTGCACATTTGGTGGCCTGCGGCCAACAAAAGCAGAGGGGGTGGGGAGAGTGTGGATAGTGGTTTTTTTTTTTACATTTTTTACCGTACGCGTACGGTAAGCGTAATCGGCGAAATTAGCGAAAAAATAAAAATTGCATTTTTGGCCTTGGGGGGTCTTTGGGGACTCCCTCAACATGGCTATGTGTGTGGGAGCTGTCTAAACAGCCCCTTTATATGTTTATTGGTTTTATTTAACAACCTAGCTCTCAGTGCGAGAGAGAAAATGGCGGCCGCCGCTTCCTGGTTTCGGCTGTTTCGAATGTTTACTAAGATCTAAGAGCCAATCAGAATCGCGCTCGCGCACGCCACCGTACGCGTACGGTAAGCTTACGGTAAGCGTACCGTAAGCTGGCTCAGATATATATATTGATTTAAAGGCTATTTTCTCAGAATCTACTGAACAGATTTACACCAAACCTACAAAAGGCACTTCCTTGACCTGAGGACTACCTCTCTGCCAAATTTCTAGTAATTCTGTTCAGCCGTTCGGGCTGTAGCCCTGTCTAAAGGTCCTATGGAAAAATGCATGGGAAAAATGCTTTTTGGGACCCCCCTTTTATCTCAGCCCCCGCTTGACAAATCCCCCCTAGACTTTCAGGGTAGGAGCGGAGCGTAGCGCCCCACCTATTTTGAGAAATTCGCGAGGATTTGTCGACCGGCGCCAAAGTTATTCAAAATAGAATGTTGCGGATTTCCTATTGAAAAGGGGTCCTAACTATAACTACCTACTGGCGACCGCCAGTAGGTAATCAGAAAAAAGTTCCAAATATATATATGTTTGTGTGTTTGTATGTGTGTGTGTGTGTGTGTGTGTGTGTGTGTGTGTGTGTGGGTGTGGGTGTGGGTGTGGGTGTGTGTGTGTGTCGGGTGGGTGGAACTCTCTGTGGAATGTCACAGAGTTACATAGAAACTCTGCAAGATTCCATGGAGTTCAGCCAATGGGTGGAAAATGTACATTTTTTTTATGTTACACATCATTAACTTGTCATTGCCACCTCAAAGCTGAGCAAGTCCTGACCTCAGTCATTCCCAAATCACAAATGTCCAGTGGGGCTGTGTATTGCTTGATTGGAGATCCATGCTGTGCCGCACTTACCCCCAGCAGAGAGTGTATACCACCAGGGTGTAGCCTTTCTTGAACCTACTAACTACATGATAGGGAAGTGGCGCTGCACATAACATACAAGTGCTGCCACCTCCTGCACATTTAAATGGTTGCAAGTTGGCAAGTTCAAATGGTGGCAGCAGAAGTGGAAGCCTGCCATGCTCTTTGTGCAGAGAACGTAAATAAAAAAGACAGCCACAGGAACACGGAAACAGGACAGAAACTGAAACTAAATTTTTTTTTAAATAACAATTTTAGGAAAAACAGGTCACGCTAGAGTGGGATGGTATGGGAACTGGGGAAACGGAGTCAGGAGCAGGTGGAGACAGGTGTGCCACACCCTCATGCAAAATAGCTCTCACATGGTTCCTGTGTGATTTTATTTTGCATAAGATGCATCATCATTTTATGCCACAAACAAAATTTTACTCAATTTCATTTAAAGTCATATAATTTCCTGGGAGATGAGCATTTGAGTAATTTATTTTTGTTTTAAAAATGTTGAATACTGGAAAAAACAAAGGTGAAAATATCATTAAAGTTAGTAATTGTAATAATATGTTACTTTACATTAGAAAAAACTTTAGTAATCCAATGTAAAAAAACAAAGGTTAAAGGGACGTTACATTTTGGTGAAAAGGCTAGTTAAAACTTACTATATTAAACAAACAAAACCAATGAAATGTACAAGTTATTGTTCTGTCAAGTAACTATAATTTGTGTCCATAATTAAGGATAACTCCTGCCCCTGCGACGAACAGTGCTGTAATCAATGATGTAATTTCATATCTTGCAGTGATGTCATCAATGTTGGCATAGAATATGTCATGAGTGATGTAATATGGGAGGTATTCAGCTTTGCATGGCGAGCTATAGTTATTTTAGGGAATGAGGTAAGTTTCTCTTCCCTGCCCACACTCTCCCGGGCAGGAACCACCAGTGTCCCGGGAGGGTCGTGTCTCCTGAACCCAGCAGCTGTATCAGTACCTGGGGTCTGGGGTCCCTGGGACTGATCTACTGCTTGGGGATGGTGGGCGTATGCCCCTCTCCCCCTATTGTATTTATCAGGCCCAAAGAATGGGATTCCCCATACCTGTGCAAGGGCCGTGAAAGCCATCCTCTTCATAGTAACATATGTGTCCCAGGGGGTGAGTCCCTGTGGTCTGTTCAATGCTAAGAGCCTAGTACAGGGGGGTCGCACACCTCCTCCCCAGATTGGGATTATTGGCCCAGGGATAGTATCCTGTGAGCCTAATTAACATTTGGGAAGGGGGTCATTGCCATACTTCTCCTCCCCTTTTAATAAAGTATGGTCCATTGGGTGCAGTCCCTGGGGCCTGAAAAATGCTTTGTGGGGGGCATGCACCCCTTCCCTTCCCTATTTAAAATAAATCTGCCAGTCCCACTGGCCTCTGCCCACCCCAGGGAGGCTAATATTTAGAAATGGCGGGTGTTGGAATAAATACATAAATATATATTATGTGTTTACCACATAGATCATCACATAGTTACTTCCAATTCCGCTCCACACTATCTCAACCTACTCAGCTATCCCACTCCTCCCTGCACAATCTGCCTGGAGGTGCCAGCTAAGTCCTCATTGTACACCAGCCCCGCCTTCACAGATCGTATTCCAACCCGGACTAAGGAGACTCCCACTATGTCCTTGATCGACACCTCCAACAGCTGCACACACCCACACCAAGAGGTATTTTTCCCTGTTCTCTATCATACCATGTCTTTTCTGTCTCCCATGCTAGCTGACAAAGGACATTTCACACACAGGTTCATAGCTTCCTTTAGCTGCTTACACTGTACACTTGTTTCTGTTCCTTTAGGTTCGTGGAGCATTTTTAGATGTTTGCCATATTTGGCACTGTGCCTTCTGTTTATTTTTGCTTGCACTGCAATTTTACATGTTATCCATATTTGGCACTGTGCCTTATTTCGGTTGTGCTTATGCTGCATTTCTGTACTGTACATAAAGGCTACATACTAATCACTTGAGGAAGGAGCCTTTTTGTGAGGTGTGCATGGAGTGTGGTGTATATCTACACTTCTCCCATGGCTAACTATCAAGCATTGGTACCTACAAATACATTATGTGTGGGTGTGAGCCACTACTGTGTCTGGTGTGGTCCTTTCTTTGCTCCGGGGAGGTTGCAAAGTATTTGGCCTTAGACAACTGAGTCCCTCAGTCCTTTTAAGACTGTTGCCACATCCTTGTTGATGTGACGGAAGCTAATCATATCATATCGCAAGATCTGTTAGCACTGATGATCATAGCTTTATATTTTCAGCCTTAATTTCTCAGAAATTACTGAACAGATTTATACTAAATCACAAAAAGCACGCTTTCTGGAACAAGATTTAGCTTTCTGTCAAATTTGATGTAATTAAATTCAGTATTTTTTCGGCAAGTAGCACACTAATACGGAACCCAAAACTGATTAGTGGTGAGTTCACATAGGTATATATGTAATTTAATTGAGCAGTGGACATGTCAGTCTGTTAGCTGGATTGAAAAGGATAGTGGATAGATGGAAGAGGGAAGGGTCTAGAAAAGTGTTTATTTGGACATTATAGCAGCTGGAGCAGGTTTGGGATGAGTAGAGGGGGAGGGAAGAGTCAGAAGAAAGAGATGCACATGTCACTGTGTCATAAATGTCCCTCCTAATTAAATTCAGCTTTCGGTTTGCATGACTGCCAGAGCGTTATTCAAAAGAATATATCCCACCTTCAGATCTCTCTTGTAGGAGAGTAAGATCTGCTTCTTATGGTTACCCCCACTTTTTGATGATGTTTTTCGACTTTAGTCTGTCTGGGGCCCTGCTATTCAGGACCCCAGCCTAGCTGCTTCCTCTCTAAATTGATTCCATGTACCTTAGGTACACCACAGATTGGATTCTGGGGTGCACTTATAAGTCCCTATTATATGGTATACTATGTACCCAGGGCATAGGTACCCCAGAGGCCTACCAGGGGCTGCAGCATGTATTATGCCACCCCTGGGAAGCCCTCCAAAATGACACCACAGGTCTGCTACTGCAGCCTGAGTAAGGTGATGCATGCACCCCTTACTGAGATTTAGGTTAATTATATCTCACCCTATCACTGCACATATAAACCTATCAGTCACCCTTATGGCAGGCCTTATCAATCCTGAAGGAAGGGTGCTTGGTTTTATGTGAGAGGGTGCCCATGCATGAGCAGAGCCACTCTGCAGCCTTCGGAATCTATTCTCCGGGGTTGTCTGTGATGCAGCCTGATCATATACTCTTAAGTGCATTATAAACTTGCGGTAAATGCTAACTTTGGGATGGCTGCAGGGAAACATGTTGTGTTTGGTGTCAAACACCTTGGAATCATACCCCCACACTAGTAACTGGTGTGGGAGTATGATCCCTCCCTTCTAGAGGGAGAGACAAGACAGCACCGGTGTACCAGCTAACGGAGCCCTGGCATCACAAAATGGATGCTGCCAACCACAGACACGAGTCTGGCTTCCTGCTGCTGACCGAAACTCCACTAGGGGAGGCCTTGACAATAGGTTTCCTGTCACAGGGAGGTGTTATCTCCTCCCAGACAGACCTTAGTGGATTAGGGCTTGGTGAGTGCACTCCAGGAGTGCTTTGAAGTCTGCACTGGGGGCACATTTGGTGTCCCTGTGCATAGTCCATCTCAAACCAGTTGCAGGGGCTACCAGCCCCTGCTCTGGCATGAAACTGGACAAAGGAAATGGGTATAGCCACCCCTCTTTCCTGACCCTCCCATAGGTGGGTCGCCAGAGTATGTCCAACCCCTTTCTTGGGTATAAGAAAGGAACCCCTGGCTACAGGACATTAGATTACACCTGGATGAAACTCTGATAGAGAAATCCCGGAACTTTTACAATCTACACGACTAGATGACTGAAGAATCTCCCTTGGAGTAAAGGAGTTACTGCCCTGCTTGGAAGACACCAAAGACGCATCTGCCTGGTTTGCATCTCCGAAGCTCCCGCCAGACTCCGAAGTATTTGCAACACAGGAGGTGAGTTTCCAGACTTCCCAGAGGCTGACCCAAGTCCCCATCAAAGCTGAGACCCATAACCCTCGTGGGTACCGTGAAACCGGAACCCCTGGACACTGTGCACATTTGCAAGTGCATCAGCTTCTCGATGTCCTTTGAGGCTGTGATTTGGGTTACTTGTAGCCCAAACCCCAAGCACCTTTTCCACAGAAGATTGCTGGCCTACACTCCACGAGTGTTCCGTGAGCCAGCCCTTTGGGTTTTCGCTTGAGGTACCTTCATGATCCCTGGTCCTTTGACTGGTGGGTCCCTGTGAAGGCAACCTTAACTTTAGTTGGGCTTCCCTGGTTGCTCCAGACATGCCCTGACTCTCCATTGCTTGGGGAGTTCCCAGGACCTTGCCTGTCCGCACCGAAGCATCTTTCCTCTTCCTGCATGGGTTGCCGTTGCCAAGGCTTGTTGTGTCCAATCCGGGCACCGATGCTACAGCACTTGACATCCTTTGTGGGACAGCTCGAATCCAGCTCCTGGTTGTCCTTGACACCTCCTGGTCATAGTGGCTGAAGAGTCAAGCTTCCCCTCTTCGCACTTGAAGCACCCGACATCGGTAGGCATACGTCTAACGTGCCCCTGGTCACTGGCAAGTGACCCAGACTCTGTCCCCTCTGCTTTCAGGTTCTTCACATCTTCGATCCAGGCTTGGATCTCTTCGGACACTTCTCCTCTTCCCGGCATCAGCACTTTTCAGTCTCCTGCCATTGAAAATGACAACGCAACCTGACACCATTTGATACCTATGCACCCGGCTTCCCTGGGTGAGGTACCACGAGTACTCTGGTGCTCCCATGGGTGTTGGCCCTAGAACCATCTAAGTCCAAAAGGGTTTGTTCCTAGTCCACTCCTAAGTGTCCCTAAACTTTAAAATTCTAACCACGACTTTCCCCACAGAAGCTAACGGAGCTCTCGGCTGTGTTCTCACACTGCACACGTCCCCTGTAGGTCCCCTGTGTCAGTACCTTAGATGGTTCCTTGGGGTCCCGGCGATTCTACAGGCTCTAGGCCTTGTGCTAGTCAAGTTGTGATTCTTATACCACTTTCTTAATATATGGTTTGGTTTGCCCCTAGAGCCTATCATATATTGTGCTAATTTACTGTTATATTTGAAGTGTAACATATGTGCTTTGACCTCTAGCCTCATAAAGAGACTAGTCAGGTGTGTTTAGTTATAAATAAATATATTTTTGTTGGAAGGCGTTCCCCGGGGAGGTTGCGGAATGTGTTCCTGACCACCCTGAGGCCCACCTTTCCCAGAGTTAGGCCGAGCAAGAGCAGGGAGGCCCTTCCTGGAAGGGTCTCGCACCTAGGATCGCACACGCTACGCTTACTCTCTTCTTCGGATAGAGGGACACCACACAGTAAATCGTTGTAAGATAATAAGCTTTTATCGGTGGTTATCAGGGATCTTTATGATCCGGCAGGTAGGTGCAGAATTAATGCCACAAGCGGCAGCGATCTTGTGATGGAGGGAAAAGGGGTAGCGGGACAGTCTTTCGATCAGTGTCTCTGCGAGATATCCGGCGCCCAGCTCTCAATCCTCGAGCTGAGGGGATGTTGCTTCTCTCGGCGATCTCTGCCGATTCTCTTGGAGGAGCGGGCCGCGAGTCACTCAGAAGGCACCGGAGGGTCGTAGTTCAGGGAGCCGCGACGGCGTCAGCAGGGCTCAGATGGTTCAGAGTTCGGGGAGCCGCGACAGCGTCAGCAGGGCTCAGATGGTTCAGAGTTCGAGGAGCCGCGACAGCGTCAGCAGGGCTCAGATGGTTCAGAGTTCGAGGAGCCGCGACAGCGTCAGCAGGGCTCAGATGGTTCAGAGTTCGGGGAGCCGCGACAGCGTCCGCAGGGCTCAGGTGGTTCGGAGTTCGGGTAGCGTTCTTCTGTTCGGGGAGCAATCGAGCCACGACCAAGTCCGCAGGCTCTCATCAGTCCAGGTCTTCTCTGCCTCTCGTCCCCTCAGCACCCCTTGTTATACTCCCCCTCCTCTTTGAAGTCCGAAGTCCTCGCGGAGAGGGGTCTGGTGCCTGGGGGGCGGTGTGTCGGGGTTTCCTGTCGCTCGGCCCCTTTGATCTGTTCAGGTGGGTCTGGGAGGGACTCCAGACACCCAGCAGGCGAGGCGCCCGCTCACCGGGGGCCTGGTGGTCGATCGAAACCTCCCTCGGGGAAGAGACCAGAGGTGTGACAGGGTCGGCGCCTCTCGGTCTGGTTTGGGGGGGGGTTTCGTTCTTCCTCAGCCGGGCATGCGTGTTGGGGATCTGGTCGGTCCTCGGGATGTTGGTCCACGGAAGCCGGAAGGCCGTGCCCACGAGGTTCGGCGTGGTTGTAGTGTGACTTGCTGGTCGGGAGGGCCCATGCCACGAGGCCGGTCTCACACGTGCCCCCCCCAGCTGAAAGGCGGGGAGAACTACCCATCCACTTGGGAGTTCTCCTCGCTGAAGCGGAAGAATCAGCACAGGCCGTCCGCGTTGGCGTGGTCCGTCCCGGGGCGATGTTCCACAGTGAAATCCATCCCTTGGAGGGAGATGGACCAGCGTAGCAGCTTGGGGTTTTCCCCTGGCATCTGCATCAACCACCGCAGGGGTCGATGATCTGTTTGCACTCGGAAGTGTTTTCCGAACAGGTAGGGCCGTAGCTTTTTGAGGGCCCAGACTACTGCGAACGTCTCTCGTTCAATTGTGCTCCACCGCTGTTCCCGGGGCAGTAACCTTCGGCTGATGAAGGCTATGGGCTGATCTATGCCTTTGTCGTCGTACTGTGAGAGGACTGCCCCGATGCCGTGTTCCGAGGCGTCCGTCTGGACCACAAACTCCTGGGCATAGTCGGGTGCTTTGAGCACTGGAGCCGTGCACATTGCGGCCTTTAGGGTGTCGAACGCCTTCTGGCAGGAGGGAGTCCAGTGTATTTTCTTGGGGTGTTTTTTGGAGGTTAGTTCTGTGAGAGGGCCTGCGATGCTGCCATAGTTTTTAATAAACCTTCGGTAGTAGCCGGTGAGGCCCAGGAAGGCTCGGTTCCCAGGACAAGATGGCGTCGATCTTCGGCTGGAGGGGGGCGACCTGCCCACTCCCCACCTGGTGCCCCAGATAGGTTACGGAGCCGTGCCCAATTTGGCATTTGCTAGCTTTGACGGTGAGGCCGGCTCGGCGCAGAGCCAGCAGGACTTGACGGAGGTGCTGGAGGTGCTCGGTCCATTGGGAGCTGAAGACCGCTATGTCGTCGAGGTATGCTGCGCTGAACCCCTCTAGTCCGGACAGGACCCTGTTCACCAGCCGCTGGAAGGTGGCCGGGGCATTTTTCCTTCCGAACGGCATCACCCTAAAGCGGTAGTGCCCATCTGGGGTGGAGAAGGCGGAGCACTCCTTGGCTCCCTCGGTGAGGGCAATCTGCCAGTACCCACTGGTGAGGTCGAAGGTGCTGAGGTAGCAGGCGGCCCCAAGGCGGTCAATGAGTTCGTCGGCACGGGGAGAGGGTGAGCGTCTGCTCGGGTGACCGCATTGAGGCCTCGGTAGTCCACGCAAAATCTCAGCTCGGGGGCAACACCCGGGGTAGTCGCTTTCGGAACCAGGACTACTGGGCTGGCCCAGGGGCTGTCGGAGGGTTCAATCACCCCGAGGTCTAACATCTTTGCCACCTCGGTCTGGATGCAGGTCCGGACCCGATCAGGGACCCGGTAGGCCCGATGTCTCACTGGCGGGCTGTCTCCGGTGTCCACGTCGTGGACACACCAGCTGGTGACCCCGGGGGTCAGGGAGAAGAGATCCGCGAACTGCCCTAGTAGCTGGCGGCAGTCGTCGGTCTGTGGGGCTGTGAGGGCGGTCGACAGTCTCACTCCCTCCACGGATCCATCGGTTTCCTTCGCCCCCAGGGGGTCTGGAAGGGGCTCGGTGTCGTCTTCGGCCCCATCGTCGGTGGCCAGGAGTAGACTTAATTCGGTCCGTACAAAGTGGGGCTTGAGGCGGTTCACGTGGAGAACCCGGAGGGGGTTCCGCGGGGACTGCACATCGATGAGATATGTGACTTGGCTCTTCCGCTCGATCACCTTGAAGGGCCCAGTCCATTTATCTTGGAGAGCGCAGGGTCTCACCGGGGCCATGACCCAGACTTGTTGGCCCGGCTGAAACTCGACCAGTGTAGCATTCTGGTCATACCAGCGCTTCATTTCTTCTTGACTGGCCTCGAGGTTTGCTTCTGCGAGTTCCCTGAATTTTCGGGTCTGGTTGCGGAGCGCCAAGATGTATCGGAACACGTCCGGAGGGGTCCCCCGGGGGGTTGTTTCCCACCCCTCCTTGACCAGGCTCAGGGGTCCTCGGACGGGGTGTCCATATAATAGTTCGAATGGGCTGAATCCCAGGGATTTTTGGGTAACCTCCCGGTAGGCGAACAGGAGACATGGGAGGAGGACGTCCCACCTCCGGCGTAGGGGTTCCTCGAGGCCCAGGATCATTCCTTTCAGCGTCTTGTTAAAGCGCTCGACTAGTCCGTTTCCTTGGGGGTGGTACGGGGTGGTGAATTTGTCTGATACTCCGCACTGCTGCCAGAGGGATTTCATATAACGGGAGATAAAGTTCGTACCCCGGTCACTCACGACTTCGCGGGGGAACCCCATGCGGGAGAAGATCCCCATCAAGGCCCGGCCCACCACGGGGGCCGTCACGGTGCGGAGAGGGATGGCCTCGGGGTAACGGGTGGCATGATCCACTAGGACGAGGATGAACCGATGGCCCTGGGCGGTCTTGGGGTCCAGCGGTCCCACAATGTCGATTCCTACCCGCTAAAAAGGGGTACTGACGACGGGGAAGGGCTGTAGCGGAGCCTTGCGCTTGCCCCCACTCTTTCCGCTGGCCTGGCACGTGGGGCAGGACTTGCAGTGGGCCTCCACATTTGCTCGCATCTTGGGCCAATAGAAGTGGGTGACGAGCCGTTGGTAGGTCTTATCCTGGCCTAAGTGTCCGGCCAGGGGTACATCGTGGGCCAGGCCCAGGAGGAGACTTCGGAAGCGTAGGGGTACCACTAGTACCCGGGCCGATCCCAACTCGGCCGACTTCTGTTCGCTGTACAGGAGGCCGTCCTCCCAGTATACCCAGTGGGTGCCAGTCTGGTCGCCTGCTGCTTGGGTCTCGGCCTGTTGTCGGGGCCCGATGAGGGACGGGCAGGTGGATTGTTCTTGGCAGAATTCTTCACGGGAGGGGCCCCCTTCGCAAGGCCACTGGGCCAGTTCTGGCAGGTCCTCGAGGTGGGTCAGGGTTTCGGGGTCGGACGGCACTGACCCTTCGTCGGGAGTGGTCGGCTCGTCCAGAAGGGGGTCGTTGGCCTCTGGTGGTGTATTCTGGATCTCGGGGGAGGTGGCGGTGTCTAGCGGCATGGGCTCTTCCCCCTCGGAGTGAGGCGCCCGGAGAGTCATTGAGCGCGTGGTGGCGCATACCCACTCGGGGAGGCCCATCATCTCGAGGTGGGCTCTTCGTTCCTCTTGTCCCCACGGGGAGTTCTCAAGGTCGTTGCCCAGGATGCAGTCCACGGGCTGGGAGGTTCGGACCGCCACCTTTAACTTGCCGGTGACTCCCCCCCATTCGAAGGGGACTAGGGCCATCCGACAGAGGCTCTCGGAATTGTCTGAGGAGATGACGGGGCAAAAGGCGCCAGGCAGGATCTGATCCTCGGAGATCAGGTGACAATGAACCGCCGTGACACTCGCCCCCGTGTCCCGGAGGCCCTCGATGCGGTGACCGTTGACCGTCACCTGCTGTCGGTACTTCTTCGTGTTGGCGGGCAGGGACGTTCCGGGGACCATCTCTCAATCCCCTAGGGAGACCAAGGCCATGGCGGCTGGTTCCCATTCTTCGGAGTCTTCTATCTCTTCCCCCAGGGCTACGGAGGCCATCTGTCGAGTCGGCGGGGTTGTTGTGGTGGACCGCTGGTACAGGGGACACTGGGGGTCGCTGGCATAGTGTCCTGTCTGTTGGCAGCGGAAGCAGGTGATCCTCACTCGGGGCACCGGCCTCCCTGGTGACCCGGTGCTGGCCGGAGGTGGAGCTGGAAAGGGCGGAGATTGTCCTCTGGGAGGGCTGAGCGGGGATCCCCCCGGAAGCTCCCTTTGCCGGCCTTGATTCCCTCCACCCCTCTGGCGGGGGGGTCCCTGACTGTGGCGACCGTAGTCCCCCACGGGGCCCCGGGAGGCCCGGGTGTTCACCCACCGGTCAGCCTCGACGGCCAGTTTTCGAGGGTCTGTGAGTTTGCTGTCCAGGAGGTGCTGGCGCAGCTCTACGAAGCAATTCGCGGACAAGTGTTCCCATGCGATTAGGTCGAACAGCTCCTCAAAGGTGGAGACCTTGCTGCCCTTGATCCATCCGTACAGGGCCCAGCTGTAGAAGTTCACGTACTCCACCCAGGTGGTACCGGGTATCTTTTTGCAGTCTCTAAACCGTTGCCGGTACATTTCAGGGGTGATCCCATATCTGGCTACTAGAGCCTCTTTCATGTGACTGTAGGAGTTCATCACGGTGGAGGGCAGGTCCAGCAGGGTATCTCTCCCCTCGCTCAGGAACCGGCCCCACAGCCCAGCCCCCCAGTCCTTCTGCGGGACTCGGTGGGAGGTCATGGCGACTTCGTAGGCCTTGAACCATTGCTGAATATCGTCGTTCTTATAATATTCTTTCACCACATCTTTGGGGATGTGGACCTTTGGTTCCACGGTGGAGGAGATGGGTTGGGTTTCCGAGGGTCGGGCCTCCGCCTTCTTAGCTTGGAGCTCGATTTCTTTTAGGCTACGTTCGTGCTCTAGTTGGAGTTTTTTCTCGTCGTGTTCTCTCTGTCGTTTCTTTTCCTCTAGTTCTCCTTGTAGGCGTAACTGTTCCACCGCCAGTTTTTTCTCAGCCAGCTTTAGCTCTCCTTCGATTTTTAATTTTGCTAGTTCTAGTTCGTGGTTGCGATCTCTTTCTCGGTCCGCTAGTTCCTCCGGGGATAGGCCCCTCTCGGGGGCGCCGTTCCTCCCCGGGCTGCTTCGTGGTTCGTTGGGAGGTTCTCCTTCTGTTTGTGTCCGGAGAGTTTCTGCCTCGACCCAGGTTTTTAATGCCCCCTAGAAGTCCTCTTTCGTGCTCAGTCCAGTGGTAGCGATTCCAAAGTCTTTGCAAAATTGTTTCAGTTCTCGGTGTGTATAAGATTCTAACTGGTCTTTTTGGAATGCCGCGCTCGGGTTGGTGCCTGCGGCACCTAGGGAAGTTTCTCCTTCCATTCTTCTTGGTAGTGCGTACGTCGTCTACTGCACGATCTCTAGGTGTTGGCTCGGATCCCGTCGCCTGCCACCAAATGTTGGAAGGCGTTCCCCGGGGAGGTTGCGGAATGTGTTCCTGACCACCCTGAGGCCCACCTTTCCCAGAGTTAGGCCGAGCAAGAGCAGGGAGGCCCTTCCTGGAAGGGTCTCGCACCTAGGATCGCACACGCTACGCTTACTCTCTTCTTCGGCTAGAGGGACACCTCACAGTAAATCGTTGTAAGATAATAAGCTTTTATCGGTGGTTATCAGGGATCTTTATTATCCGGCAGGTAGGTGCAGAATTAATGCCACAAGCGGCAGCGATCTTGTGATGGAGGGAAAAGGGGTAGCGGGACAGTCTTTCGATCAGTGTCTCTGCGAGATATCCGGCGCCCAGCTCTCAATCCTCGAGCTGAGGGGATGTTGCTCAGATGGTTCAGAGTTCGAGGAGCCGCGACAGCGTCAGCAGGGCTCAGATGGTTCAGAGTTCGAGGAGCCGCGTCAGCGTCAGCAGGGCTCAGATGGTTCAGAGTTCGGGGAGCCGCGACAGCGTCCGCAGGGCTCAGGTGGTTCGGAGTTCGGGTAGCGTTCTTCTGTTCGGGGAGCGATCGAGCCGCGACCAAGTCCGCAGGCTCTCGTCAGTCCAGGTCTTCTCTGCCTCTCGTCCCCTCAGCACCCCTTGTTATACTCCCCCTCCTCTTTGAAGTCCGGAGTCCTCGCGGAGAGGGGTCTGGTGCCTGGGGGACGGTGTGTCGGGGTTTCCTGTCGCTCGGCCCCTTTGATCTGTTCAGGTGGGTCTGGGAGGGACTCCAGACACCCAGCAGGCGAGGCGCCCGCTCACCGGGGGCCTGGTGGTCGATCGAAACCTCCCTCTCCATAGCTACCGCTAGAATAGCTTTCACAGAAGGTTGTATTTAACCTATCACCTCTAAGGGGTTGTTTGGACTGGTGCAAGGTGCCCACTATAACCAGTGAACACCATATACCAGGCCAACTTCTCACATTGGTGTGCAGCGGTTGGGATTCAAGCTTGACATTGTTTTACCAGATAATCTCAAGTGATTGACTAAGTGAAAACCACTAAAGGTACCTAAGGTACATATAATACAAGCTTAAACTACAGTTAGTTCTACTAAACTTAGAGTTGTGTGTCAAGGGCTTAACACACCCCTTCTACATCTCAAGAGAGTTAAGTAGGCCACACTAGAGTGCATACACCACACCTCACCAGTGATGTCTTCAAGGCCAGGAACCAGTGGGTCCCTGCCAGAAGCCAGTCGGCTTCTAGCCTCCAAGTATGACAAACTCCAATTCTTGGAACTGAGAGCATTGTATAGTACTAGGAAGTTGAAGACAGGAAAAAGTGCAAACACCCAACGCCTCATAGAGGTACTGCTGTTGGATGATCTCAGAAAGACCTCAGGGTCTGAAGGGGTAGGCAGAGTGAGTGGGGCAGCAGGTGAGGAAAGGCCCAGGGGTACAACCACCCCTGACCTGACCTCTGGAGCTGGCCAGGAAGATGACAATGATCTTAATCTGTAAGATGCAACTCCTCCTGAAGATGAGGAAGATGGCCATGATGGCCCTCTCTTTACTCCACCAGGAAGAGTTGGGAGTGTGCCTAGAAGGTCAAGATCTCCTTCCTAGGAGTTTAACCATTCTGACACCTCCATAGGGACCTCTGTTTTCTCTCATAGGAGGGAATCCTCTCATGAGAGGAAAGAGAGACTGCTCAAGTATGAAGAAGCTCAGCTTAGAATCAGAAGAGAGCAGATAGCCCTAGAAAGGGAGTCCCTAGAGCTTCAGAAAGTTAGAAGAAAGTTGGGGCTAGAGCCCCCTGGTGCCAGCAACATCCCTAGTGTTAGGGAGAGGTCTCATGACCATAGAAACATAAACAAGATTGTCGCTCCCTACCAGAGTGGGGATGACATCCACAAATGGATTACTGCACTGGAAAGGACCTGTGAAGTTCAGAGGAGCAGTGGGCAGCAATCTTGTGGCTCTCCTTTGCAGACAAAGGTAGAGATAAGCTCCTCACTGTTAGAGAACACCACCAAAGCTTGAAGAGTGCACTGATTGAAGGGTTTGGCCTAACCATTGAACAATACAGGTTAAAGTTCAGGGATACCCAAAAGGCACAGAATTAAGACTGGGTGGACTTTGTAGATTGTGCTACTAAGGCTCTGGAGTGCTGGTTACTTGGCAGAAAGGTGTGTGATTTCAAAGGATTGTACAACTTAATTATGAAGGAGCAAATCCTTAATAATTGTCAAAATCAGCTGTTGCATCAGTACCTGGTGGACTCTGTTCTGACTTCTCCCCAAGAATTGGGAAAGAAGGCAAACAAATGGGTCAGAACCAGGGTGATGCAGAAGGTTCAGAACGAAGGTGGTGACCCAAAGAAGCAAGATTCAAAGAACTCGGACAAGGGTGGGGAAAAGGGTAAAGACCAGAAGTCTTATCAAGGTCCCCAAAAATCTGCATCTGGGGGGGAGTCCCACTCTAACAAAGGAAAAGGCCAAAAGAAACCATGGAGTACAATCTGTAAACAGAAGACCCATTGGACAAGTGACTATACAAAGTCCAAAGACTCAACTCCAGCCACCAATGCCCCTAAGGCAACTGTTCCCCCTAGTGCAGCTACAATTGGTGGTGCTCAGAATAATGGTATAGTAGGGTTAACCCTGGGCTCTGAGATGGACTCTGGCCTAGTCAGAGTTCCAACTCAGGCTGTCCTTATCTGTGATGGAGGCATGGACATGTCCTCCTTTGTGAGTCCCAGTAACTTGGGCAAATACAAGCAGCCTTTGACAAATGGAAAAGAGGCTTTGGCATTCAGTGACACAGGAGCAAGTGTCACAATGGTGACAAAAGATCTTGTGGCTCCTGAGCAGATTATACTCGGTGAAATGTACCAAGTGACCAATGCTAGCAATGTCAGGACAGCCCATTCATTGGCAGTTGTTAATTTCTCCTGGGGAGGGGTAACTGGCCTCAAGAAAGTTGTGGTAAGTGCAGACCTCCCTGTTGAATGCTTGATTGGCAATGCTCTAGAAACTTCAGCTTGGGCAGAAGTGGAGCTCAGGACACATGCAGAAATGCTAGGAATCCCTGAATATGTATTTGCTGTGACCAGGTCACAGGTCAAAATGTCTCACACTGACCAGGCTCTGGATTCTGGAAGAATGGGCCAGGTGCCTCCCAAGAGGAGGAGCAGTAGAGTTAAAGCAGTGCCTCCCCCCGATTCAGAATACAGATCAGCCTCCTGAGGGAGATGATCTTAGTCCTGAAGAAGAAACTGTCCAAGAAGAGCTTGAGTCTGATCAGGTTGAGTTCTTGGGGACAGGGGGCCCTTCCAGGGCAGATCTGAGCCAGGAGCAGCTGACCTGCCTCTCTCTTGAACCCCTCAGAAAGCAAGCTGCTGAGGAGGCTGCTGGGAATGCTTGTGGGTCCCATAAAATATATTGGGATAATGAGAGTAGACACCCCAGGCCTGGTGCTTCCAGGAGGTTGGTAATACTTTTGATGTTTAGGGGCTTCCTATTGACACTAGCCCATGATATTCCACTAGCAGGTCACCTGGGCCAAAACAAGACTTGGGACAGAATTGTCCCTCACTTTCATTGGCCTCACATGTCTGAAGACACCAAGGAGTTTTGTCGCTCCTGTGTCACCTGTCAAGCCAGTGGGAAGGCAGCTGGAACCACAAAGGCCCCCTCTGATACCACTACCTGTGGTGGGGATTCTCTCTGAGAGGGTGGGGATTGATATAGTTGGTCCCATGGATCCTCAGACATCCTCTGGGCACGGATTTATAGTGGTGGTGGTGGACCATGCCACTAGGTACCCAGAGCAATTCCACTTAGGACCACCACAGCTCCTGTGGTGGCAATGGCCCTCTTGGGTGCATTCTCAATAGTGGGTTTCCTAAGGAGGTAGTATCAGACTGGGGTGCAAACGTCATGGCTAGTTACTTGACTGCAATTACAAATTCACCACACCCTATTGCCCACAATGCAATGGTTTAGTTGAAAGGTTCAACAAAACCTTAAAGGGCATGATCAAAGGTTTCCAGAGAAGCTTAGACGCAGATGGGACCTCCTTTTGCCCTGCCTTTTATTTGCCTACAGGGAGGTGCCTCAAAAGGGGGTTGGTTACAGCCCTTTTGAACTTTTGCTTGGCCATCCTGTTAGGGGTCCATTGTGTCTAGTGAAGGAGGGATGGGGTTACCTCTCAAACCCCCTAAACAGGACATAGTGGACTATGTACTTGGTCTCCGCTCTAGGATGGCAGAGTATATGGAAAAGGCAACTAAAAACCTTGAGGCTAGCCAGGAATTACAAATGGCCTGGCATGACCAAAAGGCGGTGCTGACTGTTTACCAGCCAGGGCCCAGCAGCCCTCCAAGATAAGTGGAGTGGCCCCCATACAATTGTTGAACAGAAGGGAGAGGTAACCTACTTGGTAGACCTTGGAACTCCCAGGAGTCCCCATAGGTTGCTCCATGTCAACAGACTGAAACCATATGTCGACAGGGCTGACATGGGCTTGTTCATGGCAACTGATGAGGGACAGGAGGAAGAGAGTGACCCACTCCCTGACCTGCTCTCTCAGAACCCTGATGATGGGTCAGTAGATGGTGTAGCCTTGGCAGGCAGCCTCACTGTCCAGCAACAAGCTGACTACAGAAAAGTTCTCAGCCAGTTTAGACATATGTTCTCTCTGACTCCAAGTCAGACTACCTGGTGCACTCATGAAGTGGAAACTGGGGACAGTCTGCCTGTTAAAAATAAGATTTACATGCAATCTGATCATGTCAGGGACTGTATCAGGACAGAAGTCCAAAAGATGTTGGATTTGGAAGTCATTGAACCCTCAGACAGCCCTTGGGCTAGTCCAGTAGTCCTGGTGCCTAAACCTCACACCAAAGATGGAAAGAAAGAGATGAGGTTTTTTATGGACTACAGGGGTCTCAATGCAGTCACTAGGACTGATGCCCATTCCATCCCAAGGGCAAATGAGCTTATAGATACTTTGGCCTCAGCCACGTTTCTGAGCACATTTGACTTGACAGCTGGCTACTGGCAGATCAGACTAGCTGATGTTGCAAAGACAGCATTTTCTACCCCTAGTGGGCACTACCAATTTGTGGTGATGCCCTTTGGTTTGAAGAATGCACCTGCTACTTTCCAAAGGTTGGTGAATAAAGTCCTTACAGGCCTGGAAGCCTATAGTGCAGCATATCTAGACGATATTGCTGTCTTTAGCTCCACCTGGAAGGATAACCTGGTCCACCTGAGGAATGTTTTGGAGGCCCTGCAAAAAGCAGCCCTAACTATCAAGACTACTAAGTGCCAGATAGGGCAGGGTCAGGTTGTGTAAATAAATTTGGGCCAAAACATTACTTTTTTCATACAGGCACATTTCAATCATCCTAGCATTAAACTCAAGAATAATAGGTTAACTCCCCTTTAAACCCCCATAGAGGTTCACTCCAAAGCTGTTTAAAACTAAGTGTATTCAATTCCAGAGACCCTGGCTGCAGATCCAAGCTTTAGTAACATGTTAAAATGTAGGATCTCCAAGCCCCAGCAAATTTAGATGGATTTATTTTTTACAAACAGTTTTTTGCTCAGGAGCTAGGTTCAGATAGGGACAGTGAATGTATGCATTTAAAAAATTACACATTCGCCACCAAGGACTGTCTTCGAAGACGAAACTTCAAGCAGATTACTACTTGGCCAATTGATTTAGTCATTCCAGAGACAGGCTTGCAAGCCTTGATTAACAATAGATCGAATAATTTAGAATATTTTCACTTGGTGATGGAAAGCCATATGTAGTGGTGGGTAAAAGCTTGGCAATCATGACCTTAAGAAGATATTCATATTATTGGAATCTTAATGAGTTATGTAGTGACTTAAAAGCATATATTAGAGATGATGTTATAGAATGCCTAGATACTTGTATTTCATCACAACCTCAATTGGCCTTCCTCTCACTTTCCAGGGTCGTGTCTCAGAATTCACCAGGCCTGTTTTCATAATCTTACTTTAGTGGATGTTTATCCCCAAACAGTTGAATATAATGTCAATCAATCAATCAAGCAGGGGTTTATGAAGTGCGCTACTCACCGATGAGGGTCTCAAGGCACTGGGAAGGGGGTGTTGCAGCTCCGGATCAGTCGAAGAGCCAGGTTTTGAGGTTCTTCCTGAAGGTGTGCAGAGTGGGGGAGCATCTGATGTTGACTGGAAGTATGTTTCAGGTCTTTCCTGCTACGTAGGAGAAGGCTCTTCCACCTGCTCTGGTTCTGCGGATGTGTGGGTTCTCTGCCAGGGCGAGGTCAGCGGAGCGGAAGATCCTTTCGGGTAAGTGGAAGGAGACTCTTTCGTTGAGGTATTTGGGTCCGATGTTGTGGAGGGATTAGTAGGCGTGGGTGAGTAGCTTGAAGGTTACTCTTTTCTCAATGGGGAGCCATTGGAAGTCTTGTAGTTGCCGGGTCATGTGCTCATGATGTGGGGTTCTGAGGACTAGTCTGGCAGCAGTGTTCTGGATGGTTTGGAGTTTGTGTAGCAGGGTCTTGTTGATTCCGATGTAGAGGGCGTTGTCACAGTCCAGTCTGCTGGTTATGAGTGTGTGGGTGATGGTATTTCTAAATTCGGGGGATCCACTTGAAGGTCTTGTGGAGGATGCAAAGGGTATTGAAGCAGGTGGAAAAACGGAGTTGATCTGGCAGGTCAAGGTGAGGGAGGAGTCTAGGATGATGCGGAGGTTCCGGGCATGATCCATTGGGGTGGGTGGGTTTCCAAGGGCAGGGGGTGACCAGGAGCTGTCCCACGCAGTGGAGGAGGGTCCAAGGACGAGGACCTCTGTCTTCTCCGAGTTCAGTTTAAGGCAGCTGTTGCTCATCCAGGCTGCAATGTCTTTCATTCCTTCTTGAAAGCTGAGTCTGGTGTCTTCGGGGTTCTTTGTGGGAGAGAGGATGAGCTGGGTGTCATCGGCGTAAGATACTATGCTGAGCCCATGCTTTCTGATGAGGATGGTGAGGGGGGCCATGTAGATGTTGAAGAGTGTGGGGCTGAGAGAGGATCACTGGGGTACTCCACAGTTAATCTCTGTAGGTTCGGAGAGGAAGGGAGGAAGTCTGATATTTTGGGTTCTGCCGGAGAGAAACGAGCGGATCCAGTCGAGGGCAGTTCCTCACATACCAGAGTTGTGGAGTCTGGCTGCGAGAGTGCATTGGGAGATGGTGTTGAAGGCAGCAGAGAGGTCTAGTAGGATGAGGGCCACAGTGTGGCCCTGGTCAAATTGCAAGCCGATGTCATCAGTGGTGGTGAGGAGGGCGGTCTCGGTGCTTTGGTTGCTGTGAAATCCTGACTGAGTCGAGGATGGAATTCTCTTCGATGAAGGTGGTCAGCTGGGCGTTGATGAATCTCTCGGTGACTTTGGCTGCAAAGGGAAGGAGAGATGGGCAGGTAGTTTTTCAGGTCCGTCGGGTCAGCCGAGGACTTCTTGTGGATGGGCTTGACCTCTGCCCACTTCCAGTTGTCAGGGGAGGTGCCGGATTTGAGGGACGCGTTGATGGTCCAGCCAAGTTCGGGTGCCATGGCGGCTGCAGCTCTGTGGTAATAGATGTTCGGCTGGCAGGGGTCCGTATGGGCTACTGAGTGGGTGTTCTTTATGGTCATGGCGGTGTCTTCAGTGGTGGCAGGTTTCCAGGAGGTGATGGGTGGCTGGTTGTCGGTGGTGGGGAGGGGGTTGGTGCCCGGAGTCTGCTCCCTGAAGTTGTTTTAGAGGGCCCTTAACTTTCAGGTGGACGAAGGAGTTGAGCTTGCTGCAGAGGTCCTGAGAAGGTGTGGCGTCCGTGGCTTCGCTGGGGGGTTTGGTAAATTGTTGTATGACATTGAAGAATTATTTTGTGTTCCTTGCATTGGTGTGGGTCTTGTTCTTGATAAAGGTCTGCTTGGTGGCTCTTATGTGCTAGGGGTATTCATTCATGGCGTTCCTGTATTCTTATGGTCTTCTGTGGTTTCCCTGTTCTGCCAGACTTTCTCGAGGCATCTGCAGGAACGCCTGTCTTCTTGGAGGTCGGTGGGGAACCAGACAGCTTTCAGGGGGCGTTGTTTGACGCGGTGGCGGAGGGGTGCGTGCTTGTCGGTGCATCCGGCGCTCCAGCTGTGTAATTCTTTGGCTGTGGAGTTGAATTCGGTCATGTCGGAGGGGGGGTCATGGAAGTGGGTAGTGTTGAGGTGTTCCTCTGTGATCTTGCTCCAGTTCCTTCGTGGCCGGCTCGGTGGGTTTGGGTACAGTGGTGGTGTTGAAGGTGAATGTACGCAGTGGTGGTCTGTCCAGAAGGGCTGCGTGGTGTGGCTAAAATGGATGTTCATCCCTCCTGCGAAGATGGGATCAAGGGTGTGTCCGGCTCTGTGGGTCGGGGAGGGGACGAGCTGATTCAGTCCAAGGTTGCCGAGGTTGTCGATGTATTTGTGAAAAGCAGAAATGTGGTGTTGTTGACCAATTGGGGATTGACTGAGTAAAACAGCATCATCGGCATACTGGAGATATTTAAGATGCTCATTACCAAGTTTGGGAGGGTGGACATTAGTAGTTTCCAAAGGCTGTAACAAATCTGACATAAAAAGGTTAAAAAGGCATGGGGCCAATACACAGCCTTGTTTAAGGCCAGTGCAGGTTTTAATTATCCAAGACAGGCTAGATCCATCATCTAACTTAACCTGAACCCAAGTGTTTGTGTACAAGAGTATAATAGCATCGAGAAGCTTTTGGGGAATACCCCATCTAGCAAGTTTCCGCCATAGTATGGATCTTGGAACAGAATTGAATGCAGCTTTTAGGTCAATAAAACAAATGTATAAATTTTGTTTTTTTGAAAGCGTGTTCAACAAGTATGTTAAGGGTTAATTGAATAGTTATTTTGAATGACCCTTACAAAACACTGATTGGTTAATTGGGATTATTCCCTGTGATGTTGCCCATTCTCCCAGATGGGTCAATAATCAGGAGGCAAAGACTTTGCCTCTACGTCAGTTATAGCAATTAACCGATAATTTGAGGGATTATCTGCTGGGCTGCTTATATAGATCAGCTGCACTATGCTCCCTTGCCAGGTCTCTGGAACAATATTTGTTGCTAGAACCTCATTATACAAAGGGGTCATGATTTTGGCCCACAAATCAGGATTGACTCAAAATATAGCATTAGGCATTCCATTATGGTCGGGGGCCCCATTTTATCTAATCCGGCTCAGAACATGTGCTATTTATTTACTCAGAGGTTCCATATATCATGCTTATGCTGGTCTACTCCCTATCAATGGTGATGTTTGTTACAGTCCTCGTAATGTTGACTCATATCCGCCTATTTAGGTTGGCAGCTCTGAGTCCATACGAGTTGATACTAAACTTCACCCATAGCTCCTCTATAATATTGTCATGATGGGCCCTGTTACCACCTTTTTTCAGTTCGTTGATGATCCCCAGAATGCTTTGGCATTGTTGATCTTGTTATCGTTTAGTAACCTAAGCCATGAACCCTGTTGATATTGTTGTTTTGCCTTCCAGACTTCCTGTCCATAGGACCTTTTTGGTAGCTTCAGCTTTTCATTAAAAATGAAATAGGTTGACCGATAACTATGCCACCTATTGGTTGTCATATTCAAGGAGTGGACTTAGCTGAGTTTCTTGGGGTAAATTTCTCCACCAATAATGTAGAAATAAATTTCCACATGGGCACCATCATTCCTCCACTCAGAATACTTGAGGCACTTAGATTTATTAAAAGGTTAGCAACCATTATTTCAGACTGATTGTCGGATTGCCAAACCAACCTTTTCAAACTATAAGTTAAAGTAACATAAATTATTGGAAAATCCAAGGTTAATGTCTGGGTATTGTGATCACTTTCCACTCTTGGAATAACCTTATAATCGTGGATATTTGGACCCATATCAACTGATATAAAAGAATAGTCTATAATTGAACCATAATTAGAAGAATGATTCATTAAGCATAATTAGGCCAAGCTGCTGCAGGTTATCACGACACAGCTCAGCAAATCCATTGCTTGACCAATCAGATGATTTCAATGAGACCAAGTGTATATTGAAGTCCCCACTAAACATTAAGCCGACCAATGGCCAACGGCCAACGGCCACCAACGGCCACCCTAAGTTCCACAGATTTTCTTGGAATACACCTACATGGAACAAAGAAATCCTTGGTTCATTGATGAAGTAAAATCTCTCAAACTGGGCAGAGTGAGCAGAGTATAAGGAGAATGGTTTGGAGCTATCATATAAGTAAACAAAATATATCAACGTAGCTGAAATAAATGTAAAATCAGAGAAGCCAAGAAAAGTTACTTCTCTGTTTGTCTTTCCCAATTTGTGACTCTCTCCAAATAATTATTTCATATTTTATCATAAATACCAGACCTGGAACATGGAAAGATATGATCTAGTTGGGCCGCCTACAGAGGCATTGACCTCCCCCCACTGTCGCAGTCTGCAACCCATGACCCCATTGAAATATTGGTGGTGAGCCATTCACCTGTTTAGTGCACTGCTTTGGACTTTCTGTGGCTGGTAATGTATATATAATGTACTTGCAATACTCTACATGTGTGTATGATGCTGTTTGTGGTTTTGTAGTTTGTTGTTTTGCGGACCCATGGGGCTCTATGCAATGTACCTTTGGTTTTTATTTCATACATTCAATGTGTATTAGCCTCGCTGGGCTTTGCCCATTTGGTACGTTGGAAAATCAATAAAATTTGTTGTTAAAAAAAAATGCCAGACCTGGGCGTAAAACTCCACTCTGCTCACAGTTTGCATAGTTTGGTGCAAGGGTGCCTGCGTTGGCGTAAAGTTGTGCAGGGGGAAACGCCAGGCTGCACCATATCCTTGGTAATATGGTGCAGCCTGGTGCTTCCGAAGTGGCGATGAGATGCATTAAGCCAAGGAGGCTAACGCCTCTCACCCCCACTTCCTATATAATATGCCCCCTTGTAACTAATATATTCGCCAATACGCCATTCAGGTGCACCAGCGGCTGCAGGCAGATGTTTCCTGATGTACACAATCCTGAACGCGCAGGATCCAACGCATAACATTCTGGGGAAGATTCTCTCCTCGAGAAGCATCAAAATCTTCCCAAAATGATTATTTGGAGTCAAAGACCTCCTCAAAAGGATGGTTGGCATTGTTTTTATGTGCGAGGATCAAGTTTTTTTTAGTTTTTTTCCAACAGGATGAAAGTGCGAATGAGTTTCCAACTTCCTGTTCCTGTCCAGCTGGCTCCTAGCAGTGCTTTGTCCCTCTCCTGGTAAGTTTTCATTGGGATTTGGAGCTGGAAGGATCACTCTCCTTGTCTGTTGCATATATACCATTGGATTTAAGGACTTTGTATTCAAGATTTCACAAGCAAGTTGAAAAACTGGTGTACAAGGGTGTTCTTTGTTTGATTGGGGGCATGCACTGGGATTTAATTGTACTTTTAATTGATTTTTAAAATGTATTGTGGTGGGTGGCCTGCAGTTTGAGTAGGGGCCTAGTTATTTTTTTGCATGTCATTTTTCTTCTTTTAAAAGGAAGAAATGTTACACAGTGCACTTCATTTTCTTCATGATATGTAATACATTTGAAATATTGATTTAATTCACTATGTGGCCTAGTCTGCTTATGGGCTTCCAGATAGTAGGCTTAGTGCTAGTCATGGGTGCATTAAACAACTGTTTCTGTGATGTCTGTTGAATTTAAACATCTTTTAGACAATGGATGGCATTGGATTAAAATATAAAATGTGTTTTTTGTGGTATCGCACAATTTCTTTCTCCTGCAAACAGTGTATAGGTGGGGAAATGCCTTTGGAGGATATGTGTTGTTGTAAACATGTTTAGCCATGGTAATTTTTTTGTGTGCATTGTTGAATTAATGCTGTGTTCTATGTGTTACCAATGCGTCCCTTTTCTGGCTGGAGTATGTGTATGCATGTTTGCCATAGGCCACCATTTGCCTTTGTTCCCCATGCCAGTGTGATTTTACCACAGGCCTGAATGTCTTCTCTTTTTTCCCAATGCCTTCTTGCCCAGAATTGTTGTTGTTGAAGACTGTGTGGCACCGCAGCCATTTTGTGCATCAAGCCAGTGTGGCCCGTTGCTGTAGGCTTGCATGGATGGTTGAGAAATGAGATAGCAGTATAATAAATGATAGGCCAGAACCGGTCCCAGGATGCTTGGCTCCATTGCTAACTTTGCCTCTGGATTCAAGCTGGCCTGGCTGATGAGGGCTGTTAGCCCGAAACCGGTCCCAAGATGCTTGTTACCGGTCCAGAGAAGACATGGCTTGGCAGTTTGGGCTGTACTGTTCCCATGAGGCACAGGGTCAAGGCTGATTTGCATATAGCTGTGTCTGAACTGGGGTGGCGGAGTGAGCTAAAGAATGATGATGGATTCAACCCAGATCTTCTAGAGGCTATGGAAAAGAAAGGTTCATGAAATCCTGAGAAGTATGGATGTAGAGGAGGAGGATGATGACGATCCAGTCATCCTGGATGTTAGCCCAGCCCCAGTGGAGACCGACTTTACCCCATCCCAAACTGCTGTGAGGGATGTGGAACCACAGATAACACCACCACCGCCAGCTGCCATATTGCAAAGTCCTGGCAGTGACCTACATCCACAGCTACTTCAGTAGAAGTAGGTTCTGCTGAGAGGCAAGCGTCAAATTGCTCACTTTTCTGCCAGTTCATTTGACATTGGCAGTGCCACTAGCATCAGAAAGTGGACCTCCCCAGTTTAAGACTGCTTTACAGTTAGCAAGAAGGAGGTGAACATGGTCATATGATCCATTTGTGGCGCAAGAGTTAGTCGGGGTAAGTTTGCTGCAAACTATGGTACCGGAGACCAAACAATCCATTTGAGAAAATACAATATGATTCAGTGGGAGGCGCACTTCAGTGGCCAAAAAACTGCAAGTGGTGTTGCTGAAGGAGGTGAAAGGCTAAGCAGGAAATCCGATCCGATCACAGTGGAAGGTGAAGAAGAGGAAGATATTTTCATTACGCAAAGCAGACCTGTCCCCAGCAGTGCAGTAATATCACCTGCATCAGCAACATTGCAATGGCACAAGACTCAGGTCGGGACACCAAGGCAAGAGAGTATAGTTACTGCCATGCTAAAATGCACAGTCAGCCTACCACTGTCTGCTCTCATGAAGTCACCTGCATCAGTAGCACCAGAAAAGAAAAAAATCTGGCTACTATTTTTGGCATGTCTAGGCAGGAGGGGCAGTATTAACAGACCACCCAACAGCACATTTGTACAACGAGAAGCTGGCTAAAATGTTAGCCCTGGACATCCTCCCTTTTTCTTTAGTAGAAGGGGTGGGTTTTCTAGAATTTGTTGTAGCCATTTGCTCAAAATGCAAGGTTCTCAGCCTGACCTATTTCGCCAGAGTTGCTGTTCCAGCGCTACATCACAATGTGCTGGAATTGCTTGGCCAAGCTTTGCAACAGAGTGCTATTCACACTACCCACCTGATCACAGACATGTGAACCAGTTGTCAAGCCGCTGATTGCATG
The DNA here is from genome assembly GCF_964204655.1 of Triturus cristatus. Taxonomy (NCBI): domain Eukaryota; kingdom Metazoa; phylum Chordata; class Amphibia; order Caudata; family Salamandridae; genus Triturus; species Triturus cristatus. The sequence continues at coordinate 1,508,141,498 of NC_140589.1, forward strand.
TGCATCACTACACACTGGATCTCTTTTGTTGGGGTTAGAGAAAAGATATCTGCAGGTGTCAACAGTGCTGATATATTTAATAGCGCTCGGAAGCATGTGACAGTAGCCATGTTCACCATGGAGAATTCCTAAACTGCTGCAAACATTTTGAAAGACTTGTAACAACAAGGTCTTTGAATGGCTGTGACCAAGAGGGCTTCACATTGAATTTGTTGCCATGGACAATGGCAGTAATATAGTTAAGGCCATGGCTGATGGTAGCTATGTCAGGGTCCTATATTTAGTGTGTCGCATCAACATCATTGTACAGGACTTGCTAAAAAAAGAAGACCAAGTAAGCAACTTACTGTCCACCTGCAAAAAAAATGCACTAATTTCAGCCATTCATTTAAAGCCCAGTAGCAGCTGAGGGTAATTCGATGTGACAATAGAATTCCAGTTAAAGCACTCATACAGGAGGTGCCAAAACATTGGAACTCAACTTATTACATGTTGCAATGTCTGTTTGAGCAGTACAGACCAATAAATGAATATGCCATGCAAAGAGGGGATGCAACTGTGAAAGGCATGATCACTGAGATGGACCAATGGGGCCTAGTCAAATGCCTGACAGAGTTGCTGATTTCTTTTGAGGTGTTCACACGGAAAGTCAGCAAGGAGTACATGCCCAACTATCCAGTTGTTGCACATGCTACAGGAACAGCTAAAGGAGGTGTCTGCAATGTATGCAGGTGTGAAAGAAAGAAAGAAGCGCATGAGTTGGTGGAGAGCTTAAGCCTTTGCTTATCTGTGAATGCAAGGCTGCAAAGAGACAATGTGTCATCCAATATTGCATCTGTGCCGAAATTCTTGATCCACAGTACAAAGCATTGATGTCCACTTTTATTCCTTTTTCAGACGGGGATGTTGCAAACTACAAAACATGGATTGCTGAGCAAGCCAGTGAGTTAGAGAAAGAACGGCTGGAAATTAGAGGCCCACTCCTCCAGGGCTCAAGTTCTGCGGTGCAGCTGTCAGCTCAAGAGACTGGGGGCAATGCTGTTGGCTCAAATTCAAAAATACTTTATTCAGACAGGACCATATCCATATCCTTAAAAGCGCAAACACATACAGCAAATTAAAAGCACAAATTCATGTTCACAATAAAACAATTTCAATAAAATTAGTCAGAAGGGCAAAATATTAGAAGAGACACATACAAAACCTTTCTAGCGGAGCTCACAACAGCCAAAACCAATAACAATAATACCAGCAACAACAGGAACAGGAGCATCAGCCCCAAAATCTGCATATGAGGGTTTCCTACTGGCAGAGCTTAAGTCCGAGGCAGAGGTGAAGGCAAAAGAGGCCGAACAAGGTGAAGTACCAATGACTATTGAGCGGATGGTTCAGGCCTATCTGGATAACGCAACAGAGGTCTAAACCCATTGGTTTGTTTGTATGGGAAGAGGTGCCAATAGCCAATGCTCAGCAGGTTGGCAATAAACTATCTGGCTTGCCTGGTAGCCAGGGTCTCTCCTGAGCGTGTTTTCAGTGCTGCTGGAACTGTTGACACACTGAGAAGGACGAATCTCTTTCCCCAAAAGAGAGAATAACCATAATCAAAATAAATCAGCACTTTATACCACGGATTGCTCCATACCAGAAGTAAGATGGAAGGAAGATGAGGGAGACTCAGGTCATGGAAGTAGTGTGTTAGCGGACCTGCTTCTGGGTGAACCACCTGAGTTATTAGGATGAGATCTACTTCCCTGACTACGAGGCCTGGGCCAACACCCATACACCTTTCTCTCTCTATCGCTGATCTGCTTTGATGCCAAAAAAAGATATAGCTAGGGGAACATACATATATTTTTTTTTCTGTCTGGCTGACTAATTCAGCCCACCGTCTTAGACACATTTTATTGCTGGATTGGAGTTGCACCGGTGTGCAGTGAAGAAGCCCCCCTACAACCCATTTCCTTCAAGGACATTGGAAATACAAATTTGTGCCTGCCTCCATCCCTGGGCCGGGACTAGCTATCCTTTCCTAGTTTATTTGCCTAGCCGGACTGCTATACTAAATCTGATTTATGAATGTCTGTTTTGTGAACAATGGATCCGCGGCAATGTACCACGATGACCACGCCTGAATTAGAAGAACAGGTAAATGGCATGCATTGAACGCTGAGTGATTGCTGTTTGTGAGTGTGTTGTGCTGATTCATGTGGTGGCAGTCAGTGACACTGGGTATTTATCTCTATTACTCTTAAATGTGTTTGTGAAGATTTACAATGTAGCTGGCCTACCGATGGCTGATAATTTTTTCCCTGAAGGTGATTTTTTCCTTCTCCTTTGAGAGTTAGCAAGCTTTGTTCACCGGGTCCACTCCACACTGCTTTGTTTTCTGCTTTATACTCCTCAAAGGGTCAGACCAGACCAGTCCCTTTAGATAACACAAACACATATCTAGTCTACACAAAAAATGACTCAATGTTTCTTTTGTTGTGCATCAACAGCATTGTAGTACAGGTCAGACTATTGCATTTGAGTCGGGACACAGTAGGTACGGAGTTAGACACCTTACTCGGAGTCTGGAGGATCAGGATGATGGAAGGACTCGGGGTGAGCATGTCTACTTCGAGAACTGCCACCAGAAAAAGGAAGTTTTTAACTTCAATGAGACCAACCAATTTGTTTAAAGTGGCCTACCCAACACTTACTTGATTTGCAAAATGCAATGTTGCTGGGTGTGTGTGCTCAGTGCGGTCTGGCTCAAATTTGAAGCTAAGTGGTGGTTGGGAGGGGGTCTGTTGTAGTAAGTAACTAGGGACAAACATGTGGCCATGAATGATCATCACATTGTGCACATGCAATTAGGCTACATTTTATTGCTATGATTTATGATGATGAATTGATGATCATGACAGTTGTGAGTTTGATCAGACCCATACTGGTAGTCACATGCGGTCACTTTTGTGTGATGTGTGGTTGTTGTGAAGTTGCTCTCACCTAATTGTTCACACGCTCTGCTCTTCTCTCTTGGGCTGCCTCTGAGTCTTCTTGGTGCATTCCTTATGAAGTTTAACTTCTTTCTTTCTCCTTTATTCTACAATATCATTTTTTTTACAATCCGCAGGCCCTCTTATCCTGTGCCAAACTGGAAAAGCAACATAACACTCATGCTTACCTTACAGGACCGCATCCACCAGGTACCCAAGAATGACGGACAGTCCAAGAGGAATGCAGATGCAGCTCCCAATTTGGCAATACAGTATCATTTTTTTAAATAATAATCATTAGAACTTTGTGTGTTGTTCGCTTAAGTTGGCTCCTACATAATTTGTAAAATATTTGCAATCTTTCAAAGCTAGGTAACACAGAACATTTAGATAATGTAACTTGGGTCTCTCTGGGGGAAAACGGACAGTTTGGTTTGCATTGCATTTAAGTTATCTATACTCATTTCTTCGTGCCTTTTTCCTCCCATAACAGATTTATGATTGTTGGCTGCTCATTACCCAGATGAATGTTGTCTTTTTGTTGTGTTTGTCAAACCTTTCCCCATATCCCCCTTCCTATCTATTCATCAAACCCCTTACCCTCTTCACCCGGGCTGTGTGATTTTTTGAGATGTGACTTAATAATTTACACCATTAGTTGATCACACACTTGGTGAGGTGGATGTGGTGAAAGCAACACCAACTCAGTGCAGGATCTTCAGCTCTAAGTATAGCCCACACTAGCCACATTTACCCACCCACGCATAAATATAGTATTCAATATTTTCAGAATAAAATAGTTGCCAGCATCATCATTCAGGGACTCTGTTGCATCAAAGCTTACCCTTGTGCACTTCAGAGTTCGAGTCCACTTCATTTCATGACTTTTAATAGCTCTTCATTGTTCTGAATGATTCAATTTAATTTAATTCAATTTAGCATTGCTTATTATATTTTCTCAATTGTCTCTCTTCTTGTGTACTAGTAGTCGAGTCTGGTGACTGTCTTAATTGTTTGTAAAGCTTTCATGTAATAATATACAACCTATTAACTCCCTGCGAATAGTCCTTACCCTACAGTTAGAGTTCACCTAGGAGGGAGTGGGACCTCGCTTCTGATGGATTCACTGTTAGTGTTCTAGCAAGCTACTACTACCACCACAATGGCATCTTGGAAAACCATGCAGACCCGCTTCATCTATTCAGGTAAGGGACCTGTGGATCATTGTTGTACTGCAATATAGACAATTGAAAATCACCCCCACACTCCTTAGGGATCAATATAGTTGCAGACTGCATAGACTAGGAGCAGAGTAGTAGGACAAGGGTACCGCATAACTAATTTGTTATACGCTATCACCAGATTATAAAAACAGCATGTGGCAAAAGCAGCTGTGCGAAGTAAAACACCCCCAAAAAGATTTAAATGATAATGTAAAATTATGAAATATTTATTCCCCCAACAATATAAACTAAACCCACCACTGCCCCACTACTCTCCTCAAACAAATCTCCCTGTCCCCAAACAATATCCCAAAAGAAAGGTGTCCAATCTTAAGTCCCACAATGTAATAGTCCATTAAAATAAATCCAAATGTCCCAACTCCCACATTCTCACCCTCTCCCAACAACAAGTCCCACCCACCAAAAAAAGGATTAAAAAGGGCAGAAGAGGGCACTACGGTGGGCTAGGAACTTCTGCAGGTGCCTATCATGCATTCCTGCCTGGATTCCATGCTCACCAGCCTCTGCATGATACAGAGCTCAAATGAGAGGAAATAGGGGGGGCAGCCGTGACTGAATGGTGGCAGGTGGCAGCAAACGGACTGTGGTGCTAGTGGCTGGCGGCACTGGGGTCTGGCTAGGGTTCTGAGCATCTGCAGCTTCTGCCGCTTCCTCCTGCTCCTCCTCCTCGACCACCAGCTGCTGGTATTGTGCCCTGATGACCTCCAGTTTCCTCTGCCGCATCTGAGCTGCTATCTCCTGCCTATTAGGACCAGCAGGATTATCTATATCAAATTGTAAACAAGGCTGTTAGCAAAACACATAATGTAGTGGCACAGTCATTCAATTTTGATGTGATTAGAGATTCAGACATTATGCACTATGGAGTACACAAGTATTCTTCTTTCTCTTTTTCTACTAAATTAATGGACGCATGCTAGCTCAGCTGTTACCCTAGTCATACTCGTGTTTCTTTGCTAATGTCTGCAGGTGGTGCAATTGTAATAGACAATAATCTTATTCCTATGGCCATGCTCTGACCAAAATGCCTTTCAATTGTACCCCCACTAGAAGGCAGATGAATACTATGAATGAAATATGTCAGATGAGGTACTATGAAATCAATCATGCAGACATCCTTCTGTTTACTGTAAGTAGATGGTGGAAAAAGTGATGTACTACAGTACAGGGAAAGGATTAAGGAACAGGATATTATATTTGCCATTTTCGGCACAGACTATCCCATCCACATAAGTGAAGGTACCTACTCTTAGTCCCACTTTACTCCCTGGCCTTACCGTCCATCACCACACTTTGAAATTACTTTTTTCCAACAAAATAGATTTGCTTGGCGGTAAGGAAAAGAATTATTAACTTACTCTACTGCTGGTAAATTAGAGGGATTAGGCCAGGTATGTAGACGTTTTACTGATCATCATGTGCCGAAGCATGGGCTAGCAGTGAGTCACTGGTTGGTAAATGTTGAAAGGGAAAAATGTGAACATATGTAATCCATTATGGAAGCCATAATAAAATATATCATTTTGTCAGAAGAAAGGGGCACATGGCACATTCAAAGAATGTTTTTTTCAATTCTTTCATAAGGCTGGGACAGAATTTAGGAAAGAAGTTATGTTCTAGGATGTGACTGAGGGGGTACTGGGAGGGAAGGGAAGCACACCTTATTTTCACATTGCCACGAACTTTGGAAATTTCACTAACTGAAGCAGATGCACATTGCACAGCCAACAATGCAGTGCCACCGAATTAAAACATGCAGTCGTTAGGTCATCACCATGGTTGTCACTGGTGAAATGCAATGGTAAAGGAGGGAGGGAGGTGATTGATGATGGGTGGGTAGGATACATAATATATGTTGCACTTGAAAACTACTGTGAGTCGAGGGGGCAGTCAGAAATACCACCTCAACCCTTTGAATCAACGCCTTGATAAAACCATTCCAAGCAAGTAAAGTAGGTGAGAAACACGCCGCTCCAGAGAAGCTCCCTTGTTTCTTTTTCATTCCAAGCATTTATCCATTCATCATTGCATTGTTCTTCTATTATTATTATTCTTCACCCTTGGCTTTGCTACTCACCGTTTAAGTTTTACATTCTCTCATCCAGTTTTCACCATTGAAACAACCATCCATCCATATATCCATCCTTCCAAACATGGTTCTCAGTCACAACAAATCTTTCACCAACATACATTTACATACCTATGCATCCTTTCACCCATGAAACCCACCAGAGGATTCTTTTCACCCACCTACCCAGGCAAGCATCCTTTCACCCATACCCTTTCACCCACCCAGGCCGGCATCTTTTTACCCATACCCTTTCACCCACCGAGGCAGGCATCCTTTCACCCATACCCTTTCACCTACCAAGGCAGGCCCTCTCTTACCCGTATACCCTTTCATCCATCCTTCACCCACCCATGCATCCTATCACCCATATATATGTATCCTTTTACACATGCACCCTTCTCTTTCAATTATATTACATTTACCCCATCCTTTCTCTTCCATCCTTCCTTCCCTTTTCGATCAACCATCATAGTTCAAGTTCATTATGAAACTTTGTCTGCTGAGTTGCAGGTAGAAGAGGCCATTAAATACTCACCTCCTGCTGTATCTGCTAAAGAGGCGTGTTCACAAGTCAACAGTACACTCTTACATTGAGTATATATATTTTTTTGTTTGTTTTTTAAACCAACTTTAATTGATTTTAAAGGTCTTGCAAGAGTCCATACACAGCTTACTCGTCCATACACAGCTTATCTTGTAGTGACCTGCCTGCTGGTGGCCGAATTATATAACGCCCTGTATGTCATTGATGAATGCTATTGTGCCTACACAGCACTAAATCTAGACAATATCAGCCTTCTCAAGCTGTGCCTGTTGCAGTACACGATTGGGGCGCCGTTGAGGGCTCATTTATGCGCTGCCCGTTCGGCTAGACTGTGAAAGTTGGGACACACTGCCTGATACGATTGACTTGTCCACTATACCAGACGAAATCAGTGCAGATACAGCTCAGCCCTAATGGGAAATGTATAGCAGCTAGGAGGCCTGAGATCTTTATGATAAGGGAACAGGGGCCCGTGAGGGCGCGGTTGGTGAAGTTCAATCTGTACAAGCTACCTTGGCAATGGTGCAACTGTTTAAGCATGTCTGCCGGGCGGGAGGCCTACATAGGGCACGGTGCCGCTAAGGTGGGAGATTCTGTTTGTTGATAACTGTGCTTGAGTATATTTTTAATTGTCGATAAGCAATCAATATGACTTACCATCACCCGCCACTGCTGCTCGCTCACCCCCATGGACAGCTGCCACATCTGCTTGGCTGGCGCCGTCACTGCTGGCCCCGGCACTGGTGGTCAGTGAGGCTAGAAAAAACATTACACATGTTTAGATTCCAGATACGCCTACCTCTATTAATTATTTTTATAACAAAATACAACCACAATACATCACTACAATTTGGTTACAGTATCTTCTATCAAAAATATCAGGGTGGGTGTTTTGTTGTTGGCAATTCTTTGAAAAGCCAGGTAGTCAAGACGAACAATAACTTTTTGTTAATGGAGTGGCAGAGCTATTGATGAATCTGAGTTTTTGAATAGAAATAAAAGGGTGGTCAACTGGACATGTGGTCTTGGTTGGCAAAGGCAATGGGGCCGTCCAACTGCTGGTATACTGCAATAAATAATGCATGCACAACATTGGGGTGTCCAACATGACTATGTGGCCACACTCTCATTTTACTGATTGAGCATGAGCAAGTAAAAGAAAGCCTTTGTAATCATCTCAACAAACATGCATAGAATACCTTACTTGGGCATTCAATCTTCACGGCTGAGTACTAGTACTTGACCAATTGATTCTCTGAGTCTTATAGCACTACCACTAGGCAGTCCACAAGGTATATAAGGGGAGAGGGAAAGCTGACTGACAAAGCTGACTGACAAAGCAGAAGAAAGGAAGCTACAGAGACCAGTACAGAGACAGTTTTAAGTAACGTACAGAAACTTGAAATATGGAAAATAAGTAAATAGGATATTGCAGGATAACAAGAATTTAGAAATGGATAGATCGAAAAGGATTTGAAAAGAAATTAGGAAACCGGCAGGAATTAATTAAAATAGGGAGCGGTAAAAGTTAGGGGAATAACTAATAAAGTTAACAACAGGAGGACTTACTGGGGCCAGCAGAGCCATTGGCCGCGGAACTTTGGGAGGCATCTCCAGCTCCCTCACCCGCCTCATCAGTCCTCTTCTTGCCCCTGGATGCTGATGTAAGACATAAAAACAATAAAATAAAATAAAGATTAGTGGTAAATAAATAATCTCGCCCAAGCAATTTTTGGGCAGGAAAAGCTAATCGCTATAACATTGAATTTTTGTAAATCAGTTCGACAAGTAGTATTGCGGACCATTCTATTCCAGATTTCCAAAACCTACCTAACCCTATTCTAAATTTACTAAACTAGATTTTGGAATTACTTATAAATTGCAATGAATGATGTTTGCTTCTCTTCTCATTCGCAATCTCAGTCTCAAGTCAACCCCTTTCGATGGGCTAATTCACTAAGTATGTGTTTTTCAATGCACAGATGGACGCATACCTACACATCACTGGGAAATTGCTTGACACTGTATGAGCTACAAAAAAATGAACATGCCAAGTCACTATTACTAACTACCGCCATCTTAATGACAGGACAAAGGACTGGAGTCTCTGCATTACTTCTTATATAATCAGCCCAAGCGAGCGCCAACAAGTATGATTAGATAGCACCGAGCACTTGTATAAAATTAGAACACAAGTACTAATATTAATAATAATTTCCCACCGGGCCCTGCAACCTCAAAACCTAGCAGGTCCAGCAGGTCCTGGTCTCAGACCAGGACGGCGCGCCACCAGTGCTGCAGCTGTTGCAGGGTGTGCCGGACCCCAGAACGATGGTGCACAGCCCTGCACACCCTCTCTGACAGTCCAGGAGTCCATAACCACTGCCAGGCATGCCACCTGCTGACTTGATTTGATTTGATTTAAATGTTATAAAGTGCTCGAATGCCCAGAGGCGTCTTAGCACTGATTTCGACACAGAAGGAGCTTACATTTACAATGACTACTTGTTAAGGAAACAAGTGTTTAGTGACTTCCTAAAGGATAGGAGATTTGGGCTGTCTCTGAGTTTAATGGAAAGGGAGTTCCAGTGTCTCGGTGTTCCTGAAATGAAACTTTGTCCACCCCACTGAGCTCTTTTTATCCTTGGGACCATAAGAAATTTGGCACTGGATGATCTTAAGTGTCTTAATGGGAGTTACCAAATGAAACGCTTTTTCAGAACATCTGGGCCAATATTATGCAGCGCTTTGAAAGCTATGCATTCAGATTTTAACTGGATTAATTTGTGAGTTGGGAGCCAGTGTAATTTAATCAGTTCTTGGGATTCTTTGTATTTAGGATCAGAATGCCAAAGAGCATTCTTGTGTCCGTATTCTGGAGCATCTGTAGTTTCATTAACACGTTTTTTTTTATTATTCAGGAGTAAGGCATTCCCATAGTCCAACCTGGACAGGGCCAGTGCAATGACCACTGTCTTCTGAAGGTCTAAGGTAATAAATGAACATATCTTTCTAATTATGTTTAAGATAAAAAATACTGATGATGTTAAGTTATTAATGTGGTCCTTAAACATCAATCTACCATCAAAGATGATCCCTAAGTTCTTAACTTTCTTCACAGATATGGTCAGAGAGCCCATATCAGTTAGCCACCAGTTGGGTGCCCAAAACGAGATGTCGTTCCCCAGGAGAAGAACCTCTGTCTTCCCGGGTTAACTCACAGGCAGTTGTCTCTCATCCATTTATTGATTAGATCCATGCAATTATTAAAGCATTCTGCTGTTTAATTTGGGTTGTTGTAAATTTAGACAATTAGCTGGGTGTCATCGGTATATGATATAACTGAGAAACCACAAGTTCTATTAACTTAGCCAGTGGTGTTAAATATAAATTGAAAAGGGAAGGGATCAAGGACGAGCCCTGCGGTACCCCGCATGGCAGCCTATGAGGGTCCGAGGAAGAATAACCCATTGTTACATGTTAGACTCTGTCTGACAGAAAAGATTTAAGAGTTTTTAATGCTACCCCGTTTATACCAGCATCAGAGAGTCGGTTGACTAATATGTCATGGTGGACTGTAATGAAGGCTGCCGATAGGTCCAATTAGATCAAGGCAGCCTTCCCTCCTTCATCGAGTATCAACCGTAATTCCTCAGAGGCTTCGACTAAAGCAGTCTCTGTGCTGTGAGAAGCTGGGAATCCTAACTGAGTTGGATCTAACAGAGTTTTATTGTTTGTGGAGGATGTTAATTCCATGTTTAATGCTCTTTCTAGTATTCTAGAAGGAAAGGGTAGCCTAGCAATGGGCCTGTAGCTGCTTGGCTCAGTTGGATCTAAGTTAGATTTTTTTAGCAATGAAGATATGAAAAACGTTTTTAAGTCGGGAGGCAAGAGTCCTGTCGTTATAATGGCGTTTAGAATATTAGTGAGTTGGTCACTTTTGACTGCTGGTGCAAGATGGATTATCTATGGAGGACAGGGGTCAGCTGGTGAGCCGGACTTAAATATGTTTATAAGCCCGAGACTTGCTCAGTATCTAGCAGAGAAAAGACTCCTAGAGTTTTTGCATGAAGTCTCTGTGGTTTAATCAGTAGTTTAATCTAAAGAGCTAGTGGTTGTAAAAGAATTGTAGATGTTTTTCGACTTTTCATTGAAAGGATATTTCTAGTGAATTACACAGGTCTTGGCTGCAGTAGTCATTAGTAGGATCTGGAAGCTTGGTTACGTTGTATACTGTACAGAAGAGTTCTCTGCACATGTTTTAAGAGAAGTAATTTCTATTGTCTTAGAGGATCTATTATTTTAGTCAGTTATGGATTGGGTATACTTATTTTTATCCTGGGGATCGTTATTGGATCTCCATTGCCTTTACTTTTTTCGGCGCAGTTGCTTTTGTGTTTTAAGTTTATCCGTAAACCAGGGCTCAGACGGACTTTTGTACAGTACGTAAGAGTTCTCTGCACAAGTTTTTAGCTACTAAAAGTTTTGAAGAGAAGTAAATACTCTTCTTTTAGAGGATCCATTTTTTTAGTCAGTAATGGATTGGGTATTCTTATGTTTATCCTGGGGATCGAAATTAGATCTCAATTGCCTTTCCTTTTTTCTGCACAGTTGCTTTTGTGTTTTAAGTTTATCCATAAACCAGGGCTCGGATGAAGTTGTCCACCAATTGGAAAAAGTTTTCAAAGGTGCTAAAGAATCCACCACATTGCTAATCCATGGATAGTACTCATTTGCTGCTTGATTAACATCTAGAACGATAGGAGGTTTAGTGTTAGAGTGGGCTTCATGAAATGCTAAGGGGTCTACCTTATTCAAGAACTGTCCCGTAATGTCTAAGGGAGTCTTTCTGGATCTCAGTTGTGATTGAGTGATGCTGATCCAAAACATAACTACCTTGTGGTCTGACCACAGAACCGGTAAGATAACTGAGATGTCCACCAGTGAGTTATTAGTAAAGATGCCATAAAGTGTGTGCCCTGATACATGTGTAGGTAGCAATTAACAAGGCAGTGTTGCGGTCATCAGGATTTTCTAAATAGAAATTGAAATCTCCTAAGATTGTAAAGTCTGATGTGTTAATGCTGTCCTCGATAAAGGTGTTGATGCTTTCTAAAAAGGTAGCTTATGAGCCTGGTAGACGCCAAATTAACAAGCCCTTAAAAGTGTAGCAGTTGCTGAGTTCAATTTTAAACTAAAGCATTCTGTTGTTCCCTTAACCTGCACACCTGCAACTGTCAAGTGATCTCTGTGAACTATCGCTAACCCTCTCCCGTGTTTTCCTATTCTATACGCCTTGAGTATGGCGAACCCTGCTGGTAGCCCTTGAACAAAGTCTGGTTCAGATGCTTGATCCACCCAGGACTTTGTGGAGAAAACAATGTCCAGATTGTGTGACTCGATCATGTCAGCAAATTCAAGCTTATGCTTTACTAGGGAGAGCATATTAATAATTGCGCATTTTAATGGGGCAGGAGAGGTAGTTAGGAAAGATCATCCTGGATGACTAACCGAGTACATGGAGATACATGGAGATAGAAATGTATGTAAAAGCTATATTACAAAAGGGGCATTGTATGGGACCAAACTGCAGTTCAAAAAGATTGCATTTAATATTCTTACCTGTGGTAATAAGTGTCAGAAGTTCATTTCTAGAGTATTTTATTTTGCGAGTTGAAACTGATGCCTAACAGGCAGGAGTTATGGTGCAGGGCGCGGTCCAGGTGCGGACGGGCACATACAAGCTTGCCTTTGGTGCGCCAGCACCGAGGACGTGCTTGTATGTTCTTTGAATAGCCCTCTTGAATAAGGGGGCATGGCTCTGCTCGGGACCGAGCAAGATCTGAGCAGTATTAAGAACAAACAGGTGGGCAAATAAATTATTGGAACTAGGGTCCAGCAACCCCTTAACCCTGTATCAGGCTCCCCTTTTACAGCATTGTACTGGTAAATTAAATCAAACTAAAATAATCATGAGAAAACAAACACAAGAGCCAGTCAACTCCACAAACAATTGTATGATCGTACCGACAAGGATGTAGTCAAAGTTTAGACTGTGCTGCGAACGCTGCGCGGACACGCTTGCATGTTCTTAAAATATTCCTCTTAAGTAAGGGGGCATGGCCAAGGGGGCATAGCCCTGCTCCAGACTGAGCAAGATCCGAGCAAGAACAGGAAGGAACAGTTGGGCATAAATATTATTGGAACTGGGGTCCAGCAACCAATTAACCCTGTAACAGGCTCCCCTTTCACAGCATTCTACTGGTAAATCAAATCAAACTAAAATAAACATGAGAAAACAAACACTATAAAACATTAAAATAGGGAATAGCAACCCTTTCTGTGATGAGGCCCAAACCTATTGGAGCCAGGCAACTCCCAAAGAATGGTATGATCGTACCTACAAGGAAAAGAAAGGGGGCAGGGTCATTATGACTTTCGTAGTCAAAGTTTAGACTGTGTTGTGAAAGCTGCCATGTATGCGCTTGCATGTTCTTTAAATAGCGCGCTTGGGTTAGGGGGCGTGGCCCAAGGGGGCATGGCTCTGCTCCGGACCAGGCAAGATCAGAGCAAAATCAGAAAGAAACACGTGTGCAAATAAATTATTGGAACTGGGGTCCAGCAACCCCTGTATTAGGCTCCCCTTTTACAGCATTGTACTGGTAAATCAAATCAAAATAAAATAAACATGAGAAAACAAACACATAAAAACATTAAAATAGGGTATAGGAACGCTTTCTAAGATGGTGCCCAAACCTATCGGGAGGCAGGCAACTCCACAAACAATGGTAAATGGTACGATCGTATCTACAAGGAAAAGAAAGTGGGCAGTGTCCTTCCAACCTTTGTAGTCAAAGTTTAGACTGCTGTTAAAGCTGCCAGGGTAGAGGAGAGGTGGATCTGGACATAAAATACCAGCACTTCCACCTCTGAAAATAGGGCACTGGCTGCACCGCTTCCTGGTACCGACTTCTGCAAGGAAGGCAGCTGCTTTTTGCCCTGCATTTGGCGCCCTGCTCTGCCAAGGCGCTAATAGGTAACAAGAGAAAAAATAGACTTAGGAAAAAGAAGGAAGAAAGTTTAAAAAAATGAAGTAAAGCAAAAGAAATTAAAAGTACAAAATGCATGCAAAATGCACAAAAAATTTGAAAAAACAAAAAGCACACAGACATCGACAAGAGGTAAGATAATAAATAAAAATGCGGGAAAATGAGTTTTAGAAGGGAAGGATTCAACAGATTCAGAAAGGATTGAAAAGTAGGCCCTATCACCATAAAATGACAAGATGGCCTTGCCCATGCTAATTGTGTAGTGAAGTTCGCAGGAGATTTCCACGTGAGAACACACTTCATGTTGATGTAGAACGTAAATGTCACGCGAGCGGGTGTGAGAATGGAACTCCGCACGAACCCGGAACTACGAGTGGTGTGGCAGAGGTTTCTTCCACAGTTTCTGAAAAAATCCTGGATGATGTGAGGTTGGGGCTGAGCTGCGAAGTCATCAAGCAGATGTATTATATTATTTCCATCTGGCAGTATGCAGGTCACTAAGTTGCCACCGTTTCATTCCACACCAAAGCAATTGAACTGTGATGTCCAACAGGAGTCAGTCCAATCCCCAACTCTATTTAATCCACTCTCCTACAACACCCAGGGTCAGTATATATGCTAATGGCAGATGATGGTGTGCTGCCAAAACCTTGTTCATGAAATAGAAGCATCATTATTTCCTCCATATACATCATGTGATTGAAAGAAAAAGCATAGAAACTGACAAAGGTCTCACACAATGATTATGAATATCACCGCCATCTTATAATGGCAATACATCCATTTGAATGCATTGATTTAACAAAATAGCTTTTTGTGTTTCAATGTAGCACATACCTAATACCAAGTAGACTTCAATGCATTCAGGAATATCATTCAAGTATAGAGCTACCCAAATTTTATAATTGTGAATACAATGCAAGTGCGGTAATATAATTTCATTCTAGTTCATCCAAACAGGGCTATTGCGACCAGAGTACCTCATATCATGAGGTAAATCCAGTGAAAAAAGTGCAAGTGCTTAAATGCTCCTGTTATATAAGTGCATTTAAAATACAGATAATGTATAATGGCAGGTGCCAGGATGTGCTGCAATTTCATACCTTTTTTTAAAAAAAACAATTTAAAACAAAAAACCCAGATGTGTAAATACTATACTGAGTATATCACCAAATAGGTGATTCTATCTTAAGTCATTCATGGATGTAAAATAGATAAGGCACTGGGTTACTTTATTGTCAGTTTTGTGCAACTAAATTAACTAAAGAAAACAAGTGCAAGAAAGGACATTCAAAAGGAGTGTGTTCTGGATTGGGGGCAGTATACGCCAGACAGGTGTATAATTCTTCATCAAGGTTGAAACCGTGAGGTTCCAAGTATCTAATTCCAAAATGAAGTAAGTCTCCTGTATACGCAATTCTTTTTCCCTATACCCTCCTCTCTTTCTTACAGGTACATGTGCTAAACAGCTGTATGTTAACTCAGTTGAGTCACTGTGATGTACTTTTTCAAAATGGAGTGCTACTGGATAGCTACGATCTTTGTTTACAATAGCCCTAAGGTGTTGTAATATGCACTGATGTATTCGAAGTGTAGTGCTTACCACATATTGTTTGCGCAGGGACATTCCAATATGTAAGGAGGTTCTGCATGTTAAGTGTCCATTGATTTGGATGGTTTTTAGGTCTCGCCTGGCGTAGGCTGCGCGCATGCGCAGTCTTGCTGGCGAGATTTAGTGTTAACAGTGTATTTTCTGTAAGGGGCTTTAAGCCCCGCCCCTCTGTTCCATTGGCCGGCGTCACCGTTTATGCTAAACAGTGGCCAGCCATTGGAACAGAGGTGTCGATGACGTTTTTGCTTGGCTTTTTGAGCCGTCCCATTTGGACGGACTCGCTTGCTTTGCGTTGGTCGCAAAAGGTTTCTTATCTTTATGGGGCCAAACACATGGCCCCATAAAGACAAGAAAGCTTTTCGCAGCTGAGGCCGTCCAAGTGGCTCAGCAGGAAAAGCCGAGCAAATACGTCATAGCGGATTGCTTGTTATTGCATTCTGCCATCTGTCTCTCATTAAACGGATGTGGCTTCTACCACACAAAGACTTCCAGCCAATGGATTAAAAGATACAATAGTCTGCCTCTCTGCAGGACCGGATGAATTCCTAGCAAATTGAGTCGGTGTTGAAAGAGCGTAGAAATTACCAACCCGCGGCATTTAAAGAAGCCGTGTTACCCCCGGAAGCCCCGGCACCAGTTTCCTCCACTGTTCTGAACGACACTTGTGTGCCTAGCTGGTACTTTTCCAAATGCTTTTCTGTCATCCAGAAGCATATCTTTTTTTTTTTATAATCAAATTAAAGCACACCGGCAGGCCTACTGGTTTAAAAAGCAGGCTGCTGCTTTTCAGTAGAAAGAAATACGCCCCGCGGATTGAACTTGTACCTCGTGCCCAAAAAGATGTCGAAATTCTCTAGTTTGTACCCTGTAATTATTAGAATAATGACATCACAGCAAATCAAATTACCTGGATCATAGGAAAGGACATGTGACTTTACAGCGATGGCATCACGAGAAATGCGTATATCATTACATAAGTTGAGTGATTGCAATGTACGGATGCCAATGACACATCTCTTGAACAGCAAACACACCCCTGGAGTGAGTGCAGTGATGTACAATACCAGCACGAGCGTGCGTTCCGGAGTAGTACGCAGCTTTCAGAGACATGTTGGTAATTGTTCTTCCGCTCAGGGGGCTGGGCCTCACTTCCGGCAGCAGGGTCACATCAAAGACGTTTTCGCGCTAGCTCTGCTGAAAAAAGCAGCTGGAGGTGTGACACGGTCCGGTATGCTGCTGAGTGGCAGAGATGGAACCCAGCTGCCTTAGAAGGACAATTATCAACAAGTACCTAAAAGCCTTTTAGAGTTCGACATCCATGCCTCTGGACCTCACTGCTGTGGATGAAGAGATGTGTTAGTGAGATTAAAAATGACCAATGTGCACAACAGTCAATCACCTATAACCTAACTTTTATTCCCTTAAGTCACACGCCACGTGATCCTTTTTAATCTGGATCCTGTAGCAAGTGATGTATTGACCTATATGCCTAGCTGTTGAGCCCTCATAAGGGCGAAATAGTTCCCTGGTTGACTGTGTTCTGGTTCAGAGTGGACCTGGCTTGGCACTAGGGCTGAATTATTTCAAATGGAGCAGGGTCAGGATTTATTTGCATATGGCTGGGTCCAAAGTGAGGTGGCATGATGGACGAAAAACGACGCTATGGCCGCACTGCGGACTTTGGAGTTGGGGAACCAGGTTCCAGTCTCGGCCTTGGCTCAACATCCCGTGATTCTGGACAAAAAAACTTAGTGTCTCCCCATGCCTAAAACATTAATGTGTTCATATGTAATGTAACTTGTGCCCTTGTAAAGCACTCCTCTAACTTTGGTACGAGTTATATAAAAAAATGCAGCCGTCCTTTCTGAGGCAGGACCTGGCAGGAATCCGCTTGATTTCCAGTAGGCCGGCCGACCCTGACAGTAAAGCATTCCTATTTCGCATATGAAGCATCACACTGCAACACAAAGCTTACTGTTTGCAGCCCATTGACTGGTATTGTTACAGCGGTAGGAGCTTTGTGGAAAACAGCTTTTGTAGTTAAATGTTGAGGTTATGCTGCCCCTTTGAAAGACAAATGGAAATGTATTTAAATGCTGCGAAGATAAAACTGCTGCTTTTGGAGACTTACACAAACATCACTAAAACACGCTGTTACTGCCTCTCAACAATTGCTGTTACTAGTATTCCATTAGTTGGAGGTAGCAGTCGCCAACCCCTAGGTTGCTGCTTGCAGCCCGTTTGACTTCACCTTTGAATTAATCATTTGGATTAATGATTAAAGTTCCCAAGCAGCCATCACTACACTAAGCACACTAAAAAGCCCTTATTTGATTCTGTACCCCTCCCTTGCCTAATTTCCATCATAAAGGAATGTGCACAAGTCAAGTACTCTGGAAACTTCATCAATGCTTTCCTCCCATTTGGACTAGGGAAGGGGGCAATCCCCATCCAGTACCAGGGCTGGACTAAGAACCAAAAGCAGCCCTGGAAATTGTTGTCAGACCAGCCCCCAACACTGCATGGAGGGAGAGCGCAGTGAAAAGCGAGACTCTCATCAATACATGGCAGGTTTGAGATGTTATAATAATACCAGTATTTGTAAAGCGCAAACAATTACCTGAGGGTGCCAAGGCGCCGGGGTCCGTCGGAAAGATTAAGCGGACTATTACCCAGAGTCACATGGTGCTGGGCTGACCTGCCGCCGGGGATCGAACCGGGAGCCCCCGTGTTTCCCGGAGTCACCCTGGCTGCTGCGCCGCACCTCTTCCTCACTCACCTTTTTAAATTGGGGGAAATCTGATGCATTTAACAACATATTCATAATTTGCTATCATTTTCGCAACTCTTTTCTCTCTCAAATTTCCTTTCTTCTGCCTGCTTGTTCCTTCTCTTGAGCTCTCTGTTCCTATTCTCTAACTACATCTCAATGATTACCCTCTGGCCCCTCCTTTCTTTTGCTCCCTCCTAGTTACTTTTGTTGTCCTACCTCCCTTGTTATTACTTCAATCTTCCTTCTCTCCTTTTCTCTCTGTGAGTCTCCTTTTCATTGCTCGTCTGCATGTCATTCCTCGTTTCCTGAGTAATTCTGTCTCCGACTTTGCTTTCTTCATCTTTGCTCTTCCTCCTTTCTTTCTTGCCCCTTTCTCGGTTGAGCCTAGGCAGCGCATGCGCTGCTCTGCGAGGCATACTGTATTAAGGTAGGGTCTTGAAGCTCCGCCCACTCTCCGCCCGCATTTTTCATTGGCCTGTGTCATTGTCCACTGTAAACTGTGGCTGTTCATTGGTCAAAAGGCTTAGTAGTCCCTCCTTAGTACCGCTTTGTTTGATTTTGTAACCTTCCATGGTGACACCCCCTGTTACGTGTGTTGTTGCTCGGTAGGCTTTAATTACCGCCTCCAAGCAATATTTTCCCAAATAGCATTGCACGCTCTCTCCAAATGCTTTTTAAAAAATGTATAACACCCATTTGCAATGCAATAGGTCTTGCATTTGCAAGAGTTTAAACTATTGGCATTGTAAATTACAATGCCTTTTATTTATCGATTTAAAAACAATACATAAATAAAAGGCATTGTCATTTACAATGCCAATAGCTCAAACTCTCATAAATGCGACACCTATTGCATTGCAAATGCTTGTTTTTCTTCAAAACTAGTTATAATGTCACAAATAGTTTGTAATCATGAATTATTTAAAGTTTTTTAGAACCATTTCTTGTTTTTATACCATGTGGCGGAATAAACATGTGTCGATTTTATGAATGAGTGCAGGTGCTGATCCCAAGCAACGCCGGCACAAATTAAGCACTGGGCAAGGCGAAGAGATGGGTATTTAGGGTAATTTGAATCTGAGGTAGTCATTTACAATCTAAATTGCAGTGCTGGAGCTTCGACAGAAAAGAGCCTTGTGCTTGAAGGGATGGGCCTCTGGATTCCTTATATCGAGTCCGATGAGTAGCAGATACCAAGTATGAGTCTTAAGGTTTATGATTGGGGGGTGTCGCAGAAACAATGTTACAAGGTAACTCAGTGAGTGAATATGCAGCATCTGGTGGTGGAGACAAAGGACCTGATAACGATCCTGGACGATGCGATACTCCGTCACAAACATGACGTATGTCCCGTCCGCCGAATAACAAATTCCATAGCATATAATAAACTTGTAATATGGCGGACGGGATATCCGTCATGTCTGTGATGGAGTAGCCCTGCCGCCAATATCGTAATCAGGCCCAAAGACTTTTAAAGGCTGATTATTCTTTTACTGACATCACAGGAGGGTTCATATCGCTTAAAGCCGAAGAATCGGTGAAATCTCTGGGGTTTTGAGAGACTTTCTAAGACACAGAAGTATAGGATGTTGGAGTAATCCAAGTGGGGCATGACCATAGCAAGCAATGTTCTAGGAGCAATTGATCAATGCCAGAAGCACTTTAAGCACTTATAAGGGTACAAGATGTGGTTTTGGAAACATTTCTTTCTGGGGAGGGGTGTAGGACAGGCCACTATCAAAGAGCAGTGGGTGTTAATAATTAGGGCTCCCAGTTTTCCGTTTTTACTGATTTTTTACAGATAAATACAAACAGAAAACTATTTATTTTCCTGTCTGTATTTAATTTTCAATACATAAAAATACAGTAAATAGGCCTTCTTTGGATGATTTCTTTCTAGTACCAGGTCAGTAGATGTACCGATTGACAGATAGGGGAGATGAAAGAAGACAATAGATTTCCTAATTAAGAGTAATTAAGTGCAGATCTACAGTTATTTATGCTATTCTACAATGCAAGTGTTTTCAGATAATGCTATTGCACTGTATACCGCTGAAACCTTTTATACATTCAAATGTGAGTTAAATAAATGTAGAAAAATATGCATTGCATCTTCATTTATACAGAAAATGCACACAAAAATGGATAGAGACAAAAGGAGCAAAAAATAAATATGAATAAATACAGACGGAAATGTTGAAAAAATAAATACCATAAAACCGGGAGCTCTATTTATAATCCACTGGGATTGTATGGGGTTATTGCCCATTCCACGGGTCCACGGGTCCACAGGTCCACAGGAAAAAGGCGAAGTAGAGGCATTGCCAAGGATAAAATTTAGCAGATGCCAAAGTGGGTTTCAACCTATACATGGTGTACCCTTACTTAAAAGATGATCTGGGAGAAGATCTGGGACTCAGTTGACCAATGAATCTACTTGGTGATAGCCCCAACTGACATTAAACAAGAATCATGGACAAACTCTGTACACTTTCATATTCAGACATGGAATTAGGACATATCTGAGGTAATTACTCACAAGGGTCTGGGACCCACCCTATCAATCACATCCCCTAATTAGAAAAAGACCTTAGGTGCAATCCTGGAAGCACACCAATGAACACTAACAGGTACTAGGAAGAAATCCAATCCAATAGCCTCCCTTATTGGAGGGCGGGATACACTCCACCAATGAAATCACAGCAGGAAGTGGGACTCACCCAACCCTGTGCTCCAATCATAGCAGAAAGAGATATGTGTCACCACCCAGTGCTTCCATCCTGCCCCACCCCTCTCAGCCACCCCTTGATTCAGAAAAAAAACACCACACCCTTTTTTTTTGTGTGCAGATTTACATAGCGCAAACTCGACCCAAAGGTATTGGAGCGCTTTACATGAGCACTGGTTACGTTACACAAGGACACATTCATTTTTAGGTCTCACCTGAGCCAGCGCATGCCCTGTCTGGCGAGACATTTAGTGAGTGAGCTTTAAAAAGCCGACCACAGCTTTTTGTGTGGCCTAGAGCATGCGGTTATGCGCACAGTTACGAGCAGAGGCGCCACCTGGCTTTCCTCTCTCGCCATGGCTCATTAAGTGCATCGCTCGCGGGCACCCTTACAGCCTGCGATCATTTTAACTTTGACGGCCGCGTCACTTTCACGGCCGCGCGGCCAATTCTTGTTTTACCTGTCTTTTCATGCTTCCCTCTGCCTTTCCCTTTTTCTCTTTCTCTTGTGTTCTGTTGATTCCATTCTCTGTTGCTCTTGTTCTTGCTCTATTACCCTCTCGCCTCACTCTTTTTGACATCTCTCCTTGTTTCTCTCTCCCGCGGCCGTTCTTCTCTCTCTCTTTCTCGTCCCCTCCTCTCTCCCTTTCTCTGTTTCTTCCCCCCTCTGTACGTACGTGCGGCTTGAGATAAACAGGCGGATGGACCGCAGCTTCTGTTCCCGCTGCTAGGTCGGGGGCAGAGTCAGAGACACTGTTGTGTCTCTGTGACATTCCGCAGGACAGGCTCAGCCTTGCTCCTAGGGCTAACATAAATTGCTCCAGCGCACACTGGCGCTCAGACATCAGAAGAATGGGTCTTAGCGCTGAGAAACATTTTCGGATGTTCCTCAGTTTGTGCGCTACTGGTTTTTCACAAACGGTGAAACAAATGATGTTTATTTGTTATATAGATGAACACGCAGGCACCAGTAACCCTCTTGTTGCGCTAGGGAAATCGCAAGGCAGTTCAGAGGTATATTATTCAATTAATGGTGAGAATGGCAGTGCTAATAGAAGTGCTGAGAAGGATAGTAATGTAGCAATAAGAAGTGCATGATGGTGTTCGTATAGCGCTGCTATTCTTATATTATTGTCACTCCTCTTGTTATGCTGTATAGTACATGCACTTATTAATTATTGTGGTTATTAGCATGACTATTTTGCTAAAAATAATAATAATTATTATTATACTAACAATAATACCCGGCGTATTGCAGAATACTAATTAATAGCCAATAAACAAAAATTTCCATTCCAAATTAGATACTGACGCTCAGTCACGTGGTTCGTATTTGTCAAAGGTTGACACGGATATTTGGCGCCTGGACATAAACCGGGCAGGTAGGCACTGTCGGGTGAGTGGAGAGAGGAAAGGCCTTTGTCCTCAGAGCTGTGGTAAGTAAGCACAGGCGTGCGCCCGTTGCCTCGGCTTTCAAGCCGCACGCTGGTCCTCAGGCTTCCGGCACAATGCAGCCCCTTCCGCCTCTTTCTAAGCTTGGTCGGACCAGTGATGCTCGTGTTTCAATCGATAGTACCGGAAAGAATCACGTTCCACCAAAGGCTCATAAAACAATACCAGAAAGCTTCCTTCGTGTGCAGAAATTGTTTTCCTCAAATTGGTGGGTCCGTCTGAGAGTGACTAATAAACCTAGAAGTGGTGTACAACTCCTAACTTGAAATGATGAATTCAAACAAAAAGTTTTTATTTGCAAACATGTCTCGTATTTATGTTTGTGTCTCTTCTAGGCTTACGCGAGTGCTGTGCCTTGTGCTGTTTGAGCACTGTATGCATGTATGTGATGCGCATTCTGAGGGGCCCTATGCATGTGTGGACTACTTGAGGGTAGGTGCGCATTATGTATGTTATGTGTTTGTGCTGCATATCTGATGCTCGTGTGTGTATTCTGGGGCGTGTTGTTTGGTCTGTGTCTGGCTGGGAAGAACGGTGTGTTTGTGTGGGTGGTATATGTGGTGCGTGTAGGTGCTGCACACTGTGTTTTTATGTGTTATGCGCTTAGTGTATTAGTTTAATTAGTGTCAGATGTGGGGAGAGGTATGTGAAGCATGCACTGCTTGCTGTGTGTAACATCTATGCTATGTGGCATGCATACAAATAAGTCTGTGTAGTATGTGCGATGGATTTAGTGTGACCTATGTAAAGTGTGCCTTTGTGGAATGAACTTCATATGGCCTGCTGTTCTTGTATGTGGCGTGTGATAAAGTATGTCGCATTCACTCCTTGTATAATTTTTGATATCTGCAGTGAGTGTGGAGTGATTTTCATGTGTGGTATGCGATGTCGCATTTGCCTTCTGTGCTGTGTGTATAGCTCATATGTGGGTAATGTTGGTATGTACGTGCATACCACATTTGCTTTGTGTAGTCTGCATTTTGTCTGGATGTGGGGTAGGCCGTTTATGTGTGTCACTTTTGCTTTGTGTGATGTACCGTATGTGGGGTTTGTGTCTCTGTGTAGGGAGCGTCGGGGTGTGCGTCTTTGTGTAGCTGTGCATGGCACATTTGCTTTGTTTAGTCGATGTTGTGTCTCTCGATGTAAGGTAGGCCTGTCTCACTGTCACTTTTTCTTCGTGTGGCATATAGTCAGTGGGGTTTGTCTCTCTGTGTGGGGTCTGTCGGGGTGTGCGTGTTTGTGTACTTGTGCATTCCACGTTTTCTTTGTGTGATGTGGTTTTCGTGTTGATGTGGGGTAAGTTGCTGTGTATTTACCTATCTAAGCGTGCCACGTTTGCTTCCTGCTGTGCACGTAGTTTGTGTCTGTGCTGTGTGAGGCTGCGGGCACCCGCGCGCACCTACGTGCACGGCGGAGTCTGCTGGCTGGCGGTTGGCGTATCTCTTGGCCGCAGTCTCATTCTTGCAGTTCGTTCTCCTCGAGGGTCCGTTCTTTGTCTGCGAATGCCCCCAGCTGGCAGATGGTTTGAAGTATATTTTAGGAGAAACAAATCTACTTTTAAATATGTCTTGACCTACGGTTGGAAAGGAGGACAATGCGTACGCGGGGCGTGGAGTAAAGCGGCCCTGCCCTGCTATTACACAGCATCACTCAGCGCTACCACAGCATCACTCAGCGCTACCACAGCATCACTCAGTGCCACCACAGAATCACTCAGCACCACCACAGCATCACGCACCACCACCACAGCATCACTTAGCACCACCACAACATCACTCAATGCCACCACAGCATCACTCAGCACCACCACAGCATCACTCAGTGCCACAACAATATCACTCAGCACCACCACAGCATCACTCAGCACCACATCAGTATCACTCAGCATCGCCTTTGCACTAGTACACCACCACATCATCACTCAGCAAGACCTGAGTATCATTCAGCGTCACCTCAGCATCGTCTCCGCACCAGTCACCACCACCACTACCACTTCAGCATCACTCAGCACCACCTCAGCCTGCTCTCGGAATCTGGCATCTGTTGACTCTCCCCTAGCGTCTGGCCACTGCTAGTGTTATAATACTAGTTCCCAACCTTCACCCTCCGATTGTTTATGCCCCCTCAAAAAAAAAGCTTTAACAAACAACCATTGGAATAGGCAGAAACAAGTTGCCAGCATTGCAAGAGCAAAAGAAAACTGAGGATTTTTTTTTATTGTAAATACTTTATTTAATATGGTCATTCAGTTGTACATAATGCCTTCTTGGTCACATATAAGGTAACAAAAATGCTTCTGACAATTTTTTATTATAACTTTTGAGCATGCCGCGCAGCAACCACACTTCTCTACAGCACAGCTTGAAGACATTGGCAAAGTCAATAGCTCTGGCTAAACACTTATAAGGCCCCAAAGGCGAGACCTATTGGCTATGCCAATGCTTGTTTTAAATGGGGTCAAAATGTTAGTTCCATTTTTGCCATTTTTGCATACCTTGCACTTAGTGCATTTTAAGAAACCTTCTTTATGAGTTATCCATGTCCCCCTAGATAGAGCAGGTTAAAATTTGCTTTTTTTCAGATGTCTCTTATGGACTTTGCTTTCTTAAATGTCATTTGGGGGCGATTCATTGCCATAGACCCAATTATAGGGTCGTTTTTACTAATACGCCAGTGCTTGTGTAAACTTTTACGTACTTTTTGATGTTCCTATATTATTGGTAGTGATAAATCTATGTGGTAATGATTCCAGATCTTGCGTCTTAGTATGAGAGGGGGTAAATAGAACAGCTTCTCTTGTCTGTGCTCGTGCTCTACTGGACGCTACCTGTAGGGTCACACCAGAATATTCCCTCCATTGAAAGCGGTTAACCATCTGTTTCTCGGTAGTCTCATAGTCTGCATCTGTACTGCAGACTCTTCTTGCTGTGTACAATTTTCCATATCAGATACTATTAACCAGCGGAGTGGGGTGAAAGCTTTTCGCATGCAGTATTCTATTGCCTGCTCTAGGTTTAGGATATAATGTAGTTTCTAATTTGTCATTGCGCACTAGTACATCCAAAAATTCTATGGAGTTTTGGCTTATTTTGCCTGTGAATTTCAGATGCAAATATGTACATTGCATAAGATGGAAAGACTTTGGCCAACAGATTTTAACATGCTAGTCATTATCTTCTAACTTACTAAAGATAAATCCTATCACAATCGAGGTGCGGACAACGATCAAGGCATCTTCTTCCGGGTTCACAAAACAGTTCTGGCCTGAATTTATACAATCTCCTCCATCCACACCAAAGAACACATGGATTCTGGGCATCCATTTCAACACAAGTTGAAACACAAGTGACAAATGTGTCCAGTATATGTATATGCTTTGGCTAACTCAAAATCTTGAAGAAAATTTTACATTGAATCAATAGACACTTGCACATACCAGTGTCTTGTTTCAAAGTGTTGATTCAATATAGGTTGGACTACACTAAGGCCACTTAATTAGCCATCTATCTCAAGCAAGATGCTGCCACCTGTCATATTCAGCATCTCAAGAAATAGCAGGGTATCACTGGACACTCTACTGGCTACCTCTCAATCTACAGTTGTGTTCAAAGCCCTTATGATTGTACAGAACATATTGCATAACTATATATATAGTTAGTGATGGGTGTAGTTTATGGGTATTCAATAGGGTTCAGAGATTGAGTAGTGAGGGGGCTTTATCGGTTGAGATAGGTGAAGTTTATGGTTAGAGAGAGCTTTAGGGGTCTTGGATGGTGCGGTAGGGTAAAGGGAGGTTTCTGGGTGAGGAATAGGTGGAACTTAGGGGTGATTCAGTACTTTAGGGGTCAAGGAATGGTAGGATTTCGCGATACAGTGAAGTTATTAAGGGATCAGGGATGCGACTTAAAAGCATCCGAAGTAACTGCTTTTCAGATCAGCATATCTATATCTGAAGTAAGGTCCTCCAAGGAGAAGCTCAAAGAAAAAGTAAATGATAAAGTGGCATACAACCTGTCTTGAGAGACCTAGGGAAGTCCCCGTGACTCTTAGGCCTCTCATAAGCAGAACATGGCTGAGAGGCACAAGGGAGGTGAGCCAGTGGCATATCAATTATGCAGTATGCTTGGGTGCAAGCAAGGCAATTTGTTCCTCCTCCAACCCTCCCCTCTCCACAGAATGAGTGTACAGTAAAATATAGCCATAATTTAGGTTCATTAAGGCCATAACCCCACAGGGACACAGTGTCACTACACTTGCAACACTATGGACAGATACACCGTTTAGATGGGTCTCTCCCCATGGACATCGCAGCCATGGCATGGTGCTGCGTGGTTCCCTCCTTTGGGGCCTGCGCACTGGACCACAGCTGCAAGACCCAAGGAAGGATGGACTTTCCTGGGATTCACAACTCTGGATCATAGCTATTATGTGGAGCATGGGAGAGGGGGCCAGTATCCTAGTACTCCTGCCAAGTGTCCCTGATGCAGCAAATGATGCTGGACAGTAAAACACAGCCATCATTAGGGTGCAGTGGTTCCCTAACATTCCTGACCCCTCGTACTACTGCACCTGCTGCACAATTGATAGCTACAACCCTGAGAGAAGTCTCATGCAATGGGCCTCCCAGCCATGCTGAAAAGCCCATGGGTGGGTGCCCCCAGCCATGAGTGTCCAACCTTTGCTGTGATGCCCATAGGAGAAAGCAAGTAGCATAAAATGGTGCCATGGGTATTGGTCCCCAGACACTCGTCCACTTGAACAATAAAATACATCCATGATTACACTTCTTCATCCATTACACTGCTAAGCGCTACACGATAATCACACGTCATGGTCTTCACGCATGAAAAGAAAACACTTCCCATATAGGATTAAGACTTCCAATAATACTCTCCATGGTTTAGCATGCTGCCCATGTTGGGAAGCATTTCAGCTCCCCATATAGAGCTATTTAGCACTATATGAATATTGCAATACAATACAATACATTGAGTCCCCAATACTCTGTGGCCCACTGGCACTGCAACTGTTGCACTATAAATAGCTATGCCCATGACATACCCATGCACATAGTCATGGTATATTACTGTGGGGCAATTGCAATTGAACCTAAGGTAAGGGCCCCTCTCCTGTAGAACCAAGAAAAGCCCACCTAAGGGAGGAGTGGGGGCTTGGCGGTGCATCAATCACCCAAGTCTACTCTTACCCTCCTTATATAATAAAGTGGACCCGGAAACCTTCGTCTGCAGAGAGAACCACCTTTATTACAATAGCCCGGCTATGGAACAGAGTCCCAACCTAGTCAGAGACAAAACTCAGGAGGCTGCTGCTTTACTCCACAGCGAACAAGCCTTATATACATTTTTACTCCACTCTTTTAGCATTCAGTCCATTGTTCAATCAGGGCGGTGTTTGCAGTTGATAACCTGATCAAGGCGGTGTTTGTAGTTGATGACCTGATCAAGGCTCGGCATTCAGACCATTGTTCAATCAGCTTGATCAAGGCTCGGCATTTAGATCATTGTTCAATCCGCTTGATCAAGGCTTGGTCAGTCAGACCACTGTCCAGATAACCTGATCAAGGTGTCAAGGATGTTTACCAAGCAGGAAGCAGAAGATGAAAAACAAGCTTGTTTACACAGGGCGGAGGTGTCTCATGGCTTTCTGTTGATGAATTGGCTAACTGCAAAGAACAGGGGGACCTGGGTATGCGATAGTTTTGAGCGTCAACAGAAATGGAGGCTGTATGCAGGGTTTTGTCACGAGATGGCAAGGAATGGAGGAATGTAAGGAAATTAATAGAATCTAGTTAAAACTCATTTTCTTCAGACCCTCCTTTTGCCATTGAGTGGCAAAACATGTTTCTTAGGAAATGTCTATCTGCATTAGGTCGCCAATTTCTTGTTGAAGCTTTATCCTTACATTGGTGTCACGTGTACTGACCGGGGAACTTTTAAGGGCCTGTGTACACATAGCACAAAGCATAGGCAAGCACTGGATACACAGGCAGCATGAGATGATGACTGCTATTCCCAAGGCAAGAAAAATGAGGAACCCCCATACCCATCTGGAAAGGAGGCCCCAAATCCAGCCCATGAGGGACCAGTCGTCTTGTTGTTGATGAATCTCAGAGGAAAGTTTATGCAGACGTTGGATAGCTTGATAGACTGATGGGGCGTTATCAGGTATGTAAATGCAGCAGCTGGAGTCGATCAGTTTACATACACCACCACGGTCAGCAAGGATGATGTCAAGTACCATTCGATGTTGTAGTGTCATCAGGCGGTCTGCCTGAAGCTCCCCGGTGATGTTGCCCAATGCCCCTGCTGTTTCATTAATGGTGGCCTCCACCACTTGGGCAAGGTGTCGTATGTTGCTGCTGTTGACCATAGGACCCAAGAACGGCAGGAAACCTTTGAAGAAGTCCCCCGCCTCCTGTCCTGCAGTGTCATCGGCTTCAATTACTCCCCTAGGCATACGATGGTGGAGGTGGGGATTGGTCAAGTGATGCGTCCCAACAGCAGTAAAGGTAGGGGGGAGTAGAAAGGCCAAATAACACACACCTGACCAATTTCCGGGAAGCCAGGTATAAGCAGACTGTCCACAAACAAAATATGTATTTGGAGAAGCGATTAGGAATGGTGGTGAGGTAATATTCAGTGTACTGACTATTGCGCAATTACTGACTCCTACCTACCGGGTCCCCAATCCTTTCAGGCACACCTGGCCATGATTGCTTATCACATTGAAAGCCAGCAATTTGGTGGGAACTTTGCGTCTGGACCGGAAGCGAGAAAAGATGATTCTATTCGAGGTGTTGAACACAACCATCTCATTGCGTTCAGCACGAGAAATGTTCAAGATGTCAGATGTTGTAGTAGGGCAGAAAGGATTACTGACATTGCCTGTTCTGTTTCGGGTGAAAGTGTCATAAAAATCACCAATGATGGAGCTCGTTGTTCCATTGATCGTATATGCATTGGTGACGAGCATCCTCCAAGCCAGACAGGACCCAAAAACAGAAAATGGATAGATGAAATAGGGGACAGTGTGTGTCATAGAGTGTGGCATGAGCCCACATACCCAACAGTTCAAAGTATTAATCACAAGCTGATGCTGGTGCAATAATTGTACAAAAGTATTGTTCATGAATTCCAGGCGTCGTGGTAGTTCATGGGGTGACAAGGTGCCGTGGAGATGTTCCGCAGGTGTCGGTGTCGTAACCAGAGGAGCTGGGGGAGAGGTCAGTAACAGAAGCCATCCCACAACCAGCAGGATGAGAAGAGCAAAAAGTCTAACTATCGTGGAAAGGAAACATGTATTGCTCAGAAGTTTGACATATTTCTTGTGCGCTTCAGATCCTCGGACTGCTGCCATTGTGCTCCACCTGTTGTCACTAGCGGCTGTCTGTGATTGGGGATTGCTTCACTGGATGTGGATACCAAGAGTCCTATGGACATCCCCTTGGTCCAGCATACCAGCACCGGTCTCAGCCAGGATATCTCAGCCCTACAGCCTATAGACACCAAACAGAGTCAAGGGCCAGCCTCTTTTCTTGGTCTAAAGTTGTAGCGAGTGGAAGAAGGTATGGAGTGGTCTGGAATGAGAGCTTCTTGTTCCTTCCCCTGATCCTGCAGAGGACGGACGACTGGATCCCCCAAGATTCGATCAGTTTCAGCTTCCATAGTGGTGTAATGAAGTCGAGCATCACTGAAAGGGACAAAGGTCGGTACTACTTCTGTGTCGCAATCCGGCAGTCCTTCTTTCACCCATTGGTCGTACGGAAGGGG
Source organism: Triturus cristatus (assembly GCF_964204655.1). Lineage (NCBI taxonomy): Eukaryota > Metazoa > Chordata > Amphibia > Caudata > Salamandridae > Triturus > Triturus cristatus. The sequence continues at coordinate 1,508,171,742 of NC_140589.1, forward strand.
GAGAGGCACCCTCTTGCAGTGGGTAGCATGAATCCAGTTCTTTCTTCCTTCGACTTTTACAGCAGTGCGGGTGGCAAGAAGAACCTGTCGGGGGTGCGACCAGCGGGATTCCAGACACTTGGTACGCTGGAAATTTCGGATTACCACCCAGTCACCTGGCTGGATGGTGTGACCCGGGCCTTCGCTCTTGTCGGGGATAGCAGCGTGTACCTGATGATAAAGAGTACGAATGGAATCAGTTAACTGGTATAGGTAATCAGTCAATACTGGGAACTCAACATCAGACAATTTCTTTGGCCTTGGTACGCCCCATACATTAGCTGGTCTACCGAATACCAATTCGTAGGGAGATAATCCTATCCTTGAGTGGGCAGTCGTCCTTACTGACAAGAGAGTAAGGGGTAGGGCATGTACCCAGGTAACACCTGTTTCCGCCACTATTTTGGCCAATTTTAATTTAAGTATCCCATTGTATTTCTCCACTAACCCGGCTGACTGGGGGTGATTAGCAGCATGAAACTTTTGTCTGACACCAAGCCCGGAACACACAAACTGGACCACATTGGCTGTAAAATATTGGCCATTGTCACTCCAAATCAAACGGGGCAACCCAAATCGGGGAAAGTATTCTTTCAACAAAACTTTAGCCGTTGTAATAGCTGTGCAATCCTTGGTGGGGTAGGCCTCCACCCATCTGCTGAAGGCACAGACCACTACAAGGACATATTTCAAATTTGCACACCTGTCCATGTGGATATAAGCCATCTGGATGGCCTCAAAAGGAAACGTAGGAGGTGAGAAGCCACCAGCGGGGGTAACTGTACCTTTTCCTGGATTGTGCATAAGGCAGATCATACATGACTTAACCACTCGGTCAGCATATAGAGGTCTTTTTTCATTATCCCATGTTGGCTCTAGTAACTTGCATATTCCCTTCGCACTGATATGGGCAGGGCCATGGGCCATAGTGACAACCGGGGGGACATGACTGTCTGGTAACATCCATTGCCCCCTTTGGATATACGCAACCAACATCCCTCTATCTCTTTCTATGCCAGATGTTCCTCCCATGTGTGCAGTTCTTTTGCAGTGGCATGAGATTGAATCTCGACCACACTCTGACTAGTATTTTCCAACATTTCTCCTTCCACCATCCATCTGGCTGGTCCTGTCACAAACATTCCATCTGATTTACTTAGAGCAGTCTGTCTTGCTGTTTGGTCTGCAAGGGCATTGCCTTCCCGTACATCATCAGTCACTTTCTGGTGGGCTTTACATTTAATCACTGCAACTTTTCTAGGTAATGTCAAGGTGTCTAGAAGTCTGTGTATCAGGGGACCATGTTGTATTCTAGTCCCATGTGAGGTGAGAAAATTTCTTTCTTTCCAGAGTCTGCCAAAATTTTGAGCCACCCCAAAGGTGTATTGACTGTCCGTATAGATATTAACAGTCATGTTTTTACTGATTTCACAAGCTCGTGTCAAGGCCATTAATTCAGCCGCTTAGGCCGATGCCTGTGGAATTTGTGCTGTCTCAACTACAGTAACAAGAGTGGTGAGGGCATATGCAGCAGATGTAGTTCCATCCGATCTTTTAAGACATGAACCATCTATGTATAGTGTTCCCTCAGCGTCTGTTAGGGGGGTGTCTTGTAGATCTATACGACCCTTTGTCTCTTCTTCAGTCCGTAATATGCAGTCATGAGGGTCAGAATTTTTCCCTTGTGTCTCAGTAGGGAGTAGTGTAGCTAGGTTTAAAATATTACATCTCCTAATGACAATGTGACTGGTAAAAAGAGTGAGCTCATAACCTGTAAGTCGTGCACTGGTAAGGTGTTGTGTCTTGGTGTTGTTGAGCAAGGTATCCACTGCATGTGGGACCATTAAGGTCAAGGGTGAAGACATAACAATACCTGCGCTCTGGTGGACCATAAGTGCAGCAGCAGCAGTTGCGCGTAAACCTCCAGGGAGGGCTCGGGCTACTGGGTCAAGTTAGCCGAGAAATAAGCACAAGGGCGATGTTTGTCTCCAAAAATCTGAGTTAAGACTGCGCATGCGCAGCCATGTGTCTCATGGACAAAAAGAAAAAATTGTTTGCCATAGTCTGGGGTGCTTAACACTGGAGCTGTACATAAGGAATCTTTGAGTGTCTGAAAGGCAGCCACATGTTCAGTTGTCCATGGAAAACGTGTTTCTGGCATATCTTTACTAGTGAGAGCTAAAAGAGGTTTGACAATGGTCGAGAAGTTAGGGATCCATTGTCTGCAATAGGAAGTGAGGCCTATAAAGGCACGTACTTGTTTCTGTGTCAAAGGGGGAGGCATGGAGGTAATAAGGGACACTCGGGCAGCGGTAAGTTGTCTTCCCTCCTTCGAGAGGTGGTGGCCGAGGTAGGTCACTTTCTCTCGACAAAATTGCAATTTGTTCAAGGAAACCTTATGATTGTGGGAGGCAAGGTGGTGAAGCAGACGTACTGTTGCTTGTTCACAAAGTGAAGCAGAAGTGGCTGCAATTAAGAGGTCATTTACATATTGCAATAGAGTGGCTCCTGCTGGGAGCGTCAGGGAGTCCAACTGATTCTTGAGAGCCTGACTATAGATGCTGGGGCTTTCAGTAAAACCTTGGGGAGCGTGGCAGAACCAGAAACTCCGCCCTCCAAGGGAGAAACCAAAAATATGTCTACTGTCCGGATGTATGGGAATGCTGAAAAACGCATTCTTTAGGTCAATAACAGAAAAATGAGTAGCGGCCGCTGGGACCATGGTCAAGAGGGCTGTGATATCAGGGACAACGGGATACTGTGAGACCGTAATTCTGTTGAGAGCCCACAGATCGATGACAAACCGATAGATTTTGGGGGCCGCGGGAGTGGGATCAATACATTTTTTAAGAACTGGAATAATTGGGCTGTTACACTCATTACCACGTGTCTCCTCAACTACTCCCGTCTTCACGAGATCTGATATTATAGATAATAGGGCAGCCTCACCTTCCTGGGGAAGGCGATACTGGCGAAGCCAGGGCAGTTGGGCACCTTGCTGGATACGGACAGTATGCGGATAAGTGTCGAGAAGTCCTACATCAGTGTTAGAAGTGGCCCAAAGTGATGAGGGTAAGGCCTGCAGAACGGCAGGGAGGGGTCCAGAGAGAAACATAGTGGTGGAGGAATCTGGTGATATGGTAAGGGACAAGCCATCAGGACTACAAGAAATGGTAGCATGTAAAGCCATTAACAAATCCATACCCAGCAATTTTTCACTACATCCAGTCATGAGAATCAAAGGAGCATCCATATGAGCTGGACCGAGATCCAGCTGGAGAGGCTTAGAGACGGGGTTGGTGACAGGGACCCCAGAAAAACCCACGGAGACATTGAGAGAGCCAGAAAGGGGTGCCTCTGGTATCAAGGTGTGCGCAACAGAGGTTCTAGTAGCACCGGTGGTGTCTAGGAGAAACTTCTTTTTATCCCCTGCAACTGACATCCGGACATAAGGACCTCGCTGATCCACAGGAATCGGCACTCTTACATTACCCCTTTCCTGGCTTTCCTATGGCTGGTAAAAACCTGTCTCATCGGTTCATCATAATCATCGTTAAAGTAGGTCCTAGTGGCCTCATACCCGTTGTCAAATCTGTTAACTGTACCCTGGGGCGAACCCATATGGGGTCGAACATTAGGATCTGGTGCACGCCTCTGCCTAGGAGGTCCCATATTTCCTTCCCTTTGGGCCTAGTTTTTCCTGACTGAATATTCTGGGCTAATACCGGGCATTCACTAACCCAGTGGCCATAAGCCTTACAGTAGGCACACTGGTCTTTATCAACGGGACCTGCCGAACTGATGGACTTCTGTAATGGAGACTGAAGGGGGCGCTGGAACAGCCTCTGGAACTGGTCCAAAGGCGGACCTTGGCCTCTAGCATTTTGTCCCATGGGTGGATAAGCTTGTTGTAACAAAACTTTCATTTTAAGGTCCTTGTTCTTCCTAACCTCTTTGTCTTTATCTTCATTCTCTCTATTCTCATGATAGTGGGCCATGGCAAGGATGCCTGCCATAGTCTGAGCTGACCCCGTACTCTCAACCTTCTTAAGGCGGGCCGAGAGATCCGGTAATAAATTAGATACAAATTTATCAATAAACACTGAAGCCGAGCCAGGGGCTCTAGGGTCCAATCCACTGTGACTTTTGTACTCAGTTTCGAAGTGGGTGAAAAAATCAGCAACAGACTCATCCTTAAGTTGTTTACATGCATTTATCTTATCCCAAGTAACAGCTATTTCGGGCAAAAGGGTCTTCATGAGTTGCAACAGATGGCCTGGGAGAGCCAGAATAGCCGGATCAGGCTTAGTCCCTCCCTCTCTGTCATTCTCCATCCTCTCAAAGTTGGTCCAGTCACCATGCAAAGCGGCATTATGGTTGGCATGGCGTATTTTGTCCCATATGTCGGGTGGTACTACTGACCCGAACAATAAGTCAATATCCTCTAAGGCAGGGGTCTTCAAACTGTGGGGCGCGACCCCCAGGGGGGCCGTGGAGTGATGCAAAGGGGGTCGCGCCTTCCCAGTCACACTTCTGCCCAGGCCCCACACTTCCCCCGTCCTGTGTCGTGTCTCAGCCCGGGCTGCTGCAGTGAAACTTGAGCTGCTGGGGGCTCAGCTGGGCAGTGTCTGGATTCCTATCTCCGGCACCCCCGTGTTTTTTCACAGGTCTTTAAAGACCATTTAACATGCCTTTGTAAACTGGTTACAGAGGCTTAGGTTTTTTTGCTGGTTCCAGTACCCCCTGGGTCCCCACTGTGCCTATTCCTTACATTTGGATTTTACATTCACTGCCGTAGTGTGAGAATGCATTTCATGGAAAGGAATACAAAGTTGGCTTCCTGGGGGCCGTGAGTGAAAGTTTATTGTGCTTTTGAAGCACCTGCTGCACCGTTTCTTTCCCGGCAATTACCAGGCCTCACATAAATGTCAAGATAACTCCTGTGATTAATTATCTTCCTGGAGAGAGATCAGAATTTTGTATAGTTGAGGTTTTGACTTAGGTGAAGTTAGTGCAGTGGGTTAATATGCCTGCTGCAAAGAACGTGTACCAAGTAGATTACAGCATGTGTATGATGTGAAGAGATCAGCAGGTTACTGCTTTCAAAAGAGACATCCTTTTGTTACTTGCAATTTATAACTTAAAGTCCTAATATAGAATAGTGAGCTATTAACTTTCATCCTAGAACAGCATGCACACTACAAAGAATACATTATTAGACCATTGATTAATGTTGCAAAAAGGGTTAATTTGGCTAGCAATCAATTCTTATTATTAAAGGAAACTCCCAACTATGCTGTTTCTTTTTCGACTCTGAGTTTGTGCTTCTCCACACCAAGCACTCTTGAACTATACTGCCTACCAGTATGGATGACATGTGACTCCTATACTTTTAGTCCTTTGGCTTATGTAACATTTCCTATACACTGATTTACACACTTATGATTGATTGTCTCTGTGTAATGTGTGTGTGATGCAAAGTGCTCGGACACCCTACACTGGTATGAGTGGCACTATATAACTAATTCAATGCATCGGAGAGTGTGGGGTTATGGAGACTTGGTCACTGTTAAAGGGTGCTAGTGAGAGAATCCGTGGTGGGGGTGGTCATTGGGGGGGCACCAACAAACATTGTCGCACAGGGCACCACCAGCACTAAAGCCGGCCCTGGGAAGTATGCACAGATAAGCGCTGAAAATACCGCTTTAGGTGACTGCTTTTTTTTGTACCGACTGGGCCATCAAAATAATCTGCTGGTAACCCTAACCATAGGACTGGAAGTTTGTTGCAGGATCAGCACATTATTTATTTCCTTCACCCTCGATCCCCGATTAATGCCGCAATAGTTTAACTTAGATCTTAAAGTCTACGCCCCGTCAATAACATGCTGAGTTACTTCATGGGTCTGGGAATGCACCCTGCATTCAGACAACTCATTCCTCATTCTCGCCCTTTATTGTCACGCTCACCTTGCACTCACAGTGATCACAATGCACTCACACTGATCACCATGCACTTGCACCATTCACCCGCTCACCTTGCACTCACAGTGATCACAATGCACTCACACTGATCACCATGCACTTGCACCATTCACCCGCTCACCCTGCACTCACAGCGATCACAATGCACTCACACTGATCACCATGCACTTGCACCATTCACCCGCTCACCTTGCACTCACAGTGATCACTCTGCACTCAAAATGCACTTGTCCTGCTCACACTATACCTCAACCTGCAGTCACACGAGTACACGAGTACACTACTCATCCTGCACTCATGTGACACTTCACTCACCTGTCCCCCTCACTACTCAATATGCAACTCACTCAAACAAGCCCATCAGTAATCATACATTCATTCATCCCATTCTGAACTTGCATCCGCACCCAAAATGAGAGAGGACAGCAAGGGAGTGAGAGAATTTGATTGAAGAGGTCAGGGATGAGGAGAAATGTGAATTGCCGAAGAGAAGTGTGGACACGCAAGAAGTGAGTGTGATCCAAAGGTGAGGGCTTCTGTTAGAACAAAGGGGAGATGTGAAAGAGGAATGGGGGGACTGGAGAGGTGTAAGATACAAATAGACAAAAATTTGAATGAAGAGACGAGGTGAATGAGAAGTGCTGAGGGGCACGGGAGGTGACAGGGCCAGAGAGGCCATGAGATAAATGTGAGAGACTGTTAGAGATGAGGGCAGTGAAAGGACAGAATGTCAAGAGGTGATTAAAGGTGAAGTGAGAGGTTGAATGGGGAGAGTTCAGAAGTTGTAAAAAGGGGTGAAAGAAAATGACCTGCAAAGTGAGAGAGGGATCCGGGGTTAGGAGAGGAGAGAGGGATGGAAGGGAGGGGGTGAGAGGAAAGCTGCGTGGGTAAACGGCTTAACTCTACACAAAACCGCCAGGGTTTTAAGGGACCCCTGCTTCTTCCGGTCAGGGCCAGGTGAGCTTCTAATGTGGCAGCACGTATTGCTGCAGAGTGGAAGGCCCTTCACAAAGGTTGACTTGAAATCTTTCTGATGATAATTGCTGTATTTTGGTTATAAATGGGTACTGATTGGGTGAAATCTTTCCTCAGCGTTACTGTGTGTAACAAACATCAAAATAATGAAGCAATGCTATCCCAAAATACGCGGCATCACATAACCTCATTTACATTTTCATCCCACGCAATTTAGTTAACAGGTTTAGACATTTTTGTCAGGAGGGGGTCCTTACGCCTCAAAATGTTGACAGGGGGGTCTCGGCATCCAAAAGTTTGAAGACCTCTGCTCTAAGGTAAGCACAAAAGAATAAACAATCTGACCTAATTCCTGATAGTAATGAGCTGGATTCTTACGGGGGTCTGGTAATTGGGATTTCAATTGAAGAACATCCGCTCTTTTCCATGGGACATGCACCCACATCTTACACCAGTGGGCTGGGGCTGCTCCAACACCCTGGTTATTGGCGAGCACTGCAGGGATAAAGACGGGAGCTGTCTCTCTCTTGGCATGGCTTTGTCATTCGGACGTGGAGGAAAAGCCGTTGTCTTTCATGGTAACAAGGGCTTCATGCATATCATCTCCCTGAACATGACCCTTGGCAATAGTTCGTTTTGAATCAATCAATCCCCAGGGAGTATCTATGAACAATGCTTCGTATCTTTTCATTATAAGTGTGCACATATACTCGGCCATGTCTGTTTGTTGTATGGCCGTCCATTGTCGAAACGTCGGCCAGATATCTTTAACGCCATAAATATTACCATTATTTATCCAAAGTGCACATTGTTTTCGCATAGCGTCCCTTTCACTGCCCCCAGCGAGTTCAGCAGACCTTAAAGACTCCTTTCTAGGGGTACTGAAGAATCCAAACAGGGTATTGGGCATAAGAGAAGACCATCTCGTTCAGTCCGGAGTGGCATAAGGGTCACCAAAAGGGGTACCAATAGACTGATTATCAAGCAGACGGGAATGTATGGTCGGGTTGGGTCAATAGGTGGGGCGGTATGAAATGTTGGAGGAAGGGGTGCTGGCAGGATGACGGGAGTCAAAGGATCAGGCAGTGGTACAATGGGTGAGGCAGCCTGAACCACCACTGGTGGGGGTGGAGATTTAGGAACATTTTGAGGAAGAGCGGGATACATAGGAGCCGGAGCATAGGCAGGAGGTGGACCTTCAAGAATAGCATTCAACAATGAGTCCCTCTCTTCTCCTTCAACCTCAAGGTCCGTGGGAGAATGAGCGGGGTAACATTTTGTCGCCTTAGCCCTATGATACCTATCTCCCATTTCAACCCCTTCCTGAACCTTATTTTGCTAAATGCGCTTTTGCATGATCAGCCATAGACATCCTCTCTTTCTTTTTATTCAACGGTTGCTTTTTTTTCATTCTTTGATCTATTTCTTTCCTCCACAACGCGGTGGCGTCAAACATGGCTTGATGAGACCGTTTGCGGAGCAGCTGCTCCTCCAGGCTCGAAAGGGCCTGGAGATCAAAGGAGCCAAACTGTGGCCACTGTAATTCAACATTGCTTTGTTTCGCATATTTTACCCATAAGGAAGAAAACATGATAGCAGATGGCCTATATTTAAAATACATCTCATAACGTGGAGTTCCTTCTGGAGGAAGCGGGCAGGCTGCCTCCAGAAGGGAGTCCTCTGTACATACGCAACAACATAACTTTCGGAACTTACTACTGACTGGCATATTTTTACTTCAGACAGACAACAGTGGGAGAAAAACACTCACCTCACTGGCTTGGCTTTTGCAAAAGTCAATACAGACAGAAAACAGAGCACAAGTGGTGGATGATCAGTCCACCCTTACCCGAAAATGTTGTTCTCTTCAACAGACGTAGGCACGAGTCCAGATCCAGACAGAGACCGCACTTAAGGGGACACCAGCGGGACGCAGTCAGGTGGCCCAGATCGGATGGGGAAGACCGCGTGCAAGACTTCTGGTCTACCGGACTCAAAATGGTCCCTCGGGTAGGGTACCTCCATTGGACTTCCACCACAGGCCCCCTCACGACCACCGGGCCAGACCTACGTCTCTGTGGTGTCCCTGTTCCGGCACCATTTGTAGAACCAAGAAAAGCCCACCTCAGGGAGGAGTGGGGGCTTGGCGGTGCAGGAAAAACCCAAGTCTACTCTTACCCTCCTTATATAATAAAGTGGACCCGGAAACCTTCGTCTGCAGAGAGAACCACATTTATTACAATAGCCCGGGCTATGGAACAGAGTCCCAAGCTAGTCAGAGACAAAACCCAGGAGGCTGATGCTTTACTCCACAGCGAACAAGCCTTATATACATTTTTACTCCACTCTTTTGACATTCAGTCCATTGTTCAATAAGGGTGGTGTTTGCAGTTGATAACCTGATCAAGGCGATGTTTGTAGTTGATGACCTGATCAAGGCGGTGTTTGTATTTGATGACCTGATCAAGGCGGTGTTTGTAGTTGATGACCTGATCAAGGCTTGGCATTCAGACCATTGTTCAATCAGCTTGATCAAAGCTTGGCATTCAGATCATTGTTCAATCAGCTTGATCAAGGCTCGGTCAGTCAGACCATTGTCCAGATAACCTGATCAAGGTGTCATGGATGTTTACCAAGCAGGAAGCAGAAGATGAAAAACAAGCTTGTTTACATAGGGCGTAGGTGTCTCATGGCTTTCTGTTGATGAATTGGCTAACTGCAAAGAACAGGGGGACTTGGGTATGCGATAGTTTTGAGCGTCAGCAGAAATGGAGGCTGTAGGCAGAGTTTGGTCACGAGATGGCAAGCAATGGAGGAATGTAAGTAAATTAATAGAACCTAGTAAAAACTCATTTTCTTCACTCCAATGGGCCTCGCTGTGCTACACCTTAGGTATGAGGGCTAGTATTGGGGCCCCAAAACCCTGGGCCTCAAATCCATGGCCTAGCCCTGCCAGACCCAGGAGTAAGGAACCCTGTATAAGAGAGCCCTTTTCCTGGGGCCTTGCATCAATGGTCTAGCACTGCAAGACCAGTAGAGGGGGTGTTCTTGGTCAATCACCTTTACTAACCTATGTCTCTGCTCCCTTTTTGCCAAGTTTGGTAGCATTTAGATTCAATGCAGAAGCTGATATAAAGCATGTTGTTAAAACAAGCATTGGCAAAGCCAATAGTATTTGTCTTTGAGGCCTGGTGCTGTGCAGCATGGCTGTGTAAGAAAAAGAAATCCTATGATACGGCCAACTGCATCATTTTGTAGGTATGTGCATCACTCATGTGCGTGTACAAGGTGACACAGATGTTAGATCCATAGAGGATGTGGATGGAGGAAAAAAAATGTAGGGGGTAGGGAGAAGAAGCAATGGGTGACAGAGAAGGAGGGCGGGTGGCAGAAAGAAACAAGGAGGGAGGGGTGATGGAAGCAACATGGAGGGTGTGGGTGGAAGGAGAAAACAGGTGAGAGAACAACATGTTGCAGACAGGGGAAAAGCAAATGGGCAAGATGGTGAGGGGGGCAAGAAGAAGCAAACAGGTGACAGAGAGCACCACAGAGTGCAGGTGGAGAGATGTACACTAGAGAGCTGGAAAACACATGCACTCTCATTGAGTGCTTAAGTAAAAAGAAAAGGTAGGGCTAGAAAAGCAAGCAGTGGAAGCATAGAAGACAAGAGTTTGTAAAAAGAGTGTGGTCTATGAGTGTGACAAAAACAAAATTGACATGTTGTGACACAAATAAAAGGCTGAAAACGTAAACTGACACTAAAGGCAACCAATGGTAAGCAACTGATGGGCTGTATGCTTTTGGTAAGCTTCGAATATATGTCTTTCGCAATCAGAAGTCTGTGCTGCCTGGTAGACTCGACCTAAAAATGGGCTGGTTATTACCTGGGAAAGCTAAGAAGTGCCAAGTCACATGGTATAGTTACTTAAATGAAAAACATTATTAATCGCTGCTCATACGTAGAGCTGGCCCAGGTCAGTGGATTAAGATCCAGAGGCCAAGATCTCCTGTAATTTGTGGCCATCATAATTGCCTTCGTGGTCACACACCTGCAGGCGTATGCAAAATATGATGATTAACATACAGTTCCTCAAGTTCTGAAGGACTTATAATAATAATGGGGTGCATAATATGTTTTTGCTCCTTGTAGCTTAATGTTTGTGCATCAACGGTGTTACTGAGTAATGTTACCAAATGTCTCACTGTCAACAAAGACCCAGTGCTTGTCCTGGGATTTTCTTTTACAAATCTTAGTTTTTGTGTGTGTTTATTTAATTGGTTAAATTGAAGTTAACCGACGACTACAACTCCCAGAATGCATTAGTTTAGATAATGAAAAAGGTACTCGAGCACGGTGTCTGGTGCAATCTGGTGACCTTACCCGCGAGTCTAGAGAGTAGATCGTCCACCCTACAGACGGCTACATACAAGTGTCACTCAAAGTAGATTATGAGTTGACAACGACAAACCGACCGTTCTTTTGCGTTTTCTTCGTTTAGTATTTTGTTAGAGAACAAAATGTGATACACAGGAAGATATTAAAAATCCAACGAGTTCCAAATAAGACATATGGTCTGGAAATCGTAAGTATTTGATGTCAAACAAATTACATATTTTAAAAATATGTCTTCGGGGAAACCAGACCCTTCGTTATTTGCAGAGAAACTGCCCAAGTTGTTCTCGCTCAATTAGTATTTGGCTCAGATGTTTGATATCACATCTTTATCTCGCCGAGCTCTTCTAACTTGGCACATGCTTGACAATCACAATGTTTTTCTTTCTCATGAAGTATTTTACTGCTCTTCTCAGATGCTGACGGCACTTGGCCTTTGACCCCGCGCTTCACAACACAGCCAGAGCGTGCCGTGAACTCCTTGCAGGCACCCCTTACTAGGTGTCAGTATTTACTCAATTAGTGCTCCTTCTGTCATGTCACATTGTCACAATTTAGAAAAAAAAGTTATTTTGCTCTGCTACAAAGTACAGCAGATATCTTCCTTTAATTATAGGAAAATGATTTGTAGAATAGAGCTGGCAAGCTAAATATCTCTCTGTCCGGTAAAATAATAGATTTAATTTTGTTGTTTTAGTAGGATATTAAGTTGTCAAATTAAATAGCGACAAAAGCTAATGAAAACATCTTTTCAATCCTCATCTCCATCAATTGTCTGTCACGCCCATTGTCACCCACTCTCTGTACAAAACTAAAAGTAAAAGACAGGAATCAACTCTAGACAAAAATGCTTCACAACAAAGTGAATTTTTGTCTCTTTTCATTGTTTGAGACGTGAAGTGATAATTAAATTGTCAAATGGTTGCCTATTATCCGACTTCCTGCTGGTTACCTAATATGCCTTAACTTTTTCTAATGTCAGACATACCTCCGGGTGATGGTGTCAAGAGTAAACAGGCAGCCGAATGGCTAAATGAATTTCTGAGTGTATTCCTTTCTCCGGAGATCCTCTCAGGCCGGGGCCAGGATTGATAGCAGCAGACATGCTAGCTGGTGGCATTCCTTGGAACCTCGCGAGCTGTTTTTTGATCTTTCCCTTTGAAATGGAGGCAAAGCCCTTCGGGCACGTGGTGATCGCTTACTGGGCGTGACCGCATGCTTTCACTTGTTGCTGAAGGTGAAATGTCTCTTGCAAGTTTGTATTAACTGTTTGTCAGGCATGCTAATGCTCAGTTACTCACGGGATAATTTTGCTACGAGTTTTGCCATACAATATATTTAGCGCTCGAGGCTTTGGCGCCACGCCTGGGATTCTCTTCGTGCGTTTTTGTTTATTTATTTGTTGTAGTGATTCGCAGCTCGCGAGACCAGGCCGGTTCAGGCGCCTGAGCTCGGTTTGTGGATCCAGTCGGCAGGTCTGAAACTTTAACACGAGAAGTTGCTCCTGGGTGTGTTACTTAACCCATCGAAATGTTTAGCCTGAGTCACACTTGTGGGAATTCTCAGGGGTGCGTCAGAGCAGTGGTCTGGGGAATTCAAAGGGAATGTGGTCAGTAGGAAGCGCCATATATAGATGCAACTACAGTACAATAGTGTTCTACGCCCACTTAGGTGTATACTGGTAGTTATTTATGACGTGAATATACATGAACTATGTAGATGTAAGCTATGCTGACAGTGTAGGACAGGCAGACGCAGGAGTTGCGCCAGAATGGGCAACAGTGCAACTAAATAGGGGGAGGCAATTAATGCTGGAGGGAGCAAGAAAATAATGTATGACCAGGGACACTTCATGATCAGAGTAACAATTGTTATTTATTTTTAATACTATGCAAGGAATAATACTAGTTGCTCACATAATAAAGTGACAACAAGCGTGAGGTGCTCAGTGAGAGTGACTTTAAAATATATACATCGCATTGACAACGAGTGAACTCCTTACGAAAGAATTTATATACAATCTATGGAGTGCTGGTTGATGGAAGTCGATGGCCTTTCGATCTCTGTTATGTAGAGATCATCTTCTAAGATGCATTAATTGCCTCCCCCTATTTAGTTGCACTGGTGCCCATTCTGGCGCAACTCCTGCATCTGCCTTGGCTCATTTTCTGGCCACTTCTTGAACCATTGATTTCAAAAACATTATTCCACCCAGGTTGTAATATCGGGGTACACTTGCTCTTTGTAACTCAATGTTTGTGCATCAACGGTGCTACTGGGTAATGTTACCAGATGGCTCACTGTCAACAAGGACTCAGTGCTTGTAGTGGGATTTTCTTTTATAAATCTTAGTTTTTGTGTGTGTTTATTTAATTGGTTAAATTGAAGTTAACCGATGACTAAAAGTCCCAGAATGCATTAGTTTGGCTAATAAAAAAGGTACTCGAGCACAGTGTCTGGTGTAATCTGGTAACCTTACCCTCGAGTCTAGAGAGTAGATCACCCACCCTACAGACGGCTACATACAAGTGTCAGACAGAGCACGAATTATTCACTTTCTCACAGAGTGGGGTTGGGGGAGGAGAGTTGAGATTTATGGCCTGATTACGATCCTGGCGAATGGGATACTCTGCCACAAATGTGAGGAATATCCCTTCCGCCCTATTACCAGTGTTCGAACTTTTTTAATTTTAGAAAAACAGTTCCCCATCTTTTTGTGTAGACAGATGTCTGGGGACAGATAATTCCGGGGGTTGAAATGCTTCAGCTGAAGTGGAAGGCAGGGAGTCTCCTGTGCTGTGAAATCAAAGGAAGGGCAGACAGCTAAACAAGCCTTCTTGCAAGGGTGCCTGCTTGCCTGAAAGAAATGTAAATGTGCACTGCTGGTCAATCTGCAAATGTAAAGGGTGATTGAAGCCGGTATTGACTTTATTTGATTCAATCACTTGAAACGTTCTGATGACCAATGGTCGAAGTGGGGTGAATCTGAGGGGCACGACACGCCCATTCTTTTTTAATTAAACAAAAATTAAACAGTTCCCCTGCTTTGTGTGAAAAGGCGACCGTCTCAGGGCGGTTAATTCTGATAGTTGAAATGCTTCAGCTTAGTGTAAGGCATGGAGTCTCCGGTGCTGTGAAACCGAGGGAGGTGCATACAGCCAAACAAGGCCTGGTGTGAAACAGAGGGAGGTGCATACAGCTAAACAAGCAATCTTGCGTGGGTGCCTGCTTCCCTGGAAGAAATGTAAATGTGCGCAACTGGTCAATCTGCAAATCTAAATGATGCTGGGAAGCTAGTATTAACTTTAATTGATTGAATCACTTCCTGATGACAAACGTTTATTCTTTTTGAGAAATATGGAAAGGGAGCTATCAGCTAAGGTCTGAAGTGTGTGCTTTTAAAAGACAGTTATTAAAAAACCTTGCACTATGCCCAGTCTGGGTATTACTAAAATCTATATTTTGAAAGCACGTTTTTACCGTAAGCTTCTTTTGCGGATTTTGTAGTGGCCTAATTTATATTGTGAGTAATGCAAGTTTAAAATTTTGACTTAAATGTTCCCAGTGCTTTCTGTTACATACCAGACTGGGATGCTGTAGCTCTAAACATACACAAGGCACTATTCTACACTGCACAAACCAGGAATCAATTATGTGGTTCTCTGGTGCAGCGCATCAACTAATAAGGGTTTCATAATGTCTGATAGTACCGTTCCCATTGATTAACATAAGTTGCATTTCATTTTCATTTAAGCTGTGCGTTAATACATATATAGTTACCTGAAGGTCAAAGACTGAAAAAAGTTACAGAATATTTTGTTTTTTTTAGCCAAACCTTTGGCCACACCCCCACGCTCACTAACCCAGTCGCCACTGCGCGTAGCATCACAGATCCCATAATTTATTTCAATGCAGTTCGGCCACTGCTTATTACACATTCCATAGGATATAATGGAATTTTAAAAAAGTGGATGGGATATTGTCACATTTGTGATGGTGTAACCCTGTCCGGCAAGATCGTAATAAGGCCCAAAGTAAATACTGGGGGAAGAAAACAAGAAGCTAAATTAAATCCATTTCAAATTCCAAACCAAAAACATGCACGTTTGGGTTAGTCAAAACACGTGTCCAGGGATGGCTAACGCGACACTTACTTTCACTTAAAACTTTGGCACAGGCGTATTCGCCGACGCTACTTCATGGACCACAATGCCTTGGGATAACACGCTGGTAGGACGAGCAGAGTGCGGCCAATCGGACTCATGTCAATACCGTGGTAAGGTCAAGTAGGATGAGGGCCGCTATTTCTCCTTGGTCCAGGATGGCCTGGAAGTCATTGGTGGTTGCAATAAGTGCTATTTCAATGCTGTGTTTTTTACTAAATCTTGATTGAGTGTTGCTCAATAGGTGGTATTGTTCGAGGTGGGTTCTACTTTGCTTGTTGATGGCTTTGTCTATCACTTTGGCTGGGTAGGGGAGCAGAGAGATAAGACGAACGTTGCTCAGTTGACTCAGGTCAGCCGATGTCTTCCTGAGGAGAGCATTGATGGCTACATGCTTCCAGTCTTCCAGAAATTTGGCGGATGTGATGGAGGTATTCATGATGTGAGTGAGGGCGGTGCTGATGGGTGATGCTCCAAGGTTGTGGAAATGGTGAGGGCTTGGTTCTGTTGGGGCTCCTGAGTAGATGGTGGTATGATCCGGTCAGGAGGCTTAGTGGACTAATGCATCAACTGTAGGGGCGTGTTTTTGACCTCATGCTCAGAGGTTCAAATCCTGGTGGGTCCAATCAGTCTTTCATCCTTCTGAGGCTGATTAACTGAGTACCATTGAGTTGGGTAACATCTGTTATTCAGCTAGAAGATACTCTTATGGGTGAACTTGCTCTTTACAGGTGTTATGTTATGTTATGGATGCTGGGTCTTCTCTGGTGAGAGGTTCCCATTTGCTCAGATAGCCATCTTGGTTCTTGATGAGCAGGCTTGCGATGAGTTCTCTGGGGTCTGGTTGGTGTACAAAGTTGCTGTAGATGTTTGTGATTTTAGTGTGTAAAAAGTTTAATAGGTTGACGCAGAGTTCTTGGGCCGGGGGTGCTACTGATGGAGGCCAAGGGTATGGTGAAGTTCTTGATGATTGAGATGATCTCTTTGTTGCTGTTGGAGTTCCTTTCAATATGTTCAGGTAGCGCTCATTTCTTGGTGTCTCTTAGTTGCTGGTGGTAGCGTCTGAGTGCAGCCTTGTAGCTGGTTCTGTCGGTGGCTTTGTGGCTGCCTTTCCATTTTCTTCCTAGCATTTGCAGTTTTGTTTAGATTCTCAAAGGTCCTCTGAGTACTAGCTGGTCTGCTCGTTGGTTCTTCTTTTCTTGTTGGGCTTGATGATTGTGAGGGCATTTGTGCAGTTTATCCATATGTTGAAGTGAAGTTGGTGATGTCTTCTTTGAGGATTTCTGTGGGGTTCAGTAGATCCATGCTGAGGGTGTTCAGTCAGTCTGTTTTAGAGATTTTTACCCAGCTGTGGATGGGTAGGCTGACACTGGTAGATGTACTTGTGGTGTGTTGATTTGGAACTGGATGCTGGAGTGGTCGGTCCATGTGAGTGGTGAGGTAGAGTTGTACTTGATGGTGTCTCTGGTGGGCAAGATGGCGTCCAGTGTGTGTTCTGCAATGTGTGTTGGTTTCTGTGATGAGCTGGGTTAGTCCAATATTATTCAGGCTTTGAGCAATCCTGTAGAGCGGGGTCAGTCCTGTCTTTTAAGTGGAAGTTGAGGATGCTGAAGAGTATGAAGGCTTTGGAATTAATGGTAAGAGTAGCAATTAAGTCCATGAAGAGTCTGATGAAGGTAGCTTGCCGTCTGAGTGGTTGTTAGGCGAGTGTTCCATTCAGGTTGACGTTTTCAGAAATTTGCAGCTTGAAGTGCAGATGTTCCATGAATGGGGTGGAACTATCTGTTGATTTAGAGCAATGATGGAGTCCTTGTAGATGACTGTTTGTCCTCCTCCTTACTTTTGAAGGCATTCCTGTCATGCTATCGTGTAGCCCACTGGGATTGCCATGGTGAAGTCAGGTACCGATGAGAAGTTGAGCCACTTTTATGTCAGAAAGAGGAAGTCCCATGCTTTGCTGCTCAGTAGGTCCCAGACTTCAGTTGCATGTTTGCTGAGAGATCATGTGTTGAGAAGCATGCATGCGGGTGAGTGTTGGGGTGTGGGTTTGTTGTAAAATGTGGTGTTATCTGGGGGTGTTGATGATGTTCCAACTGCTTGCTTGGAGTGTGTGGATAGGCTGCTGCAGGTGAACCAGCAGTATGTGCAGGTGAAGGCTCTTACCGTGGTGCTCAGCCACCACAGCAGGAGAAGATGCAGCTTGGGTTGAGTAATCAAAGGAGCACTGTAGGTATCACTGGGGGGCGATCAGACGAAGGTTTGAGGTGTTGGGCACAGTCCAGGCATGGACAGGTGCAGAAGGGCTTGCCTTTGGAAACCTTCTATGCGCATGAAGCTAACCTGTTCGCAGATGCTCAGTGACCGCAATTAAGTAGGTCCTGGGAGGAGGGCGGACCACAGGGACTGTGGGTGGGGCTGCAGAGGCATGGGAAGAAGACGAGGTAGAAAGGAGACTGAGCAGGAAGAGCAGGGTATGTGGGAGGCAGATAAAGGTGCGGAGTGGAGGAAGGGGGCTGTGGGGAGCATGACAAGGGGGAGAAGGCCTGAAATGGATAAAAAAAGGCAAATGAATACAAGTAGAAAGGTCAAAAAAGTCATAAGACTTGAAGGAGAAAGCAAGTAGAAAAATGGGTAAAAACATTGACAAAACAGGAGAAAAAGAGCACAGATGCACAAGGGGTGAAAGTACGCAGAAAAGCAGGTGAAAGAGTGAAAAACAAGTTAAAAGAGCACACAGGCATGAGGGGTGAGAGGAAACACACAGAACAATGGGTGAAAAGAGTGACAGAAATGGGTAAGAAAAAGTACAGTATCTCAAGGGGTGAAGAAGATAGGAAGCAGAAAAATGGATGAAAAGAGTGACAGAAATGAGTGAAAAGAGCACAAAGGCACAAGTGGTGAGAGAGAAACAATGCAGAAAATGGATAAAAAGGGCACTGAGGCACAAGGGGTGAAAAGAGTGACAGAGACATATGAAAAGAGCACAAAGGCACAAGGGGTGAAAAAGAAAGCAAAACGAGCAGAAGAGAGAAGAAGAAACAAGGCGGGAGCCGGGTCTGAAAGGGCCTAGACTGGTCGGAGGACCGGTCACAGGTGAGTGGGAGCTGGGCTTAGGCACCATTGCTGAGATTACTAGATACATTTAACGTCACTTTATTAAATCTTGTATAGTGACCTTTATTGTTTTGCAATGCTATGCTATATTTGGCATGCTATGGTGTGTTTTTTACATTTTAGTTAATGTACAGAGAGCAGCTATTACAGACATTGTAAATCATTGTTGGCCACATATGTAGTGTTACAGAGACTGACAGTATATTTTAGCTTATCGATGGCCGATATAATTCTTCTGTTACTGAGATGTGCTGCACACCAAACAACAAGTATATGGGTAAGTGCTTGCCCCACTCTATGGCAGAAAGAACATGGCACCATGTCCTGACAACAGCCCACACAGATAAAAGGTCATGAGTAATGACTGTTGCTGAATGCACTTATGGAAACATAATGTTAATAGGAGCCAACCCACTATGGAAAATGTACAATGTGCAGAGGCGTCCTAGCTGAAGTATACGCAGAACATGTTAAATGACACTACCCATTCTCAATGAGGCTAGATCTGATGAGTGATGTACAATATTTAATTCAGAGAGATCTTGAGTCATTATATTTGGTCATTTCAGATATATCTTTATGTAGCACCTCCTATGCCTTCCATAGATTTTCCAATACAAATGATCCGACTTTAGCTAAGAATCAAGTAAATCCTATGCATACCTCACTATCCTTATTTTTGCCAAATCTCCCTTCCTTTCTGATTGCCTATGCTCCATCTTTGTTTTCTGTTTTTTTTTCTCCCCAAAAATTGTTTTGTCAGTAATTGTCCAATTTTTAGGTTGAGCCTGGGCAGCGCACGCGCTGCTCTGCGAGGCATGCTGTATTTGAGTATAGGCATGAAGCTCCGCCTACTCGCTGCCCATATTTTTCATTGGCTTGCGTCATTGTCCTTTTTAAATGCTGGCTTTTGATTCGTTAATTGGCTTGTTAGTCCCTCCTTAGTACCAACATGTCTTCGTTTGTAACCTCCCATGAGGACTGGACCTTTCACTTCTTCTGTTGTTACACGGTATGTCTTATTTTGTCTGTAAATACTATTTTCTTAAATGTGTTTCTCCTACTGGAGGCATGACATGCTTCCCTGCAACATTCAGCGCGCCATGCATGCATTCACTTTCCATGCAGCCCGGGACAATGTCGGCCGAAGTTTCTCATATTACAAGAGATTGAGTTAGTGGCATTGTAATTGACAATGCCTTTTGTTTAGGTATCAAAACAGACAAATAAAAGGCTTTGTCATTTACTGTGCCACTAGCTTAAACTCTCACAAATGCGAGACCTATTGCAAATGCTTGTTCCTATTTATCTTTAGGAGTAAAACTACTTTTATGGCGGGAACTGTATCAAAACACTAGGGTATATTCTGTTTTGGCTTTCGACGTGTAATGGGCCTTCTACCGTTATGAAGGCTTACCTGAAGTGCCTATCATCGAGACACTTGTCCTGCGACCGTTCTCTGGAGCTGAGGTCGTATATGTTATCAATAGTCAGACATCCCACTAATGTGTTGAGACATATTTCCTTGTTTGCAAATAGCCATCAGCAGTAGGTCTTGCAGCCGGTTTCCTCAACATTTCTCAATTGACTAATCTGTGTCACTAGGCAGACTTCCAGGATAGATAAAGGCATGAAAGGTCGGCACTCAGCAAGTCCCAGGAGCAGGGACACTGCTGATGAGCTCTCATCAGTCCCCTTTGCATACTACAGATGGGCAGCCTGTCTTTCTTCAAGTCCCCCCTTCTGTGCGTGTCCTGCCACCAGAAACAAAGTTTTTCCCGATCTCTGGGAATCTTTCATGTTTTCAGAAGCCATTTGTATCGAACTACTTCAATATCAGTCAAAAACAGACAATTGTGAAATTCCATTTGTAACTTAAATTCCTTCCTGGCACAATATGTTTTTCTTTTCTAGTGACTGAATTGTTTTTTTATCATATGTGACTTCCCTCTAGAGTTAACATAAAATCCAAACATTAAACCATATTGTTTGACAACCCAATCTGTATATGATGTTGTGTGTCTATTTGTTAATACTTGTGGTATTTCTGTTTGCAGGGCTTATTACCGAACTAATTTGAGAATTTGTCTATATAGTATAATAAGCAGCAGAAAAATGAACATACTCTTGTGTTCGCCTCAAATATGTTTACGTTAAAAAAACGTTTATGGCCGTTACGGCCAAAATAAAGTTAGACTGACTGTTTACGTTAAAAATGCTAAAGCAAATATAGTTAAATGTGGAAAGATTTTGGGAAATGTGAGCAAAAATCAGATTTGATAAATAACTCACGTGGACACAATTGGGGCTCACAAACTCCTGTTGCTCTCACATTTATTCTAAATTATTTCTAAATGTTACTAATTACTTTTCCAGATAGTGAACCCATTCCTGTTTGCCAATTACTGTTCCCAGTTTCATTTATTTAACCAGAGTTAATGTTAATCTGTTAGTTGCTTTATATGCACCCAATTCAGTCTCATCATGTGTTAATGTTTTCCAAAGCCGCAGAGCTCTACTCTGGAGCAGGCTCCCATATAGGTTGATGTTTTCAATCTATTTCCTCCCCTCAAGGATTATTTGACTTCTTTCTTGCCTGCATTGGCTTAAAGCAGAAATACTTGATTGACATTCAAGATGGATGTATTTGTCTATTTCATTGTCTCCACATTCCGAACCGTGAGACTTACAAATATAGAATAACTTTGTGTAGGAAGTGTGCTTTCAAAGGTATTTTGTTAATAATTTGCATGATATTGCATTCGAAATCCAGTAGAGTCATTATATTTATTTAAGAGAAAATTCGGCTGAATTTTGGCTAGGCATCAATATTTCTGGAAACCCTGTAAGATTATTATTTAAGGTATTGCAACCGACTTTACAATTTGTGCATCTTTTATGCTTTTATTTTAATTTCGGGCTGTGAACTTTACCTTCAAAATGGAATTATATGTGACGGAGTCCAATGTAAACGTTTGCAGTTCTTAATCTGCTTAAATGTTATTGAATAGCACATGACAGTTTTCATCATATTCCTTAAATGCGCAATATAAATTTGTGCTACACAATTAAAAAAAAGAATTTAGGCGAAGACGAACAATTGTTACATTACATGCATCTATTTTATGCAAGCATCTACTTATTTGTACATTAATCTTCACCTTCCAAAATAAGCACCAATATTAGTATACTGCCACATGAGTTAAATTTGCCTTGCCTTACATGGTGAACCCTCTTGACCAGTGCATACAGTCATCCCCACGCACTATGCATATGCGCATCTGGGACACATTTATGTGCTTTAGACAAATAAAATAATTTTTCAGGTGAAGGGTATCATAGTGGTAGCTTTTAATATTCATGAACTTGAGGTCCTGAGACCTATTGGTCGCTCCATTGAGACATGTTCACAAAGAAAGGGTTACATGTTTGTGAGGCACACATGTCCATGCTCGATATATTTAGTTTCAGATCTGATGGAAAAAATGATTTTTTGTGTGGTATGCCCGCAGATTCTTCCCTCCTTTTGCTGAACAACTTTTAGTCAGCCATCAGTGCACTTTACTCCTGTCAATCAGTGGTAAAGTGCTTGTGCTCTCCCTTTCCACATAGTTAAATTGGCACATTCCTAATGGGCACATTTAATCTACTTTTAAGTCCTTAGTGTGTGGTACTACATATATTCAAGGGCTTTAAATTAACGGCTGTTAAAGGGCTGTATCATCTAGTGTGAGATTCACTAAAGTACCAATATAAACATGTCTCCAAGCCTATCCCTGCAGCACTCTAAATGACCTAGAGCATTCTGCTTGGAAAGAGATACTTGGTGATGTTGGGATTGCCTGAGTGGGTGTGGCTAACCACATGGTCAATGGCAGCCGTTCAGAGGAGTCAGAAGAACCTTGAGCCTGAAAAAGTGGCCCACGTGCCAGCCAGCAAGAGAAATTCCCCTGCTCTGTGAGCAGACTGATTCTGAGGGTGACACACTAGAACGTATATTTATTTATTTATTTTTAACATTTATAGAGCGCACTGTAACCCTTCGGGTATCCTGGCGCTATGACATTGGGAAAAGGAAACTAATATGGAAGTTACAGAGCAGGGCCAGAGGAATAGAGGAAGATATTGCTGCCCTGAGAGGTCTTCCTGAGTTAGCCAAATGGCAAACTGAAGGGTGACCATTCCAGGCAGAGTTCTGCAAAGTGCGGATGGAGTTCCCTGCTCTACGGTGGCAGGCCTAGAATCAGGCAACTGACAATACTTATGGTTATCATCTCATTTACTGGAAGAATGGTTTCCTGTATAATGAGGCTGAGGATTTTGAGCCTGGGTCAACCCGTGTGTCTAGGGCCCCTTGTGATACCGGGCCTTCCTACTGTAGTTGGCTCACAGCACCCCCCTGCCAGGACATCTGGAGCAGGCCAAATCCTTTGTCCAACTTGTAACTCATTTTTATTGGCCTGGATGAGGATGCAGCCAAATGCATTATGCATAACCTGTGTAACCTGCCAAGCCAGTGGAAAGCCGGGGTAGAGCAGAAGCCCTCGCTTCCCTTCCCTGTAGTAGGGACAACTTTTGAGAGGGTGGGCATTAACATTGTTCAGCTCCTGGACATCAAGCTTCAGTGTAGTTCCCCCATTGGCTTTATCTTGTGCTTGCCTCATTATATCTGTGTCTAGGTGCTTTGTTGGACCTAACTAGACACTGTCAAGGCTTCTGATTGTAGTGTGGACCAGAGTTTGTTCCTGTTTACAAAATCAAAGATAGATTTCAGGTGAAATAATGTTAGGACAAGTGGGACTTGTTTCAAGTGCGTGTATTTTAAGCACATTTTCTGAAGTCCATTGCTTGATCTGTTGTCCCAAAGCCTTCTCTGAAGCCTGCTGGTAGTTTGGAAATTATAACATATAGGATTTCATATAGTTATAATATTATATAATGGGAAACCTACAATATGAATCCATTAATCTTTTATTATTAACATATATCCATTTCAAATTTTAGAATTTGACATATGCATTTTTACTTTAGGTGATGCTGGTTACCACTTTAAAGTGTGGCTCATGACCCCAGTGCATGACCCAGGGACTGTGCAAGTAGAAGCACACAGTAGCGATCATATTTGCCAACAAAACCCTATTGACCATGCATTTAGACCAGATTCAGATGTCTGCACCAATGGGAAATGCTTGCGAATACTAACTTGACAAATCATGTACCAATTTATATAAGATTGATGTTAGATGGTGTGTACCCATGCCTGAGGAGGAAGAGGACTGCAGACACAGTAGTGACACATTTGAATATCCAGACACAATCCAGTGGCAACAACAGGCTTTGAATGTCAATGCATTGCGAAATGTCATCCTAAATCATTTTTAAAATATGACAAAATGATATACCTGTAAATAAGAAAACTGCAACATTATGCAAGAATAACGTTTTATTCAATAAAGCTTTAAGACCAACACTCAGCTCCCAATAATAAGATATGTTTGTGTCAAGTTCAAAACAAAAAACATCTTATTTTTTTGTTGGACAATCTTCCACAGTTGCAGCCAGATGTCAAGATCTAGCTGATCCTGTTATTGACCTTTTAAGGGATGACTCTGATGAGGGATGGTGAGGACACTGATGGAACAAAAAAGGATATGTTGCTGTTCCTTGTTACAAATTGTGCCATCTGTGACATCGTCACTTCTTGGCACTCTGACAATTTCCCTAGGGTTTACATGGAAATACCAATAGTCCCTTTGCTTTCTGCATTTTGTTGACTGATTGCAAGAAGGGAACTGGGCGGCTGATTAATTGTCCTTTTTCGGCGGGCCTCATTCTTCATGGATTCTAGCTGTTACTTTGCAATGGCCTTTGCATCTAGAAATACAGGCATTGTTTAGTTTCTGTATATGTTTTAGCAATTAAATCAATGAGGACATTGTTCCCTGTTGGCGGTGAAACAAAAATGCCGATCACCTGCTCAACATAGGTGGAGATAGAGGGAAGAGTGTAAAAAGAGGGGGGGAAAAGGGGGGGGAGGAGAGGGGGATAGAGGGGGGATGAAAAGAGGCAAAGAGAATTTCCCCAGTCTCAAGGATCCACTCCTGAAGGGGAGGACTCTATGTAGCCTCTCGTAAGCCCTCACACACCCCGAGGGATGTCTTGCTTCATCATTGGGCGCGTTGTTGCTCCTCGTCGGGCCGGCGCTGCAATGCCCGACAGTCCCCCGAAGGGTCTCTCTATCGGAGGTCTTTTAAAGAGAAAAGCCGTTAGGTGAATGCGGGTATGTGGGCAAAAAAACAGTGAGGTGGATCCGAGAGGTAAGTGGTAGGGTGCGTGCAAGGTGTGTGGAGTAAAAATGCCTAGGGGTGTCCAAAAAAGTGGATTTTAATAATATGGAGCCTCTGGCAAACTAAAAAGACCAGAAGGTCACGGGGTCACTAATCAGCGCAAGGTGCTAATGTGACTTTAATAAAAGGTCGACATGTTTCACGCCTAGAATGCCCGGACGGGTCAGTGGCGTTTCATCAGGACCGTGGAGAAGTGAAAGGTAGTGCACGGTGAAGACGGGAGTGCCAGAGATTGGAAGGGTAACTCACGTCTAAGAAAAGGTTAAAAGAGGTACGGGGCTGCGGGGTACAGTGACCTGGTCAGCAAGGACAAGAAGAACGTACCAAACTAGTGTAACCTGCAGGGGAAATAAACGGGAGGGGAGAAGAGGGAATGGTAGGGATGGGGAAGAGGGGGGGGTTAAAAGAAGGAGGGAGGGGTGACAAGACACACATGAATGGTTAAGACAGAACTGGTACATATAAACACAGTTATCACGAGAGAGCACAGCAAGGACCTGTCTGTGACCCCGAATACCATTCGCATGGTGATAGTGCGGTCACCCCGGTGACCATGTCAACAAAAACGTACATGAGTGACGTGTCAGGCGTCCAGCATCAGTCTCATGCACATTCAGCTAATTCAATGGTAGAATATCTCCCATGGGTTGAGGAGCGGTGCAGGGCGGGGACCAACACTCATTGAGAAAATTTCTGTATAAATCTCAACATTATAGCTGAAGTCAAAGGGAACATAGGTGAGGGTGGCAGTAGTGGCGCCAGAGTGAGCGGCACGTATGTTCGTGGACAAAGCCCAGGCATAGAAAATCTATATGCAGCGGGCAGAAAATGAAATAAGAACACACCACATAGCCAGGTAACGGACCCACAAGAGAACCTCCCGTACGGACAATTCCTGCGCATACGACGGAACTGCTCAATCCAGTCAGGATTATGAGAACGAAGCTAACCACCTTGAGGAAAACCTCCTGGACAGACACTACCCCAAGAGGGTAGTCAGACATGCAAGAAAAAGAGCCCGAAATAACCACAGGGACACACTGTTGGAAACCAGAACCAAGACACCCAGCGAGTCCATCGCATGCGTCACCACCTTTACACCCCAGTCCAACAAAATCAAACAGATCATAAAACGGAACTGGAAAATTTTGAACACCGACACACTGAACCTAGAACTACCATGCTTCGCATTTAAAAGAACAGCGAACCTACGTGACAGACTGGTCAACACACGACCACTGCAACGTAGACAGGACCAACCCAATAGCACACTGTGGAACTTGACCCCTGTGTCAGGCCACTACTCATGTGGAAATTGCCACGCCTGTTCTACGACCACACACAGTAAGCAACTCACTCTGGGAAACTTTACATGGGAACAACGAGGACACTCTAATTGCAACACCAAAAACTGCGTCTACCTCATTACGTGCCCATGTGGCTTAAGGTATGTCGGCATGACCTCACGTCCCATTAAAGTCCGCATCAGCGAACACAAGAGCACCATCCGTCGAGGACGGACAGCCACTAAACTCACCAACCACTTCCTTGACCATGGGCATACCAGCGAACAACTTAAATGGACAATACTAGAGTCCAGACCCTCCTGGAATGCTCAAGCCTTATTACGCCAGGAACAACGTTGGGTGTTCCGTCTCCGTACTAACACGCAGGGACTCAATGACGAGATACCCTGGGTAGAACTGTAACTCACAACGGACCCACACTCTCGCTCCGGTGGACACACCTCATTACACACGAGCGAGTGATAGGAAACACAGGGGGGAACTGTAATTAAGCATGGATACATCCCTGTGGCCTGGAGGACACTTTTCCCTACACCGATGTACCTTCATGATCCTTATGGCTCTCCATTTAGGATTTTTTCCAGGAGTAGGAGCCCGTGGTCCCCTCATTGTTTATTGCGGGACACACCTTGTCCGGGTTTCCTGTACATGCCACCCTTTTCAGCTATGGCCCTATCCGGGGCACATCTGGGGCCCACAAGCCCTTTAGAATCAGTTATGTACATACCATCCACGAGCAGGGCACTATGTGGAATCAACATCGCATGCGCACTTCGCTTGCTCCCACTTTTTAACTCCACGCATGCGCACACCCCAAGACACACTCGCCCACGCATGCGCAAGACACGGCACGCGCACAGCCCCCGGCCCTCGAACAGGAAGTGGTTCACTCCCCTTTACCGACGCCTTAAATTGATACCTGCTGGCAACGGACACCATCTCCAGGCAGCCGCTGGCAGTGGGTAGGTGCTGACTGAGCCGGCCCCCGACGCAACCGTGAGTACTCGCAGGCAGGATCCTACAGGGACCATCATGTATGCGCAGTCCACCCTCACGCAGGGTTCCCTCCCTTAACCTTTTTACGCTCTGTTTGGTCCCTCCAGCAAATAGGGCGCTGGCAGCCTCGGCGGATCCTATGCAGCCCCGTTCAGAAATACGAGGGTAAGGATGGGGTCACCTTGCTCTTCGTTATACCAGTTTCATGTATTTGTACATCTTCACGTTTCTTGGCATATACACTGTATTTTTCAAGTGATACTTTAACTGAGTGCTCGCTCACTGTCTGAGCTGTCAGGTTCTGCAACGACCCTTCCCCAATTAGTCTTGTGGGTCCGTTACCTGGCTATGTGGCGTGTTCTTATTTCATTTTCTGCCCGCTGCATATAGATTTTCTATGCCTGGGCTTTGTCCACGAACATACGTGCCGCTCACTCTGGCGCCACTACTGCCACCCTCACCTATGTTCCCTTTGACTTCAGCTATAATGTTGAGATTTATACAGAAATTTTCTCAATGAGTGTTGGTCCCCGCCCTGCACCGCTCCTCAACCCATGGGAGATATTCTACCATTGAATTAGCTGAATGTGCATGAGACTGATGCTGGACGCCTGACACGTCACTCATGTACGTTTTTGTTGACATGGTCACCGGGGTGACCGCACTATCACCATGCGAATGGTATTCGGGGTCACAGACAGGTCCTTGCTGTGCTCTCTCGTGATAACTGTGTTTATATGTACCAGTTCTGTCTTAACCATTCATGTGTGTCTTGTCACCCCTCCCTCCTTCTTTTAACCCCCCCCTTCCCCATCCCTACCATTCCCTCTTCTCCCCTCCCGTTTATTTCCCCTGCAGGTTACACTAGTTTGGTACGTTCTTCTTGTCCTTGCTGACCAGGTCACTGTACCCCGCAGCCCCGTACCTCTTTTAACCTTTTCTTAGACGTGAGTTACCCTTCCAATCTCTGGCACTCCCGTCTTCACCGTGCACTACCTTTCACTTCTCCACGGTCCTGATGAAACGCCACTGACCCGTCCGGGCATTCTAGGCGTGAAACATGTCGACTTTTTATTAAAGTCACATTAGCACCTTGCGCTGATTAGTGACCCCGTGACCTTCTGGTCTTTTTAGTTTGCCAGAGGCTCCATATTATTAAAATCCACTTTTTTGGACACCCCTAGGCATTTTTACTCCACACACCTTGCACGCACCCTACCACTTACCTCTCGGATCCACCTCACTGTTTTTTTGCCCACATACCCGCATTCACCTAACGGCTTTTCTCTTTAAAAGACCTCCGATAGAGAGACCCTTCGGGGGACCGTCGGGCATTGCAGCGCCGGCCCGACGAGGAGCAACAACAAGCCCAATGATGAAGCAAGACATCCCTCGGGGTGTGTGAGGGCTTACGAGAGGCTACATAGAGTCCTCCCCTTCAGGAGTGGATCCTTGAGACTGGGGAAATTCTCTTTGCCTCTTTTCATCACCCCTCTATCCCCCTCTCCTCCCCCCCCTTTTCCCCCCCTCTTTTTACACTCTTCCCTCTATCTCCACCTATGTTGAGCAGGTGATCGGCATTTTTGTTTCACCGCCAACAGGGAACAATGTCCTCATTGATTTAACTGTTACGAGTGGAGCACGGACATTGGACCATAACCAGCTCCTGGTCCCCCCCTCTCCTTTTTTGACTGAGTATGTTTTAGCAATACCTGCTGGCTTGCTTCCACGGCAGAGATTCTTTCCTCCAGTTTTTTCAGTACCTCTGCAGTGTGTTGTGATGGCTCCACATTGGAAACCTCCTTTTCATATTTGGGATTAGTGGGGTGCTCCATTCCTTCTACTGATATTCTGTGGAGTCTGCCGGTGGTCCTACTGAAGTGCTCCGCCCATATCAGGAATACAACAATGCTTCTCCCCTGGGCAAATTAATGCTCCTTGAAATAAATTGAGTTTCACCCAAGTTTGCAGATTCATCGCTGCAACGCTTCTAAAATTATTCAGTTTCAGGTTTTGCAGGCAACCTCTGGGTGCCGCCAGCTGTCCACCTATTAATTATTTAGGCGCTTGACTAAAGCCACGTTGCACCCTCCCCCCAGGTCCATTGATAGACGACCGTTTTGGCTTTTTTTCCTGTCCTGAGGAAGACCCGCCATGACGCTTTACTAGACGCGCTGATGTCAGGGTCGAAACGTTGATGATTTGTATGCGTCCAGTTCCACTGGGTCTCTAGGTTGAAACTGTGAAATACACTCATACCCTTACAGAGACATTGTATTGACCAACATACTGGCCACATTAAGGAATTGCTTCTGTTGTAAATTTTGTATATAGAACTTTGTCTTGTCTTCACTCATGTGTATATATCACTCAATCGCCTATGGCACTTGAGCACTTGCGTCACTTGAACATATCACCACTCTATTTTTATTGAATTGTAGACAGCCATATGAAATATTCAAAAAATTATTTTGAAAAGAGAAAAAGTAAACTTTATGACTCCGCATATATCATTGTCTCTCTGTATGTTTCAGCTTATTCTTCTTTTCAAATGTTGCTATTTAAATTACTTGAATGATTCATTCTGTAATATGTAAGCAATTATTAATACCCAACAGAACAATTGTAGCTTTCTTGTTTCTGTGTCTCAATGTTGGCACATTCCATGTTTATTAAGTCAGGGGAGAAGATCTTTTGTAACTCAATGAGGTAAAGTACTTCCTTAATGATGTATACCACCACTATGAATGTGGGCAACAACATATCTGATATTTCAACTGTCTGCTGGAGGCAGAAAGGAATATTGTGCATCACACCCTTTTACTCTAACATTTGCAGACTTTTCTTCAGTGGTTCTTTCTTCAAAAGGAGCTGTGTCATCAGGTGGAGCAATATAGATGTATTTGGCAGATTTCATGGAGAGGTCTACAGATGATGATTATTTTGTTGATGTGGGTTTTGATGGTTTTGTGTTGAAGGTGGGAGTGGCTAGGTATCCTTTGACATAGCAACACATGGTTTTTCTGTACCATGGGTGATGGCACTTTTCTAACCATGGGTACAGGAACCCTACTTTCCATGCCTGTCAGTCCTTTACTTGCCAAGAGTGCCTTTTCTTTAGCAATCATGTGTGTTGATGCTTGACTAATAACAAGAACAAAGGTTTTGCTCTACCTTTCTAGATAACAATAGATCAAATAGATCTCACTGATAAATAACCCAAAAAGGTCGCTTTCGACCACACCATTTGGAAGAGCACGCACAAAAAACTATATATTGTGATTAGAGATTGTATTTTTTTTTTTTTTTTTGTTCAATAATTCTCTTAATGTATATACAAAAAACATATACTCAAAACATGAATACAATGTATTTTTGAAAGGATATATACAAAAAACCAGGCTGGGCCCCTCAGAGGAATAAGGGGAGTGTATAAATAGTTACATCACATTCATGCTCACCAAGCACACCATACACTCTTACACAATCAACCAATACACTGTACATACATTTTCTCTACATTTAAAATACTTCTTATGTATACAAGAAAACTCTCCTCAAAATCTTGGTGTATCTAATTTGATGGACACCACCAGATCATGCAAAAGACACGCCGACGCGCGTTTCGGTGCAATCACCCAACAATAAGGGTGCCACCTTTTTCAGGGCGTAATTTATATGCGTTTCTGTAATCCAGGGGGCCCGAGTTTAAATCCTGAGGTACATCAAATTGATAGTAAAAAGAGCGCGGAAAACAAATATTGGAGGAGTGACTCCTGTAAATGTCCTTGCAAGTTGTGCGGTAAAGGATGAAACCAAGAAAACTTAAAGATCGATGAAAACCCCTGTTCTGTTCTTACAGGTGGTCGCTTCCTTTAAATAATTGCAGACTTTTGATCCATAAAACGATGATGGAAAGCCTACTGGTCGCATCGCGGTATCACGAGGTTCGTGAAAACATTGTATCCCAAGAGCAAACGCTAATGCGAAAATTTTGGTTTAAACGTGGCGATGTAGTTAGGCTAGTAAACAGGTTTGTGATGCGTCAAACCGATATGTGGTGGGGATAGTGTTGTTCCGAGTAAAAGGTTACCGCTACAAGTAACCGTGATGCTTTACTGTCAATGGATTTTCTCAAGCATGTCCTGGTGTGCCAGTTTAAAGTTTTGACATACAAGATTGATTCTCTGATTGAGTCTCTTAATCAGGTTTCATGTAATGTGAGTAGGGCTAGTTGTGCTGTTAATACACACCCTTAAATTGTTCATGGCACAAAAGTTAAACAGCCTACATGGCAAGCCCCTACTACGGAAGAACAGCCTTTTAGAATTTCTTTATGCACGTCTCATCCGTGCAATGTGGACTGTGCATCTTCCCCAACACTAACCGAGCCCTGACTACAGGCTCAGAAGATCCCATACCATTGCCTCAATTGGCCAACCTGCACCTTCCGCCAGAATGCACACCTTATGTTCTTATTTTAGAGGGGATCCCTTCATTGAAAAAGAACTTTCATGAAGACAGCCAAAGTCTCATATATATGGGACAACTCCTGGTGGCCCTCCGCCCTCGGAAGCCCACCCTCTCCTACAGACCACGCACGTAACCTCAGCATCATCCTCGACTCTTCCCTCTCCATGAACCGCCAGGTCAACGCCATCGACTCCACTAGCTTCAACTGCCTGCACATCCTCCGCAAGACCTTCAAATGGATCCCCCCGACTGCAGAAAGACCGTCACCCACACACTCATAACCAGCAGACTGGACTACAGCAACGCCCTATAAGCTGGAATCAACAGATCTCTCCTACACAGACTCCGACCATTCAGAATGCCGCCACCAGACTTGTCCTCGGGACCCCACGCCACGAACTCATGACCCAACACCTACAAGACCTCCACTGGCTCCCTGTCGAAAAGAGGGTCACCTTCAAACTCCTCACCCACGCCTACAAATCCCTCAACAACATCGGACCCAAATACCTCAACGAGAGACTATCGTTTCAAGTACCCAAGAGAAACCTCCGCTTCGCCGACCTCGCCCTGGCAGAGGTCGCCCGGATCCGCAGGACCAGAACAGGCGGGAGAGCCTTCTCCCACATCGCAGCAAAGACCTGGAACGAACGTGAACATCAGACGCTCGCCAACCCTGCACACATTCAGGAAGGACCTCAAGACCTGGCTCTTCAACTGATCAAGAGCTGCCCCCCCCAGCGCCTTGAGACCCTCACGGGTAAGTTGTGCGCTCTATAAACCCTAGATTGATTGATTGATTGATTGATTGATGGCAGCTCACTGGTCCAAACAAAGGGTCTGATTTATGTGTAAAATCCTTATGGCATGAAGGGTGAGATGGTTGGGCCAGACCAAGAAAAGCTCGAGAGGGGATTTTGTGCTGTTGAATTTTAAAGATCAAGACCTTGTTCGTTTGCTGCTGTCCTGGTTGGCCCACTTCCCACATCATCAATCTTACATACATTTACATCAAATAGGTTTCTTTAATCCTCCACTTTAAACCAAACATACAGAGCCCTATCTTCAGATACACAGTCGGTTCACCCAGCGTACTGCCATTGCTCCAAATTCAATTGCTAGTGGCAACCACTTTGGACCATTACAAAGCATTTCTGACATTCACTGATGGTTGCCTTCTGCCAGCTCTCCTGGCCCTATTGATACAAGCTTTTCTGCAGTACTTGTTTCTACCTCTACCCCCTCAGCCTTACCCAGGAAGAGCTACCCCCAAGAAATAACAAGCCCACTAGTGAAGTGCTCAAATGACCAAAAGCTCCTATCATGGAATGTGACAGAGTTATGTTCTAAACTAAACAACAGGAGCTAGTTGTCTTTTATTTAAGATTTTGATATTATTTGTTGCTAGGAGATCTGGGCCTTCAACTCTATTTCTGTTGACATGTTTAGGTCCTTTTGCTGCTCTGCTGTCTCGTTTACCACAAGCTGGGGAAAGGGGGGACTGTTAGTCCTTGTTTCCACTACTATTAGGAATGTGAATGATAAGATGTTGGCTTCAAACCCCTATTACAGATTTTAAAGCTCTCTTAGTTTAAAGTGTTAAATATGCTTTTAAATAACTTTTATTACAACATATTAACTGCACTACAAGTGGGTATTATAGTTGACATGGAGTCTTTTTTTATGGGCTTAAAGAGTAAGGAACAGACCTGTGCTTCTCTTATGTGGGCGGCCAATTTTAATAATGTCAAATGCATACACAGTGGGAATCATGTCTGTGATATCACAGATGGACAGGGAGAGTATGTTGGTCACTTTATGCATTCGGCATATGGGGCAGCTTTGACACGGTTAATATTAACCTATAACCTGTCCTTTCATTTGGAAATGTGTGGTTCTAACTTTGTGAACACACCGACTTTTGTCGTTAGGGGCAAACGCAGTATAATTGACCATATTTTACTTACAGATGATTTGGTCCCCTTGTTGAAGAACTATGAGGAGTGTCCTTCGCCATTTAGTAACCATCACCCAATTATTATTAGTCTCTCCCTTCCACAGCAGTCCTGCCCCATGCATAGAAATAATTTCTCTGTAACCTACATGCCCAATAAAGGGTGTGTGTAGAAAATGGCAACACGTTGACCCCAATGTAGTCCTCATAGATTTGGTCATTATTAATCATAAATAGACTCTGTGCTGCCTCTCGGATAAAGCTGCCCCTGCCAGCATGCGAGAAAGTTTCAAAACGTTATGTAATTCAGTCTTCAGTATGATATCTATAGACAAGCTCCGGAAGGACCACCCTGCCCAGTCATGGTTTAACTCAGAATGCACAAATGTCTATAAAGCCCTTAAAAGGGCAACTAACAAGACCCCATGTGATTCAGTCGTGGTCAGAATAGCCAGGAAATATTTTAAACAAGCCATGGAAAAAAAGAAAGGCTGAAATTAGACTTAACGCCTGGAAGCATTTGGAGGATGCTGCCCTCTTATGAGATAACCGAGACTTTGGGGAGATTATAAATCAACCCTTCTTTTCTGAAAGAACCTCTTCAGGTTTAGAATGTCACCTCTTGGAACAAGAATGGATTGAGCATTTTGCCCCATTTTTTAATCCGTAAAATTGGGAGGTGAAGTCTTTATTGCCAGTAGACCTCCCTGTATCACCCTCTGTTCTTTTAGAATTCAGTTAGACCATTACGGTTGTTGATGTGCTCAAAGCCATTTCAAGCTCTGCGGCTGGGAAGGCCCTAGGACTTCAGAGCTTCAATTAATGAGGGCCCCATCGAGTCATGGAGGGAATCAGTAACTGTTCCCCTTTTTAAGAAAGAGGATAGGAGTGCCCCAGCAAACTATTGGCCCATTTCAATGCCAGATTCTTCCATAAAAGTGCTTAGGGGAATTGTGGCAAAAATGGAAGCCTGGGCAGAAGCAATATCCTTCTTTTCAAATGCTCAATATGGATTTCGTCCAGGTTTGGGCACCACTGTACAAGCTCTAAATCTATCACTAATTTTGGGCAAATATGTTAAGGCCAGGCGAGGAGCCATACATATGGCATTTATGGACCTCTCCTGTGCAATGGACAGAGCTAAATTGTGGGATATGATGGGGCTAGCAGGGGTCGACCCTCCCCTATTGGATATCTTAAGAAGTCTCCATCGGGATACTCGTATGAGTGTACGGAATACCCAGTTTAACCACATGTCCCCTATTCAAGTTACACGTGAGGTAAGACAGGGTTGCATACAGGGCCAGACTGGCCGTAGCGGGCACCGGGCAATCCCCCGGTGGGCCACATGGGTGGGGGCCGATTTGAGCCCCAGGAGGCCGTTTTTGTTACAGGGCCGTTTTTGCAGCATAGCTGCAAAATCGGTCCTGTAACAAAATCGGCCGAAAACCGGCCCTGGCAAAGAGCTCGGCGGCATCCCCATCCCCCCGGGGGGGCCGTCCGAGAACTTTCCCAGTCCGGCCCTGGTTGCATACTAGCCCCCTTTTTATTCTTAGTTTATATTAATGCTTTAGATAAATTTGTAACCTCCTGTACATCTGATGTCCCCAAATTTGGCTTTCGCCCGGTCCCGATGCTTTTGTACATGGAAGCCGAAGTCTTAATAACACATTCAGCAAATGGCCTTTAACCCAGAGGTCCCAAATGATTGAGGCATCACTTGAATCTATTTTTAGGTTTGCTAACAAATTAGGACACAAGCCCCCTAAAGAAATAATTATGCCCTATAAAAGAAAATGTCTGTCAGCTGGCATATGGCTGTGAGGACCCTTCAAGTCGATGAGAACACATTTTTAAACAGATTACTCGGGACTCCAAAATCCACACCAAGCCTTATTTCTCACTACTGGACGTAGTCTTTTTGGTGGACACCATATGGTTGGCTACCATCCTGCTAAGGATCAAAATTTGGGCTACACCCGAATTGTGTTTTAGGTGTAGAGTAGTTGAAGACTGCCTGTAGTGAAGCAACATGTGAGCCATTCCATGGCTCAAGTATTTTAAAAACACCTTACGAGATTTGGGTCTGAGCTGCCTCTTTGAAAGCACGGGTGATATCAGCCCTCATTCAAGGAGCTGCTGTAGAAAATATTTTTTGTACATAAAGAGAATGCCAGGAGAACAAAAGCACTCACTATGGTTACTGTTCAATCATACGTGCTAATCTCAAATACTTTCAGCCTGGAGCCATACCTAGTTAGGATAAAGACCCTTGAATTAAGATTTTATCTCACATGGCTAAGAGTCAACATGACGCATTGTTTATGGGCCTTTCCTATTACAGGCACCTGGTTCACCTCATTGCAGCGTTGTCCAAGTGATGTGGTATCTCCTCAAACAACAAAGCACTTTATGCTATTTTGCACCCTGTTCTCATCTTTTAAAAAATGTTTTCTTTGCCCTATTTTATGTGGTAGACATTTTAAAACACATCAAGAGTATCTGCTATTTTTACAGTGTCTTGAGTCTGCTTCAATATATTTTTCAGTCTTGAATTTTACTGTGCATGCCTTGAAATTGCAAAAGAAATATGTGTTATGAATTTTGATCCAGGAGTGACCTACCTTCCGATTGTACAGTATATATCCGACTGGCCCTTACTGAAATTATATGACACCTTGTAAACTAAATGAGAGTTATTTTCTATTAACTAAGCTTGTATAATCATGGCTTTTTTAATGATTGTTTTCTCCTTCTATCATAAATATTATTTTAGGTGGTTAAACTAAACAGTGCATGATTGTGAAATGTTGTGACGCGCTAAACCTATTTTCTGCCACAGCAAGGCTAAAATACTCACCTGTCAGTTCGCCGTGAGGGGAACGGCCAGCGAAGGGACTCCATCTCCCAGCAGTCTCTCGCTCAGCCCAGGCGCCTGCCACCGGTGTCATCAGGCAGCGCCAGGGCAGCTCTTAAGCGCTGCCGGTGCTCCGCAGTGCGGGCAGCGCCCGGGCGAAGCCCGGGCCAAGGGCGGGCCCGTCCTTGCCCGTCATCGCCAGGAAGAGGCAGGGCAGGGCCATCCCTCTTTCGTTCTGGGCAACGGACCGCTGGGGACCAAAGGTACTGTAATTGGAAACCAGCAGTGACAGGGGGGTCACGGGGCTAATTTGTATCCCATGGTAACTGTGTAAAAAGAGCAGTTTATTTATTTTAAATTGATTGTTGTACCTCTTCATATAATAGTGATCAATGGGGAAAAGGAAATCATTGGAGGGAGGGGGCTTAGTATCACTACTCCCTAATCAGAAAGGGAAAAAAAGCAAAGAAAGTAGGCTCCGCCGCTAGTAACTGTGTGCTCACAAGAATAGAAGCAATAGTTGAAGAATGTGAAGAGGTTTTGGGAGCCAACAACATCAATAATCCTGATGCCCACGTAATCTCTTGAGAGGAAGCGGCTCTAGTCTGTAGGGGAAAAAAAGAGTGATTCCAACAATGTTTACTAAACAAACCCAAAGCCCTCGTACATCTCTGTCTCCCACTGCAGAGAATACTACTTTAAGTCATCATGCTGCTATCTCAAATATAAGCTCTAGTCCCACCACTCCAGAGGCACTGCATCACTGTGAAGGCGGCAAACAGCTCGTATGTTCTAACAGGTTTGCCATTTTAGATCATATTGATGATAGTATGTTGCCAACATTAGGTAATGACCCTCCTCTTGTAGCCACCGTCATAGAGCCAAAAACGGGCTGTAAATGCACTATCTCAGTTGAACGGTTGTTACAGAAGGTTGATTCCCTAAAAACTGAGGTAACATCTCTCAAAGCAATAGTGGAAGATCTATCACATAGAATTGAGCAGCGACTATCTACTCCTGTTCCTTTCCACTCAACTACTCCCATTATCTCAGCATCAAGAGTACCATCTAGACACATTCGGCGGGAGGAGGTTAGTTCGAGCCTAGTCCTGGAAACTCAATCCCGGGGCTCCTCTGCTGTCGTCACGGCCACTCTACCTAGAACTATTGGATCATATGCTGAATCTCGTAAAGTACATAGACCTTCGGATCTAAATTGAAACATCGTAATCTCTAAGAGGCCACTTCTTTATAACATGACCAAGATCCCCAAACCTAAACATAATTATGCTCACAAAAGTAGTGAATCCCTTTGCAACAAAACTATCCATTGGCTAAGACATGTGAGGGGGTGTAGGTCAATTATACGGGAAGATATGTTGGCAGTAAGGAGGATCACAATGGTAAATTCCCAGACTGACTGTATAGAGATGAAATTAACAACTGATGAATTAGCTGAGAATTTATTGGCTTTGGAACATTGTACCTCTGCCCCAGGGCACTCTGCAATCCAGATTAGATCCTCCCCCCTATGGTCATTGGTAAGCTCGGTGGGGTTGATTGAACAGGGTAAGGTGGGAACTGAGTCTGGGCTAAATGCCATAGACTGACTAGAAAAGGGTATTCAGCAAACAAAGTCCAGTATTGGGTCAGATGTCAGTTGGGGGGCTTTGGGTTTCCATTCAAAAAGCCTAGATGTGAACAGAACGGAGATGGCTATTCGAACTGTTGAGGCAATGGATGGGGTAGCTGAGGCCAAAGAGAGGGGGACTAACAGGCACACCTCAAGGGTGATCCATGTTCTCTCGTGGAACATAGCAGGCCTCCAGACCAAACTAGCTCTCCCTGAGTGGAATGAACTTATTGCGAAGTACGATGTTTGCATGTTCCAGGAGACTTGGAGCATGGTTCCCCCTATACAAATCAGGGTACACTACATATTTTGTTCCAGCTTCCTGGTCAGGGAAAGGTCGTGCGTCAGGGGGCCTTCTCATATGGATTAATATCTCTTTGAATTGGTCAATTGTCAAGGGTAATCTTGATTCAGCAGATATATTACATTTATCGATCAAAGATTCAACTACAAATACAAAAATGGAGCTTTTCAATATCTATGCTCGAGGGTCTCCTGGGGCCCAAGTATCCTCAACCCTTTCTGCTCTAGATCAAGAGTTATCACATCTTCATCCTCTTGCTAACATCATCGTAGCGGAAGATTTTAACTGCACTTTCGAACCATTGAGTAGTGAGGACTTGCTGGGCATGAATGAGGTAGATAACAAATGGGATATTCCAATTCTTAACATAGCTCCTATCAAGAAGTTGTCCCAAAGGGCTATTTAATTGAACGCCTTAACGCTCGAATATGATCTGAGAGCAGTAAATGGCCGAACACCCTCTGATCAGCACAGGGCCAACACTTTTAACAGAATTAGTTCACCATCACGTATAGATTATATCCTGATCGACATCCATCTATGGGGCGATCTGATAGATATGGTAGTAAAAGACACTTTGGATAGCGATCATAATTAGGCCTGGGCAAAAATGTTGTTCCGTTCGCGGATATTGCGATAATTTGACATTTTTGCGTTCCGCGGAAAGCGCGAAAATGTCATTCCGCAGCTTGGCGATAATTTGTTTCTTGCTCGCACTGTAAAATAATATATTCTCGCGCGCGATCGCCTTACCTGAATCCCTGCGTTCGCCGACAAGTTTTCTTGATCCGGTCGCATTCTCCATGAGATGTTGGATTGTTTTTAGCCATTTGCGCTGTCTCGCGACAGTTCGCGCCCGCAGTGACGTCATGCGTCGCGCGATCACGTCTTTCTTCTCGCGATCATGCACCGCGAGACAACTCAAAACAAGATGGCCGCGCCCGCGAGCAACCACATGGGTAAGTTGGCGACCCGCAACCATGCAGAAAATCTCGCGAACATGCGGGAAAAAAAATTCCGCATCTTCGCGATATTTCCGCTTGTTTGCGATAATTTTAAACATTTTCGCGATAATTTGCGAAAGTGGATTTCGCAAATTCCGCCCACCCTAATCATAATCCCCTCTGTATGCAAATCAAAAATAAATGGGGACCCATTGACTCTAAAGCGGAGGAGCCCCTCAGATTGTTAACGAAAGAGTTTGAGCCCTCCAATTGTAACCGTCGGCTTAAATGGCACAAGGTTTCAAATCAGGACGATAAGCTCTTCAGCATAACCGAATTGTTAAATTACAAGATTGAGGAGCTTGACTCGGTAGGTGACAATTTAGAATTAACCCATGATTCCTGTTTTCCTGATTTTTACCAAAATCTAATTACAAGGCTGGGACAGTTTTTTACCATCAAGGTCAGTAAAACAGGGAAGGGAAACCGAACATTGCCCAAGAATCCTTGGTATTCGGTTACATGCAGGGAAAAGAGGCAGGCGCTATCCATAGCCCTCAGAGGGAAAGATGTGGGATTAATCAGAATGGCCAGGAAGGATTATGCCAGATCCCAAGTGGCAGAAAAGCGCGAGTGGGAAGAGACCCACTGGCAGGAGCTTAAGTCAGCCTCACAACAGAAAGACTCCACGCTATTCTGGGAGATATTCAATAAGGGGACTCGTAAAGGATCTGAGCCGATACCTAACCATATTACGGGGCAACAATGGTATGATCATTTCTATGACCTATACTCTGGTAAGGCGGATGCTTCATATATAGAAGATGAGCATCACCCCTATACATTGGGAGATTCGTTATCGGTAGAACTTTTTGACCTACAGGAGGTAGCCCGGGCAATAGGAAACATAGCCCCCGGCAAAGCGGCGGGTCAGGATGGCATACCTGGTGATCTCCTTTTGTATGACCGAAAATCTTGGGCACAGTTTATTTTACGGCTGATGAATCTTATAGCTAGAGGCCAGGCAGTCCCTCAATCCTGGAAGGGGGCTGAGGTGGTTGTGATCTACAAAAAGGGGGATAGGGAGGACCCTGCCAACTACAGGCCGATTAGTCTAATCAATGTGATACAAAAGGTGGTTGGAAGGGTGCTCCTTATGAGGTTGAGGCTGTGGATGGAGGAAGGTGATATTCTGTCGTACTTCCAGGCTGGTTTTAGGGGGCGAGTGGGTACGATGGATCAGGTCTTTAGATTCTTTATGATCTATTGGAAGACCGTGGTCATAGGGAAAGGCAGTTTGTACTTGGCCTTCATCGATCTGAATACCACTTTTGACCTGGTCCCGCGCCATAGGCTTTGGCAGGTATTGCGTGAGTTAGGTACCCCCCCCATGGTCCTGGATTTTATTAGACGCCTCCATGAGGGCAATTATGCCAGAATTAGGTGGGGGACTCAGGGACAACTAACAGAGAGGATCGAGGTGAGTAGGGGGGTATGCCAGGGCTGTGTATTGACGCCGACCTTGTTCTCCCTCTTTGTGAATGGGGTGGTAGACCATTTGAGGGAGTTTCCGGCCGACGCACCAGTCCTGGAGGCTGAAAAAATCCCGACCCTCCTGTACGCCGACGATACCCTCCTGCTGTCAAAAAGCCCAAGTGGTCTCCAAACGCTGTTGGATGGATTTAGCCTGTTTTGCTCCGGTCGAGGCCTAATCATCAATACCGTCAAAACAAAATTGTTGACCATATCCCCCTCGAAGCGGTTTAGAAATAACATCACCCTTCAAGGAAAACCACTAGACTTAGTTGAGTTTTTCGATTATTTGGGCATTCGGGTCACCAGCTAAATGAAGTGGAGTTCCCACCTGACAAAAATGCTTCTAAACCACAAGCGGGTATCCGGGGCGATCTTAAGAGAACAACAACTCTCTGTAAGTAAACCAATATCCCCGGCCCTTGTGGTTTATGAAGGTAAAGCACTCCCCTCAGCCCTGTATGGGGCTGAACTATGGGGTTTTGAGAACATCATTGACCTAGTGAGATCGGAGAACAAGTTTTTTAGAGGTCTGGTTTCCCTCCCAATCTCTACTCCACTAAAGCCCCTGTATTTAGATCTGGGCAGACTTCCAATCAAAGATATTGTACGTCTCTGCCCTTTACTTTTTTGGGCCCGTATTAGATCGACCCCAGAGCTGTCCTACTATGCAGCAGCTCTTAGCGATATCATTCGAGCGGATATAGGCCAGAGGGTCAAATGGATTTCAATTCTTAGGCGTCTACTATTTGACATAGGTCTAGGGGAGGCATGGGTTAGCCAGACCCTGCCTCCCAAACAGGTTGTAAAAAAAGCTTATTGGAATTGGGTGGAGGTGGTTCAAGAGACCAGTGCGGACAGGGGAACCCTCACTGAGCGGTTCATGGAATACAAGCCTGTTCGGAAGCTGGAAGCATATCTCGATTTTATCCAAACTCCTAGAGATAGGTCCCTGTATATGAAACTGAGAATCGGAACTCTCCCCATTAATGACTTAATAGCGAGCTGGAGGGGGATCGATTGATCTGCGTTAGTAAAAGCAGCAGCGCCATGCCCAGGATGTGGAGCTCGCACCGAGTCCATTGCCCATTTTATGTTTGCCTGCCCAGTATACAGACACATAAGAAGTAAGTGGTTAAAACCTGTTTGTATATTGCTGGGCTCAAGAAATTATTTGTCTGTTCTACGTGTCCTCAGGACGGATACTACCTCCCTCACTGTGATCTGTGGGGTGGCCAAATACCTGGGATGTGCATGGGTGTTACGTTTGAAGTTTTTGACATCAAAAAATATGGATTAGGCTTACACGAACTGTTTTGTACTATACTGTTGTGTATTACTTTTTATGATACTCAAATTTTAGGGGTCTTTCCCCATTTCTTTTATTTTTTTTATAAAATGAATTTTACCTTTTAATTATCAATTTGCAATGAATTGTTACTGTTAGTTATATGTCAAATTGCTTTTATGAATTGTATAGGGATTGATTCTGCTTTTATGATATATTTTTGTATCGAATAAAGCATATCAATGATATGTTGTATGTTATTTTATTGTGCTTTTATGGTCACACATATGACCAAATAAAGATGACAATGATGATGACTGTCAATGGATTTTTGCTATTTTGCTTGCCAAAGGTGTTGTCAGCTTTGTGGTCATTCTTTCTGCACTTTTTTATGCTGAACCACTAGATACAATTATCAAACTGTATGAATTTGCTATCACTAGCAGTACGTGTTTTCTATAATTTTATTGTGCTCAATGAAATGCAATAATTTGCTAATTACATTTGCTTACAGAGTGGTACAAGCCATTGGAAAAGTTTAGATTTAGGCTCACTACTTACAAATGTGTAGTTTAGACAACTCTGTAGTGATTTTGTTTATATGATACAATATCTACCACCCAAAAATCGAGCTGCTAATTTATTTATTTCATAAGGGAATTGGCTGTTAGTTGCATAATCTACGCTTAGGGCCTGATTACGAGTTTGGCAGTCTTAAGCCGGGCTGCCATTGTGCCGGTCGGGAGTACACAACCAAGCTAGCAGCATCCTGATTGCCATATTAGGAGAACACCAATGGGCTGGCAGTGTTGTGTTAGCAGTGCCACGGTTTCGGCATGCTGCGGCTCATAGAGAGCCTGTAGGATATGCTGCTGCCGTGGCAGCACCTCTTGCACATTGTGTGCACTGTGTACCATGCACCATGTTGTGCATGGCACACTGGGCACGCAAGACAGTGCAAACAAAGGGAGACATCACATGTGCCCCCATGCACAGTCCCCAAAGGGCAAAATCTCCCTGGGGCCGTCTTTGGGGCCCCTTTCCTGCCTTTCCATTGACCTTTTCATGGTGGGGTCCCCACCATGAAAAGGTAGTCAGAAAGGCAGGTCGTGATCAACACGGCGGTGCTGGCGTCAGTATCTCTGCCATAAAGCAAACTTTCCCCACCAACACAGGATCCAAGATCCCAGCGATTGTGGTGGTCTTGTGACGGATTATGAGGAGGGTGGTCGGACCTCCACCAATGGTTTTGAATACACTTGTGTTGGCCGAGTACACGTTTCTCGGCACAGGAGTCAACCAAAGTTACAAATATAATGATGGTAGATATATAACAGCAGAAAGAATTGCACGCGCACAACCTTGGTTCAAACAATAAAGGTGAAACACTTTCTACTTTTTGATGTGCTCCCAGGGTATCACTCTCCGGTCTCGAGCGTAAGTAGAACAACTGTATATGTAGTTCACCCATAGATGGGGTAAATCCCCCTAGACACAATCGGTTCCCTGTTAAGGATGTTTGAACTGGTAATTATGTTAAACAAAAACAACAAGTAATCCAGAGTTTTTTTACATGTTTCAAAATTGTATTTTGTAGTAACAATGAACTTGATTTCAATTCATGATACTCAAATGTCCATTAAGTTCACAAACAATGTATTGCATGTTTTTTTGATGAATTCCAATGCATTTTGGGCATCTTGCCCTTCATCAGGGAAACAATCTACAATTGAAAAAATTAAATACAATGAGGAAAACCATCCTATTGGATGAGACAGTACATATTACTGTGCTCTAGTGATGTTGAAAGTGAAGGGTAGAACATAGGTGAAAAAACGTGAACATATTGTTTGCTGTCAATCAGTGATCGAATAAAAAATAGTGTATCCAAGGAGAATACCGCATACGGTGGAGAACTATGAATAAAACACCCAGAGTGACGATGCTGAGATGCATGATATTAGCGACAGAAGAAACTGCAAGGTCAAGTCCCCAAGAACCTTCAAGGTGAGATAAAAAAAATGTAAAGAACCATAAGTGTCAAGCCCTGTACAACGGGGCAATGGCAA
The DNA here is from genome assembly GCF_964204655.1 of Triturus cristatus. NCBI lineage: Eukaryota > Metazoa > Chordata > Amphibia > Caudata > Salamandridae > Triturus > Triturus cristatus. The sequence goes on from NC_140589.1 coordinate 1,508,216,115, forward strand.
GTAAATGGTGCAGTCCGGGTCATGCATTAAAACAAACGGAAAAAGACTTGAATTACAACTTAATAAATGAGCACACACGAGGTCGGGAAAGTTCAGCTATTGATAGTGCTAAACTTACTGGAATAACATGCAGGTACAATTTGATCGAAGTTACCAGCACTCCGACGAGTGCATCAGATGTCCATGATGCGGTGGAGTTTACAACGCTAGTAGAGAAAGAGCATCCACACACACGGAGTAATTCGACTACAGGGAAGAAGGACAAAGGGAAGAAGACACTGAAAGAAACTTAGAGATAAACATTTCAGATTATCATTTCAACACAATTGAATTGAACACATTACAGAAGAGAACTTCTTTTGTCACTACAAATCACACCAATTGCCTCAAATTGGAGATTAGCTTATTCAAACTGATGCGAAACCTAAGACTGAGGCATATTTATAAAAATGTCATGGCAACATAACCTGATCATGAAGAAGATCTATTACGTGGATTAAGACCCAAGAGTTCTTATATGGCACCCATCAGCCACAAAAGTTTGGATATTTTTGGAAATCTTGTCAAGCAGGATATACATAAATTCAACTTTAAAAAAAAACCTAAACAAAAGAATCTTTCTAACAAAGGATTTGGCATACTGAAGAAAATTGCTAATAATCCCAATATTACATGCCAAAAGGCAGACAAGGGCGGAGCCCTCGTCAAGGCCCTTGAAAATTGTGTTATCAACGAGAGAGTCAAGATGTTTCTCACATAAAGCAACCCCAGAAGTCCATCAATAGGTATGTTACCAAAAATTCACAAAGATTTGAATAATCTACCATTCCGACTGATCGTGTCGACTAGAGGTAGCATCCACAAACCCATAGGTAAATTTCTTGACCGTTACCTCCAACCTAGTGTGGCCAAGATGAGCACCTACAACAGGGATACGACTGAATTTTTTATGAAACTTAATCAGATTCCAGTTAGGGATCTTGAAACGTTATTACTTTGCACTGTGGACGTTAGGTCATTATACACATCAATCCCTCACCAACTAGGCATACAGGCCTTCGAGTAAGCTTTACTCCACACAAATTTATATCATGATTTACAACTATTTCTGATGGAATTATTACATTTCACACTATACCAAAGCTATTTTAAATGGAAAAACCAATGGTTCCTTCACTTGATGGGTACTTCTATGGGAAATTGTGCAGCTCCATCCTAAGCCAATCTTTTCATGGGCAATCAACAAAGAAGGGACTGTAGGGCTTTTTATTGAGGTCATACATGCTTTATCATACAGTAAGAAAAGAAGGGATGCAGTTCCTCAAATGATCGGATGGGAGGGAGGAGAGTCTGAAAGCCACTGGTTATGTGCTTCTTCAAGGAATTACTCCTGTCGGAACTGAGGTCCTCGCACACCTAGCCAGCTAGATGTCATGCTTCATTATATGGACCTGCTCCTCATCGTGTCGGCTCTGCAATACCCGAGGGGCACCCATAAAGGGGCTCTTTAGCGGAGATCTTTTGTTCCTTGCCGTTTGGTGCAGTAGGTTTGAGGGGCCTAGGTAGTGTAGATGTGGTACAAAAAGTGATTAAAACAGGTCGGATAGTCCAAAAGACTTATTCAGGTTGGCTATCTGCCTGATTAAAAACAGGAAAAGAGTGGCAGTTATGTGACGTGATGGTTCAGTTTAGTTATGCTCAACTCTACAGGTCAACATGTTTCATGCCTCTTGGTCAGAGAAATCCATGGCAATTCTTCAGGACCTAATGGGTGAACTATCTACACAGTCTGGTGGGTGTGAATTCTACCTACCACATACCAGCTCTCCGAGTGAAAGTACCCACAGTATCAAGGAATGACCTAAGAGAAAGATACAGAAAGGGATCACAGCTGTATCAATGGTGCTTGAGTACTGAAAAAGCCACACAAAATCGGATGGAAGTTGTAACCAATTTCTCAACCCATAGTCGTGCTTTTAAAAAGATCATTAAACAACATTGGTCAATCTTAACCATGGAGCCTGATTTTAAACAACTGTTTGCACAAGATCCTATCTTTGCATATAAACTAGGCAAAAACCTGGGAGAAATTCTAAAAGCCAACAAGGATAACGTTAACGTACTTGAAACTCAAGGAATGATACCATGCCACAATTGTAATAACTCTCACAATATCATCCAAGGTGCCACAATAACACATCCTAGAAGGGGAGCCAAAATCAACCTAAAAGTTACAGCCACTTGCAACTCCATTAACTTAATCTACCTGTTGAAATGTCAGTGCGGCAAAGTATACATCGGAAAGACTGAAAGAAAAATCAAAACGAGGATGAACGAACACAAGAGTAACATTTAAACAGAAAATATGAAGTCAGTGGTAGCCTGTCATTTCATTGAATACAAACACAACGTCAGCCAATTAAAATTCCTAGTCCAGGAAATCATCACCAAAATGAAAGGAAGAGATAACAATAATCACCTACTACAAAGGGAGAACTTTTGGATCAGACACCTGGATGCATTGAAACCACATGGTATGAACGAAAGAATGGAATTTCAATGTTATCTGTAACCGTTGATTGATTATGTACTGCATTTATAGAGTATTTACCTCAATTCTACACATCATTTGACTCTATATGGTACTGTCATTCTAAAGCCTAAGAGAATCTTCTTGTTGATTGTATTTTTTTCTTGCTATTTTCGATGATCAGTCACCATCATACACCTTTTACTTTGGAGTTGTCTTCTCTTCTCTATATATTGCACATTCCCTTTACACCTTAATTCATTAGTTTCTCATTATTATTCGTAGCACACAAGCTGATCATTGTGGTTACTCATGTCATTTTTTAATCGTTCAAATCTTTCTGAGTTTTCGGGTTCCTATGTATTTCTTCTACTGTTATTCCTTCACTTTTGTATCATGATTTATGCAAGTAATCGTTTGCATAATAGTCAAAACTTGGTCGACCGTTTTTTGTTTAGTCTAATATCACGAAAGACCTTTGTTTACCGTTCCAGTAGCTTCTCTGAATTCATACCAGACCCCATTAAAATGCGGGGTCCACAAGTATGTAGAGTCCCGCGCAACACTTTTTGCCTAAACACATTTTAGACCTTTTGGTCAATTTAAAATCTATCCCTTTTTTTGAGTTTGATTATGAGCTTGCACATGTCAACATGGCCGCCATTTCATTCGTTTTGGTACCTAACGTGGTTAGTCTGCTTTCAATTTTTACCCGGAACATGGAGTGATAAGGAAGTTTCAGCACGTTACTGGCGTTGTAAACTCCACAGCGTCGTGGACATCTGATGTACTAGTCGGAGTGCTGGTAACTTTGATCAAATTGTACCTGCATGTTATTCCAGTAAGTTTATTACTATCGATAGCTGAACTTTTCCGACCTCACGTGTGTTCATTTATTAAGTTGTAATTCCGTTCGTTTTAATGTATGACCCGGACTGCACCATTTACTTTTCATTGCCCCGTTGTACAGAGCTAGACACTTATGGTTCTTTATATTTTTTTAGTCTCACCTTTAAAGTTCTTGGGGACTTGGCCTTGCAGTTTCTTATGTCGCTAATGTCATGCATCTCAGCATCGTCACTCTGGGCTTTTCATTCATAGTTCTCCACCTTATGCAGTATTCTCCTTGGATACACCATTTCTTATTCGATTACTGATTGACAGCAACCAATATGTTCATGTTTTTTCATCTATGTTCTACCCTTTATTTTCAACATCATTACAGCACAGTAATATGTACTGTCTCGGCCAATAGGATGGATTTCCTCATTGTATTTCATTTTTTCAATTGATGATTGTTTCCCTGATGAAGGGCAAGATGCCCGAAATGCATTGGAATTCCTTGGAATTCATCAAAAAACATGCACTACATTGTTTGTGAACTTAATGGATATTTGAGTATCATGAATTGAAATCAAGTTCATTGTTACTACAAAATACAATTTTGAAACATGTAAAAAAACTCTGGATTACTTGTTGTTTTTGTTTAACATAATTACCAGTTCAAATACCCTTAACAGGGAACCGATTGGGCCTAGGGGGATTCACCCCATCTAGGGGTGAACTATATATACAGATATATGAGAGCAACATGTCCAAGAAACCAAAACCAACAACACAATGGATGGATGGCACAACACTTTTCAAGCCACATTAGGCCCAAGTCATCCAACCCTAGACCAATTCCTAGTAATCTTAAAAAATGAACAAAGGCTACCAACAACTTAGAATAGAGTAATCCTTAACCCATGTTACACATACAATACCCAGACAGCTCAAATAAATGCACTAAAAGCTATAATGCAAAGTAAAACTCTTTATACATATTAAAGGCCTCCACTATCTTGAAAGTATAGTCTGAAAAGCAATATTAACTACCTGGGAATCCAACTTAAACTAACATCCAACATAAACAAACAAAAACCTAATATATATATTTATAATATTATTTAAAATATCTTTATTAATCAGTCTAACTTAAAACTTTAAATATTCAATAACTGATAAATAAAAAAAATAACATTATTAAATAATTGCATTGAAAAAAAAATACCAAAACCAAAACCAGCACAAATTTGTAAAAAATGTATACAATATAAATCATTTCATTTAAAAGGAAAAAATAATAAACCAAAATTAAAAAATTAAAATCAAATTACAGTTTTGTAGCTGACATCTATGATACTTGTCGAATTTACCAAAAACAAATCCAAACAAATAAAGAAAATTGACCGAAAAATGCAATTGTAAATTAACAAAAAATTAAATCCACAAATTTATTCCACAGCCCTATAAAACCACAACCCCTCCCCAAAAAAATGTTGTAAATAATGCTCATTGAAAACTAAAAGGTGATTAAAATGTAATGTTCGTTAAATTCTAACCAAAATAATTTGCTTTGGAAAAATATGCATCCAAAAATCAAGAAAGGATTCCACTATGACCAAAAACACTGTGGAAAACATACCCACTTAACATAAACCTCATATAACGTACTCCCCAAAAACATAACAAACAATATAACATTAATTCACAAATAGTACTCCCATATAAAAATAAAAAATAAAAGTAGATACACTAATCATAATACACTACGGTCTACCTCAATGTTCTACGCAACAATGAAACACAACCTAACCCAAAACTACACTACCAGAACAAACCAATATACTATCCTACACTAACTACCTCTCTACCCAAAAAAGCAGAAATGATAAGTTAAAAGTGCTCTTACATGTTCTGCAGACCAGCAGCAGGGAACCACCACTGGAGGGAACCTAAATTACTTTAAAAATTATGCTAGGTTATTTAGTGGTTAAAAAAAGGCTGCTAAATGAAAGTAAGAAAAGTAATATGTTGCAATAGAAATGATAGAATACTTCAAAATAATAAAAATATAAAAGGTATGTGTTGAAAAATATTGTATAAAATATTTTAAAAGTGAACAAATATAATGAAAATATAAAACATATTTGTGAACGATACATTACATAGTAATTTAAATTTAATATAATTAACTAATGTTACTAACTAATATTTTGTCAAAATTATATGTTGTTATAAAAATGTTGATTAACTATGTACTTTTAAATAAAAATGCATATGCTAAAAAATAGAATGGGATCTATTATGATGTCTTTCGAACGTACTTCTGACTGACACTGTAGTGGGATGAAATCCCCCCTACTATTAGCCCTGTGGTGGAAAAGGGCTGCAGCACAAGCTGCAATAGAAATATTGATGTTTTCAAACATCCATGTACCTTGTGCCAGGCACCATGCTCTGCCAGCCACATGGTGCAGAGATGTTTAGGGGGGCACAGTCCACGTAGGTGAGGGGCCTGCTAGGGGTCCCCATAGTCACTTTTTGCCTGCCTTTTCATGGCAGGCAGAAATCAAAGTCGTAATCTCGATGGCGGAGTCTAGGCTGGCTCCGCTGCCATTTGGGGATTACATTTCTGACTGCCGCCCCGACAGGCTCCGTGACCCCGTCGGAAGCAGAGCAGGTTTTCTCTGTGGGTTTTCCTCTGACCGCCAGTGTCATAACACTATGGTCAGGTGGAAGCCTCTGATGTCGAGAGGAAAGCCTCATATGGGCTGTTGGATGGCTTTCCGCCCGACATCATAATGTGGCCCAATGTGTGAAAGAATATGTAACAATTTCCACTATATATGTATGTGTCACATGAAACATTGCATTTTAAATATTACCAACATCAAACAAATATGTAAAATGTATACTACACCAAAAGTATGTGAAACTATGTGTTTTCCTATTTTTCATAAATACAATCATATGTAAAAAATAGGTTACAGACATGTATATGTGGAAAATAATTAAAAAATGTATAAATCAAATATATGTCAAACGATAAAAGTGAATTTGTTTACATTTCAAAGCAGACAAACACTACAAACCAACTAACACTACAAAACCTACAGTAACTCAATGAAACCTATTTATTTATCCTTTCACTCTCTATAGAAATAAATTAGCCATTAATTACACATTAAAATGTCAATATATACTACACACTACAAGAAAAATATTTTTGAGATGGCATTGGACATTAAAGGGGTAATATTTACTATTTCCACATGAAATGAGACTACACTAGCAAACGTATTGGACATAAAAGAGGTTGGGTTTACTATTCCCATTCCAATATAAACCATATTGAGGAATAAGTTGGACACTGAAGGGGTCATATTTAAGTATTCTTACTAGAATGTAAACCATTTTGGGTAATAGCTTGGATGCAGGAGGGGTGAAATTTACTATTACCACTCCAATCTAAACAATTTTTGGAAAGGTGCTGGACACTGAAGGGGTGAGATTAAGGGCTTAATTGCAAGTTTGGGGATCCGTGGACTGCTGTACCAGTGGTGGCGGTTTGACTACGGTGAGGTCAGCGGTCCGACCACCGTATTGTGAATTGTGAGGACTGGCTTTGCAAAGACCACCGCTGACACCGCCAGTCAACTCTGACCGCAGTGGCCATGGATCGGGCCTATGAGGCTGAGGGAGGCTCGGACTGCCAGTGAAAACTCCTGCCCAATTGTCAGTCGCTTTACAGCTGGAATGAATATGGTGTTCCAACCACCACATCTTAGACGGTGGAAAGGGAGGGATAGGAGGCCGCCACTCACCTCCACTCATCTTCTACCATCATGGAGCCCATCTGACATGTCCTGCTGCTCCTCTACCTGCTCGACCACATTCAAAACCCAGTCTGTCCCGGACAAAATATGCGGTAAGTCATGCAACTACCTGTTACCATAGACTCCTCTGCAAAACTATGCCTCGCCATGGACTAGGCAAGGTAGTCAGAATCCCTAAGTAATTTGTATATATACAGTCACCCTGTCTGGTATTGTTTCATAACAAACATCTGTAGCAAGCCCTCCTAGGCCAAAACATTGGTACTGCACAGGCACACTGTACACAAATGGACAAGTGTTTGCAAATTATATACAGTGATAGTGATGTGTGCATTATTGTGTGTTCCACAACAGTACCTCCTCAACAATATCACACATATAAATGTCTGTCACACATCTTTTACCCTTTCTCACTTGTCTCCCATGTTTCCACTGATATTCAGTAGTCATACAGCTTGCCATTTCTCAAGTGTTTGGGAAGTGTCATGGAAGTGCCTACAACTACCTTGAGGCCTTATAACTCCAATTCGAACCAAGCTGCTAGACTCATTTTGCCTCTTCTTTCTTGTCCGCCATGTCACTACTGAAGCCTACTCATCATGCAGTTTGCCATTTGTCAAGTGTTGCTAAAGTGAAATTGAAGTGACTACAACTACCATGAGGCCTTGTCATTCCAACTCTAACCAAGATGCTATAGAAAAGGTGACACACTCACATTGCTCTCATCCCAGGCCCTGTTTTGATGTCAAAGAAACATCTGTATGGGTGTGTCAGTAAAGCCAAACACACCTTCTCTGCTACAACTCTGTATTGGGCTCTCACACATCACCCACATGAAAAGGCAATGGCATTCAATGGGATTACATAGAACCAGTGTGAGAACCATTCTAAGGGCACAATGGAAAGACACTCTGCAGAAAAGCTATGCCTCTTCTAGGGGGAACCCTGAAAGGCAAGGGCACTGGGGCATAGTACATTTTGCACGTCTGACAAAGTCCATCTGCACTGGACCTGTGAACTGAATCATATCATGGACACCAAGTGCCATGCATGTGCAGGCAATGGGTAAGTGCAACTTATTAAAGCAAACCCAGCACTAACAGCATGTGGCACACATCTAGTTGAAGTAGCTTTAAGGTACACACAGCAAAATGGACACATGTCCATGTAGAACTCCACAAAGATATGACAAGTTGACACCATCCATATGTGGATACACAAGTATCTAACTTCAACAAATCAAACACATATCCACCCTATATTATTGGGGAAAGTGCAATCTAAATGATGTTGACAGTGGCCAGGCCTATGCTGAAACACCTGCCACATAACATGTCACCCAATGCAATGTCTGTCCCATTTGGATTTCATCCCACATAGACATCCATCCAACATTTCCCATTGTCCTGTGTAACTTCAGCTCCTGGCTACAATAGCACATCATACTAACCATTTCAACTGGATCAGCAGTCAGGGATGAAACAAACACAACTGTACTCACATATCACTAACTATGCAATCATATCAAATAGTTAGAAATGAAATGGCAGGACCAATGTCTTCAAAGCTAGGAAAAATGTTTTTCATGTTTGAAAAAACAAAGGCCAATGGCCAGTCTATTTTGTTGTTCATGCCACAGCCAGCACAAGGCTGTGACATCACCAGAGAACCTCGTCATAAAGGGGGATCCTTTGGGCAAAGCAGGCATCTCGAAGAGGGTAATTGGGAAGGGGGGGCAGAGGTTTAGGGAGGGATTGGTTTGTCCTTGGGAGGGGGCCTCTTGGGTTTTGGGGTTTTGGGGTGGTTTTTTGAGCTTTTTTTCCTTTTTTGGACTGGGTGGGGAGGCTGTTTTTTAGGGGTGGAGTGAGAAGTGAAAGGTATGAGTTTGGATGTGGCAGGGTTTTCTGGGACTTTGGGAGCAGGGCAGGTAGCAGAGGGGCAAAGGCAAGGGCAAACAAGAGAGTTTAACAGGGAAAGCAGGTAGGGTGTTCAGGATGGAGTTAGGATTGGGAGGAAGAGGAAGTGAAAATGTGAGGTAGGTCTGCTGTCTGCACTGTGTGTTGTGTTGGAGTCTGTTGCGTGGGTGACTGTGAGAGTTTTCATTTTTCTTGGTGGGTGTGATGTGAATGTGCTAGGTGCTGTGGAGGGGTATGTGACTGTTGTTGTCATGGCTGTGGGTATGGTTGTGTTTGTGAAGGGGTCAGTGTATGTTGCTGTGATGTTTTTGGGTATGGGTGTATCTGTGGAAGGATCAGTGTGTGTTGCTGTGATGTCTGAAGGTATGGTTTTGTATGTGGAGGAGTCAGTGTGTATGCTTGGGGAGGTAACGGAGGGGAGTGTCTGCTGTGTGCATGCATGTTTGAGTTTTTTGAAGTCTTGCATTTGTGTGGGGTGCTTGTGTCTGATGTAGTGTGTGCATGCTTACATGTGCGTGTGCTTTGGATTGGAATGGGAAGAGGGAATGTAGATAGGGAAGGGGCAGGATGGGGGTAGAGAGTTTGGGAGGGGTGGAGGGCTGTCATGAGGGAGGAGACCAGAGCCTGAAAAGATCTCTATATGGCAGATATGGCAGTGTGAATTCCTTCCAGGTAGGCAACCATCTGGGTCAGCTGGGTGCTTTGCCCCTGGATGGCATTCAGCACTGCAGTCTGACCCACAGGAATGCTCCAGAGGAGGGAAGTAGCCGCCTTGCTCAGGGCAGCCAGACTAACAGTGTCAGAGGCTGAGGTGCCTGGAGTGAAGGAGACTGCTTCCTTCTTAGGGGAGCAGGAATGACCAACTTGTGGGAGGACAACAGGGAGGGTGGGAATGGAACTGGGGGTGAAGGTAGAACTGACTCAGTTGGGACCGCCACCACTCAGGAGTATCCACCGGAGGATGACTCAGATGATGATGAGCTTTGGCTGATGTACTCCGTGGTACTCTCCACAACCTCCTGGTCACTTCGTATCTGATGTCTCACGTAAGAACCGCTGTGACCAGCTATGTTCCTACCGACATTGGCCCCTTCTCCTCTGCTTGTCCTAGATGTATCTGAAATGACATGGAACGTGGGTTTATTGCAACTGCGTTTCCACACCTTACCATCAATAAGCCACAGAAAACATTGAAGAAGTCTACCTGTCACAACATCTTCATGGTTCACTCCATACGCTTCAAATGTAGCATGAGCATATGCCTGCATGCTGCATAACCTGCAAGCAGTTGGGTCCACTCATATCATAACCTCAGACCGGCCCAAATACATTAATGGAATTCTTTTCACTCCATCCTTACATCCACACTAGGATAGTTGATCATCTTGCATACGTTGGCACTTGTATACCATTATAAAGAGATGTAACCAAATAGGATGGATCCATGTGTGAAATTTACACAATGCTCACACAAGGTCCAACATTAAACAAATCTGGCTATTACTCATAACTCATCATGATGTCATGAAGGTCAAATTGAATACCAATGTAGCATCAATTACTGTTGTGGCAGATATGATGTCTCATTGCACATTGATTACACTTTGCACTCTAAATTACATCATATGTACCCTGCCTGAAAAGTCAAAAGTAAGCTGGATGTATGCAGTTTATCTATGTTCACATTTAACAGCTAAAGTTCGTTGAAAACAATGAGGTCCAATCATTTGGGAGATAGATACTCTGAATTCACACATCACAACACTCCATATAGCCATATGAACATCACCAATCCTGCTTGTTACAGGTGATGACAACTGTCATAGTTTGTTTAGCCACAAGCCAGTACACCTATGAAGGTTTTGGGTTTACCTGAACATCTACGACCTGAAGATGTGGGATCACTAGGGTCCCAATGGGCAGGCACATCACACCACTCTTTGGTATTGCTTATTCTTTCGTTCTTTAAATACTTTATTTCGGTCAACGACCATAAAAACAGCATAGAAATAAAACCTCACATTGGGTTAACAAACAATTAAATAAACTCAAAGCTGAGGTTTCCCGAAGGGACAGTGCCATAATAAAAAACATTTGGTTTTTAAGTTTAAATAAAATCTGAATACAAAAAAGATTTCACACTTTAAAACACACATTTGGTGGGGATGCTGTATAAAACCAATGTTTTGTTAAGAGCAAGTCTATTCTTGGGTAATTATGTTTGGTGGTTCATCGAATAGTGGTGTGCAGCTATAGCTAAAGTATCATGATTACAGTCAATTTATATGCTCAATGGTTGGGTTGTTGCATTTGCACTAGTATCCTAGTGAAAGACTTATTCTTACACTTTTTCTATTGAGAAAACCACACAAGACCCCGTATCTGACCTGCAAATGCACAATGCTTGTTTGTGGAGCCTTATTCCAAGGCGCCTGCACAAGGGGACAATCCAGCGTCTTTGCTGTTTGGTGCATGCAGGGCAAAAAAAGAGTAAGTGGGCATCTGTTTCCTATGCTGTGCCACATACTGAGCAGACAGCACTACCCCTTGAGTGGGATCTCCATTTGCTGGTAAAGGATGCAAGTAGCAGGGTACCCAACCGGAATTTGATATACAAGGATCTAGTAAATGGCTGGTCAATTTCATCCAAGAAGGTCTCAAACCTTGGCTCAATTTTTTGATTCAGCAAAGAATCAGCACGTCTGCTAATGGTGGTGGTTTCCAATACCTTCCTCCATTCATTTGTCCAGAAGGCCACAGAGGAAACAGAGATGCCCTCTGGGCATTGCCAAATATATGATCTACCCAGCGCAGTGAGTAATTCTTTGATTTAGCTGAGCCACGGCAAAGTGATGACACACCTTGGGATTAGAAGGATATCCTTCAGCCATTTCTAAAAGCATTCCAGCTTTGGGACCAACCATAATCTCAGCCCGTATAAGATTGGTTTAAGTCTCACTATGGCATCGATAGGGTGAACATTTAGGTCCACTCTGGAAAAATCCTGGGGTGTGCCTTATGGGAGTCAAAGTGCTGTTATCAAAAACTTGTTTTCGGCAATACCCAGCGGGTTAACATTGCTATAGCCCCATAGTATAGAGCCGAAGGTAGGCGCAGCCACAGCTTTGGCTCTCCAAATCCCAACAGTGGGGACATAGGGTGGAAAGATATGTTCCTAGCAAAATTAAACGTGGCTACTGCCCTATGGTTAAGAAGTGATCTACTCTTAACAACCTGGCTGTTCCAAGAGCTGGTGTTGGAAAGGCTTATACCCAAATAATCAAAGTCTGAGACTCTCTCTAGATTAACTCCCTCTAATCTGACTATACCTCGGAATTGTCTGTGTGGGTGGATAGCCATAAATGTGGTTTTTCAGCTTTGGTGGCCCATTGGTGGTGCAAAATAAGTTGGATCTTTCTAGCAATAGTTCCAGGCCTTTGGGGCATTTTGACCCCAAAAGGGTTTCATCAGCGAATAGTAGCACCAGGATCTTAACACCACCAAAGACTGGGGAGTCATTTATGCACCCCATTAGGAATTCAATGCACCTATTAATAAAAAGTAGAAAGAGTGTTGGAGCAAGGACACATCCTTGTCTTACACCCCTATCTACAAAAATATGGTCAGTTAATTCGCCTGCTAGGCCCCATCTTATTTGGACATCATTTCTAGTGTGCATACTCAGATTGCACTGCATGGATCAGTGTAGACACTCACATAGGATCCCCATAGTTCTACATCTCACTCCCTCATGCATCACACCAGTCAGTGAATGAGTGTATTGAAACACTGTTAACGATGAACCATCAACTGGCAAATGCACACTGCCCAACATGTAGGCACTAATGCTGATGGTACCAGTGATGTTTGCACTTGCATTTCACTGTATGACCAGTACCTACCAATGGGAACTGTTGTAAAATCACTACATGTACTGTGAACTCTATGTCATGACACATACAGCCACCATTACATGAGAGATTGTAGTCAAATGTCAAATGTCAATGTTTTGGTAGAGCGCACATATCACCAAAAGGTCTCAGGGCGCTTGCAACCAAGACAAAGGAACGTACAGTGACTGAAATGATCAGGTACCTAAATTTAATTAGCAAAAAGCCAAGTCTTCAGCTTTCTGCAAAAAAGTACATGGTCGGTTATAGACGCTAGCTCCAAAAGAAGTTTATTTCAGAGTAATGGGGCTAAATATGAAAAAGATCGGCCCCCATTGCGTACCGTCCGGAAGCGTGGTTGGGCAAGAAAGAATCTGGTGCTGGACCGCAAAGAGGGTCCAGGAACATACCATTGACGTTTTTTTGCCAGATACAGTGGACCAGCTCCATGCATTATCTTGTGGGTGAGACTTAGAATTTTAAAGCGCCCTCTTTGGCGAACCGAAAGCCAATGCAAGGTTTTAAGAGTAGGGACAGAGGGAGAACGGGAAGGAAGTTTGAGAACCAGTCTAGCGGCCGTGTTTTGGAGAATCTGAAGCTTGGAAAGTAAATCTTGGTTGAGTCCGGTGAACAGGGCATTGCCATAATCCAAGCGGCTGATTATGAGACCCTGAACCAAAGGTTTCCTTGCTTCCAAAGGTAGCCACTTAAAGATCTTACGTAGCATGCGCATAATCCCAAAACAAGTCCCAAGCACTTGATTTATATGGGTCTTCAAAGACAAAGAGTTATCAATTGTGATGCCCAGGTTGCGAACTGCTAGCTCGGGCAGGGGACAGGGGCCCAGCTCTACCGGCCTCCAGTCACAAGTCCAAAGCTGTTCTGCTTTCCCAAATAGGATAACCTCTGTCTTACCGCCATTCAGTTGGAGCTTATTCAGATTCATCCAGTCATTGATCCGGATCATACGACTCTTAAAGCGGGCATGCACATCAACTTGGTCAGAATTACAGGTGACTAACAACTGAGTGTCATTTGCGTAGGATATTGTTTCAAAGCCATGGGTCCTGATGATATCAGCTAAAGGTGTTAAGTAAACATTAAATAGCATGGGGCTAAGAATAGAGCCCTGTGGAACCCCGACTGTTACTGGATATGTTTTGGAAACAATCCCATCCACAGAGACCGTAGTAAAACGGTCTGCCAAGTAACTCTCAAATCAGTTAAAGGCCTTCCCTCTAATACCCACCTCCCACAGACGATGTTTGAGGATGCTGTGGGAGACGGTGTTGAACGCTGCGGACACGTCCAAAAGAACCAGTATTGCAGATTCTTGATGGTCCAAAGCTAGCCTGATATTGTCCACAACTTCGATAACTGCGGTCTCAGTGCTATGAGCTGCACGGAAGCCGGATTGTGAGGGATCTAGAAGCCTATTTGTCTCAAGGAAGAGAGTAAGACGTTTCTTGACTAAAAATTCCAAAGCCTTCCCGAAATAGGGGAGCAGAGAGATGGGGCGATAATTAGCAGGCAGATTGGAATCAGCTCAGGGTTTTTTAAGGATGGGCTTAACCAGTGCAAGTTTCCATTTCCATGGGTCCGTGGCTTCATTCAAAGATACATTAAAAACAGTTGTTAGAGCATCCACAAATAGAGGTAGAATTTTAGCACAAGCACGAGGTGGAAAGGGGTCAGCTGGGGAACCAGATTTGATCCTTCCTAAACTTTCAGAGACTTCACTCTTTGTTATGGGTTCAAACTCGGTGAGGGTACATCACTCCTCAAACAAGCAAGACCTGTTGCCTGTGTGGAATAATTGTCACCCATATTTACTGAGAACATAAGCTGGCACATGCATCAAGCCAAAATCCACTTGCAAAAATAGCGAATCGGTAAATTAGACCCTTAGAGCCCGCAAAACACCAGTTTCCAATGCAGCATCCCAAATACCAAAAATGTCCAAAAAATCGCTAAAATTAAGTCGCTAAAACTGCGAGAAACAAGATTGCAAATTCGCAAAAAGCAGAACACACAACAGCAACCGCTAATTACGATTAGCAATTAAAGAATTGCTATCCAATGCATGTAAACTCACTAACAGCGATTTACCTGATAATCACTATTTAGCAAGTGCAGAATAAGGGGAATCACAATCAGGTGGTAAAGTTAAGAAAAGAGAAAAAAAACACACAGGTGCAAATCACCTGAAACCCCTTAAAAATGACTCAGGAGACCCCTGAAGACCTTCACAATGGCAGCCCTCTATGTACTGGCAAAGAGGATGAGGATCAATGCAGCAGCACAGCGCAGGAGGAGGATACAGGAGAGGATTTTTCGCGTGCCCATCACATTGCTTGGCCAAAATGAGGATGAAATATACGATAAGTTCAGGCTGAACCGTGCAATGATCATGCACCTAATTACAGAGTTGGAACCCCTATTGCAACACCAGACCCGTAGGACCCATGCCATACCCACATATGTACAGGTCCTATGTTGCCTGCACCTACTAGCATCTGGTAGTTTCCAGGGGGAAGTAGCCATAGCCGGAGGGGTATCACAAAGTTCACTGTCACGCTTCTTCAAAAACTTCCTTGATGCCATGATGACAAGGATCCACACCCACATCACCTTCCCCACAACCCCCATGAGTTGAATAAGACAAAACTTGACTTCTACCAGGTAGCCCAATTCCCCCATGTGATTGGATGCATAGACTGTACGCATGTCCCTATCTGTCCCCCAGCAGACAATAAATACATCTTCAGGAACAGGAAATCCTACCATTCAATTAATGTTCAAGTTGTGTGCAATGCTAAGCACATCATTACGGACATTGTGACAATTTCCAGGAAGCACCCATGACTCCTACATATTTTGTCACAGTGGCATCCACAGGTGCCTGCTCGGGGTGAATTTGGAGAAGGACATCTAATTGGTACACACATATCCCTGTTTGCAACATCAGTCATACAGATGAAATTGCATTACTGTGGCTAACCCTTTGCTTTCAACCCTGTAGGTGACAGCGCATACACCGTGCGTGAATACATCCTGACACCATACCTCAACCCAGCCACACCACATGAGCGGAGGTACAATGCTGCACACATCAGCACACGGAATGTGATTGAACGTACTTTCGGGATCCTGAAAATTCGCTTCTGTATACTACACAAAACAGGTGGAGCGTTGCAGTACCGGCCAGAGACCTACTGCAGGATAGTGGCTGCATGTGCCATGTTGCACAACATTGCCACCAGAAGAGGCATACACATCGAGATGTCCGACAGAGAGTCAAATGGGGACGACCAACCACACGCACAACACCAACACGCATATGTGCCGAACTCAGCGGAAGGCCAAAGGAGACGTGCACACATCACACAACATTATTTATGATGCAGGTAATGATTAGCCAGAACAACTAAATGCTGAACGTAAATGTTTTATTAACATGAGCCCATGTTAATTAAGATTAGAATAGTGAAAATTAAGAGGGTGATTGAATTGAGGCATAAAGTTAAAAGAAAAAAGTTCAAAGCAATGGATGTCAACCACCACATCGTAAATGACCATGGTTACACCACCATGGCCCAGTAATGAGGATATGCATGTCTAGCGCCTCCTGCCACGTACACCCAGCCTCCTTTCGCGTGCCTCTGCAACATCTACAGGACGTGTGTATGTGGATGTGTTGCAGCGTGAACTGCGCCTCCTGGCAGGGGTCACTGGCACCAACATGCTACTGAGGTTCGATGCCTCCTCACTCCCCTCCTCCCCTTCCAAATTGATGGCACTCACTGTCCCGGACTGTATGTGCTCCAACGCTGTGGTCACTTGTCCCAAGGCGCTTGCAACATCCCCACAGAAATGACCGAGGTCAACTTGCATCACAACGGAGCGCCGTGCCAATAGTGCTGTGGTGTTGCAGAGCTTGTTGATGGCCCTTGTATTTGCTGATGTGCGTATCAGGCTCTGGCGATGCCTCCGCCGCCTATTGCTCTGTCCTGCAAGCACCGCACGTGTGAGCTCCTGTAGGCTCGAGTTGGTTTCACAATTGCCCTCTGCAACCACTGTTGTGAGGTCGCGCACACTCTCTGCCATTATTTGTATATTCTTTGCCAGCTTGGAGATCTGAAGAGTGATTGTGCCCATGTGTCTTCCCTGCAGGCGCTGCACGCGTAGCATCTGTGACTCCATGCCACCATACACATTTGTCACCTGATCATCACATGCAGCAATACGTGCCGTGGTCCTGCGCCGTTGCCCTGGTTGGACCTGTGCTGCTGGTGGAGTTGGTGTTGCAACATGTGGCTGGATGAAGACTGTCGTCGGTGCTGGAGTCACCTCAACAAGGTCCTCCAGGGCTGTGTTTGTGGGTGTAGTCGATGGTCCTCCTCCTGTGGCACCTGCTTCCCTCAGCCTTTCGGCTATGCGCTCATTGCCACGTATTCTGAGGTCGTACCACCTTTTCTTCAAATCATCAATGCTGCGGTGTGTGACTCCCACAGCATTTACTTTCGCCTTGATGCACACCCTGATTTTAAGTTTTTCAGCCTCTGGTACTTTCAGGGACAATTTCCCGAACAATTTATCGTGGCTTCTGCTGACCTCCTCAATCAGGTATTCCAACTCCCTTTCTGAAAACTTAATTTTCCTCATCCTGGGTGTGGCACTCTCCCCTGATGCAGTCGTGTCCGTCCTGAAATGTAGCTGGATACAGAGATGGAAGTGATTCTGGTCAGCCACAGTACTCTGCCTGTTCCTCTGAGCTCCTCAGGGCACTGAATGAAGCATGGACTGGATGACTTCCGGGTTGTGATGTCATCAGCCTGCTTCCAATGCGACACGCTTTTTGCAATTTTCTCTATTAGCGATATCGCAAATAGCGGGATCGCAAATAGCAGGATCGCAAGTTGCGGGATTGCAAGATGGGATTTCCTGGTATAGCGAGTCGCTTTTGGGTACTCGCTATAGTTTTAGCGATTATTAGCGGATCGCTATTTAATCGCAGTTGCCTTCTTGCATTCCATATAGCGATTTTATATTTGCGATTCCTTATTTTTCGCAAATGTGAAATCGCAAGTTTTCTGTTTGATGCATGAGCCAGGTGTCTGCTCAAAAGGAGAACATTGAATGTGGACAGATCTATGCAAAAAGACAATAGGCACAGCACAACATCATGCACCTATCACTACACTTACACTAACAATGACTCATCTTTTATGGTTGGTGAAATGTCTGTCTGTAACACTTAATATTGGCAATATTACATGTAGGACTCTGGTCAGAACTCACCTCCTTGTTGCTGATGTTAGGCCCTCAACTGCCCATCAAAGTCCGGGTAGGCCACCACCAGTAAGTGGGCCTTCAGGAGGGTCAGCGTCTGGCGCGTGCCCCTTCCATGTTGGGAGGACTTCCCCAGATGGACCCCCATGATCTTCCGGGTCCAGTGTCGCAGGACCTCCCACCTCTTCCTGCAGTGGGCATTACACTAGTTGTAGACTCCCAGGGTCCACACCTTCCAGGTGATGGCTATCCAAATGATCTTCTTCTGATGGGCCTAGACCTGTATGGATGCAGTAGATGTAGAAACAGATTGTAACTAGAAATGTTATACATATTATGCCTAGCACAAGCCTTCATCAAGAGTCAACATATTTCATGTGTCAATCTCACATGCTACACATAACTAAAGCATGGATATGGATACACACTTTTGTGGTCATCTGATGACTAACCTCAACCCTGGTCATGACCTAGATTGACTGTGCCAGCCCATTATCATGTAGGGCATGCCCATCCTACATGGAATTTGATGTGAGGTGCCATGACACAGCACACCATTTGGACCTTCTGAAAGGTAAACTACCTGTGCATGACCTTTCCTGCTAGGCCCATTGCATTAGTGCATATGGTTGATAGAGGCATGGGCCATAGTATACACAACACCCTAAGACTAAGGTCACAAGGTAAGGGCTGGTACATGTGACACTGAGAGTTACATCTCTGAGGCTGTGTAGGCATGTAGGATACTCATTTGATTATCATAGTAAGTCAACATAAGTTAGCATTGTTTGTATAGCCATCACAGGACACCCATTTTGCCATTTGACACTGTAACAGGGATGACAATCGACATACAATTGTATGTGTTGTGTGATAGGGAACATTGTAGCCAAGCATAATATTAACATTTCTAAATCTTTTCAAATGTAACCCACTAGCTACCCTGTTCATGTCGAAGATGTGCAATAGGCCTGTACAGTGGAAGCAACACTATTAGAAAAGTACCAACAGACCTGTGTGAGTAAGGTGACAGTCATTGGTGACAGATACACATTGACGCTGTGGGTCAATGAAAAGTAGTGTTAGGTCAGGGGGTCACCTCAGTCACCATGCCTCATATTATCCACATAACAGCTATCAGGGCTACTACTGGTACAGATAACTCTTTCTGGGAACATCCATGGATCAGCAGGTCTACAGGGACATTAGTCTGTGCATCAGTTCTCCTGCGCAGTAACTCAGGCCCAGGTTGGGCCATGGCCCAGACTGCCCACATATCAATGTCAGGACTTGCTCTTTGCAGGCTGAGGCTACTTATCCCACATTTCCACCAATTCAATTCTGAAAAGTCAAACATCTGGCCATTTCATATGTGAACATATGGCTGTTTGGCACTCTGAAGGGGTCTGTGATGTATAACTACGTCCTAGACAAAAGTTTTACAAAGTCTGATGTGGGCTGGTGATCAGTAAGAGGGTACACTTGGCTAACATCATCCTCAAATGTTTCTAACAGTATACATACCATCCTCCATAGGGTGGACTCCTTTGTTCTCCAGGTTTGGGTGTGGAGTGTTAAGCCAATCAGATTCCTTTTTTCCTTTTTTTTTTTTTTTTTTAGAATTGAACTTTCTGGATCTACCCATGCCTGTTTTTAAGTAACCTCAAACCTCCATGGGCAGCCAACCCCAATGCACCTGGCCTCAGATGCACATAACAAGTGTTGATATTTTTAGTCAATTCTGTCTACAGGCAGCCAAGCCCCACTACTCTTGACCTTTTACCATGCACTGCTCTGATTGGGAGGAGTTCAGCTCACTTTGAGCAGCCAATTGTTGCTGCAGTTGGCTTTTAGCCGTGCACAATCCGGGTTGGCCACAGGGCATGGCTTTTGACCAGGCCTTGCAACCATTGGACTTTAAGCAGCTAATTCCCACTGTGGATGGCCAACCACTCATGCAGATGTGTGAGCCAAGTGGCCAACCTGCCATGGGCAAACACTCATCCTGGCCCACTGAAAGGTCGGAGCTCCAACCCATCATATGTAGCTACCGGCCGACAACCCCACCTGAGAGAAGGCAATTCCCAGTGTATCTGGCCTTTGGCTATGTGTAGCAAGATTGGGCCTCAGTGCCTTGCCACCATCCAGGCCCTCAGCTCAAACTGCCAAAGATCTTGCATCACACAACTTGGCCTTTTTTCAATCAGTGGTTATTGTTATCCATTTTTTATTTTTTGCCCTCACATATATTTTATTGCATTTTATACCACAATGAATTGCAACACAATCTTATCAATAAGACCATAACCCCGCATTCCCTCTGTTAGAACTAAGGGTCTCTAGTTGGCAGAGGTAGATACCTTTGACCACATAGTGACTCTTGCTTCTAAGTCAGGGAAAGGGGACTACACTCCTGGATAACATCTGCTCACCCCCTTGGTAGCTTGGCACTAGTGGACAGGCTTATCTCAGAGGCAGTGTGTTAAGCATTTGTGAACATATACAGTAATACAGTGAAAACACTACAGATGGACACCACACAGGTTTTATAAAAATAATTATTCTTTATTTAGACTTAACACAAGACCGCAAACGACAAAAATCCACAATACTGTACTCAAAATAGACTTTAAA
The DNA here is from genome assembly GCF_964204655.1 of Triturus cristatus. Lineage (NCBI taxonomy): Eukaryota > Metazoa > Chordata > Amphibia > Caudata > Salamandridae > Triturus > Triturus cristatus. The sequence goes on from NC_140589.1 coordinate 1,508,237,038, forward strand.
ATGGTAGAAGTAACTTAGTTCAAGTTGATGATAAATGCAACACGTTTCTCACAAAAGAACCTTGGATGTGTAACGCAAAACAAACAAAAGGTTCGCAGGGAGGGAGATTCGTTGGTTTCTTGCTTCGAGGGAGGCGATGTGTCATGCCTCAATGCTTGCGCAGAGTAGGGGATGCGTCTGTTCTTTACCGGAGAGGAGGTGATGCGTTGATTCTCGTACTGTGTTCCGGTTGCGATGCAGCAAGATGGCGCTTCGATGCGACAATCCGGTGCGATGCGATAAGATGGTGCCCTTGATGCGATGCGATGACGTGAAGATGATGCGTGCACGCCCAACGGCCGTGCGGCGAACTCTGTAAATTTGGAGCCGCGACAGGCCCTGTGACACACTACTCCGGTGATGCATTGGTAAACAGCTGCGACGAAGGCATGCTTCTCTGGTGATGCGGTGGCCACCTCTGCAGCGATGACACGCTTCTCCAGCGATTCAACGGCTGCGACTGCGACATGTTTCTTCTCTTTGAGTCACGCTTCCAGCTCCCGGCGACATGCAGGCTTCTGCAGACAGAATTCCCAGCAAGGAAATTCAGGGGGGAGCTGGTGGTGAAGTCTTGTAGCCCTGAGACTTCAGCAGGAGGCAAACACAAGTTCAAGCCCTTGGAGAAATATTCTGCAAGATGATAAACGTTTCTTAAAAGTTCCTTCCCCTATCCTTGGCAATAAAGAGACCACTGCAGGACAACCCAGCAAACAGCACACCGGCAGAGGGGCAGTCCAAACTCCTGAAGCCTCCTTCTTCTCCTTGGCAAAGGTTTGTCTTGTTTTCCCAGAAGTGATCTAAACTCCTGGGGTCTGGGCCCCAATATTTATACTAGTAAATCCTTTGTTCTCTGAAGGCATAGGGTCCTGTGCCTACTTCAAACCAGTTATGGGTGCATTTTGCCAGTGCACACCTTCTTCCTTTGTCAGTGTGGGCCAGGGTCTTCGGACACACCACAGGAGGTGGAGCCAGCATTGTGGAAGGCAGGCACAGCCCTATTCAGACCCAAGTGCTACTCCTCCCACCACTCTACATGCAGATAGGTCTATTCAGCCCTGTGCTGACTCACCCTGTCTCCTGGAGCCTCCCCAGCCCCTGTCACTCACAAACCAGACATGCAATACTGAAGCTAGCAGAGGCAGGCTGGATGGTTAGGTAAGAAAATACCTACTTTCTAAAAGTGGTATTTTCAAACACAGAATGGTAAAACCAACTTTACTAAAAGATGTTTTTTATCATTCTGAGTTCAGGCATACTGAACTCGAATTTCTACCATGTTCCCTGGGTCAGTTAGGATTATAATATGTTTTAATCAAACTGCCCATTCCAGCCTATGGGGACAGGTAGCCTTGCAATAGTGAAAAACGAAATTGTCTGTAATTCACCATCAGGACATGCAACACACATCAGGGCATGTCCTACCTCTTACATACAATGCACCCTGCCCTGGAGCCTACCTTAGGGGTGTCTGATATGTAGAAAAGGGAATGTTTAGGGACTGGTAAGTGGATGCACCTACCAAGTCAGTATGGCAGTACTAGACTGCACACAGGCTCTGCAATGGCAGGTCTGAGACACACTTTACAGGCTGCTTCTGTGGGTGGCACAACCAGTGCTGCAAGCCCACCAGCAGCATTTGATTTACAGGCCCTGGGCACACATGGTGCACTATAGTAAAGTCTGACAAGTAAATCAAATAATACAATCATGGAGTCACTAATCAATACATGAATTTACAATCGGGAGTACTTGCACTGTGGCACTGAATAGCAGTGGCACAGTGCCCAAAGCATTTAAACCAGAAAAACATATCAACAACAGAGGAGGAAATCAGTAAAAAATGGAAGGGAGACTCACGCCAATGGTACTAGGTCTAACATCCTCGCTATATCCATGATCAGCATTCCTCTATCTCTTATGGTGTGCTGTTCCTTATATTCCTCTCTCTGTATAACAAAGTTTAAGAACCTAATGGAACTCACGTTTTCACCCCCAGCAACTCCCTTCCCTCCCACTGACGCCCTCCCCTTACATTAAAAGAAATAAACTAAAGTGAACATAGCAAGGTACTCTGATGAAGCCAAGAGGAGCATACTTTAAGTGGAAATGTCTTCCTAAACATGCTCTGCAGGACTGGGAATGAAACAGCACTCATGCCCTCAAGGGGCAGATGTCGGGAGAGACACCCCTTTAGAGGTGGACAACGAAGAGGCCCCAGAGACCTTTGATATTCCTTAGGTCATATCCAGGTCCAATAGCTTTTTCTCCTTCTCGTCAGACAGGTTTTAGTACACTCTGTAGCCTGGTGGGCAACAGCACCTTCACTCTCAGACACCATGAGGAGCCTTCAGTAGCTATATCAGTGTTCAGCATGCACTTTTCCCCATGGTGCTCCACTACATAGGCCATTCTCAATGTACCACCAGGTCGAGAACCCTAGTACGTCCCCCATGTCTTCCCCCAACAACATTTCCTCCTTGTACTACATCCCCTCCCCTCCCTCTGCACTGGTCAAGGAGAGGAACAGTAACCAGCATAGCAGAGTATTTGAGCGAGGCTTAGGGGTGCATGTATCACCTGGGGATTGCTCTCTGCATAGTGGATTGCTGTTCGGAAGAGAGGCAATGCGCGTACCCTTGAAGGGTAGACTATGATAGGGAGCCCTCTGGAAAGGTAATTAATTAGGGAACCCCAGGAAAATTGGACATTTTTAAAGTTATCCCTGAAGATGTCTCTCAATCTCTCCATCATGTCTGCCTTTCCACAAGTGGGTATGCTGCTGTGTCAAGGTTGGTGCTTCCTTCTTCTTCCGGGCTGCAGCTATCGCAGTCTTCGCCGCACCCAGACAAAGTCATAGTACATTTCTGTCTGCGTTCATTTGGTAGTGCAAATGTCTGTGTGCCTGGGATCGGTTAATCTAACATATCTTTGATCTGGGCCAAAATGTCAGTCCAGAAGGGGTGAATAGTCGCACAGTCCCACTCAGTCCCAGAGTGCGTTCCCAAAAGGTATTGGGACGTGGTGGCTGAGAGGGCATTGTGTGGAGTAGAAGAACGTACAGAAAGGAGATAATGCCCCTAATGACCTTAGGCTCCCTTCACAAAATGCTCCAGTAGAGTGAGTTCCCTTGTGGTCGCTTCCCATGTATCTGGTTGTAGCGCCCAGTGATGCAGTTGCTGATATCGGAGGTTCTCTGCATCTGAGAGTTGAAAGTCTTGTTGGCAATGCTAAAAGGTGAGAATGTCCAAATTGTGAAAGACGTGTGATAGTGTGAGACAGCCCCCCTCCCTCCACGCCTCTAATGGGCCCAGCTGCATAGCTGGGGGAAATGCCGGCTTGTAATGAATTGGGTAAAAGCGGGGGGGGGGGGAAATGTTGTCCAAGCAGCCCTTTTGACCACATTGTCCCATGCTCTCAGGGTTGCTCCCTTGGGCGTGCTAAGATAGACATTAAGGGGGCAATCTGCCTTTGGTTTCCATGGTAAATCCCAAATGACTCTTCCTGCATTCGCTCTGTCTATATGGAGCCAGTGCTTATCTGACTCTCTCTGGGACCATTCAGTGATGACTCTTAGTTGGGCGGCTTTGAGATAGAGATTAAAGTCTGGAAGTGTCAAGCCCCCTTCAGTTTTGGGGCGTCTTGTTTTTTTTATTTTTATGTTTCGTTAATTTAATTCATCTGTGGACGCTCATTCAGTACTGTAGATCCAGGAGAAGCTTCATGCCCAAGTACAGGGGGGAGGATGTGGCCTTCTGGCTAAAGTGGTCGACCTCGGCGCTGGGGAACTGGGTTCGAGTCTTGCCAGGGGCTCTCAGCATTCTGTGATTCTGGGAAATTCACTTAATCTTCCCGTGCCTAACAAAAAATGAATGTGTCTGCCTCTAACGCAACTGGTGCTCATGTAAAGAGCTCTCAGAACTTCGGGTGAAGTTCGAGCTAAATAAAACTCTGGGGAAAACAAAAAGAATAAAAAACTGTGAACCCAGGGCAAGCTTCACTGTTGGTGAAGCTTACAATGAGTTTGGGGCCATGATGCGACCTGAAACTGCAATTAATGTTTACAATCCACTGTTCCCTGATACCTTCATTCAGCTGGGGTCCACAGTATCTTTGTTGGTATGGCTAACCCCAGACCCCATTTTGGTTGTTGTGGATCCTTTATCCAGAAAACCTACTGTGGTTCCCGCAACACTTTCAATGTGTTTTTTTAATTTCCCTTAGGTTGGAGTTTTTCATGTTCCCAGTCATTTGGACTGGTAGATTGTGGTGTGCCCAGTCTTCAACTTTATATGGCCCTTTGTTCTGCAGGATGTGGGAACTTTGCCCCACACTTTGAAATGTCAGCTAATTAGCACAATCAGAATCATTGGTCCTACTCTGGCACCCCCGTTCTAGAAGGGACTATTGGAGAAAAAGCTGCATTGTCCAATGGAGGATCCATAAACCCAAACTTCAGAGATATATAAAAGTATTACATTGAGCTTGGAAACTTTTTAAAACAAATATCTCCAAACTTACAACAACCGAGAAAAGCACAGGCCCTGTGTATAGTTCTACTTGTATGGCAAGTAGGGCGTAAATTAGTTCAGCAGTTGGGACTGTAAACAGAAGCAGAATATTCTTTAGGAGCTAAAATATAAAAACGCAACATTTTTCATCCCCTTAACCTTCTTCTTTTGCACACATTTTCTAGAAATTTGGCATGCCGGGCCTTAGGTGAGTATGCCAAGCAAATGCAGAGTTTAGTGCTAATCCATCTATGGATTAAAAGCTATTGGCAAAAAATTCCTTTTAACGGAAAGTGTGGCTGAAGCACAAAACCAGAGAGGTCATAAATATTCCATTTATCCAGATGTGCAGAGTGCAATATGCTATTCGCTACCATTGTTGAATGTGGACAGGGTCCATGACACCACACTGCCCTCCCTCAGCACTTGTAATTGTTACTACTATCATTGTTATTGTCGGCAGTTTTGCTGTACTGACGTAATAACCTTGAATCGTACATTGTCACTGGAGTTATAAATGTGTAAATGTGAGTTTATTAGTACAGCTGCTCTAAATGTCTTTTTATTGCGCTACATTTCTTCTCACTGGCATCTCATATGTACTCCAGTGCAATCATCAGGGTTACCAACATGCGTGGAAAAATAAAACAACTCCAGAAAATAAAGCATTTAAAATAGTTCGGGACTCACAAGGAGGACCCGATTCGTGTGCCCATCAGCATCCATTTGAGGTACTGAATTCAACTGACATTTTGTGCCTGACTCTCAAATCACTACCAAACACTTAAACAAGTTCCTGGCTTTTCTTGGATGGCAAGAAGTAGGGTGCAGAAGGAGGCTACTGGCTAGGCACTGTACCCAACGTCCCTCTGCCACTTGCACAGCGCCCCCCTGAAGGCTGGGAGCATGGTCAGGACCCGTGCTTAACCCCCACTGGGCAGCAACAGGAGTTGGGTATCCATAGCAGGTTAGGTGCCAGGGGTTGGAAACTGAGACCATCATAAAATATAATTAAATTCGCAGAAAAACTGAATTATGACTGTAGGTCAAGTATGCAAAAACTAATTAAATTAACCAGTTCTGAACTCACACAACACACTAAATAATTCTTAGTGTCCACCATGCACAAAACACCAAGTTGGCAGGGGCACAGATAAACAAAAACAGTTAATGTGAGAACAACATGGAGGGTGCCGTGTTGGCTGCATTCATAACCATAACTAACAAATTTCAGTCTCTTTTGTTGCTCAGAATACACGCTTCAAACCTCGAGTAAACGAGGATAAAAGTAAAATTGTTATTTCAGAAATGTAATGAAAGATGACAAATGACTACATTCTTTTTTTTCTGGCTGAACACTGTTTAAACCACAGTAGATACTGCAGGTGCAATTACCTGAGTTACAGCATGAAAACAATCAGCAAGTCAGGCACTCCACAGTAATCAAATATGATTTGTTTAATTGGGCGACAGAACCAATTACAAATAAATCATACTTGTTCACACTGATGTGCCCACATTTCTGTTTGCTTTTCAGAAGTATAAACATGTCTGAAACCTGTAAGAAAGAAGGGAGAATTAAAAATGAATACTGCAATCAAATATTTCCACAACTTTTTTTCTCGCTTGGCATACATTTTTGAACACTTGACTGTCTAGTATGCTAAGAAAGCAGCACATTTAATTCAACTGGCAAAAGGGAGGACATGGCTGCCAGATTTAGGGAGACTCACTAGCTCAGTTTAATGAAAGATGGATTAGCAGAAAAATGAGTGCATTATTTGCAATGGGAAAAATAAATGTTGCCTATGTTTTTATTTTGCTGTCTTAAAAAACAATATATATATATATATATATATATATATATATATATATATATATATATATTATCTACTGGCGGTCGCCAGCAGATAGTTATAGTTAGGACCGTGTTTCCATAGGAAATCCGCAACATTCTATTTGGAATAACTTTGGCGCCGGTTGACGAATCCTCGCGAAATTTTCAAAATAGGTGGGGCGCTCCGCTCCGCTCCTACCCTGAAAGTCTCTGGGGAATTCGTCAAGCAGGGGCTGAGAAAAAAGGGGGGTCCCAAAACACGTTTTCCCCATGCAATTTTCCATAGGGACCTTTAGTCCAAGGTACAGCCCGAACGGCTGAACAGAATTACTTGAAATTTGGCAGAGGTAGTCCTCAGGTCAGGGATGTGCCTTTTGCAGGTCTGGTGTCAATCTGTTCAGTAGTTCCTGAGAAAATCAAAAGTAAAATCATATATATATGTGGGCGGAGCCTAACCACACATCTCATCCTGAGATCTGATTGGCTGTCAGCACTTCATCCAAGAAGTGTTGGCAGCCATCTTGGGACCAATATACATGATAGCACCTCATTAAAAAGCATTGCAGTTAATAGAAGGTTTTAAGACTTTAGTTACATTATAAATCATTTGTTGATGGTGCCATACTGATTTTAGGAATTGTGGTATGTTCTAAGGTGATTTCACCATGTGAAAAAGCCTTCTGCTGGGATATCATGATTGAGAGAAAAATATTTTCTCATGCTTTTCCCACAGAGGTTTGGAAGGTGATCTATAAGCTAAACGGAGAGCTTATTTTCTGTAAATTCACATTATCTTTCTCAGTCATGTGAGAATGAAGTCTGACATTCTCAGTAAAACATGTACATCCAACAAGGGCAGAGACTGTCAGTTGATTCCTTTGTGTTCTACTGCAGCTTCCCAGAGTGTTCCAAAGAACAACTAGAGCGCTAACAGTCCTACTTACGATAAACGTATGGCACACCTGAAGCCATCTTGCTTGGATTAAAGTGGTAACTCTTAAAACATTTAATTTAAAAAGGAAGAAAATGAGGGGGTTCATTTTTCCATAAAAAGTATGATTAGTGCTGCAGAAAGAAAAATTAGGGCACATTTTGAGTGACTTCTCAAATCCTCTTCTATTTCATTAAAAAATTCTGACATGCAGACTGAAACATGCACTTTCAATACCAGCAGCAGATTTCCCTGGTGAGCAGTAGCTTTACTACAGTGATCTAATGAGCAAAAAGAGTGCTAACATTCTGAATTAATGGCAATTGTGTGACACATCTGAATGCCTTTGGAATCAAAGTAAAAAACTGAAAGTATTTCCTACTGAGGAGACTGCAGTAAATGAGGAAATTAGGAAACTTCATAACAAATAAGTCTGCCAAGATGGCCACCAGAGACAAAAGAGCCCAAATGTAGCCCAAATATCACCCAGATGTAGCCCAAGTATAGCCCAATGACAGAATGTCCCAGAGTGTTCTTAAAAACAACTAGAGCGCTTACTGTCTTCATTATGACAAAAGTATGGCACACCTGAAGCCATCTTGATTGGAATAAACTGGTAACACTTAAAACATTTAATTTAAAAAGGAACACAATGAGGGGGTTCATTTTGCCATAGAAATTATGATTAATGCTGAAGAAAGAAAATGAGGGCACATTTTGAGTGACTTCTCAAATCCTCTTCTATTTCATAAAAAAATTCTGACACATGCACTTTTAGACTGAAACATGCACTTTTAATACCAGGAGCAGACTTCCATGGTGAACAGTAGTTTTACTACAGTGATCTAATGAGCAACTAGAGTGTCATTTGAGATGTCATCAGTGATGTCATGAGTGATGTCACTGACCATGTCATGAGTGATGTAATATGTGACGTCATCAGCAGTGCATTGCGGGCGCGCGAGTTATAGTTAGCTGAACTAACTATAACGGGGTAATTTCAATGGTTTTGTACAAGTGAAAAGTCCAGCTAACTATAACACCCCTGAAACCTGTGGTTTTTTCAGTGAATTTCTGAGGTTTTTTAAATGCTAATTCCTAACTATAAGGTGCCTGAAACCTATGTTTTTTTCTGTGAATATATATATATATATATATATATATATATATTACCTACTGGCGGTCGCCAGTAGGTAGTTATAGTTAGGACCACGTTTCCATAGGAAAACCTCAACATTCTATTTTGAATAACTTTGGCGCCGGTCGACGAATCCTCGCGAATTTCTCAAAATAGGTGGGGCGCTACGGTCCGCTCCTACCCTGAAAGTCTCGGGGGGATCCGTCAAGCGGGGGCTGAGATAAAAGGGGGGTCCCAAAACGCGTTTTTCCCATGCATTTTTCCATAGGACCTTTAGAACGACCTACAGCCCGAACGGCTGAACAGAATTACTAGAAATTTGGCAGAGAGGTAGTCCGTAGGTCAAGGAAGTGCCTTTTGTAGGTTTGGTGTAAATCAGTTCAGTAGATTTTGAGAAAATAGCCTTTAAATCAATATATATATCTGAGCCAGCTTACGGTACGCTTACCGTACGCTTACGGTAAGCGTACGGTGGCGTGCGCGAGCGCGATTCTGATTGGCTCTTAGATCTTAGTAAACATTCGAATCGGCCGAAACCAGGAAGCGGCGGCCGCCATTTTGTGTATTTCACTCTGAAAAAAAAGAGTGAAAACAAGGAAAGGGGGCAATGAGGAGAGTTACAGACCCCCTAACAATTGTAAGGGGGTCAAAGAAGGACAGAAAAGTACAAAAAAAACATTTATTGATTTTAAAAAAAATCACGGGGTACGCGTACGGTAAGCTCACGGTAAGCGTACGGTAAAAAAAATAAAAATAAATAAATGAAAATCAGATTTAAGAGTTTAGAAATTAGGGAGCTCTAAAAAGAGCTGTTGTGTTTATGGAGTCATTTTTTTAGTGGTACCTACAAGTAAGTACCGATGCAGAGTCTAAGGTTCAAGAGGAAGACTCTGTTCCCTTCATCATTGAAGTGCACACCATCTCCTCTATAAATGTCTTGCATGTCGTAACGCAAGTTGTTGTGGTAAATGGCACCCATACCATAGTCACGGAGGAAAGCAGAAACAGATTTGTTGACGTGCTTTCTTGCTTTGTCAATCTGTGGACAGAAATGATTGGACCAGTTCCATTTTTGCCTTTGGCATATGTTGGAAAACACAAAGGCAGTTTTAGGGAAAAGTGTAAACAGTTGTGCAAAGGTGTCCTTCATAAGCATTTCCAGACCTACCCCAGTCAAAGTGCCTAGGTCATTGCCACCACAGTGCACTATTATGAGGTCAGGGTGTTGGATTTGCAAGAAGGATTTCACCAATGGCATCAATTGGTGCCACTTTAACCCTCTCTGACCAATCCATTTAATGTCTACATTTGGCAAAGCAAGGTCTCTCACCATATCTGTTTTCTCTGCAAACTTTTCACTCCAGAAGACATAGCTGTGCCCTACAATCCACACTGTGAACATCTTCAAAGGAGAACTGGATGCACTCAGGAGGTGTCTTTCAGTAGAATGGCAATATGAAAAGAAAGACAGTTTGGAAATGGAGGCATACATATTTTTTACAAAACAAAAAGAACTGATTGGCTGTTTCATACCATTCTAGAAAAAAAACTAGGCTGTATGTGAAAATTAATAGAAGCATGTTTTGTATTGGTACAAAAAAATGTGTAACCAAAGAACAGTACTATGGATTTGCAGTTAGGATTGAAAAGTCAAGCACTCTTGCTCTGTGGAATTGAAACATTGTGTGTCGAACTTCTGACCTAACTGCACACAGCAGTGTTCCATGAGCTGTTGCTATGGTAGCAGGCAGAAGTCAAGTTGGGGGAAGGGTACTAGGCAGAAGTCAAGTTGGGGGCAGGGTACTTTTGGAAAAGGGTTGGTTTTCAACCAATAGAAATGTGTCATTACATTTGAAAAAAAGGGGGAAGCACTGAGATTTGAAACTTACATGTATATGTGTGGAAAAATAGAGGGAAAGTTTGCCATTATCTGGTTCTGCTGAGAGGAGAGAGGTGTACAGAACAGAGATCCTGGCTCTGATAATCTGCTGTTTGAGTGACACATTTCTTTCACAACTAACTAATTTTAAAGGTGAGTTTACAGTTTGAGAGGGGATGTATGTGGTAACTTAAGAAATGAATAATAGAAATGGGAATTGTTTTTGTTGTAGTTACACATGGTGGATTCATAATGTGTCAGTCTGTAAAAGAGATTTTCACTTGGCCCGAAAAAAAAAGAGCAGTAAGTGTGCTTTCAAATTGGCAAAGAAATTTCGTTTTGGCACTAATGTGAAAACATGACTCTGTGTCCATAGAAGAATTATAGGCAGAAATTTATTGCGTCTTGCTCTGGTGATTTCACAGTTGCAGTAGATGGAAAAGAGGAGCGAATTTTTGGGGGAAGAAGCAGAGGCTTAGCACACACCCATGTGCTTGCCATGTATAGTCATGCACAGTAATTAGAAGCGAGTGGGGTTTTCAGGTTTAAGTCTGTAATGCAAATACATTCAGCATCACTAAGGCTGGTTGCTCCTGCTGGAGTGTAGGCAGTCACAGAGAATACACACGGTGGTGGTCTGAAAAAAAAACAGCTTGGACATGTGCATTTAAATAAATTTAAAAAAAAGGTTTCAGAATGTGTCAGTCTGTAAAAGTGATTTCAAAGTGTAAAAAGAGATTTTCACTTGGCCCAAAAAAAAAAGAGCAGTAAGTGTGCTTTCAAATTGGCAAAGAAATTTCGTTTTGGCACTAATGTGAAAACATGACTCTGTGTGCATAGAAGAATTATAGGCAGAAATTTATTGCGTCTTGCTCTGGTGATTTCACAGTTGCAGTAGATGGAAAAGAGGAGCGAATTTTTGGGGGAAGAAGCAGAGGGTTAGCACACACCCATGTGCTTGCCATGTATAGTCATGCACAGTAATTAGAAGCGAGTGGGGTTTTCAGGTTTAAGTCTGTAATGCAAATACATTCAGCATCACTAAGGCTGGTTGCTCCTGCTGGAGTGTAGGCAGTCACAGAGAATACACACGGTGGTGGTCTGAAAAAAAAACAGCTTGGACATGTGCATTTAAATAAATTTAAAAAAAAGGTTTCAGAATGTGTCAGTCTGTAAAAGTGATTTCAAAGTGTAAAAAGAGATTTTCACTTGGCCCAAAAAAAAAAGAGCAGTAAGTGTGCTTTCAAATTGGCAAAGAAATTTCGTTTTGGCACTAATGTGAAAACATGACTCTGTGTGCATAGAAGAATTATAGGCAGAAATTTATTGCGTCTTGCTCTGGTGATTTCACAGTTGCAGTAGATGGAAAAGAGGAGCGAATTTTTGGGGGAAGAAGCAGAGGGTTAGCACACACCCATGTGCTTGCCATGTATAGTCATGCACAGTAATTAGAAGCGAGTGGGGTTTTCAGGTTTAAGTCTGTAATGCAAATACATTCAGCATCACTAAGGCTGGTTGCCCCTGCTGGAGTGTAGGCAGTCACAGAGAATACACACGGTGGTGGTCTGAAAAAAAAACAGCTTGGACATGTGCATTTAAATAAATTTAAAAAAAAGGTTTCAGAATGTGTCAGTCTGTAAAAGTGATTTCAAAGTGTAAAAAGAGATTTTCACTTGGCCCAAAAAAAAAAGAGCAGTAAGTGTGCTTTCAAATTGGCAAAGAAATTTCGTTTTGGCACTAATGTGAAAACATGACTCTGTGTGCATAGAAGAATTATAGGCAGAAATTTATTGCGTCTTGCTCTGGTGATTTCACAGTTGCAGTAGATGGAAAAGAGGAGCGAATTTTTGGGGGAAGAAGCAGAGGGTTAGCACACACCCATGTGCTTGCCATGTATAGTCATGCACAGTAATTAGAAGCGAGTGGGGTTTTCAGGTTTAAGTCTGTAATGCAAATACATTCAGCATCACTAAGGCTGGTTGCCCCTGCTGGAGTGTAGGCAGTCACAGAGAATACACACGGTGGTGGTCTGAAAAAAAAACAGCTTGGACATGTGCATTTAAATAAATTTAAAAAAAAGGTTTCAGAATGTGTCAGTCTGTAAAAGTGATTTCAAAGTGTAAAAAGAGATTTTCACTTGGCCCAAAAAAAAAAGAGCAGTAAGTGTGCTTTCAAATTGGCAAAGAAATTTCGTTTTGGCACTAATGTGAAAACATGACTCTGTGTGCATAGAAGAATTATAGGCAGAAATGTATTGCGTCTTGCTCTGGTGATTTCACAGTTGCAGTAGATGGAAAAGAGGAGCGAATTTTTGGGGGAAGAAGCAGAGGCTTAGCACACACCCATGTGCTTGCCATGTATAGTCATGCACAGTAATTAGAAGCGAGTGGGGTTTTCAGGTTTAAGTCTGTAATGCAAATACATTCAGCATCACTAAGGCTGGTTGCCCCTGCTGGAGTGTAGGCAGTCACAGAGAATACACACGGTGGTGGTCTGAAAAAAAAACAGCTTGGACATGTGCATTTAAATAAATTTTAAAAAAAGGTTTCAGAATGTGTCAGTCTGTAAAAGTGATTTCAAAGTGTAAAAAGAGATTTTCACTTGGCCCAAAAAAAAAAGAGCAGTAAGTGTGCTTTCAAATTGGCAAAGAAATTTCGTTTTGGCACTAATGTGAAAACATGACTCTGTGTGCATAGAAGAATTATAGGCAGAAATTTATTGCGTCTTGCTCTGGTGATTTCACAGTTGCAGTAGATGGAAAAGAGGAGCGAATTTTTGGGGGAAGAAGCAGAGGGTTAGCACACACCCATGTGCTTGCCATGTATAGTCATGCACAGTAATTAGAAGCGAGTGGGGTTTTCAGGTTTAAGTCTGTAATGCAAATACATTCAGCATCACTAAGGCTGGTTGCCCCTGCTGGAGTGTAGGCAGTCACAGAGAATACACACGGTGGTGGTCTGAAAAAAAAACAGCTTGGACATGTGCATTTAAATAAATTAAAAAAAAAGGTTTCAGAATGTGTCAGTCTGTAAAAGTGATTTCAAAGTGTAAAAAGAGATTTTCACTTGGCCCAAAAAAAAAAGAGCAGTAAGTGTGCTTTCAAATTGGCAAAGAAATTTCGTTTTGGCACTAATGTGAAAACATGACTCTGTGTGCATAGAAGAATTATAGGCAGAAATTTATTGCGTCTTGCTCTGGTGATTTCACAGTTGCAGTAGATGGAAAAGAGGAGCGAATTTTTGGGGGAAGAAGCAGAGGCTTAGCACACACCCATGTGCTTGCCATGTATAGTCATGCACAGTAATTAGAAGCGAGTGGGGTTTTCAGGTTTAAGTCTGTAATGCAAATACATTCAGCATCACTAAGGCTGGTTGCCCCTGCTGGAGTGTAGGCAGTCACAGAGAATACACACGGTGGTGGTCTGAAAAAAAAACAGCTTGGACATGTGCATTTAAATAAATTTAAAAAAAAGGTTTCAGAATGTGTCAGTCTGTAAAAGTGATTTCAAAGTGTAAAAAGAGATTTTCACTTGGCCCAAAAAAAAAAGAGCAGTAAGTGTGCTTTCAAATTGGCAAAGAAATTTCGTTTTGGCACTAATGTGAAAACATGACTCTGTGTGCATAGAAGAATTATAGGCAGAAATTTATTGCGTCTTGCTCTGGTGATTTCACAGTTGCAGTAGATGGAAAAGAGGAGCGAATTTTTGGGGGAAGAAGCAGAGGCTTAGCACACACCCATGTGCTTGCCATGTATAGTCATGCACAGTAATTAGAAGCGAGTGGGGTTTTCAGGTTTAAGTCTGTAATGCAAATACATTCAGCATCACTAAGGCTGGTTGCCCCTGCTGGAGTGTAGGCAGTCACAGAGAATACACACGGTGGTGGTCTGAAAAAAAAACAGCTTGGACATGTGCATTTAAATAAATTTAAAAAAAAGGTTTCAGAATGTGTCAGTCTGTAAAAGTGATTTCAAAGTGTAAAAAGAGATTTTCACTTGGCCCAAAAAAAAAAAGAGCAGTAAGTGTGCTTTCAAATTGGCAAAGAAATTTCGTTTTGGCACTAATGTGAAAACATGACTCTGTGTCCATAGAAGAATTAAGGCAGAAATTTATTGCGTCTTGCTCTGGTGATTTCACAGTTGCAGTAGATGGAAAAGAGGAGCGAATTTTTGGGGGAAGAAGCAGAGGCTTAGCACACACCCATGTGCTTGCCATGTATAGTCATGCACAGTAATTAGAAGCGAGTGGGGTTTTCAGGTTTAAGTCTGTAATGCAAATACATTCAGCATCACTAAGGCTGGTTGCTCCTGCTGGAGTGTAGGCAGTCACAGAGAATAAACACGGTGGTGGTCTGAAAAAAAAACAGCTTGGACATGTGCATTTAAATAAATTTAAAAAAAAGGTTTCAGAATGTGTCAGTCTGTAAAAGTGATTTCAAAGTGTAAAAAGAGATTTTCACTTGGCCCAAAAAAAAAAGAGCAGTAAGTGTGCTTTCAAATTGGCAAAGAAATTTCGTTTTGGCACTAATGTGAAAACATGACTCTGTGTGCATAGAAGAATTATAGGCAGAAATTTATTGCGTTTTGCTCTGGTGATTTCACAGTTGCAGTAGATGGAAAAGAGGAGCGAATTTTTGGGGGAAGAAGCAGAGGCTTAGCACACACCCATGTGCTTGCCATGTATAGTCATGCACAGTAATTAGAAGCGAGTGGGGTTTTCAGGTTTAAGTCTGTAATGCAAATACATTCAGCATCACTAAGGCTGGTTGCCCCTGCTGGAGTGTAGGCAGTCACAGAGAATACACACGGTGGTGGTCTGAAAAAAAAACAGCTTGGACATGTGCATTTAAATAAATTTAAAAAAAAGGTTTCAGAATGTGTCAGTCTGTAAAAGTGATTTCAAAGTGTAAAAAGAGATTATCACTTGGCCCGAAAAAAAAAGAGCAGTAAGTGTGCTTTCAAATTGGCAAAGAAATTTCGTTTTGGCACTAATGTGAAAACATGACTCTGTGTGCATAGAAGAATTATAGGCAGAAATTTATTGCGTTTTGCTCTGGTGATTTCACAGTTGCAGTAGATGGAAAAGAGGAGCGAATTTTTGGGGGAAGAAGCAGAGGCTTAGCACACACCCATGTGCTTGCCATGTATAGTCATGCACAGTAATTAGAAGCGAGTGGGGTTTTCAGGTTTAAGTCTGTAATGCAAATATATTCAGCATCACTAAGGCTGGTTGCCCCTGCTGGAGTGTAGGCAGTCACAGAGAATACACACGGTGGTGGAATGAAAAAAAAAAACAGGTTGGACATGTGCATTTAAATAAATTTAAAAAAAAGGTTTCAGAATGTGTCAGTCTGTAAAAGTGATTTCAAAGTGTAAAAAGAGATTTTCACTTGGCCCGAAAAAAAAAGTGCAGTAAGTGTGCTTTCAAATTGGCAAAGAAATTTCGTTTTGGCACTAATGTGATAACATGACTCTGTGTGCATAGAAGAATTATAGGCAGAAATTTATTGCGTCTTCCTCTGGTGATTTCACAGTTGCAGTAGATGGAAAAGAGGAGCGAATTTTTTGGGGAAAAAGCAGAGGTTTAGCACACACCCATGTGCTTGCCATGTATAGTCATGCACAGTAATTAGAAGCGAGTGGGGTTTTCAGGTTTAAGTCTGTAATGCAAATATATTCAGCATCACTAAGGCTGGTTGCCCCTGCTGGAGTGTAGGCAGTCACAGAGAATACACACGGTGGTGATCTGAAAAAAAAAAAAAGCTTGGACATGTGCATTTAAATAAATTTAAAAAAAAGGTTTCAGAATGTGTCAGTCTGTAAAAGTGATTTCAAAGTGTAAAAAGAGATTTTCACTTGGCCCAAAAAAAAAAAGAGCAGTAAGTGTGCTTTCAAATTGGCAAAGAAATTTCGTTTTGGCACTAATGTGAAAACATGACTCTGTGTCCATAGAAGAATTATAGGCAGAAATTTATTGCGTCTTGCTCTGGTGATTTCACAGTTGCAGTAGATGGAAAAGAGGAGCGAATTTTTGGGGGAAGAAGCAGAGGCTTAGCACACACCCATGTGCTTGCCATGTATAGTCATGCACAGTAATTAGAAGCGAGTGGGGTTTTCAGGTTTAAGTCTGTAATGCAAATACATTCAGCATCACTAAGGCTGGTTGCTCCTGCTGGAGTGTAGGCAGTCACAGAGAATAAACACGGTGGTGGTCTGAAAAAAAAACAGCTTGGACATGTGCATTTAAATAAATTTAAAAAAAAGGTTTCAGAATGTGTCAGTCTGTAAAAGTGATTTCAAAGTGTAAAAAGAGATTTTCACTTGGCCCAAAAAAAAAAGAGCAGTAAGTGTGCTTTCAAATTGGCAAAGAAATTTCGTTTTGGCACTAATGTGAAAACATGACTCTGTGTGCATAGAAGAATTATAGGCAGAAATTTATTGCGTTTTGCTCTGGTGATTTCACAGTTGCAGTAGATGGAAAAGAGGAGCGAATTTTTGGGGGAAGAAGCAGAGGCTTAGCACACACCCATGTGCTTGCCATGTATAGTCATGCACAGTAATTAGAAGCGAGTGGGGTTTTCAGGTTTAAGTCTGTAATGCAAATACATTCAGCATCACTAAGGCTGGTTGCCCCTGCTGGAGTGTAGGCAGTCACAGAGAATACACACGGTGGTGGTCTGAAAAAAAAACAGCTTGGACATGTGCATTTAAATAAATTTAAAAAAAAGGTTTCAGAATGTGTCAGTCTGTAAAAGTGATTTCAAAGTGTAAAAAGAGATTATCACTTGGCCCGAAAAAAAAAGAGCAGTAAGTGTGCTTTCAAATTGGCAAAGAAATTTCGTTTTGGCACTAATGTGAAAACATGACTCTGTGTGCATAGAAGAATTATAGGCAGAAATTTATTGCGTTTTGCTCTGGTGATTTCACAGTTGCAGTAGATGGAAAAGAGGAGCGAATTTTTGGGGGAAGAAGCAGAGGCTTAGCACACACCCATGTGCTTGCCATGTATAGTCATGCACAGTAATTAGAAGCGAGTGGGGTTTTCAGGTTTAAGTCTGTAATGCAAATATATTCAGCATCACTAAGGCTGGTTGCCCCTGCTGGAGTGTAGGCAGTCACAGAGAATACACACGGTGGTGGAATGAAAAAAAAAAACAGGTTGGACATGTGCATTTAAATAAATTTAAAAAAAAGGTTTCAGAATGTGTCAGTCTGTAAAAGTGATTTCAAAGTGTAAAAAGAGATTTTCACTTGGCCCGAAAAAAAAAGTGCAGTAAGTGTGCTTTCAAATTGGCAAAGAAATTTCGTTTTGGCACTAATGTGATAACATGACTCTGTGTGCATAGAAGAATTATAGGCAGAAATTTATTGCGTCTTCCTCTGGTGATTTCACAGTTGCAGTAGATGGAAAAGAGGAGCGAATTTTTGGGGGAAAAAGCAGAGGTTTAGCACACACCCATGTGCTTGCCATGTATAGTCATGCACAGTAATTAGAAGCGAGTGGGGTTTTCAGGTTTAAGTCTGTAATGCAAATATATTCAGCATCACTAAGGCTGGTTGCCCCTGCTGGAGTGTAGGCAGTCACAGAGAATACACACGGTGGTGATCTGAAAAAAAAAAAAAGCTTGGACATGTGCATTTAAATAAATTTTAAAAAAAGAGCAGTTTGTGTGCATTCAAAATGGCAAAGAAATTTCGTTTTGTGACTGTTGTGAAAAGAAATGTAGTAATATATTTAAATACAATAAAGGATTTTTTTTTTTAGTTTTTTTCAGGTATTGCTGAAGAACAGTGAACAAAATTTAAGATGCCTACAAAATCTCGAGTTCAAAAAACGCTAAAAAAAAAACTATATTTGAGGACAACTGGAGGACCAAAGTTAGTAGAAGATGCTGATGTTAGGAAAAAGAAAAAATCTTCTGGTAAGCAAAAAAAACAATTCCTAAACAAAATATTGAAAACAAACAAAAATGTACAAAATGTCTGTTCTCGGAAAAATGTAACAAAACCTACAGAACAGCAAAAAATTGAGGATTTAGTTAATGCAAATATACCTTCTGCAATTGAAAAGTTTAACATAAACAGAAAAACAGCATTTAAAGAGATACGTAGAAAAATGTTTCAGAGAAGAGTTATGTCCAATTTGATAAAGGATATAAAGAAATATAAGCAAAAGGCTAAATATTATAAGAGAAAAAAAGAAATTGAAGCCATTGCAGCAAAAGCATTAGAATTAAAAAGGAAACTATTCATATTAATTTTGAATAGGATGCGTACATTAGATAAAATGGTTAATGTACTGAAATCACAAAGCAAAAGCAAAAGAGTAGTGAACAGAACAAACTTTTGTAAAGTGTTTTTAGGAAAGTGGATGCATAGTTCAAGTAGTGAACCTTTTTTTAATGAAGAAAGCTATTTTCAAAGTAATAGTTTGCTGCATGCAGTTGACACCAGAGGTCGTTCATACGAAGTAAAAAATGGTTGCATAATGGAGAAGGAGATAATGGTTCCAAGAGATGAGGTACAAGTGATGGCAGATGAGGCAATGGGGAGACGTCCTAAAGCCCCAGTGTACACTTGGAATTGTAGTAGTATTTGCACTGTGCGTCAGGAATCTATTGACAGATTTCGAGAGTTTCTAAGAGAATATAGTAAAAAAAGTGTAAAACAAAAGATTAAGGTGCTTCAAAGTCTGGATCCATGCAGAGTGAGAGAGAATACTGGTTTGCAGGGTCATTCTCTTGCTTGTCTATCTAGAAAAGTGTGCAATAGTGTTTTCCATCATTTTAGGATGCTGGCTGTTCATCATACTGAAATGAGAAAGTTTGTGAGACGGTTGTATTTTGCCAAAAGTCCAGCAATAAAGTTAAATGAATTGAATAGGGCTCTGTTCCGAGGAACGGTATCAGATGTAGAGAAGGTTGTTGATGAAATTCAGTTTTGTTACTTTGGTCCTGAACAAAACAGTGCAGAGAAGGACACAGTAAATGAGGCAGAAGTGGAAGAGAATGTAGAACCCTCTGTAAGTAACACATTTAATGATCACATAACAAAATTTGCAATAGTCTCTAATGAAAGACCAAATGTTACTTGTATTTGTTGCCGCAGAACTCATTATAGAAAACAAACTAGGAATGTTGATCTCTACAGAAAGAGTGAAAATGAAGATAATTATAAGTGGATGGATTTTGCCACATATATATTTCTTGAAAATTGTTTTGAATTGGGTGAAGATCAGCGTATTTGTAAATACTGCTACAACAAGTTAGAGGAAAATAGAATGCCGACCAGAGCTGTACATAATAATTTAGAATTGGATGCTATTCCTGCTGAACTTTCTGAATTAAATACATATGAGTCTATACTCATTCAATGTGTTCATCCGTTCCAGACCATAGTACGTATGGAGCCCAAAACTGGTAAATTACCTCCTTCAGATTTACTGAGAGGTTTAAAAGGTAGAGTGGTGTATTTGCCCTTGGATTTGAAAAAAAATATGGAAACTATTGATGCAGATACTTTGGAAACTGAACCATTAATTATTCTGGTTAATGGTGTCCCTACAAAGAATAAGAAGATTTGGCAGGAGCTGGTAGATGTGCGGAAAGTACAAAGAGCAAATTTGTATTTGAAAAAAAATAACAAATGGTATGAATCAATTTATATACAAGAAGAAGAAGAAGAAGAAGAAGATTTACAAGGAGACACAGAAACACCAACTGGACAAATTGAAAAAGTGGACAAGTCAAAGGAAGAAGAAATTTATGAACATTTTAGCATACATCCTCTCCATTCGAAAGAAGTTATGGGAGACAATATTGATCTCTTTCAGATGAAGAAAGCAAAAGGAAATCCCGTGAGTGTATGGGAGGAGAGCTTGGAAGCTCGATGTTTTCCCCAGCTGTTTCCTACAGGAAAAGGAGGACGATACGATGAACGTCCAGAACAGATTCCAGCTTCTGAGTATCGGACTACAAGACTATATGCTGAAGATCCCAGATTTCGACAAAGTATCCCTTATTTGTTCCATCTTTTATTTGAAAGCGACTTGTCTGCACTGTCTTATGCAGTAAATCACATTTTAAAAAGTGGAGTACATTTACAAAATGTGTCTGCTAAGGATTTTATGGAGAAAGTGCAGCACCGAGATGATCATTTGGAAACACAACTGATCAATCTGATGGCTTGTCAGCGTGGGACAAATGAATATTGGTACCGACGCCATGGTGAACTAAAATGCATGTTACGCAACTTAGGAACACCAACATGGTTCCTTACCCTAAGCTGCGCCGAGTACGCTTGGGATGATTTACTGGATTTTCTACGAGAGGCCAATTCAAACATTGAAAACATCGAATACAAGACAGCAGGAGAACTGTGCTCATTGGATCCGGTTAATGTTTGCAGATATTTCAATCATAGATTTGAGGCTATGATGTCCTTCATCTGCAATAAAAAAAATCCACCCCTTGGAGAAGTAGTGGATTTCTTTTGGAGAAAAGAGTACCAGGCAAGAGGTGCTCCTCATATTCATATGCTGCTGTGGATCAAGGATGCCCCAAAGTTTGGAACAGATACTGATGAAGCAGTGTTATCTTACATTGAAGAATATGCAACATGTGCTATACCTAAAAGCACAGAAGAGAACAAGTTAAAGGAGCAAGTTCTACGTTTCCAAAGTCATCGGTGTGGAAAATACTGTCGACGGAAATACAAGAGCAAAGAAAAATACTACACTAAATGTCGATTTGGATTTCCTAGACCTGTTCTTACAAATGGAAGAGTCAACAGTTTTATGTCAGCTGTGAGACATACTATCACAAGAAAATCACCTAAGAATACCTACAACCTTAAAAGAAAAGAAGAATCAAAAAATATAAATGACTACAACCCAGTCATTTTATCCATGTGGAACGCTAACATGGATATACAGTATGTTGCTGACAATTCCATTGCTGTTGCTCGATATGTAACGTCTTACATTACGAAATCAGAAAAAACAGAATTGAAGGAAATGTGGGAAGAGATTTCTCACGAGAAGACTGTCAGTAAGAAGCTGTACAGTTTCAGTTTGAAGATGTTATCGCATCGAGAAATTGGATCCTACGAATGTTCAGATAGGTTATCTTCTGCAAGTCTCTACTCGAAGTCAAGAAGAATAATTTGGGCAAGTTTAGGCCTTGCAGCAATGAGAAATCGGGTACTGAAATCTGTTGGAGAAATTGAATATTTGGCTGAGAATGACCCAGAAAGTACAGACATATTGAAAACAAACATGTTGGACACATATTATCCCAAGAGAAGTCATCATCTGGAGAACATGTGTCTCTATGAAGTGCTGCAGAACTACATTTATTCACGGAAAGCTGCAGAAGACATCAACAGTGGAAAATATAAAGTTGTTGGTGAAGAAGGATGTTTGGTGAAGCAAACCAAAGGAAGTTTGATAAATCACCGGAAGCTGAGTTGCGACACTACCGACAAGAAAGAATTTTACTACTTGGCTCTTTTACAGTTGTTTAAACCATGGCGTACAGAGGATGAACTACTGGGAGAATTCCAGAGCTATGAAGATTCTTTTAATGCTTGCAAAGACAGCATACAATGCAGTACATTCTCAACTTATCTGCAAATGTTAAATGAAGAAATTGAACAGGAAACTACAATTGCAGCAGAAATAGCTAGAGACAGTTCTCAGGACAGCCAAAGTTCAGGAACATACAGTCAAGATCCCCTAGGACAACCAATCGTTGAAAATGAAGCATCAATAGCCATGAATGAAGTGGAAACGGCTATGAATCAAGCTCAAGAAGAATTTATAGACTTAGAAAATTTGGAAAGACAACTGAATCAAGAGCAGCAACAAATTTATGAAGAGATCAAAAACAAAATTGATCACGGATTTCTACATATCAAAAAAGAGTGCTCATGCACATCATTTCATCCAATCAGGATGTATGTAAGCGGACAAGCTGGCACTGGAAAAAGTTTCCTAATTAAAGTCATCAGAAGCTACCTAAAGCAAAAAACGGATTCTACTTTGTCTTGTGTGGTTACTGCTCCAACTGGGTTAGCAGCATATAACATAAAAGGAATCACCTTACATCGTTTGCTAATGTTACCAGTGGAGCATGAGAACAAAATACAATTCAACAAGCTAACTGGAGAAGCATCCTTAGAAGTGTCAAGAGTATTGAAGAAGATGCAAGTTCTCATTATTGATGAGGTGAGCATGGTATCAAACTTAATGCTTGCCTTTGTGCATTTAAGAATGCAGCAAATTTTGAAGACAGACTATGACGTGTTATTTGGTGGAAAACACGTCATAGTTTTTGGGGATCTTTTGCAACTTACTCCAGTTAAAGGACAACCAGTGTTTAATACTGTGACACATGAAGACACGAAGAAGTCATTGGGAAGCATTGGAAATACAAATATTTGGTCCTTCTTTGAGTACAAGGAACTTACAACTAATATGAGGCAAGCAAACGATGAAGAATATGGAAGTATTCTGAAAGATATCAGAATTGGACTACTCACAGAAGTTGGCAAAAATGCATTACAGAGTCGGCTGTTACATAACTTATTTCCAAAGGAAGAAATAGTTGCAGAGAAAATATACAAGAATATTGCAGAAAACAAAAGTGTCATCTGCTTAATGCCAACTCTACGTGAATGCTCAATATTTAATGAGGAGCTTTTGAAATTGGAAAATGAAGACATCATGAAATTGGAAGCAGTGGACAAAATTGAGGATGGAAGAATTACTGTCACAGTAACAGGCAAACTGAAAAATAAATTGGACTCACTAGAGAAGAATATCTCCAAAACAGCAGGATTAGAAAAAAATCTATATGTTTGCATGAACTGTAGAGTGTTTTTAAGGAGAAATTTGGATGTTGAAAAAGGCTTAGTGAATGGAGCGATGGGAAGAGTTGTGGGTTTTATTAATTATCAGAAAAAAGATGGAATTGAATGTTTAAAAATAAAATTTGATCAGATAGAGGAAGTTAAAGACATTTGTCGTTGTTCAGTTCGTTTCATGCTTGTGAAAGACTTATATGTACGTAGGAAGCAGTTTCCGTTTTCACTAGCATATGCTGTAACTATCCACAAGTCTCAAGGATTGACTGTAGATTGTGCATTTGTGAACATTGGTTCAACTGTGTTCAAAGAAGGTATGGCATATGTAGCTTTGTCACGAGTCAAAACATTATCAGGTTTATTCATGATTGACTTTGATGATTCAAAAGTTAGTGCTGATACAAACTGTGTAAAGGAGTATAATAGATTAAGAAGAACCTATGCTCCTCATTTAGGTCAGTATCCTGTGTTGGAGAAACGTGTAGTTTCTCGTAAAAGGAGAAATGAGAATATCTGTAATGAAGATGTAGAGAAGAGGAAAAAAAAGAGGAGTGATGTAATTGCAAGCAAAAAGAATAAGGAAAATGAAGAACAGGTTGTAGGATGTCATTTTGAAAATAGCTCTGGTGTCAACTGCTACGCTAATGTAGTGCTGAATGTTGTATTTTATCTGGAAAGTTTGCAAGAGCAGATAATAGTAAATCAGGGAAAAAGATTCTGTTCAGAGCTCAGTCTCCTTTTTCAAAAGCTGAGTAAAGATAAAACTCAAATAGAAAGTGCTACTGACATTAGAAAACTTTTAGATGTATGTTCAGGACGAACACAGTTTTCTCAAAATGTACAGCAAGACGCACAGGAATTCTTGTTGTTTTTTCTTCAGGTAGTGGAAGAAGAAGGAGTTCCCATTGACATTTTTTTTGGTCTCTCTTATAAATGGGAACATAGTTGTGAAAATTGTTATAATATATGTGGCTCTATTGTTGATAATGAAAGGTTTATTTATTTGACATTGCCAGAGAGTAAAACAGTCACTTTTGCAAAATTAGTTAAAGATGCTAATCATAGCATGAAATGTGGTGAGTGTAATTCTGACATGTTTTCAACATTAATTTTAAGGGAATACGGACAGTATGTAATTTTAATGATGCAACGATGTAGAGCTGATGGTTCAAAATTGGATACTTTAATAAAGAAGTTTACAGGACAGCAATTATCAATTTCAGGAAAAACTTTTGTAACTGTTGCAATAATTTTCCATGATGGACCTACTGTTACTTCTGGACATTACACAGTTTATCTTAAATGTGAAAAAGGCTGGACACTGTGTAATGATTCCCAATTGATTTTCAAACAACGTTTGCCTTTTGATTTAGCAAATTCCTATCTAATCTTTCTGAAACCTAAATTTTAGAGAGACTTGGCAAGATCTGGACAAAATAATTTTACCATTTTACTGGATTACCATTGCAATTTTGTAGAAAAAATATTTTTTAAAATTATCATTTGGCCTAAAGGAAAGATAACCAATTGTAATGTGGACTTTTTAAATTTTTAATGCAATTTTGAAAAACCAATAATTTAGAGATAATCGGTAACTTCTGCACATTTTAAATTTTGGAATGCTATTGGACTGCCATTGGAAATTTTTACAAAAATGATTTAAAAAATTACTATTTGGCCATGTGGAAAAGTAACCAATTCTATTGTGGACTAAATAAATTATTCAAAAAATTTTTGTGAACCAAAATGTTACAGAGAATCGGTGAGATCTGGACAGATTAAACTTTAGAATTTTAATGGTTTTCCCTTGGAAATTTATTCCAGGGAAAAAAAAAAATACAATTTGGCCTAAAGGAAATAAAATCAGATGTATTTTGGAGTTATTTGAGATATAATATTGTGATTATACTCCTGAAACAAAAATATCAGACGGTATTTTAAAGAAAAAAGTATTGTTTTTAGATGATATTTTTTTAGAATAATATGCATTTCTGTAATGATAAGTTTAAGTGAGAAGAGATTCTGGGCTTTTTTAATACAATCTTTGAGATTGTTATTTTTTTTTGCCCGCTGTAAAATGATGAATGCAATTGCTTTCACAATTTATAGTGAAATGCAATATATTCTGAAAACAGCAAAAATAAGGCAAAAATATTTTTTGGTAAAAAATGTAAATATGTGTACTGTATTATAAAATGGTTTAAAAATATTAATACTTTTTTCTTTTTTTTCAGATCGATATAGAAAATTTTCGTAAACTACAACCATTTAAAAAACTATTTTTTAAAAAAACAAATGAATAAATATTTTTTTCAGTGAGTATGGTAAGTCAATAGTAATAATTGTAGTCTCTCAAGGACCTTGTAATGTGAAAAATGATTTTTAGTGTTTTTTTTAAAAAATAAAAAAAAAGGTACGCTTACCGTACGCGTACGGTAAAAAAAAAAAAAAAAAGTTTTTTAAAAAAAATGTAAAAAAAGATGAAAGATAAGGTTGGCTCTTAAAAGAACCGTTGTGTTCATGCAGGGACAGAGGAAAGGAACCATGGGAAAATCATTCAAAGCTACAAATGTGCTGATCTATTTTGTTATTCACTAGGGAAACACTGGTCTCCCTATAACAAATTAGAGCTTTACAAAATGTGCAATGAATATCAACCTTCCGAAATCGAGGGTTCATTTCCAGAGGGCCAGCAAAAGGAGATTCTCCCCCCACAGATGAAGGGCTCACCTGAGCTGCAGAAGAAGGAGTAAGCTCTGCAGGTGATGGTCCAGGCTGAGCTGCTGTGGATGTACTGGCTCGTCTTTCTGAAGAGTTACCTCCAAAAAGTTGAGCATGTGTCCTTTTGTGTACATCCTTGAGGTGCCTCATCATGGTGTGATTCCCAAAGGAATACTTCCTGTCAGGATTACCTCTAGAAAGTACACGCTGACACAGCTTGCAAGTAACTAAGGGTGCATTCACCTTTTGCTGGCCTTCTGGAAAAGTAAAATAATCCCAAACATAAGAAGGCTTTACTTTCCTCGCTCTCTGCCTCAAGACAGTGCTGCTGGTGCTAGCCTCACTCTCAGAAGAGCTCTGCTGTTCTGCCATCGTATCCCAAAGACAAACCAGCTCCTTCTCCCAAGGGATCACAAGCAGAAATGAGGGGAATGGGTGTGGTGTAGGAGAGTTCTAGAACTGAAAGTAGTTTCAACCAATCAAAAGTTGTGTTTCATGATCACATGACCAACCGTACGCTTACGGTACGCTTACGGTACGCTTACGGCAAAAAGTACGCGTGCGCGTAAAAAAGACACGCGCTTGCGCGCATGCGCATAACAGTCATTTCCCGGCACTTCCGCGTAACGTGCGCGTGTTGCGTAAGCGCGCACGCGTCCCACGCGCAGTACGCGCGCTACGCAAAGTACGTAACTATACGCAAGCAGCGTAGATAGATTACGGACGTTGCGTAAACCGTACGCTTACCGTGAGCTTACGGTACGCGTACTATAAAAAAAAAAAAAAAAAAAAAAAAATAATCTGGAAATAAATTTTACTTGTTTATTTTAAAAAATTTATATAAAATAAATATTTAATGATTTTAAAAAATTAAGCATAGTCTTTATAAAAGGTAAAAAATTAAATTAAAAATATGTTTGAAAAAAATGAAGAAAAAAAAAAAAAAATAGCATTTAAAAAACCTTGCAAATTCACTGAAAAAAACATGGGTTTCACACACGTTATAGTTAGGAATTAGCATTTAAAAAACCTTAGAAATTCACTGAAAAAACCATAGGTTTCACACACGTTATAGTTAGGAATTAGCATTTAAGAAACCTTAGAAATTCAGTGAAAAAACCATAGGTTTCACACACGTTATAGTTAGGAATTAGCATTTAAAAAACCTTAGAAATTCAGTGAAAAAACCATAGGTTTCACACATGTTATAGTTAGCTGGACATTTTACTCGTAAAAAAACAATGAAATTGCCCCGTTATAGTTAGTTCAGCTAACTATAACTCGCGCGCCCGCAATGCACTGCTGATGACGTCACATATTACATCACTCATGACATGGTCAGTGACATCACTCATGACATCACTGATGACATCTCAAATGACATCACTGATGACATCACTGATGACATCATCCTTGTGATAGAGTGGCAGACCTCCTCTCACCTTAATATAAGCTTTGATACACACATTCAAAAATAGAGACTAAAAATTTCAAAACAATGGACATACCAATACCAGTTACAACAACCTCTTCAGTAATTCAAAGATCCACATACACATCCACTCATTCACCAACAGTCCTACACAGTCACTCATACATGTACTCACTCATCATATGTACTCATACATCTATACATCCTGTTACACAATGCCACTCATCCATAGAGTTACTCACACACATAGTCACTCATGCTAAAAAAGAATAAAACATACATTTACTTGCATATACAGTAATACACACACCACCATACTTACTTCTACGGAAACTTACACATACTTAGTCTTTTAAACAATCACTTATAGAAACACATACTTATTCATACAGGAACTCTTTCAATCTCTCCCTCTCATATATACTCACATATATACACCAATACTCACATATACTAGTTTAAAACATATGTAGTTACTCCTGAAGACACTATTGAGACAGTCATTCACTCACTAACACACCCATACACACACTCATCCACCCATACAGTCCTGCACACATGCTGTCTTCAACACATACAAACAGTGAGTCACTCATTCATGCATCTATGCACTACGTAATACCCCCCACCGTACCATGCAGACACTCAGACTGATACTCAAAAAAACAACTAATAACCTATATAGACACCCATGTAGCTACTCACCAACCCATGCAGCCACTTATACACAAAGTGAGAGATACACTTAATCAGTCAGTTACACAATCAATTTTTCAAAAACAAATCATCCATTTAGACACTTATATACCCATTTATTCTTCCATCGACCTTGAGATATACATATATAAAACATATTTAATTTTCAGAAAAACACACATTCACTGGATGATGTCATCAGTGATGTCATCAGTGATGTCATTTGAGATGTCATTAGTGATGTCATGAGTGATGTCACTGACCATGTCATGAGTGATGTAATATGTGACGTCATCAGCAGTGCATTGCGGGCGCGCGAGTTATAGTTAGCTGAACTAACTATAACGGGGCAATTTCATTGGTTTTTTACGAGTAAAATGTCCAGCTAACTATAACATGTGTGAAACCTATGGTTTTTTCACTGAATTTCTAAGGTTTTTTAAATGCTAATTCCTAACTATAACGTGTGTGAAACCTATGGTTTTTTCACTGAATATATATATATATATATATATATATATATATATATATATATATATTATACATTATCTACTGACGGTCGCCAGTAGATAGCTATTGTTAGGACCTATTTTCCCTAGGAGATCCGCAACATTCTATTCCCAATAAGTCTGGCGGCGATTGACGAATCTTCGCAAAATTTTCCAAACTTTTGGCCAGCTCCGCTCGGCTCCTACCCTGAAAGATTCGTGGTGATTCCTCGAGCGGGGGCCGAGAAAAAAGGGGGGTGCCAAAACACGTTTTCCCCATGCAATTTCCCATATGATCTGTTGTCGCAGCTACAGCCCGAACTGCTGAACCGAATTACACCAAATTTGGCAAAGAGGTAGTCCTCAGTTCAGACTTGTGCCTTTTGCTTAAATGGTATAAATCCGTTCAGTAGTTCCTGAGAAAATTAGGGTAAAAACGTTACTGATATTTATGGCCGGGGAGGATCCGTGCACCCTCCCCGCACCCTCCTCGAACCCTCCTGAGCACGAGCTGAATGCTAATTGGCTGCCAATACTCTGCATCAGGAAGTGTTGGCAGCCATCTTGTGCCTCGGTAGAACAGAGGCACAAGAAAATCGAAAAAAGGTGCAAAACGCAACGAGGGGGCAGGGTAGAAACACCCTGACCCCCTAGGCCTGCTCAGGGGGTCCCACAAGGACCCCCAAGGCCCAAATTGTTTTTTTTCTTTTTAAAAATCGGGCTGCCGCGCTTCATTTTTATTTAGCCCCCGGGGGGGCCAAGTCCCGGGGTCAATATCTTTATCATAATGGGGGGCCCAGAGGGGCCCCCCAGCCCCGGGGACTGCCACCCCAGGGCTTTAATTTATTGTACGCGGGGGGCTCATGGCCCCCCGCAGCCCCGGGAACCGCCACCCCAGGGGCTTGTTTGTTTAAAAAAAAATAAAAAAACCTGTGTGGGGGGGGCTCGAGCCCCCCCACACGTCCCGGGGACAGCCACCTCCCCGGGGCACTAATTATTTAAAATAGGGAGTCCGTTACGGACCCCTAAGACCCGGGGACCACCACCCCCGGGGCTTAATATTAAGTGGGAGGGGGGCCACGCGGCCCCCCTCCTGGAGCCAAAGATGGCCCTGGGGACCGCCACCCCGCAGGGCCGGCTCCTGCAGTGTCCCGAGGTGCCCATCCCCGAGACACTGCTGTTTGCAATGGCAGGGCGGGAGCCTCGCGGCTCCCTCCCTGCCATTGCAATCTGCTTTGCTTCATTGAAGCGACAGCAGGGAAACCTGCTCTCGCTTCAATGAAGCAAAGACGATTGCTTTTCCACATGGGGAGCAGCATGTTAGCTGCTTCCCATGTGGAAAAGCAATGCCGGCTCCCGCAGGAAGCGGGGAGCCGGCTGGGACCGTGGGGGGATTGGGACCCCCCCACGGTCCCCAACGAGATGGCCAGGCCCCGGGGGATGGGGTCCCCGGGGCCAGTGGTGGCCCGGGAGGGGGGCCACGTGGCCCCCCTCCTAAAAATAATTAAGTACGGCCCTGGGGGATGGGGTCCCCGGGGCCAAAAGGGGACACAGGAGGGGGACAAGGCAGCCCCCCTCCAAAAACAAAACATAAAAAAAAGGCCATGCCCCGGGGGATGGGATCCCCGAGGCAAATTATGGCCTCAGGAGGGGGGCCACACGGCCCCCTTCCCGATTTTTTTTTTTTGCAAAAAAAATACAAATTGGGGGCAGGCCCTGGGGGATGGGGTCCCCAGGGCCAAAAAATAAGAAAAAGAAAGGGGGCTACACAGCCCCCCATCTTAGAAAGAATTTTCTTTTTAAAACGGGATGTGGAGGAGGCCGCATTGCAGAGAGGTGTAATGAGGCCTCGCCTCTTTTCACACCTCTCTGCAACGCAGCTCCCTGGCGCTTACTGGAGGTACCTGGTGGGCTAGTTGGCCGCCAGGGGACCTCAGGATTCAAGGGGACTTAATCTCCCAACTTAAAACGCGCCACGGGGCGTGTTTGCACAGTGGTGAAGGTAGGGGGCGGGGCCTGAGGTGATACTGTGCAAACACGCCCTGTGGCGCGTTTTAAGTTGGCCAATTCATTCCTCTTCAATCCAGAGGTCCCCTAGGGGACAACTAGCCCACCAGGTACCTCCACTAAGTGCCACGGAGCTGCGTTGCAGAGTGTTGTAAAAAGGGGTGTGGCCTCTGAACACCTCTCTGCAACGCAGCTCCCTGGCGCATACTGGAGGTACCTGATGGGCTAGTTGGCCGCCAGGGGACCTCAGGATTCAAGGGGACTTAATCCCCCAACTTAAACCACGCCACAGGGCGTGTTTGCACACGTCACCTCAGGCCCCTCCCCCTTCCTTCACCATTGTACAAATATTCCTCTAAAATCAGCCGAACTACGAATTCCGATTTACTAACCTGTTATCAGGAGAGAACCCAGGGCTGCATCTTTTAGCCCAGCACTGACCCTGAAAAGTAATTCTAAGCGTACTTACCAGTAACTTGTATTTTCTTCCATAGGAATCCATTGTGTGGTTTTCACCAGAAAATTTTCCAAGTGTCCATTTTTGAAACGTACAAATATTCCTCAAAAATCAGCCGAACTACAAATTCCGATTTACTCACCTGTTATCAGGAGAGAACTCAGGGCTGCATCTTTTAGCCCAGCACTGACCCTGAAAAGTAATTCTAAGCGTACTTACCAGTAACTTGTATTTCCTTTCATAGGAATCCATTGTGTGGTTTTCACCCAAAAAGTTTCTAAGTGTCTATTTTCACAAATTAAAAATATTCCTAAAAAATCGTCTGTATGACTTAAACACATTCTTTCAACTGTTTACAGGAGGTTGGCCAGTGCTGGATCCAGGATCCACCACTGAGTAAGAAAAAGTAACGATAACACTACTTACCTGCTAAGTGAATTTTCTGCCATAGGATAACATTGGTGATTCTATGGGGAAAAGTTTCTAAGTGTCAACTTTTAAAATACAATAATATTACTTAAAAATTACTACTGTAACCAAAGCGCTTTTACTCAACTGTTTACAGGCGATGTCCAAGGACTGAATCTAGGATCCAGTCCTGTGGTTAGAAAAGTAATCCATAAAGTAACTAATTGCATTTAACTAGAAATTCACATTGAGCTCAATGTTGTTTTGTGTTTGAAATTGTGTTGCCCATTGCAACAACTGTAACTTATGTACTTAAAAGTCTGTTGCCTATTTGCCAAGTATTTAAACTAAAGTAATTCATTCTGAGAAAGTATATTTCGTATTGTAATGTATAATGTAATTATAATGTAATTAAAAATTATATATCTAAAAATAAATAGTTTTAAAAATGTAGTAAATCAGTATCAAAAAAATCAGTATAACAATTAATACATTCAAAATTGTCATTTACAAAACCTTTGAAATTCACTGAAAAAACAATAGGTTTCAAGCCTGATATAGTTAGGAATTAGCATTTAAAAAACCTTTGAAATTCACTGAAATAACCATAGGATTCAGGGGCGTTATAGTTAGGAATTGGCATTTAAAAAACCTTAGAAATTCACTGAAAAAACCATAGGTTTCAGGGGCGTTATAGTTAGCTGGACATTTCCCTCGTACAAAACCCTAGAAATTCCCCCGTTATAGTTAGTTCAGCTAACTATAACTCGCGCCCCCACAATGCACTGCTGATGACATCACATATTACGTCACTCATGACATGGTCAGTGACATCACTGATGACATCACTGATGACATCTCAAATGACATCACTGATGACATCACTGATGACATCATCCATGTGATAAATTAGTGCATCTTCTCACACCCTTTGATATACTCAATCAAAATTTCAGATGTCTATTCTCAAAACCATAGATACTCTAATACCAATAACTACATACCCACTCATTGACTCTTAGATCTACACACACATCCACTCACTCACCTGTACAGTCACTCATACTTACAGTCACTCAGTACAGGACTATCATATGCATTTATGCACCTACATAGACACTCACACACCACCAATCATCCATCAAGGTACTCTCACACCTAGTCAGTCATGCAAATAATTAATCACACTCCCATTTACTCACCTATGCAGTTATACACACACAAGTTCACTTACTCATAAAAATAGTACCACATTCTTAAGCTCTTATACAATCACTGATACAAGCACACACTCATTCATACAGCCACTCTCACAATCACACACACTCTCACATATACCCACTTATATACTCTTACACACATATATACTGCCTTTCACATATGTAGTTACTCACACATGTACCACTGAGACATACATTCAATCACTAACACACCCATACATACACTCACCTAACCATACAGTCCATCACAGATGCACTCTTAAAACCATGCACTCATAGAATCACCCACTCACACATGTATGCACAGAGTCACACACACCCCACCCACACAAACACTCAGGCACCCATACAGATACTCATACAACCAATCAATAGCCCATAGAGACACTCATATAGCTATTCACAAAACCATGCAGCCACTTATACACCAACAGACAGACAGATACATAAATTCACACAGTTTAGTCACTGGTATGCAGTAAGATACATTTAATGACTCACTTATAGAGTCAGTCACGCACCTACTAAATCATCCATTCACACACTTATACACCCACTCATTCTTCCATAGATTTTTCCCTATATATATATTAAACATATTTAAAATTTACAGACACACACACTCACTGGATGATGTCATCAGTGATGTCATCAGTGATGTCATTTGAGATGTCATCAGTGATGTCATCAGTGATGTCACTGACCATGTCATGAGAGATGTAATATGTGACGTCATCAGCAGTGCATTGCGGGGGCGCGAGTTATAGTTAGCTGAACTAATTATAACGGGGGAATTTCTAGGGTTTTATACGAGGGAAATGGCCAGCTAACTATAACGCCCCTGAAACCTATGTTTTTTTCAGTGAATATATATATATATATATATATATATATATATATATATGTATATATATTTATATGTATATATATATATATGTGTATCCGTGCAAAAACCCCTCCAATAAAGAGAAGCAAGAGGCCACTCGGGGAAATCCTTTGGAAGCCTTTAATTAGACAGCTTGGGCATGATGCATTTCGGCGTTCATAGCCTTCATCGGATGCTGCTCCACCCACGCCTTTAAGTGTCCTGCCACACTCCCATTGGTTGGAGTGCTCAACCCCCCGGTCATCTGGTCGCACACCCTCTGTAGTTCAGTTGTCAACTACTGTTCCCAGAAGTCACTGTTCCAGAGGAGGCAAAGATATTTCAGGCCCGAATGGGCATTTGCTGTTCAGGGCAAAGGTGCGTGTCCTTTATATATATTAGGACACGATGTATCTAAACCAACAATGGGCCAAACCTTTCAACACCAAAAGTGGCGCAATGTGATGCTAAGCATTGATTTGATATTTACTTTAGAGCGCAAAGTCGCCTTAAAGTAACGCAAAGAAGCACCTTGTGCTGATATGCAATTACTTTTCATCAAGAGGGTGTTCCATGGGTGCTACATGGGCATTCCAATGATGCAACCACCCATGGTTTTTGATGCAAAGGCCTAGCTATTAGCATGTGTAGACAGGGCTTTGCATCAGAAATTATGCATCCTTGAAACAGGTGCAAAAAAGGAGAAACTTTTTCTTTTCTCCAAACATGTCGAATTTTGCAATGTGTACTATACTTTACAGCACTCATGCAAAGTGGAAAATGTTTAAAAGTAAGTCTAAGCATAGTAATGCGCATTGGCATGTTACTCATCCAGTACCAAAACTATGCTAGACTCATGCAGACAAAAGTGCAAATGTATGTGCGTGGCACTTTGCAGCCAGAGAGTGTGCCAGCACTTGAGAAGAGAGCAACAGCAGCATATCTTACTAGATATGGTCTTGTCATGCCCTCTCCTTTTCACTAGGCTCACAAGATTAACTGCTATTGCTGCACTCTGTTGCACAAACAAATAGTACATTTGCCACTAGGTCTATATAAGTTGTTTACTACTGAAAAAGCGTTGGTAGGCTGCGCAGACAGAAATGCCTTCCCCGAAATTAAGCATACCTTATAATTTCCACAGCGAGTGCTATAAATTACTTGTGCGCTTGCAACTCATAAACCTGCTGGAAAAGAAGAACAGGAAAATGATCTAGGATTTTTGTTACAATCCAGCACGTTTACCTTTAAAACATTTGTTGTGGAAGTATTCCGTGTTTCAATATCACTTTGATGCTTGTGTCGAGAAAGCGACTTTTACCAAAGTGTTTATTGTCATTCCATAACAGTGAAACACACACAGGTCCTTTCTAGCAGGCATAAATTGGCCTATGAATTCTTGAATATGACGTTTGTGTGACGGGCCTGCCAAGCCTGTGGGTGGGAGCATAGCCTTCTGATGGACGGTGGGGGAGAGAATGCCAAGATTTTGTTCACTTTGAAAGAGAGACAAACGGCTAGAACTGCTCTCAGTTTTCTGAACCGAATTTTCAATTTAGCTCTGTTGTGCATGTTTGTGATCGACCATCTAATCTATTCTATGCACGGTTTATTTTGTAAAATAGAGAACTTGCAAATATATTTGTTGGTATAGATCAAAATTCCCTTGGAAGCCATACTTATTCTAGCTTTTAGCTCCGTGGATATCATTAGCTACATTATAGAGACTAATTGTTTTAGAAAAATCTAGTAGGTTAAATCCCTATTTTCTCAATCAAAATATTAATTGCTTATATTTGTGTATTGCTTATTTTAAATCTCTAGCAATACCGTTCTTTTTATTTCCTAATGCTCCTTGATTAGTTGACTAGTTACACATAAGTTGACCTGGATGGTTGGTATTTTTGATTGTGTCTAAGACATGCATTATTTTCTACCTTCTGTTATTCTCAACAAGCTGTTCCCTAATTTCTTGAGATAAAACAGTATGCTTGGAAATGGCTATATATTGGGCTATTGGCTATGGGTCATCCATATTCCAGCTTTAATGGATTGCCATGTGGATATGCAGCCCCGCATAGGCCCCTTCTCTTCTAGTCCTGACGATCATTGGGGCATATTAGCAAGGACGCCGATAAAATTATCGCCGCTTTAGCGGCAGGAAACTGCCGCTAAAAGTGGCGATAATGGGCTTGATAATATGCCGCAGAGAATTCCAATAGAAGCCCATGTTCTGGTGTGAACATGGGCTTCTATTGGAATTCTCTGCGGCATATTATCAAGCTCATTATCGCCTCTTTAGCGTCAGTTTCCTGCTGCTAAACCGGCGATAATTTTAACGCCGTCCTTGATAATTTGCCCCATTGTTCTTGAATCTTTTTTGGTTATTGCTGGTTTAACATTTTAGCGTTTCAGTATTCCGCCTTTGACTGGTGCACATGTAAATTCTTGCATATGGGTCAGTTTTCTTACTGTACTGATTATCTGCTGCTAAGATTTATGTATATTTTAATATTTTATGCTTTTGGTCTGCATTTGCACTTTTGGAATCAAAGTCTATATGGTTACCCAGAAATGACGATTTGCACACATTGAACTGTATATATTGTTTTTTTTTATTGTATCAGATGCTTTTATGTTTTTACCAAAATAAAGCTTATTATGAAATGAAATATTCCTTTAGATATAGGTCTTTTAAAAATATATAACAAAACATTGATTGATAAAATCTAACCCAGCGACTACCGAAGATTTCTCTCTTTATTTTTCAATATTTTTGTAGCGTTACTTAAATTGACAGAAAAGGACTGACCCACATCTATTACCTGTCAGGTACAGTAGTTGCTTTATATAAGACTGTTGTGGTCTACCGTCCAATCACCTAAGCGATGACTCTGACTCACACTTGGTCAAGAATTTTAGCCTATTCACCAATGCATTTAGTTAAGATGGCGAAAATTCTGTATTAGATATGTGATCAATATTGATCAGTCTGTCGTTCTTTTCTTGCTTTTTAGCACTCCCTGATTTTTCCCTCACCCTTCTCAAAATGCAACATTTAAACCCCCTATCTAATTTTATGGGTAGTGTGCGGAATACAATCTATTCATAATATGCCTATTCATCTCCTGTTATATGGAATAAATGTAGTGTGTTGCATCATATATTATCTTTGGCGTCCTATGAACTCTATGGGGCATATTAGCAAGGGCTGGCGTAATAATTATCGCCGCTTTAGCGTCCATTTTTTGGCGAAAAGCGGCGATAATTATATCGCAATATCATCAAGGACACGCTAGCGCGTGTTTCCTTGATGTAGAGCCCGTTTTTTCACAGCCTCGCATCGCTAATGAGATGCAAAAGAGGCGTGGCTATGTAAACAATACATGTTAATATCGTGAGGTGCAGCGATAAAAAAAATCGCGCTACCTCAGCCTTAACTCAGGAATTTAACACCTGTTAAATTCCTGACTAATGCATACTTTTAATGGGATATGGATTATGCTGATAGGACCACAGGGTCCTATCAGCAATGTTATCGCTGTTTTCAATGGAACATCGCTGGAAAACCAGCGATGTTCCATTGAAAACACCGCTATCGCTGAAATATTATTGCCATAGCGCTATGCGTTGTAAATATAGCGTTATCATGGCGATAATATTCAGCGATAGCTGGCGATAATTTTTCTATCGCTATGAACGGCCAGCGATAATTATCGCTGGCCGTTGATAATATGCCCCCAAATTAGCCAGATATGGGTTAAGAAATGCTTTCAGAAGATATCAGATACACCCAAAAGAGTGTAGTTTTATCTGTCCACTAACACCTACTTCACTGTAAAGGCATGTGGTGGTCAGAAAAACAATAAGAGCACTTGAAATTCATAGTTTTTTATTTTCTTCATACAATATCTGGATTTAATTCTCTAATCAGCTATCTTACAAAGACAGGCTCTTTTCTGACTTATTTATAAAAGAAAACATTTTAAATCCTGTACAATGAGATCTTAATGTAGACTGAAGTTACTGGCAATAAATAAACCGGCATCCTGGCTTTCATATAGCAAAGCCATTAATTTAAAGAAACATCTGATTTGAATCATGAAAAGTTGCATTCTGCCTCATTTGGGAACCCAACTCACCACTTAAGTTTACAAATCAACAATACTGATTCATCGCCTGTATATATAAGTTTAAAAATTAGTATTTGCTAAATAATATAATTACTCCCATGAATACAGTGAATAGAAGAATATGACATAGTAATTGTTATGAGATTTGTCTAAAGCAGATTTGTTAAATGTAAGTCCAAGAAGGCCAAATCATTGCCGGATGTTCAGGCTGTCCTCTTAAGATGCATTTGCATGTAATACCAGTACAATTAATAGATTCACACAGTAAGTGGTTATCCTGGAATTGTCAACTTGGAGCCAACATTCCAAAGTTGACAACTTTGGTCTAACCCTTAAACCATCCTGTTATGCAAGATATGTTGGAACAAACCCAAATAGTAATGTTTAGCCTATCCATATTTTAATTAGTGCGTTTGGCACACCCCGCTCATCCTTAGGAGTCACAGAAACATGGATAGTCATCTACTGAAATCCTTAATTTCTTCACATCATTTTTTCCCCTGAAAAAGCAGCTAATTTTTAAGAACACATGTAATCCACATAAATCTGCAGAATAATGTTGCTCAACATTTCAGTTTTCAGGAATAAGCATAATTTATTTTCTCTTTGCCATTCAGCCTACTCATCATTGCAACATAGCTCTTGGTGAGAACTAGTTTTCTCGGGGATCTTTGAGGCACACTAAACTCACATATACCCCATTTGTCTTCCCACCCATAAAGCCTTAAATAAATTATTGCAAACTATTGGAGTATTTGCATCCAAATTGTTTGGTGTCCAAATAGTATTTCTATAGTACTAACCAAGCCAAACCTGCAAGTTTACTATTATATACTTTAGATTGCATCACCATTGTATGGCATTCTTTCTTGAATTGATTTACCTCAATTCTGCCTCAGCCCTTGGCAACTTTACTTGAGCATCTATGGTGGCCATTCTGTGTAATCGATAAGCTTTATTAATGAACATTTATGATTTCAGATATTTTATTAAAATATGCCCAGTGGATGTCAGCTCTGACTTCAACATGACCCAGTTGTCATTCAAAATTGTATTCCTCTCCTAAAATGGGTTTAGTAACACAACATTACCTACCTCATTCTCTCTCTCCATTTAATCACATTGGGTTTTTGGAAGGGAGTTTTATTACAGTTCAGTTGATAAAACTTTATTTCAGCACACTTGGCCATAAAAGCACAATTAAAATAACAATTTAAAATAGAATAAAGTACGTATAATTAAACAAGAGTAAAAGAGAAGATCTGTATTTCTCATTCTGGGGTAGCTTTTCCACACATCAGCCATCTTAATAAACAGGGCATAAAGTGCTTTTGCAATGTACATTAAAAGGCTATTTCGAAGGGACGTTTTTGCTCCATTGTGTATTACAATTTAAAATTACGGTGCACATAAGATAATAACAAGTAAACAGAAGGGCAATGCATTTACTCGGCCATCA
Source organism: Triturus cristatus (assembly GCF_964204655.1). Taxonomy (NCBI): domain Eukaryota; kingdom Metazoa; phylum Chordata; class Amphibia; order Caudata; family Salamandridae; genus Triturus; species Triturus cristatus. Next base: position 1,508,276,117 of record NC_140589.1, read on the forward strand.
TATTTGCCCCCAGTTAGCAGCATAGGGATTAGCTAAAGCCAAAACCTTGAGGGGCAACGATCTGTATACATTTAGTATGGGCGAGTGTTGGGCATTAAAAAAAGTTGTTGTTTTTACATCAGCAAAAAAATACAGTATGTAAGAAAATCGACAATAAGAAGATTAAAACATAAGGAATCATGGACGATTGTCATTCCTATTAGCAATCTTTTTTAGGATGGCTCTACGTGTGCACCACATGGTACACAAAAAGCGTGAAATTGAAAACACAATGGGCATATGTGTATCAGATTTTAATATCCTGTGCACATCCCGACAGTGTCGGGACCCCAGATTCCTACAAAGTTGAAGTAGCCATTGCCACCTTACCCTCCTATAACCCTGGCAGGAAAATACCACATGGAGTTCCGTCTCGTCTGTGTTATTGCACGCAGGTCACCCCCGTTGGTGAAGCCCTCCCATTTGTTTGTTAATGAACGCAGCGGAAGGACTCCATGTCTCAATTGTAAATAAAGCTTCTTGGCAAGTACGGCGTCCAACACAGATTCTAGAGTGTGTGTATTTTTTACTTCCAGAAACTCAGCAGTCAGTCGCCCCACTGAAAGCCTCCTCTCAAGCTGGGTGAGTTTGTGATCTCTATAACTCTCTACCAGGGCCTTTCTGAAAGTCATTTGGGAGATTTATTCTGCTTTGTACCACAGAATACCCCTGCCAAGGTCCTCACATGTTTTCTTGATATACAACAGCCATGGCAACTTTACTGCACCTCGCAGCACCATGACTTCAGTCAGTTCTTCCCTGTATGGGGCTAATTTAGGGGTGCACCACAGGCGATGCCAGTATAATAAGGGTCTAAGAGCAACTTCGTCCGCAATGGGCCCAATCCCAAGATCCATACGAAGTGGTGTGCTAGAAGGAAGTCCCATAAGTTGTCTAGCGAATAGATTCTCAGTGCGAGCTAACAAGCCAGATGGACAATGCCCCCATAATTCTGCTCCATATAGGGCAGCACTCCTGGCCTGTACTTTGTAAATTTCCACCACTTGACTCACCATTTTTCAGAGCAAGTCCTATATAATTTTAAGATACTCCCCGTTGTCTGGGTTAGTTTCAAGCTTGCTTTGCTGATTTGGGCTCTCCAATCCATTCTCTCCGTCAGTGTAATTGCCAGATACACAAAGATGGTTACCCTCTCTAGAGGACTTCCACCCAGGCAAGGATTTGGGCAAGTGGTGTTACCTACATTGAAGGACATGTACTTTGTTTTTTGGAGGTTAATTTACAGTTCTCGTTGTTTGCAGAAGGCACTAAAGTTGTTAAGGGTCCTCTGAATTCCCATAGGGGATTTTGCAAGCAGGAGCGTGTCGTCTGCAAACATCAGGGCTGGTATATTGTGTTTCGCCAGCCTGGGGGCATCAATGTTTTTCCCGGCATTCAATGATTCTATGAAGCCAGTAATAAAATGACAAAAGAGAGTCGGGCCAGGACGCAGCCTTGCCGGACACCTCTCTCCACAGGCAGGGGGGATGAAAGTTCACCATTTTTGCCATATCTAATTTGGGCAAAATTACTCTCATATAAGCCTTTTAACTGATAACCAAAATACTCTGGAACTCCCATGTCTAATAAAATTGCCCAAAGCTTGTCCCTCGGTACCAGATCAAAGGCAGATTTAAGGTCTACAAATATAAGGTAGAGGCTGCCACCCTCTGTAGAAACGGTTTTCCAGTGTATCATTTGTAGCCTAAGAATTTGATCAGTTCTTGATGTCCTTGCTCTAAACCCGGCTTGAAGGGGGGGGGGGGGGGGTAAGGATGTTATGTTCCTCCAGCCAATTCTGGAGACGCCCCAGTAGGACGCGGGCAAATATATTTTGGCTTACATCTATCAGGCTAATCGGGCAATAATTGACAGGCAAAAGCGGGGATCCCTTTTTATAAATTGGGATTATTTCGGCCCCTGCCCAGGTGGTGGGAATCGCCATGCCTTGGAGAATAGCATTAAACAGGGAGGACAGATAAGGAGCTCAAACAGTTGGCTCAGAGCGAAAGAGGTCACCAGGGATCTTGTCCAGCCCTGCGGCTTTGGCTGGTTTTATCATACCCAGGGCGTCGGTAACCTCTCTCACAGAGATTGGGGGGTTATCAGCAGATGTCGGGCCAGGTGACAGCAATCGTCTGATCACTAGCCCTTCACCATCCCGACCCTTGTGTATAGTGATTCAAAATGGGCCTTCCATGCTTCTTCACTAATATTGGGTTCTATGGCCGATTTACCATCCTGAGACCCTGATTTAATGATGTTCCAAAAAGTCGCGAATCAATAAAGTTTGTTGATAGATTTGAAGACTTTGCGAACAGTCCTCTTTCTATCTTGCTTGCCTCCCTGTTACCGCAGGGTGGTTTCTCTTTAAAGAAACAAAGTTGGACTTTTACAAGAAACAGTCCTCTTTTTACAGTTTTTATATAATATACAGAAACATTGACAATTAATCGCTTACCCCTTTACATTGACTAAAATAGTTTTTAAATAAACATATCACGTTAGTAAGGAAAACATGTGACGTTGTCACGTGACCTAAACATTCGGAATGAGAAGCTTGACATGTGATCGGTCACATGACATACCATAGAGTATTTATTCACATTGCTAGTCCGGATGCGTTGTTATCCTGTTTTTAATTTGTGCTTGAAACGCCGGAGGCCATTTTCAGCCTGACATGAACAGAACCAGGTATCTTGAGCAGTTAAATATTATCTAATTTTCTGAATGATCTAGCGAAAAGGACTAGTATGAATTCTGTCCTTAAGATATATACTTTATTGTTTCAGAAAGTCGCCTTTGAAATGCACCCTCAAATCCAAATACATCATAGTTACAGTGGGTATTTCTACTAACGGCGCTTTTGAGGTACTGTCGGCCAATTTATTATTTTTCTTATACTCGTTTATGTGAACGAAGGTTAGCTATCTAATTTTTTATGGTAACTCCTTTCTTCTTTTTTAGAAATTCTACCTCAATCAGTTCTAATTATCAGAGAACTGACATAAATATACTAGTCAATTACCAGTCCTGACTAGTGACCTTTTTAAAGAAGGTACTCTATCTATGATATTATTAACATGAATATTACTATCCATAAACGTTATGAGTATTATATAAAAAATACGGTGTTTTGTTTTTAGAATCCTTATTAAATTTGCAGCAGAAACAGGCTGCTTCTTAGAAGAATTCGGGATCACATTACTCGTGGAAGTAAGTTCCTCTGCGGTAACATATTCAATAACATTGTTCCACATATATATTGTGGAATTAGCCGTACAGAAAAATAGTTATCACCAGCTATATACATAGAGATATATAAGCTAATAATGTTATTTTCGTACCTACAGCAATCTTTTAAAAGCGGAAAGACTAATCTGAAGTGCAGTCCTCTTTCAAGTGATCAATTAACAAAACGCGAAGTGAGTCAATTGGGAATACTGCTTACCTTGATCTAAACGTTTTCCATCTCTATCTTTTGTCTTTTCTCCTTTTTCTTTCTGTCCAGTTTAACCTCAAAGAGATTGGTTTCTGGTTTTGAATATTTTAGCTTAAACAAACACTCGATTATTGCGGTCATTGTATTATAGAATAAATTAAACTGTTCTTATATAGGGAATCTAAGAATAAAATCGAATTGGATTTGTGTGTAATACATGGAAAGAATTTTTTATGAATATATCGATGAGGTATAAATATTATAATGTCAATTGTAATTGTTCATATGTCTTTTTATTATTGTAGATTCTTTTTGTGGCTACTCCTGATGAAGGCGTTGTGAACGCCGAAACGCGCGTCGATTATTGAAAATCTGCCACTTTATATATTTTATGCTGTATTAGCTTTTATAATTGTTGATTCGTCTGTTTTTAAACAAAATTGAATGTAATGTGTTATATAAAATAACCTTTTTTCATAATACAAATGAGAAAAAAATAAATACTGAAACTACATAGTAGCTTTATGAATGTCTTTCTTGTTTCCCTATAACGTAATAAGATAGAATTTGTAATCATTATATTAGGATTGCCTAGGAATTTATTTCACCATACCAAAAAGTCCTCAGGTCATGATTGTTTAAAGCGCTTCTGAGCTCATCCCATTTTTGGGATTCCCAACTTATTTTGGCCTTAGCAATAGCATTCTTATATTTTACTCTTGCTTCTTTGGTCGCTGGCCTGGCATTGCTTTTAATAGCGGAGACAAGGCCAGTTTTAGCTGCATGACAGTTTCTGTTAAACCATGGGTGTTGGGATTTGTTAGTCACCCTAGGCTTTTTGTTTTGATAACAGAAAACGGCCATAGAAGCAAACAGATCTTGATGATTTTTAGAAATTGTTAAGTAGGAATTGGAAGTGCCCTTTTTCTCTGCAACTTGGTTTGCAACCATAAGATGTGGAATAATTTGGTGGTAAAGCATGGCCTTTTTTTTTCTGATTGAGAAAATTCTCCCCAGCGGACTCTTCCCTCTCCATTGGACTGAATCAAGTATGTATCTGGAGCTGGCAAATTATCAGATGGCTTCCTGGCATATGGTGTTGTTATTTCTAAAATTAGAGCGCTATTGTCGCTATCATAGCGAGGGCTGATTTTAAAATCTATCACTCTATGCCATGATTTTGTATCTACCATAATGTAATCAATAATGGAAGTATGCCCCTGTCTATTAAATATGTAATTCCCTGGGGTATCAGATGTAGTGCGTCCATTACAAGCTCTCAGTGAAAAGTTTAATGTGAGGGTGCTAGCGGGGTCCATGCCCTTGTTGGAGGGATATTGGGCTCTGGAATGGACCAGTAATGGTCCTCCTCACTGAGAGTGCCCGGAACCAGGACATTCAGGGGTTCGAATTGGCAGTTGAAGTCTCCGCCAATGATTAACCCAAAATTTTCAGGGATGGTTGAGAGAAAGGTAGTTAGCTATTCAAATGTAGTGGACTCTTGCCCTCGGGGTACTGGTCAAAAATAGACAAAATTAAAACTATGCTTATTTTCATGTGAAAGGATAGAAATACACAAAAGATGTCACGTAAAGAGCTCTCTAGTTATTTTGCTTCACAGCCTAGATGTACTCTGACCCAGGTGCACAACCCTCCAGAAGGTCTGCCCTTCCCCACATAAGTAGCTGGGATGCAAAACGATGCATTGCCCATTCTATATCTTTCATCCCTGGCCCATGTTTCTTGGAACATACAAATCTCATGTTGCTCTATAAAGAGTCCCCATTCCGGACTATCCAGTTTGGAGGGTAGTCCAGCTATGTTCCAGGAGAGAATTTTCGGACTAGGAGAGCCCGCTTGGTTTGTTGAGGTGGGAGGATGTGTCTTGATTCTCTTGAGTGCCCATAGGGAATTGGCAGCACTCCATCGGCTGCGCTGATCTTGTTCTGATGACTAACTCGTGTGAGCCCTTTGCAGTAAATGGGGGATTTACTGCGTCCTTCGGTTCTGGATTGGGGGTCTGCATATCCTGTTGTAAAGGATCAAGGGTCGATGGACTAATAGTAACTATCTTCTGTTTACCCCTGACTAGTCTATGCTTTCCGCCCTCGTTTTCCAGGTCCGACACCTCGTTCTGCTTCAGGAAGCCTCTCCTCTGTGCAGTCTCCCTCAACAAGGTCACTACCTCTCTATGGTAATTAAATTTTTCTTGTGGGGGCTCGACGCTCATAAGTCAATCTACTGACTCCAGGGGATTAAATCTATTTGCTACCAGAATGTTATAAAATAAGGGGGATGGTTGACCCTGTCCTAATGGGAAGAAATTATTTTCCTGCGGCCATTCCCCACTCAGTTGATCATATCTTCTTCTTACAGGTTGAATGAGGCCAGGGGGATAGAAGTAACCTAATGGTAATGAACTAATGCCCCCCCCTATCCCTGTGATGAAAACAGTCTAGAAGGGATTCCACAAGCATTGTGTTTTTGAAATTTATCACTAAGCAATCACCAGAGATATCTTTCGGTCAACCGCCCCCAGACTACCCTGCGAATCATAATAATTTTGCTTATGTCTCTATGTGAGAATTGTTTGTGGTTGGCTAGCCGGTGTGAGCATTTGTTTCTTAAGTGAAGATATGATTCTCTACTCCCCTTTTTCAGCTCAGGGACACCCGCTAATATAACTACATGAGGGGTTGAGGCCGGGGGAAGATTTATGCACGGTAGAGCTAGCCCTGGGTCTTAACTACCCTCGTGTGAGACACTTTTCTTTCTGGGCCTCTTACGAGAAGAGTTTCTTGCTTGTGGCCTTGCTATAATTAGAGTTTTGTTTCTCAGTGCACTCTTTTTCTTCAATGTTACCAAAATCTTCAACATTCGATGTGTGCTACTTCATCCGTTGCACTGTGTCTGACAGTGCCCTAAACACTGCGCAACTAAATGGGTCAGGCAAACCAGTCCCTTGGATGTGTGCACCTTCAATGAAACAATATGTTTCTCATCCCAATTCAATTTTGTAAAAACACAATTCTGATGCTTGTTGTTTCTTGATTACTTCATCAATGGATGAATTCATCTGGGATGTCACCAAATATTTAACATGTTTCCATGATTCTGTGGTAACGCAATGTTATTATTAATCCCAATGCATTTCGGGTCTGTCAAGGACCCTTCTTCAGGGGTCTAAAGAAAAAATTACTAGAACATCAGATCAGTTTCAAGATTGTCATTGTCCTCACTAACTCATAGAAGCATTCAGACTCATCATTGTTAACCCCTTGTGTGCCCATGACGAGCTGGACTCGTCATGGAGCACAGTCGCGCTGTGCCCATGACGAGTCCAGCTCGTCATGAGGCATTCCCTGGGGAATCCCTCTGGTGCGGGCACCAGAGGGATTCCCTTTTAGTGAAAATAGCCTCGGGAGCTGGGGAAGAGCTTACCCAGCTCCCGAGGCCCCCCCCTGCTTTCAGTGTAATGACAATCGGCGCGCGCGTCAGTTCAGTTTGTTTTAAGGTGGGGTCTGCCCGAAACGGGCACGCCAATGCCCCCACCCACCCACCACCATTACAGCCTTTCTGCCCCCCTGGAGGGCAGATGGGGCATTGGCCCCCAATCTGCCCCCGGGGGGGGGGCAAAAAGACCACTAGACACCAGGGAATTTTACAAAAAATAAAAATAGGGGTGGGGCTGCCCAAAACGGGACGGCCCATGCCCCCACCCACCTGCCACCATTACAGCCTGTCTGCCCCCCCTGGGGGGGCAGATGGGGTATTGGCTCCCAATCTGCCCCCCCGGGGGGGGCAAAAAGACCACTAGACACCAGGGAATTGTAAAAAATAAAAATAGGGGTGGGGGCTGCCCAAAACGGGCAGGCCCATGTCCCCACCCCCCAATTATCACAGTCTTTCTGCCCACCCCCGGGGGGGCAGATGTGGCATTGGCCCCTAATCTGCCCCTTCGGGGGGGCAGAAAGCCCACTATACACCAGGGATTTGTTTTCGGGTGGGGGCTGCCCGAAACGGGCACGCCAATGCCCCCACCCACCCACCACCATTACAGCCTGGGTAACAGAACCTGGTGGGAGGCAGTCAAGTCACCCCATCCTGGATTCCCTGGGTGTCTAGTTTTCACAAATGTATAGGTTTGCTAAGTTTCCCTAGGTGACGGCAGAGCTATGGTTAAAAAGCTACAGCTAGGCACTTTGCCAAAAAAGGGTCATTTTTCGCTGTGAAATTGAGGTGTGTCCACGTTACGTTTTGCGCCGTTTCACTAGGCCGACCCACACAAGTGAGGTACCATTTTTCTCGGAACACTTTGGGGAACGCGGGGTGGTTGGAAATTTGTGGATCCACGCAGATTCCAGAACTTTCCACCAGAGAAATGTGGGGAAAATATGTTTTTTGGGGCAATTTTGTAGGTTTGCAAAGGGATTCTGGGTAACAGAACCTGGTGGGAGGCAGTCAAGTCACCCCATCCTGGATTCCCCTGGGTGTCTAGTTTTCAAAGATGTATAGGTTTGCTAGGTTTCCCTAGGTGCCGGCAGAGCTATGGTTCAAAAACCACAGCTAGGCACTTTGCCTAAAAAGGGTCGTTTTTCGCAACAAAATTTAGGTGTGTTCAGGTTATGTTTTGCGCCGTTTCCTGTCGCGGGCACTAGGCTGACCCACACAAGTGAGGTACCATTTTTCTCGGAAGACATTGGGGAACGCGGGGTGGGTGGAAATTTGTGGATCCACGCAGATTCCAGAACTTTCCACCAGAGAAATGTGGGGAAAATGCGTTTTTTGGGCAATTTTTTAGGTTTGCAAGGGATTCTGGGTAACAGAACCTGATGGGAGGCAGTCAAGTCACCCCATCCTGGATTCCCCTGGGTGTCTAGTTTTAAAAAATGTATAGGTTTTCTAGGTTTCCCTAGGTACCGGCAGAGCTATGGTTAAAAAACTATAGCTAGGCACTTTGCCAAAAAAGGGTAATTTTGCATTGTGAAAATGTGGTGTGTTCACGTTGGGTTTTGAGCCATTTCCTGTCGTGGGCACTATGCCTACCCCTACAAGTGAGGTACCATTTTTATCGGGAGACTTAGGGTAATTCAGATTTGTAAAGGAACTGTTATTACCTATTGACTTTTGATGCATTTCTGCCTTCCAAATGAAAGACATTGTGTAAAAAAGAAGTCATTCTAAAAAATGACTGATAATTCTCATGCTAGTATGAGTATCCCAATTTTGGAAATGTGCAAATATCTACTGTTTCTAAACTCTATATTTTGTTCCCATTTCAGAAATACATAGGTGTCTTTCATACCGATTTTTCCATGTACACATTTTTACAGAATAAATACTATATACCTGGTACATAATAAAAAACCATTGCAAGTTGCTGCTCAGTTTTTGGCTATGGGTTCGTCGGGTTCTTGGTGAACCTACAAGTCCTATATATCCCCACAACCAGTAATGTCCAGCGGATGTAACGGTATATTGCTTTCAAAGAGCTGTCAAAATTAGAAGAAGTTACAGGTGAAAACGTTGACACAAAAGGCGCTTTTTTTCAACAAATTTTCAATTTATCCTATATTTAACTGTTAGTTTCTATAAAGAAACCTTGATGGATCTACACAAATGACCCCTTGCTGAATTCAGAATTTTATCTACTTCTCTAAAAAGTATAGCTTTCCAGGATCCATTATTGATTTTGTACCCATTTCTACCATTAACTGGAAGGAGGTTGAAAGCACAAATAATAGCAAAAAAAGGCTAGGTCCCAGAAAAATGCCAAAACTGTGTGAAAAATGTTGGGTTTCTGACAAAAGTCTGGTATCCCCTAAAAGCTGGGGAAATGGTGATTTCAGCCACACAAACCCTTTTTTGATAACAATTGCAGGGAAAAACCCAGATGCTTTCATTTGCAACCCGTTTTTCCCATTTTCCCCCCAAAAACCTAAATGTTGCTGTATTTTGGCTCATTTATGTGACCCCTCCAGGGGAATCCACAAACCCTGAGTACCTTCAGAATCCCCATGATGTTGGAAGAAATGGACGCAAATTTGGCGTGGATACCTTATGTGGTCAAAAGGTTACAGGGGCCTCAGCGCACACTACCCCAAATAGCCAAAAGAGGGCGTGGCACAGGAGGGGGAAAAGGCCTGGCAGCGAAGGGGTTAAGTATCAAATGTCAAGAGAACCAATAGATATAATAGAATGAACATAAATCCAGAAATGCGATCATAATAGCATGGTGATTTAAAAATAGCGAGTTAATATCCACTCGAAACACTGATGTTGCCAATGGTCATTGCTATTGCCTCTAAACTCAATGTGTAGTAAACTAGTCTGATCTTATCATACAACACACTTGTCTAGGTTGTACATCGTTACGCGCAAGTGAATACCAAACCTCCTCCTTACTACCGTTATTGCAATTTAACCCCAAAAGGCCCTTTTATTGCTGCGCTACCCTCCTACCTCCTGTGATCCAACTTACTTCAAGGCTTTGCCATCATTCGCTTCTCAGCTAAACTGCCGAACAATCTTCACGTCTTGCCGTCTAAACAGTGCTTTCGTGTTTTCTCCTGCCCGGCCGCAATTTAAGCGCCTCCTCGCGCGTTGGATTGGTGTTGGCTGCACAGGCGCTGCTTAGGCTGCTGGGAATGGTAGTTCCAGGTACCCCCAGTTGAGTGGCCTCCCCCTTGCGGGGCCGGGAAGACTGTTGGCGGCAAGGCAGAGGCGACAACAAGCAGGTACAATGGGGTTTTATTACACTTCAAACATTCAATTCAATGAAGTTGCACTGCCTAATCATAGTTAACCTAGACAGAAATTATTGTGTACAATCAAGACAAATATTTTGTAACCTTCAATCTCATCTCACATATGACTACTAGTATTTTATTACCTTTCATCAAAATCAACAGCCAATAGCTGTCCTGCTGCTTCAAAAACACAACCTAACCAATCCATCTTACAAGTCAGTCTTTGGTTTTGTAACAGTTTGTTTATAGGGTAATTTTTTTGTTTGTAATTTAATGATTATAAAGATTTATATGTGTACTTTTATGGATATTTTTATCCGAATAAAGACCATTTGACTTGACTTGATGTGTATTTTGAGATGATTTGATTAAAGGTAATTTTTATATATTTTTTTTCAGATTTTCAGATCATAGCAGGCTTTTTATTTCAAAAGGAATAACAAGTACAGTATAGCGATGACTGTAAACATATGCCTTAAGTGTGTCCATTGCTGTTCATCCCTCATGATGTATAGTGGCCCCAATCGATGCGGCCTAACTGTCAGCTCTATTTCGTATTCCCAATCCCTCCTGTGTCCATGGGCCAGCCCTCTCAACAGGTGTGCACAGCATTCCTCTATTCTCATTCCACTTCCCACAGATCTTTGTCCACTTATGGGGACACCCTCTGCCCTCAAAGACCACCTTTTCTGCCTGCATATGACAGTCTATGTCAACTTTCCAGTTACTCAATTTCGTAGTTGACGGTGCATAACCTAGCTATGTTTTGTTTAACCACCACGAAGTCTAGCATGACCCAGAGCATGTTTGCGTTGATTAGGTCTGTCGCTTCCCACATGTTCAGCAGGCACCATTTAGCAGAGGGGGCCAGGATACCCCTGTAGCCCAGAATGCCTGAAGTCCCAGACAGTCCCACAGCATATGGAAAACCGTGCCCTCAGCACCATACCCCTTGGGACATCGTGGTGACTCAACTTTACCCATTTTGACCAGTGTGGTGGTCATAGTTGTTCCTATGTAGAATCTTAAGGTGTACTAATCTAAAACGTGAACGGATCGCCACTTCTTTCGGTAACACCAATGCCTCTTGCCACTCCTCATCTTCAAATTGTCCCAACTTTCTCTCTCCTCTCTCGTGGAGCTTAAGTAGGGGGTCCGGGGAGTTGTTCAGCCGTTTGTGGTAAGTCGGGGAAATTGCTTTCTTGTGCATACAATCATCAAGTAATCTGTCTTCTAAAGGGGAGGCCTCTGTAGTTTTTATCCTCTCTATCATACCCATCAAATTTTTATATATCTTGATTACTGTAATGGGTCTGAATTATTATCAGTCTAGATAAATGCTCCACTATGATAGGAAAGTGATCTCTTACAAAGTGTTGGTATCATGTAATGTTGCATTGGATGCTATGCCACACTTCAAAGAGTGCAAAAACATGCAACCTTTCTCTATCTGATTGAAACTGACCATGACCATGTCTCTCTCTCTTTAATTAAGAGAGAGCTATGGCTATCTAGTAATAAAGGACTGAAATCAAGACCATAATGCCCATCATAGATGAGCACTCTTTTAACTCTCCACAATGATGGTGCCATTCTCACTGGCCAGACACTTAAGGTAAATCACCTAACAAACTTGCGCCACACCCACAAGCCCACTCATGTTTTCTGGGCAAAGCGATGTAGAGCCAAAAATTAACAGGGTGAGCCAAGCCAGAACCAAGCCAAGGGTCTGGCTTAGCTCTTAGATTCCATTCACAAGCTGAGCCCTGAAAATGTTTTTATTAAAATCATACAATAAACATGACTCAAAATATGATACAAAATGAAGTATTACTTGAACATGTCAAAGTTTTTACATTAATATGTTATATTATAGCACTGCACAGAGAAGTACTTGACTTTGAACCATTCCTGCCCGCACCCACCATGATGACAGTGGCATTAGTGAATGTAGAAGCAAGACATTTGTTAAGTGAACCCTGTATGTGTCCCATATTCTTACAGAGCAACATTATAGTCTATGTCATCAAAGAGAATTTTTTTTGTACACCTGACATTCTGAACTCAGGTATTTGAAGGTGCTTTTATATGCGATAATAAGGAAGAAGGCGGGAGGCAGATCAGTGAAAGAATATATTTGCCTCAGATTGCAAAAATTAAGCTGGGATGTTTCAAATAATTCAGGATTTCTGCTTTCACGTTTTATGAATTAGCCACTAAATGGGTGTCTATTTGCCTATCCTGGTTACCTTGAATGTTAATGCTTTCTTTTACCTCAGTGTATGAGGGTAGAAGAATGGTGACAGGCGTAAGCCATATGAAAGCTCGGCTCATTGTAGCCTTAAGGTTCAAAAGAGACACCTGTCTGAGCCAGAACCAGGCTTCAGTCTCAAGCCTGGCCTAAGCTTTCAGTGGCTACCCCACCTACAGCATTGCACACAGAGGGCTGCTTTTACTGGCATGTGCTTCTTTTACCCATACTCACTAAACATAACTTGCTGAGACATTGGAAGTCTCGGAAGATGCATATGGTGATGCTCTGTCACTATTTTTCGTTTTGCCTAACATATCTACTCATGCACATTGTATACCTAGATCTAAAGTGATTTTCCATGTCAAGTTTGACCATACATAGTGATTCTCATGTTGTAACTGATCATGGTTAAAGTGTTTTCACTTTAGATTAGCCATAGTTAATGTAGGCCTCAGTTTAAACAACTTATTCTAACATGTAAAATGTTCTTTAGCTGATGGATGTTAGCTCATTCTTTCTCTTGTTTCAACAGCCAAGTTCAAAGTTTCAGAAGCTTGACTGGATTAATTGTTTCAGTTGTGTTCTTTCTATGAGAGATGTTTTTCTTTACGAGTTCCACTCTAACTGAATAACGAGTTTCACTTACCTGGTCCAGGGATGTACTGGCCGCAATGTGCCATCTTGCCATCTTGTAAAAGATATCTCCTGATGCAGCAGTAAGCTTCATTTGAACGATGCCTGAAAAGCAGAACAACAACATCTTATAGGGGAAATGCTGTATTTTTATTGGTCCCCACTTCTTGGGCAATGGGAAGTGTAACAGTTTGATGAATCGTGTTTTAATTGTGCAGTGCTGGTTTAGTTAGTTTCAGATGCTCCTGTCTTTTGAGCGCAAATTTCCTTTCCACTCTCTTACTTATTTTATTCCCGCTCATATAGTGTTAAACTCTATATCAAATCTGTTTTTCTTTATGTGAATGAACCTTCATTTGATTCTGCCTTTAGAAACTGTACTTGCTGCACCTTCTGCGTAAACTTCCCTTGCCCTCCTTTGAATCCTCAGCTTAGCTTTAGCAAAACTTACTCCAGGGGAAACTGATGTTATTAAATTTCCATATGTCAATCTTTAAATAACTTGTCTTTGTGTTACTTTTATAAGGTGATTGTTGATGAATGACTAATTTGATTGACTTGAGGTTGTAACTTTGCTATTCTGCTAATACACCTCCATGGTTTGCAAACCTACTACTCTCTGTTGTCCTTGTGGGTGAAATTATGCTTCACTGTTATTGATATAGAATTGAACTGTTGATGTTAATCTTCAATTCAAGACAATGGTCCATCCAATCAAGTCCAGCTTGTTCTTGAAATTTCACAAAATTTCACAAAATAAGCACAGTTCAAACCCTACCCCACACTGCCTCAACTAGCAGAGTGTGGTTCTCATTGAGGCTTAGGGAGGTAGAATTTGCCCCAGTGACAGTTAGAATCTGCCCAAGACCAGTACGCATTGCTGAGGTTCCATGGTCCTGCTTGAAGAACTGGGGCTATATTACTGAAGTTTGGGAATTACATCAGTAGACTAGAAGTAAATGACCATTCATGGAGAGAGAATGGAGTAAGTTGCAGCAATTGATAGATTTAGATCCTGCAAGTTTCCAACAACTGAAGTGTGGCCTTGTTAAATCCATCTATACTTACATCTTGCTCAGCTCAATTCTATAGCGAAATTATAGGTCAGGACAAATATTGTAATGATTCAATTAACACTAGAAGGACTACTCTAGTGCTAAAGATTCAAGAGCAAGCTGTGCACTAATGCCCAACAGAACAACAATTGGCCTGATTAAATCAGACACAAAATACTGGGAGTCCTGGTTGACATCTTTGTTTAGAGACTTCATTTCTCTAAGGCACCATTGTTGACTCTTGACATAGTTCCATTTTATGTCCTCTTTTTAACTGTAAGGGCAGTAGACCTGACCCCTTTAGTCACTGTCTAAGAGCATTTTTCGACATTGACAGCAAAGCATATTCCATGATCATATTTCAAGAACTTGAAGAATGGTAGGATGGAAAAACATAATTTCCTTCTGCCAAACAGAATTTAGACCCAATTGTATTACCACCGATATTATGACATTATCATTTCTGGCTCATTGTGCCATCAGTCAGAAAAGAGACATGTTATTTGCATGTTTTATTGACTATACAGCAGCTTTTGATAGGGTTGATTATTGGAAACTATGGAAAAAACTGGTATCCTGGGGACTATTGTCCCCCTATTACAAGCTATTATTTCATTTTACTTTAACTTGGGTACAAGTGAAAGTAAGTAATGGCCTCAGTGTTTCAGAGAATATGTACTCTGATAGGTGTTTAAAGCAAGGTTGCATATCCAACCCAGTAATTTTCAGTCTGTACCTGGCAGATATCAGCACATCACTGAAAAAAAGGCAGATCATTTTCTCCAAGGATACAAAATCACCCTCTGCAAATCTTGTAGTACGCAGATGATATTGTCATTTTAGAACTTATTTATATTAGATTGCAAAGAGCTCTAAATAGACTACATAGTTTCAATCTTGAAAATATTTAGAACTGAGCCAGTCCAAATCCAGATCTTTAGAAAATATGTGATAAAAGCAGGAAGGTTGCGGCATTCTAAACCCTCTATCTTGAGATATACTGTGGCCTAAAAATACCTGAGCATCGGGCTCACAGAAAAAGGCACACCGGGATACCCATTAGCAAAAATGAAACATAGAGGAGCCATCGCAGCATGTGGCTTATGTAGACTCAATGCAAAGTTGCACAGTCCATCAGTCAGTCTGATACTGGAGGTAAGAAGAGCCAAACTCCTACCATCTATACACTGCCATCAAGGTTTCTCAGGATGCTTTGCATCAACACTAGAGCTAATACAGTGCAGTAGCTTATGAAAGCTTCTCCTTTTACCACTGAACTCTATAAGATCACAAATAAGTTATGGATTTCTGCTAGCTCGCCTAGTCCTAGCATGCAAAACAAACTTATTGACATACTGCTTACTGGTCAACAAAGCAAAGAAGGGAACACTGAAAGAAGTCATCAAGCCGATTTTTGTCAATGGCTGTTCTGCTAGGAACCCTTGGTCTATGTATTTATTGAGTGAAATCAGAAACTTAGAAGCAAAGGCAATTTGGGAAAGCAATATCTTTATGCAGCATTTAAATCTGCCATAAAAACAAAAACCATGTTGCTTAATAGGCCTGGGCTAAAATTCCGTTCCGCTCGCGGAAATTGCGATAATTTGACATTTTCGCATTCCGCAGAGAGTGCGAAAATGTCAAAATTTCCGCAATCCGCATTTTACCAAAAATTTTTTGCTTGCTCGCGCTGTAAAATAATACATTCTCGCGTGCACGCGAGCGCCTTACCTGAATCCCCATGTTCGCCAACAAGTTTTCCCGATCCGGTCGCGTTCTCCACGAGATGTTGAATTGTTGGTAGCCATTTGCGCTGTCTCGCGACAGTTCGCACCCGCAGTAACGTCATTCGTTGCGCGATCACGTCTTTCTTCTCGCGATCATGCACTGGGAGACAAGTGAAAACAAGACGGCCGCGCCCGCGAGCAACCGCATGGGCAAGTTGGCGAGCCGAGACCGCGCAGAAAATACCGCGAACTGGCGGGAAAAAAACTTCAGCATCTTCGCGATATTTCCACGTGTTTGCGGAGATTTTTAACATTTTTGCGATAATTTGCGAAAGTGAATTTCGCAAATTCTGCCCACCCCTATTGCTTAGTCGCACAGCTGACATCTCAGATACGGCAAAAAATAAACATTTGCACTAGCCTCTGGAATCATATACAACCATGACAACGCAGCGCTATGTAACAGAAACATTAGGTAAACCAATGAGATTATCCATCATTTCCATATGGTTTACGCTGGTCTCAATAAGAGAACTCAGAATATGCTGGACCAACTGACAATTTTCAAATTCCAGATGCCGATTGTGCGATTACTAAAGGAATCAACATTGCACCTTCTGTGTTGATGCCTCAGGGTAAAGCATGAGAGGAAAGTACTCGTCAAACAGATCTTTTTTTAAATATTATTAGACTATGAAAGCAAGTCTTAAAACAATGTCTCAACTCACAGAATACCTCAGAACTCTTTTGAGCAGCCAAAGTTTTCAAATAGGTCTTTAAGAAGCTCAATTTAACTTCATCGTAACAATAATCACATATATTCTAATATCAGCCACTTTTGAATTGTATATTAGCGCAGTAAATGGGGACTAGACACAAAATTGTATTTATTTATTTTGAAGGTTTTATATAGTGCGAACAAGACCCTTGCAGTTATCAGAGCGCTTTACATATCAGATGTAGGGAGCAAGAGTAGACACAGTAAACACAGATATAAGTGATACAGATATACAAAACTCTGAGAGGTAAAAACTAGCGAATAACATAAGGAGCTCAAAAACGTAACTAGTAATTAAAATACAGTAATAAGTCAGTAAATTCACGTGAATTTAGCCATGAGAATCACTTTCACTTCTTTTTTGAAGGAGGCAGTGGAAGGATTCAATCTTGTTTCAGTGGGCAAAGCATTCCAGATCCTGGGAGCCATACCAGAGAAGGATCGGCTATAGGTTTTTTTCTTTGCAAATTGTTGTGGTTTCAGTAGAAGAGAATTGGCACTCCTGGAGGCGCTATTGCCCACAGTTTCTGTGCTAGGTAGTGCGGAGAATTGTGGTGTAGGGCCTTGTGCATCATACAAGCGATTTTCAGATGAATTTTAGCTTCAAACGGTAGCCAGTTGAGGGCTCTAAGGTCAGGAGAGATGTGAGAGGTTCTCTTAGAGCCCATGATGAGTCTCGCAGCTGAGTTGATAGTGGCTCTTAGCGGGGCTGTCGACGACCTTGGGAGGCCGCATAAAGTTACAGCCCTGTTTTCACTTTTGGGATTACTAGGGCTTGAACTGCTTTTTTGAAATCGTAAGCTGGCAGGAAGGGTTTCAGTTTTCGCAGGGTCTTCATGTGGAAGTTAGCTCCTTTTGTGGAAGTGCTGATATGCTTCTGCATCTTTAGGTTACTGTCCAGAGTCACACCTAGCGATTTCGCTGATTCCACAATGAGAGATTGTCCATTGAGAGCTGTTAAGTGCTTCATCCAGTCCAGGATAGTGGATGCTTTGTTAGGGGGAGCGATTAAGAGGAACTCCATTTTGAGGGAGTTTAGTTTCAAATGGTTTTTGGCCAGCCATGTTTAGGTTTTTTGTAGTGTTGTGTTGAGCGATTTGATGTCTTCAAGTGAGTGGCTCTTGATGTAGATTTGGGTGTCGTCTGCATACATATGGAAGTGAATCTTTGCGAGACTGAGAAGTTCGGTAAGTGGTTCCATGAAGTGGTTGAAAACAGTAGGTGAGAGGGAGGATCCTTGCAGAACTCCGAGTGTGACTGGCATGGGGTTGGACAGGGATTGATTGACCTTGAACCTTTGAGAACTATTATGGAGGAAAGAGGCAAGCCAGGTAAATACTGCTCCAGAGAAGCCCATTCTGTGTTTCAGGAATTCTAGCAAGTTGCCGTGTTTGACGGTGTCAAATGCTGATGACAGGTCGAGTACGATTAGTAAACAGGCTTCGTTTTGGTCCAAGATTTTTAGAGCGTCGTCAATTATGTGTGTCATGGCTGGTTCGGTGCTGTGACCTGCTTGGAAACCTGATTGAAATTGGTTAAGCAGGTTGAATTGATCGATGTGTCTGTTCAGCTGCATGTTAACACATTTTTCCAAAAGTTTGGCTTGCATAGGTATGTTGGATATCGGATGATAGTTAATTCAAATGATTGTTTTAAGTTCAAGATGACAGGACAGTAAACAAGTTTTAATAAGGTAATCTTAGATTGGTGTATAGACAGACCCTCCAGGATTTCGCGATTTCCCGATTTGCAAAAAAATCGCGAAATCGCCAGTTTTGTAAAAATGCCGCGATTTTTACAAAACTGCCCGCGAAATTTGAACGGTTGGGTAGCTCTTGGAAGGAGGCCCCTTTTAGGTGTCTGTGCTGACAGGACAGCGCAATGTCAATATGTGTGGCATATTTGTTAGGCCTTTGCAGGCATCAGCAGATACACGTTACAACAA
This sequence comes from Triturus cristatus, assembly GCF_964204655.1. Lineage (NCBI taxonomy): Eukaryota > Metazoa > Chordata > Amphibia > Caudata > Salamandridae > Triturus > Triturus cristatus. The sequence goes on from NC_140589.1 coordinate 1,508,294,739, forward strand.
TGTCTGCCTAATGTTTCAAGGAGCTGGGGGGAGGTCTCTTTTTCGCAGATCTCGCCTGACCTGCTGGAATGTTGGCCCCACGTGTGTATTCCTGCACACGGCCCTCATGGGGAACAGGGCGCGGCTTCACTCCTAAAAGTAACCCCCGCCCCCCTCCCACCCATGGTGAATCTCTGGTAGATGCCGGTAAAGGATTTCGGACAGCCTGCGCATCCTGTGGGGGGAGCAGGCGAAGGAGGTGTGGGGGGAGGGAGGCTGATGTGACCAGTGGCAACTGCGGGCATTTGAATGAAGAACAAACTGCAAGGGACGGAAAGATGTGCAGCGTGGAGAGGGGGGAGCTGCCAATGAGACATGAGGACGAGGATTGAAAGAGGAAGAGATGGAGAGGGAAAGAGAGAAAGAGTGAGGGGCACGAGCGGGGGAGGGCTGGATGATGTAGAGGCGAAGGGAAGAGAGATTGGAGGAGGGGGAAAGGTGAAGAGACAAGAAGGGGAGAGAAGTGTGAGATGTGAAGTTAGAGTTAAGGAGCTAGAAAGGGGAAGGTTGGAAAAAAATGGAAGGTGTGAGTTGGAGAGGGTGGGAAGGAAGATAGAGATGGCAAAAGAGAGATGGGATAGAAGAATTAGGTGTGCGAAAGGAGGCTAAAGAGGGGTGGAAAGGGAGAGGCCTTGAAGGGGCAGAACGAGGTTGAGATGGGGAAAAGAGGAGCGGAAGAGATGGGAGAAGAAGGGAGAAAGAGTACAAGATGTAGAGAGCGGTGGGAGAGGAGAACAGAGATGCGAGGTGAATTAAATAGAGGGGGTGGTGAGAGCTTGAGAGCTGTAGTGGGGGAGGGGGGCAAAGAGAAGGAGAAGTGGGGAGATGGAATATAAACCAGAGACAAAGATAGAAGAGATGGGAAGACAAAGGAGAAGTGAGGGAAGTGAATGCGTCAGAGAGGCAGGAAGGACAAACTGAAAGCAGGAGGGAAAGGCATGAAAGGAAGAGCCGTGCACTGAAAAGAACCGAGGCAGAAAATTGGAGTGAAAAAGAGAGAAAAAACAACGAAGAAGAGAACAGAGCAAGTAAGGAGGAAAGAGCATTTGAAAGAGAATGATAAGAAGCACTGGAGTGGGAATTACAGGGATGAGAAGTGATGGAAGCAAGAACAAAACTGAAAACGAGAAAAGAGAAAGGGGAGGTAGGAAATAAAGAGAAGAGAAAGGGAAGGGGCAATGAAAACAGAGTAAAGGAAGAGGAGCGACAAGGATTGAGAAAAATAACAGAACAGCCAGAAAACGAAGAGAGAGAAGGGATGAGTCAATGATTGAAATGGAAATAACAGAATTATTTTAGGTCTGTTGACAGTACAGCTGTCTGCGATGTAGTACGTGTGCCTTATTGGATAGGCCTTTGCAAGCACCAGGGTGTCAATACTCATGCTCACAAAATTCCAAGGAAACTGAAGATGGGCGGTGGCCATTGAACCTTGTTGCTGCATGACGAAAGGTTTCCTGTCTGTTCCTGCACTGTTCAACGTAACCAACAAGAAAACTACAATTATCAGGCAACATGAACTATCAATTTCTTTGGAGATGGCAACCAGTGCTGGAAAGTAGGGGAAACCCACCTGATCTCACTTCCGGCAGCTAATTTCCCTGAGAAAAATGCTGAATTTGTCCTGGTGTCTGATAATTCAGCAGCGCCTGCAAGCTGTTTGTATTCGGCTGGGTGCAGCAATGTGCAGGCAGTAGGAGGGCTTTCTTATTTCAACATTCAGCTGGGAGCAAAAGTTATCTTACCTCTATTAAAATCCCCTCACAATTGCAGGGCACACAATGGTCTCTCTAACAGGTATCTTAACCCTGTAAGATATTTTAAAATGCAACCTCTATGTAACCAATTGAGTAACCTAGAAGGGATTTACTGTCACATTTGTCATCTGTTAGCAATATCTTTGCAGCAAATTAAAAAAAATATATATTATGTTGCTACCAATGTTGCGGGCATCAGTGGCACCCACAATTGACAAAAGAGGGTACCTGAGGAAGAGGTGTCCTGCCTCTCGGATCCGTAGGCAGCGATGCCGACAGGGGTGCATACATGGGCACTAGAACATCCCAGGGAGAAATACAGCACACTCCCACAAGGTTAGGACTGGAGCTGTGCTTCCATAGAGCTGCAGACACTTTAAACATGCCTATTTCAATGGAATTAAGTGGAATACTCTGCTAAAACAGCTTCCATTGATTTCAGGCTGAAAATGAATGATTATGAGTAAAATAAAGTGCCGCAAAAATGCCGCTAAATTTCCATATTTGTGCCGCTAAATTTCCATATTTGTGCCGCTAAATTTGCTAATCCATGCCGCTATATCCTGGGGGGTCTGTAATAGAGATGTTGATATGTTAACCTTAGTTTCTTGGCTGTAGATAATTGTATCCACCCTTTCTTTTATGTAATTTTAATTAATTAAACATAATAAATCATTACTTACTACTACTTACCGGTGTCCCACAAATGTTGGGTGATGATAAATGCCAGTTGACCCAAATGCAAAAAGTCAACTCTGCGTCACTATTTTAACAAGGTGAGCCATTAGAATCAGGAATGTAGGTTGTATTAGAATCAAGTAGAAATTGGTGGTTAAATGCAGAATATGATTGTTATACCAATTCAGAATAATCACATACAAAGACCCCTGAACTCTAACATTACCCAAGGCCCATTAATGCAGCACAGTGTGAAGGGCCCAAGGTTTAACATAACCCCAGAGTTCAGCGAACCCTTTTCACAAATGCTGACAGTCTCCAACTGTTCCTGGTCTTTGACAGTTTTGAAGCTCCAGGTTGAGATCAATCACAATGATGGTGCCTGAGAGGGGAAGTAGATTGCGTGTTTGGCACAGTCATTGGGGTAGTCCAAAGAAGCCTATATGTGGCTAGAGAGGTGAATGGCACCTGTAGAAGTACCAAACCTACCACTTTCCAGAAAACAGGTCCAAGTAGTAGGCATTTCTAACCAGTAGATTATGAATCCTGTTTCAGCTAAGGTCCCCGTGAATATAGTTCCCTTTGAAGAGGACTATCAATTTGTCATATGTGATTCATGTTCAGTCAACCTATTGGGCAGGGATCTCCTCCGGCAAATTGAATTAATTGTGTGATCCACTGTACACCGGATAGTGTTGAGCCTCAGACACGTGTTGACAATGTAGACTTTAAAAAGAGAGCACAAAGATCAGCAGTTGGGCTGTTACCAGTTTTGACAAAGAAAGACCTCCCCCTGAATTAAAGAAGTCTGTGAAGGAGGAAGTCTGTGGTTACAATGGAAAAGATATTGGCCTGCTAAAAGATGTTGAACAAGTGAGAATAGCAATCCAGTAATTCCAGTGGCTGGAATTACACCTATAATTGAACCTACGCTAGAGCAGGGCACCTTAAAAGAAAGAGATACTATGGAGTCCCTGCAATTCTCCTATAATTGCCTCGCAGAAACCAAACAAAATCAAAAAACATTCAAGACCTACAAAAAGCTCATAAAATTGTAGTCCCATGTTGTCCTGTGGTACCGAATCCTACAGTGATATTATTCCAAATTGCTTGCGATGCTAAGTGATTCACAGTCATCGACCAGTGCTAAGCATTTCCTTCTATTGCTTTTCAGAAGGACAGTCAGATTTTCTTTCCATTCCAATTCTAAAATAAGGCTCTAGCATGGTGCCGAGTTCCTATAGAGGCATACAGAAAGCCCTTCAATTTCCATTCAAATATTAAAAAAGAATCTGGAGACCTTGCATTTGCCATGCATCTCAGTCCTGGTCATGTACACAGACAACCTGTTGGTGGCGTCAACCACACAAGATGGATGCAGACAATAAATTATTGACCTGTTGAAACATTTGGCCAACAGTGGGCAAAATGTGTACTTGATTAAACTGCTATTTGTCAGAAAGACCTCCAGTATCTGGGACATCACATGAGAATGGAGCTAGGAAAGTGTCTCAAGAGAGTATCTCTGCCATTCTGAAAATAAACCCTCCAAACAATGCAAAGAGAAGTCAGGATGTTTCTGGGAATAGTGGGCTACTGTCACCAGTGGATTCCCAACTTGTCCTTAGTGGCAAAGCCTTTACAGAGGCTTATACACAAATATGTGTCTGAACAGTTAGCATGGAACAACAACTTTATGAGCACCTTCCTTGAGCTGAGAGAAAGTACCCCAGCTCTAGTAATGCCTGACTATAATAAAGACTTTATTTTGTACTACAATGAAAGTGGTGGATGCAAACATACCCAGCCTGAAGAAATGACAGCCTCACTGTGACCAAACTGTTGTTGAGGGAGTTGGTCCCTACGTTCGTCCTTCGGCTTCTTTGAAGTAAGATCGTGGAACTCTTTTTAAGAGTGAGGTGATGAGGATTCTGTGTGTAGCTATGCAAGAGGATGAGTGGCTTCATTATAGTCAGTGGCCTGAAGCATCAAGCATTGCCGAACGAATCAATGAGACGTTGAAGTCCCTACTTATCAAAGTGTCTGCATTTACATCTAAGTGCCCTGATGCCCTTGCCTTGGTGCTGATGAGCCTTGAAAGCACTCCTGATTGGAGGACAGGACTGTCCCCACATGAAATTCTTATGGGGAGAGCCATGAGACTTCCATCTGTGCCTGCAGCTGTACTTGTAAACATTATGAATTATATGGTTCCGGAATACTGCCAGAAATTGGCTGATGTGGTTCTGTCTGTCTCTCATCGGGTAGAATCAGAACCAAAAACAGTGCCACCAACTTAGTATGGGAGACTGGGTTCTGGTGAAAAAATACATCAGGACATCGGGTCTTGAGCCCAGCAGGGGTGTCCCCTTTTAAGTTATTCTTGTGACCAATAGTGCTGTGAAGCGCGGTGGCCTTCCAAATTGGGTATATGCTTCCCACACCCGACGAATGAGACAAGCTGGTAAAGATGTGGTGACCACAACCACTAATTTGCAAGTCAAACTCCAGAGCACATCGAAGGAGCAGAGATTGGATAAGAGTGTGTCCAAGAGTCTCAAAATTAACCTGAGAAAAGTGCTGCGCTTGTGCTGAAGGAGCCAAGAGTAGCCACAGTGTACCAAGCTGAAGTAACTGTAAATAACAACTCTGATCCAGAAGAAGGGCCAAACAGTGCATCTAGAGGGGAACTGAGAAGAGAAAGCTGACCAAGGAAGGGTGAGAGACTGAGAGCTGTTTTGTCAAAGGAGATCATGCTAGAGACTGTCAATGACAAAACTGAAATAGGTAAGCAAAGAGACAGTGAGGACGAACATCAGGAAGTCGAAGAGAACATGGGTGCCAAGTCAAAGATACTCTGCTCCTGAATGGACATATTTTGCTGACAGCGGGCATTACTCAAAAACACATGAGACTGATGAACAACGAAAAGTGCTTGACAAGCCTCTCTGAATAGGGCTACCACAGTGAAGGATGACTGATTTATTTCCGTGAATCCAAGTGAACTGTTACTGAAACTTTTCAGAAACTTATGAAGCTTCCTAGAACCCAGGTTCCAGCAGAAGAGTAATGTTGTGATTTTCAAAAGTAGAAGATAACAAGTCGACTGGGTGGCTTTAGGGAGGCACAAGATTAAGAGATGGTTTAATTTTTCCTCGGACTTTCCTTTTTCCATGTGTGCTGCATAGAAAAAGGAAATCACCTGCATTGAATGATTTTGTGCAGTAAGGTGTCCCTTCCTGCACAAAATCAATCAGCCCCGCAACGCAGGCACCCTTGCACCATGGTGCAAGGGTGCCTGCATTGGCGCACGGCAACCCATTGTGCGCTGGGGAAAAGGACCGGAATGCGCCATATCACAGAGATAAGGTGCAGCATTCCTGCCCTTTTGTTTTGATGTAGGCCAGCGCAGCAAGATTCCTTGCTTACTGCCCTATGTCAAAAACTTATAAATGAGGCCCTGAACTGGCAGCTGTTACATAGCTTTAGTGTTTTCTAAGGTGTTTCATATAGATAATTCGGATGATAAGGGAGTGGTGCTGGAAGAAAAGCACACGCATAGCGCTTTGCAAATAGCAGGTGACATCTTTGGTGCTTTAATTTAGTCTGTAGAAGTTGTTTTGAATGACTTGAAGGCTATAAAGCTATCTACATTGGTGGATCGCCTGGACTCCAATACCACAGGAGCATTGTGCTCTAATTACTCAGAACTTGTGGCCGTTAGGGTCCTGGTTATTCAGAACAGACTTGCTTTAGATATCTTTCTCACAAAAGAGGGCAGAGACTGTTGCACGTTACACATCCAGCAGTGCTTCAGTGTACACGACTGATAAGAGCAAAGAAATTACCATGTTTGTAAATAACATTACTGGAATTTCGAAAGAGTTGAGGGAGTTAGAGTTGACATGTCCCTGGGAAGCAATTGGGAAAGGTTTCTCTGCAGTTGGTAGCTGGATTTGTGGCATTGGGAGTGGGATATTGAGGACTATTTTGACCCCCATATTGATTATTGTTATCTTAGCTATCTGCTCATTACTGTGTATGAGGTGGACTAGAGGGATGACTGGAAGGCATGGTTCAAACAGTAGTGGAAAAGAAATGGTGACAAATGGAAATAGGAGAAAGAGTAAAAGGGAAGAAGAAGAGCTGGAGGAGCTGCAGTGCCAAATTTATGACAATCTCAAAGACTTAGCGGAGTCTAGACATAAACAGCAAAAGTCAATAACGGTCATTTAAAATACAGTCAAGAAGGGCACAGAAAGTGTAATGGTTCTTTGAGCCAGGGGACTGGGGAATTGAAAACACTCTTTTACTATTTTTCATTTTGCCGAATATATGTACTAATGCACATTATATACCTGTATCTAATGTGTGACTTTTTTCATGTCAAGTTTGAACATAGTTAGTGATTCTCATGTTATAATTGATCATAGTTAAAGTGTGTTCATGTTAAGTTAGCCACAGTGAATGTAGGCCACAGTTTAAATGACTTATGCTAACAATTAAAATGGTCTTTGCCTGCTGTGTGTTGTCTGATTCTATCATTCCTTTCTGCACCCAAGCTCCAAGATGTGGAAGCTTGCCTTGATTAATTGTTTCAGTTGTTTAGTTTGCATGAGAACTGTTTTTCTTTGCAAGTTTGATTGTAACTGAATAATGGGTTTCTTGTACCTGTACCTGTGCCTGGGACAGACTGACTGCAATGTTCCATTCTGTATTAGATATTGCTTAAAGGCCATCCAACTGTAAGCTTCCTTGTGCAATGAATGCCTGGGGAAAAGGGGGGTGACACTTTATCAGGGAAATGTTGGATTTTGATTTGTCCCCACTTCTTGCGTACTGCGTGGATTTTATATTTTAATTGTGGATTGCTGGTTTAGTTAGTCTTAGATGCTCCTGTCTGCTGTTTCCAGAGAAGTTGCCCTTTCCACTCTCTTGAAACCCCTACTTGTTTTATTCCTGCTTATAGAGGTAAACTCTGAAGCAAATCTGTTCTTCTTTGCTCCAACGACCCTGCATTTGATTCTGCCTTTACGGCTGACAACTGCTGCTTAAACTAACCCAAACTCATTTAAATCCTCAGTTTAGCTTTAGGGAATCTTACTCCAGGGGAAACTGAATTGTCTTTGATTTGCAAGTGGCAATCTTTAAATAACTTGTGTTTGTATTTGCTATTTTCTATTTGACTCGGTTTGGATTGTACCGTACAATACTTTTATACGGTAATTATTGTTTAAGACTAATTTGATTGATTGTTTGTAACTTTGCTAATCTGATAATAAAACTTCATGTTCCAATCTACTACTCTCTGTCATACTTGTAGGGCAAAATTGTGCTTCACTGACCTTGATATATTTTTGAACTGTTGATTAGAATTGAAGACAAAGGTCCAGCCACTCGAGTGCAGCTTGTACTTGAATTTGCACCAAGGACTCGCACGGTGCAAATCCCATCCAGCACTGCTTAACATCTTTTGATTATGTTACTTCTATATATCCTGGATCTAGTGACAGAGAGCTGGTTTAGGTTTTCCTTGCAGACTGATAATGTCAACTTCCAGATCCCCAGTAGCCTCCCCTTCACTATGAAAACACTCTAAAATCTGCCCATAGGCAGCACTAGCATGATGCAAAAGAACGAATGCAGTAAATAAAAATAAATGGTGCGGAAATACATTCACCATGGACAGTAGCATTAAAGAACTTTTAAATGAAACTATATATACACCTTTCCATTAATGCCCATACATCCCAGAATTTCCGCGAGAGTTATAGATGTGTGTAAAAGTAAAAAAAGTTAGAGTCTCCACCCTGTTCATAACTTGCACAGTTGTATTTTTTTGTGTCAGAACTTGTATTGCCAAACTAGTAAATGTTTCTGATGGAGCTTATTACTAAGGCGAGACAGTCCATTGGCCCAGAGTATAACCTCCCAACCTAAGGCAATGGATGACTCAGTAAAAACGATGATGTCCATCTTTCCCATGGATTTAAACCAAGCTGCTTAACAATTTTAAAGGGTGATGAAGTGTATAGGAAAATTGCAAATGTTTTTTGGCATTTGCATGAAAGTGTAGTGGTCCCAAAGAATGTCTAATGCATTTTATTCAGTTGAACTTTACAGCACTTTTTCTGTTCAGTACAGTCTGGAAACAATGTTCTGCACTGCTAGGGGATCCTCCAGCAGAGGTAGCAATGGAAAACAAAATTATGTTTGTGACAGTACTTACTTACTTACTTACTTTAAAGAACCCCAAAGCTTCAGAAGTATCTATGAGTTTGGGGCAATTAAACCAGTATCCAGCAGCTCTAACTTTAGTGGGGAGCTGGAGGGGATTGGTGAATGGGTGTTGACAAAGGGAGTCAGAAGAGAGTCTGAGCGAATTAGCACTCTGTTTGATAGTAGTAGACGATGTGCATGACCTATATGTAAGGGTACTGATTGTCAAACTCAAATAATTTTGTACAAGAAAGGGAAGTATATGGAGTGCAATTAATTCCATAGACACTTGTACAGTTGATATCTCAAAGAATTCCTCTACTATCTATTCACTTCATAAATATATTGGGCCCGATTCACAGAACTAACTTAAGACAAAATCCTAAACTTACTACCATTTTGGTATTCACAGAAGGCACTTACTCATTTTGGTATTCACAGAAGACACTTACTCATTTCGGTATTCACAGAAGTTAGGAGTCCTAACTTTAGGACTCATAAATGCCTTCTGTGAATACCGAAAGTCTTAAAATTAGGATTTTTCGCAGTTTAGTAGAAGTATAGTTAGGACTCCTAACTTTAGGACTCCTAAATGCCTTCTGTGAATACCGAAAGTCTCAAAATTAGGATTTTTCTCTCTCAATTTAGTAGTAGTAAAGTTAGGAGTCCTAACTTTAGGACTCCTAAATGCCTTCTGTGAATACCGAAAGTCTTAAAATTAGGATTTTTCTCCGTTTTGCAGTAGTATAGTTAGGACTTCTAACTTTAGGACTCCTAAATGCCTTCTGTGAATACCTAAAGTCGTAAAGATAGGATTTTTCTCAGTTCAGGAGTAGTAAAGTTAGGAGTCCTAACTTTACAACTCCTAAACTGAGAAAAATCCTAATTTTAAGACTTTCGGTATTCACAGAAGGCATTTAGGAGTCCTAAAGTTAGGACTCCTAACTTCTGTGAATACCGAAATGAGTAAGTGCCTTCTGTGAATACCAAAATGAGTAAGTGCCTTCTGTGAATACCAAAATGGTAGTAAGTTTAGGATTTTGTCTTAAGTTAGTTCTGTGAATCGGGCCCCTTCTGTCCTGCCTACTGTCTTACTTAACCTCTTCTAAAAACTCTACTGGTCCACCTTGCCACCTTGCAACACATGTGGCGCAGGTGATAAATGGAAAGGCACACAATTGCCTAATCTTACATTAGTGTGCTTTAAGTATGTTCGGGTCCCCCAAAGACTGCCAAAAACCCAAAGTGTAGATCCCTTATTTTTATTTCAATACTTGCAGTCACTATAGGCATAGTCAAATCACTTGTGTCTGCTGTAGTTCACTTATAGTGTTTGAACATCATGACATACATCATACAGTGGGATCCCCAAAGCCTGCTGTTCACTTTAAAAATCAGTGCATGCTTTTACTAAGTGGAATTTTTGTAGCACAGATGTTGCCAGAATACAACAGAAATTATTCTCATTGGGCTTTAACTTTGCCAATTCATCCTGTAGGGACTCACCACGAAAGACAACACTGGCTCAAAGACCCATGCTGGAACTTCAAATGGAATAGAACTCACCTCTACTTCATCCCAAATGTTCCCTTTTTCACTGGAATGAAAATAACACCAGCAGCTGTTTCATCAGCTCATGAGTGTGCTAGAGTTCTACCATAGAAAATCACATCTATTTTGAGTACCACACTATTGATCCAAATGCCTTTGATAAAGGACAATAGTTCTTAATCCTCTGTGATTCTCCCTTGGCTTAAACGTGGACAATAGATTGGTACACCATCACTTTTCTGTTCTATTCTTATGGGTGCCATCTTAGTGCTTGGATATTATAGAAAGACCCCACAAGTTAAGCTGTGGCCAGAGCTCCAAGACTTACATCGGTTCTGGAGCCCAGCTATATCTGCATGCAAGGTACCGATTTTCTGGAAAATTTGATTCACCTCACTCATGGGAGAGAAATCTTGAAAGCAATTCCTCCTGTTCTGGTAAACCCATGTTTGTGGCAGCGGAAAAGGGAACTCTTTGATGAGCTCATAGGGCTAGTGAAGACTTTTCTACTACTGAATTGACTTCTTTCAGGCAGTACAGTGTGACATTCCTGATTCGATAAATCAAGCTATGGTCCAAATTAACAATATTTTTTCAAAGCACAACAAATCCTATTACCCAGCTGGAAATGTTGCCCCTGCAAGTGATTTTCTTAAGAAGGAGGAATAAGGATGGAAAGCACTAATTCTGTATATGGGTATTGGGGGCTCAAAATTATATGAACTTTTGAGACTGGGATTATCTGCATGGTGTAGGTCAGGAATAATGAGGAAACAACATTGAATGGTCACAATATCGTGATCAAAATTTCAAGGGACAAAATATCGAAAGCTAAGTTTGTATAGGACACCTACCCATGAGCACACAAATCCACATGGGATGGCGTCCCAGGGTCCACTATATGCTGGGGAAGGGGAGCGCACTCCCCCCTCCCCTTTATAAAAATGAAGGCCCTGTGAGATGGGGTCCCTGGGGTACATAGTGGCTCAGGGGTGGGGCTGCATGCCCTCTCCCCTTAAAATATATGTTTTGTCTCCCAGGATTAAGTGCTTAGGGCCCCTGGTGGCTTGAGGATGGGGGCTGAATTTCCCCCTCATCTTTAAAAAAGGAAAGGCCCCCGGAGATGGGGAGCCCGGTACAACTATTGGCATGGAGACTGGAGCCATGTACCTTCCTCCCCATAATAGAAAAGAAAAGCCCCATCGGGTTTGGTCCCCAGGGCCAAAGTGGCTCAGAGTGGGACTGTGCGTTCCTTACCTTTAATAAAAAACAAAAGCCCCATGTGATGGAGTCCAAGTGGCCTGATGTGGTTTATGGAGAGGGTCCAGGTGCCTCTGTCCCATTAAAAAAACTTAGGCCCAGGGGAATGGGGTGCCTTGGGCCCAAAGAGGCTTGGGGTGGTAGTGCCAGGCCCAGCAGCCAACCCCATGGCTAAAGGCCATGCACATCATGCGTTTTTAATGCCTCACTGCAGTTAGCTTTACATATGGTAATAAAATCTAACTTTTCATAAAAATAAAACATAGAAATTCTCTGAAAATAAACAAAGGATAAAGTGATGTTTTGGTTGGGTGAAAAATTTCAGTGACAACATAGGGGCCGATTCCGATCCTGTAAAAAGGCTGTACGAATCATTGTACGGAGCGTTTACCCCGTACGACTCGTACCCAGTAAACTTTCCGTACAACCTAGGAAGTACGATTCGTACCGAAAGCCTATTTCCGTACGTTTCATAAAAAAGCCCGTACGGGTCAAAAAAAACTACGATTCTGATCTGGAACAGCTTGTACGCGACGTCTGGACGTATTCAGGCAGCGGTTTCCGGCCCAGCAAGTACGATTCGTCCCTACGTCACTCCGTACGGCTCTTTTTTTAAGGGAGTCAAACACAGCCGGAAAAGCAGAGTCCGACGCGAACAGCTACGCAACGGAGCCCCGGTATGCGACGTACATGCCATGAACCCCGTCGTGCGTGTCATCCCGGTCCTCTTGGCCTACGACCTGGTGCACCGCACCCGACGCACACGCCGCAGAAGGTGAGAACAACACCCAGGGGCCAGGGTGGGGGTGAGGTGCAGGAAACAAACCCCATACTCAAAGCCAAACCTATAATATGGAGGCCATACATTACCACCAGGGTCTGGTCACTTGGGGGGGCGTGGCCAGCAACCCCTGCGTACCGCAACAACGGAAGTGGACGTGTACGGTGCGTTGCACATGTACCCCTACGGCACCATTAGAACAGTGATACGGACCGTACACACGCAATGAATGCGTGGGCACGGTGCATGTCACACATACCCCTACGGCACCATTAGAACAGTGATACGGACCGTACACACGCAATGAATGCGTGGGTACAGTGCATACCACATGTACCCCTACAGCACAGTAGATCTGTGATACGGACCGTACACACGCAATGAATGCATGGGTACGGTGTGTGGCACTGGTACCCCTACGGCACCATTAGAACAGTGATACGGACCGTACACATGCAATGAATGCGTGGGTACGGTGCGTACCACACATACCCCTACGGCACCATTAGAACAGTGATACGGACCGTACACACGCAATGAATGCGTGGCTAGGGTGCATACCACACGTACCCCTACGACACAGTAGAACTGTGATATGGACCGTACACACGCAATGAATGCGTGGGTACGGTGTGTACCACATGTACCCCTATGGCACACTAGAACTGTGATAAGGACCGTACACACGCAATGAATGCGTGGGTGTGGTGCGTGGCACACGTACCCCTATGGCACCATTAGAACAGTGATACGGACTGTACACACGCAATGAATGCGTGGGTACGATGCGTACCACATGTACCCCGTTACAGCACTAGTACATTTGGGATACGAGGCATACACACGCCAGGAATGCGGGCTTAGAGGACTGACCCAGCATGTTACCTTCATATTGGTGTGTGTGTAGGTCCAGGCCAGCAGTGTACTGCTCCAAGGGGGTGCGTCGGTGGGTGCAGAGGATTCCCAGCAGTGTCCAGACATATGAGGGGTGGGTGCATATGACTCCCAGCAGTGTCCAGACATATGAGGGGTGGGTGCATATGACCCAGCAGTGATCAAAGATATGAGGGGTGGGTGCATATGACTCCCAGCAGTGGACAGAAATATGTGGGGTGGGTGCATATGACTCCCAGCAGTGTCTAGACATATGAGGGGTGGGTGCGTATGACTACCAGCAGTGTCCAGACATATGAGGGGTGGGTGCATATGACTCCCAGCAGTGACCAGAGATATGAGGGGTGGGTGCATATGACTCCCAGCAGTGTCCAGACATATGAGGGGTGGGTGCATATGACTACCAGCAGTGGACAGAGATATGTGGGTGGGTGCATATGACTCCCAGCAGTGGTCAGAGATATGAGGGGTGGGTGCATATGACTCCCAGCAGTGTCCAGACATATGAGGGGAGGGTGCATATGACTACCAGCAGTGGACAGAGATATGGGGTGGGTGCATATGACTCCCAGCAGTGGACAGAGATATGAGGGGTGGGTGCATATGACTCCCAGCAGTGTCTGGACATATGAGGGGTGGGTGCATATGACTCTCAGCAGTGGTCAGAGATATGAGGGGTGGGTGCTTATGACTACCAGCAGTGGACAGAGATATGGGGGTGGGTGCATATGACTCCCAGCAGTGGCCTGCAATATGAGGGGTGGGTGCATATGACTCCCAGCAATGGCCTGCAATATGAGGGGTGGGTGCATATGACTCCCAGCAGTGGCCTGCAATATGAGGGGTGGGTGCATATGACTCTCAGCAGTGGCCTGCAGTATGAGGGGTGGGTGCATATGACTACCAGCAGTGGCCTGTAATATGAGGGGTGGGTGCATATGACTATCAGCAGTGTCCAGACATGTGAGGGGTGGGTGCATATGACTCCCAGCAGTGGTCAGAGATATGAGGGGTGGGTGCATATGACTCCCAGCAGTGGTCAGAGATATGAGGGGTGGGTGCACATGACTCCCAGCAGTGGACAGAGATATGAGGGGTGGGTGCATATGACTCCCAGCAGTGTCTAGACATATGAGGGGTGGGTGCATATGACTCCCAGCAGTGGTCAGAGATATGAGGGGTGGGTGCATATGACTACCAGCAGTGGACAGAGATATGGGGGTGAGTGCATAGGACTCCCAGCAGTGGCCTGCAATATGAGGGGTGGGTGCATGTGACTACCAGCAGTGGCCTGCAATATGAGGGGTGGGTGCATATGACTACCAGCTGTGTCCAGACATATGAGGGGTGGGTGCATATGACTCCCAGCAGTGTCCAGACATATGAGGGGTGGGTGCATATGACTACCAGCAGTGGTCAGAGATATGAGGGGTGGGTGCATATAACTCCCAGCAGTGGCCTGCAATATGAGGGGTGGGTGCATATGACTCCCAGCAGTGGCCTGCAATATAAGGGGTGGGTGCATATGACTCCCAGCAGTGGCCTGCAATATGAGGGGTGGGTGCATATGACTCACAGCAGTGGACAGAGATATGAGGGGTGGGTGCATATGACTCCCAGCAGTGTCTAAACATATGAGGGTGGGTGCATATGACTCCCAGCAGTGGTCAGAGATATGAGGGGTGGGTGCATATGTCTACCAGCAGTGGACAGAGATATGGGGGGGTGTACATCATCATCAGATGACCACACCTACATGGTGGTATGGACGCATCCCTAACTTTGGACTATGATTTTAGTGCTATTACAACACATCACTGACAGCAGTGTCCCACTCCCAGGACGATGGATGTCTTTCACACACTGCATGACACACCACATGTGGGTGTGAGGACATATAGCACATGCATACCCACCCATGGCAGATGCAGCACGATACACACCCTGATTTCATGTCAACAGACTGTATAGTCATGTAACTACATACAAAACTATGATAGCCAAAGGGAACACACACTCTCACGCACATCTCAGGACTGATAGGAATGTTCAGGTGCTGGTCCAGCCACCAAGATGTTGTCTCTCATGGAAGGAATAGGGTTCAATTCCACCAGATACAATGCCCACAATTGTGAGTCAGGTGCCCAAATACCCTTCATAACAAGTGCCATTTGTGTGGTAGGCCGTGATTACACACATGCATAGTGCTGAAAAGGGCCAATTTGTTCCTGAAGGCATTCCTATGTACCCAAAACACAAGTACAGTGACTAGCAAGGATGGCAAGGACGATTCAGCAGGAGACATCGGTGAGCAGGCATGGCCATTGTTGAAGGGATCCATCACCAACAAAGGAAATGTGGACACAGGTCAGCACAACAATTGTGCAACTGTTTGCAGGGAAGATGTCAGGTGCCACAGAGGACGGAACACTCCTTGGGACAATGTCTCCAAACTAAATGAACACACACTACCATTGATTCTTTGCAGAGACATTGTGATGGAGACAGATACCATGGTCCACCTCATGACCATCATACAAAAACATTTCTCAGAACCCTAACACATTACAAGGACACCAACTCCAGGAGCCTCATCACCAACATCAATTACCTGAAATGCAATAGTGTTGAAAGTAAAAGAAAAGTCTTTATTCAGCACCAAAAATAAATACATTTTAAATAGACTATGTACAAAGGCCAATGGCCAGTCCATTTCTCAAGTCCAAGGGTGGACGTAGGGGACTGCGTCCACCCCTACCTTGCCTGCACAAAGGAACCTCAAGGTTTGTCGACCGGGGGGGGCATCATCTGTGGCAGGACCATGCACCGCAGGGACATGAGGGGGATGGGTAGGTGTGGTGGGTGCAGGGGTGGACGTCTCCACCACAGGGGGTGGGGCAGCGCCAAAGGTGGAGGTGAGCTCGGCGCTGCACACTGCTGCTAGGGCCTCCATCCTAATCCCTGCACCTGAAGATACCCCAGGGCCAACGGGCGGGTGTGGTGGGTGTGGGATGGGGTGCAGTGCTCTTGGGGGAGGGGGTGGACATGGGGGGGACTCAACTCCCGTGCCCGGGGACTTCCTCGCCTGCTTGTGGGGTGGTGGCTCAGTGGGAATGAGGCCCAGCTCAACCATATAGGTCTCCTTGGGTGAGAGTTTGGCAGGGGAGCTAAGGGAAGTGGTTTCGGAGGAACAGGGTTGTGAGGACTGCAGACTGCGACTGTGGCTGCGTGTATGTTGTATGCCCCCAGACCCTGTGGGTGTGCCTACATCCCCCTGAGTGTGCGTGCCAGGAGGTGTGTGCTGTGCCTTACTTGGAGGTGTGCTGGATGTGTCTGGTGGGGTGCATGCCCGTGACTGTCTGGGTGTGCGTTGGGCAGGCATGGGAGAGGGCAGTGTGGATGGGTCCGGGTAAGGGGGGGGCGGAGCGCTGCAGGAGAGAAACTGCTGCCTTCAGGGAAGAGTCCATGGACCACAGAAACCTGCGTTGGTCAGACATCGTTGCTGACATGCCCTCCATGAACGACACCATCTGTGTGAGCAACTGGGAGGGCGGAGATGGTAATGGAGGAGGTGGGGACAGATGTGGGGATGCTGCCAGTTGGTGTTGCAGCCTCCGCCTCCTCAGGGAGGTCAGCCTCAGACCCGTCGGCGTCGTAGCTGCTCTCGCCTCCAGACAGGTCGTCCGACTGACTCCCCTCACCCTCCGTGCCACTGGCTCCTTCTGACTCCCCAGCACTGATGGCACTGTCGCTGGGTCCCTCCTCCAGGTCCTTGCAGGTGTCTCCCTCGGTTGCAGATGATGATGCTGTGGGCAAGGAGAAGTAACCGAAATGCATCAGTCACCTGTATACATCTGACACATGAGCACAAGAACAATTGGTCACAGTGCATATCAGGCAATGCATCATGATTAAAAGCTAGATAGCTCCGCACATATATAAGCCCTGTACTGCCCAGTTGGTAGACCCACTATGCCACTTGGATACTGGGAAAAAAAGAACACAAAAGGCCACAACTTGAATGAGAAATACACTGAGAAGCTAGTGCCTGTGAACCGGTGAGCACAGCAATACAATGAAGTCATGTCACCTCTTGTTTACCCTGAAAGAAACAGTAGTGGTGCACCCAACGTAAACTGACACACCTCAATACTCAAGGTGTCACCACACTCAGAGACCTGTAAGTACTTTGGAACACAAAACGAAAAAATTTTGCTACCTTGGGACTCACAATACTTTACACAATCGACATGTTTTGAATGTGCCAATTCGCCATTTCGTGAAAAGAACACTCATGTGCCTGCATGAAATATGTCGCACAAGGCAGTGCACACAAAAGTACATTTACACTGTCATTGAAGAAGCTGGCATCTTTTCTAAGAAGCCACTGTTAGAAATTAATGGTGCTGCAGAAAGTACATATACATGGGCCCACGGAGGTCTTGAAGTCTTGAGACTCGTCAGTTTGTATCACCAACAACAAAGGAGTCTCACAAAATCAAGAGCACTGTGGGAACATGTATATGGAGAATCTGCAACACCATTTAATTCTAACAGTGGCTTCTTAGAAAATGTGCCAGTGTGTTCCATGAAAGTGGAAATGTAATTTGGTGCGCACTTCCTTGGGAGACTTCTTCATGCAGGCACATCAGTGTTCTTAACACAAATCATCAATTTTTCACATTTAAAACATGAAGAACTGTTGACAAGTGCTGTGAGTGCCAAGGTACAATTTTTTAAGAGTAACAACTTGAATTATGTCAGTTGTCACATGGCCATCCGTCACCTGATTACACAGTTAGCTACACATATGACCTACTGCCTGTCATCTTGAGTGGCACACATGTCCACACCCAGGACAATGCATAAGCTAATGGGCCTGCAATTGGGTTGAAAAAATGCCTAGCTGTACTGTGGGGACACCCTCATGGCAAGCCAGAATGTACACACAGATGTCAGCACACAAAGTACAAACAGCTTTGCATCTGAACCACACACAGGTGCTAAAAATGTATGAGCAGGAATCATGTTTTTAAAAAACTGACACAGGCTGCAAAGCACGAACATTAAGCACTG
The DNA here is from genome assembly GCF_964204655.1 of Triturus cristatus. NCBI lineage: Eukaryota > Metazoa > Chordata > Amphibia > Caudata > Salamandridae > Triturus > Triturus cristatus. The sequence continues at coordinate 1,508,312,994 of NC_140589.1, forward strand.
GCCAGCCTCACAGGGGCCCTGCACGGTGATTCTTTGTACAGCCAAGTCTCACACACAAGTCAGACCTGGCAATGAAAAATCAGATTGATACAGATCAAGAAGTGACACCTCTTATTCAGGGTTACAATAACTGTTCTGGAAAAATAGCTTCATTTACACAACATCACCTCGTGGGGCTGGCAACACATATTTGTGACAAACAACCATCAACAGATTGTTGTGAATAGCCAAACAGGCACTGCCCAGTGTGAGTATGCACAAGCACAATGGTGTATCCCTGTCCAGTGGACACATGTAGCACACACTTGCAAAATACTAACTAGGCCAGGGAACAATGCCACAGAGGCAGACCTATGCTGAACCCACAGAGAATGTGCACAGTGTTGGATGACACACAGGATTAGGAGGCGAGGGTGTCTCAGGGGACTGTAGTGGGCACACTGCTCCGTGGTCCTGGAATGAGCTGACTGTACAATGCTCAACCGTCATGGCAATATGCATAACTTCCACTCATGCACATCATGTCTGAGGCCACAACATTGGTCATGCATGCTGCAAGGGTGTTCAGTTGAAAGCTCACACTCCTATGTTGAGAATCATCATCAGTGACAACAAATATGGACCCCCAACATAGTGAACAGGTCATGGCACAGGCAAGGTACCAACACAAGTCACAGACCACCCTCCCACATGATGCAGAAAGCAATGTGCACTTAGATTTACTGGCACCCTAGATGACCATGTGCAAATGTGATTACACACAGACCAGGGGACACATGTCAAGGAGGGGAGGGATGAAAAACAGCGCCAGGTGACATTGGGGAACCGAAAATGCACTGCACATATAAACTCTGGGAGTGTATCCAGGCTACAGAGTACTTCCAAAAGCTGGCGACACATAACACGACAAACAGCCATATACCTACCCCCTCCTTGCTGCAGTCTCTCCTGTAACTGCCTATCGAGCTCAGGGAATACCACCGCCAGGACACGTTTCATGTGGGGGTCAGGCGTAGGCGGCCGCCATGGAGGCAAGGACTGTCGAGCCCCAGCTGGACCCGGGTGATCTGCCGGGTCCAGCACCAGATGTCCTGCCACCTCTTGCGGACCTGTGGCAACTGCCGACTACGCTCCCCCTCAGATCTCACGGCCCTGATGATGTCTTTCCAGATCACCCCCTTCTCGTAGGCAGTTACCTATCAGGATGACAAAGTGACACAACATCAATACACCTGCTCCATGTCCCAGAGACACCCATTAGAACATCATTGAAACGTTGAACAGGGCATAGGATGCAGACAAGAATTACATCATACACAATAAGAAATTGGCCTGTGTGCAAGCCCCAATGCACTACATGGCTACATGGCATTGAAAGTCAACAGGTTGGCATGAGGGGTGCGACACACTCACTGATCATGCCACGCACTGTGCAGCACATGCAACAGCAGGCTGAAGGCCAGCACGTGCCAAGCAGTCACATGTCCCACTCCACTGATGCACCATCAGCATACTAGACAGACACACCCAAGCACAGATCACTCGCCTGTCATTGACAACAGCGGATACAACCCTCACTCTGCACATGTGCCACTTGCCAGTGGGGTGTCACAGGTGTCATGCTAGCTCTGCAAGTCAGACACAGCACGGCTTACTTGTCACATCAGATGGGTTGATCTGTTGCCTCCTCCATGCAGCTGTGGTGCAACACTTCACATAGACACTCACCCACATGACAAGGAACATTCACACACATCAATGTCCATGAGGTTGTACACATCATTTGGACACTCTCACCACAGGGCCACTCAACTCATACACATCTGTGGGTACCATCACCTGTCACACCGGGGGGACCACTGAATCACCTCAGGACAATAGGAACAAAAAGCCACCAAGGATTTGCCAGGCTGAAAGTGTCATGCACTATGCAGTGAAAGTCACAGTAAGCACAATGCAAATGAGGAGTACACACAGGAACTACATCATGCTCTGCATGTGAGACATCAGCATGTCCCCCCCCCAGGGACCCACTCTAAACAACATTGCATGTCTGCAAACAAAATATTAGGGTTACTGTGGCACACCTGCAAAAATTACATACATCGCAGAAAATATAGAGATCTGGTTCCTAAACAACATAGGGTACAGTATTCCCTTAGCTTCTTTTCTACTCAACAAGATCAATTGACAAGGATTTCAAAAACATAAATCTGACACCATCCAGTTCAAGTATGGGACTGTAATTCTTTATTCTTTCTTTCGTTTGAGTCCACGAAAAATTCTTTCATAAAATATTCTCAGCACTGTTTTGCCAACACGTGTTTCGTCTTTCCAAAGACTTTATCAGGGCTGGAATAATAAACATAAAAACAAAAATAACTCACACAAATATGAACAACATATATATGTACAAAAATACATTAAAACATGAACAAACCCATGATACATAAAAAGTGTTATAAATAATTATATGAACATGAAATCAAATATCCACAATAAACATAGAATAGGTAGTAAGGGCATGGATACTACTAAAACAGAAAAAGCCAATGAGTTGACAAGACAAAATAATATTGCACATAAATAGAAAAGTAAGAAAACATATAGAGATATAAAAATGGCCAGTTGCCATAAAAGTGAAAGGTGATATTTGCAATTAGTTTGCCAGGAAATAAGATATGGTAGAGATAGGTTGTTGAGCGAAAAAACACTACTATCAATAAGCAGTAAAGAATAATAAATGACAAGAGAAAAATAGAAGAGTAAAGTAAAGTAGCAGAACCACAGTTACCAAAGACAGAACACCCGTGCGGTATCCATTATAGGCACTCGAGAGTAGTCATCAGTAAAAATGAAAAACGTACCCATTAATATAAACGAGAGAAAATCCAATGGAACAACAAACTTATAGCTGTTACGATCTATAAGGCTATACAGATAAACAGAAGGCTGGTTCCTGAATAACAAATTTGAAACTGAAAAGTGAGAAAAAATATGATAAAGTTACAAAGCAATCCCTCATCTAATCACTACACATAAGTCTAAAATTACTCAATAAGTGTGACCCAGAGCCTAAAAACCGGAAAAGTGAGCAATCAGAGAAAGAGAAGTGAAATAAGACCCTAAGGTGTATGGCAAGACCGTATAGGTTCTCCCAAAGGATCTAGGGGAATAGAGTTAGAGCAAGAGAATCCTATAATATAGAAAACCACAGATCCTAAGATAATAGGACCGTGAAAGGAGCGGTGGGTAGAGTGGTAATATGGAAAGCTCCCGAAAACTATAGTTGTAATAATACAGCGCCATAGAAGGGTGCCAAGCTCACCTTTCCTCACAAGACGAATAGAGCGCCAAAGTAAACATTTCCGGATATATCTTTTTTAAAATACGAGGGTGCAGAAATCATATTCTGCTACCTAAAATGGAAACAACACAACAACCCTGTAATATAGCACCTGGTAATATAGGCATATAACCACCTAAAATAAACACAATAGCGAACAATTATCCGTCCTATTGATACCACAAATAAGTGGCGTATAAACATAGAAATTCTGAGTCATACTAAATATAAAGAGAGGTAGAATAAAATGTATTCCTGCCCATCACCCTGCTACCTACAATAGAAACAACAAGACAGCCTTATGATGTGGCAGCTAATAATGTAGGCATCTAGATATCCAAAGTAAACACTGTAGCAAACTGGTTTCCGTCACAAAAATGCCTCGAGGTATTGGTCATACTCTAAATAAATGTAAATAGTATATATTCTCCTGCCAAAAACTATCACCCTAAACTAGATGGCAGACATATGGCTAATATGCCCATTTATAACTAGCTGGGGGCCAAAGTAAAAAAACAACACTCACCTATCACATGACGAAAAGATGATATAAGGGAACGCCAAAAAGCGGTTTCCAACTTGATATAGTATTACTGGGTGCAGATCAGGTAGAATGCCCCCTAGGAAACAAACACACAGTACAGCCATTGTAACACCGTAATTTAAAAAAGTAGGAGTAAGCCAACAAGGCCATCGTGGTAGACTGATGATGACGACTTACCCAGAGAACGAAAGTGTCCGTGAACGCCAATCCGCGTGTAAAAGTATCCACAAGGTAAATGAGCAGCAGGGAGCGCACGTATTTAAAGCGTCATCTCTGCGATGATCAGGAGGGTCACATCATGCACTCGCTACTGCTCAGAGTCAGAAAAATAGGAAAAGGACAAGACCGAGGGCCTGAATGCTCAGTTTTACTCGGGCGCCATCTTAAAATGTCTAGAGAACCACGCAAAAAGGATCATATCGTACTGATACAAACAAAAGTGAAAGGCGCAACAATGGAAGCCAGATGGGCTAAAAAAGCTCTTGTTAACAGATGAAAAATGATTATCAGTGTAGCAGTATCCTAAAAAGAAAAACGATATAAAGGAGGGCTAGAAAACAAGCATGATTAGCGTAGGACCTAACTACAAATCTTCAAATAACGTATTTAGTGATGTCGGCACAAAAGGAGTTAAAAGAGAAAATGTTGTTAGTAAATAGTTATAATAGTTATAAGGAAGGGATAGTAGAGAGGGATTTGATGAAGAGATGGCACGCAATTTAAGTGTGGTCACAATACATTGCGTTGAGTTTTGCAAAAAAGAGATCATAAAGAGATATGCATTTGCCAATTCAGCTATGATTAATACAGAAAAACATCTTAATTTCTTATGCGGATAAGTGCGGAACTAGATCAATGGATCATAAAGTAGAAACATTAATCACGTAAAATTACATGTAGGTCCCGATCTGTATTGAGTCCTTTATCCACTGCCCGTAATTTAATGAGCCACTTAGCTTCAAGTTTCCTTAAAATCGATGTTCTATCACCACCCCTGGAGTTTGACTGAACTACTGCAATACCATGAAATTTTAATTGCAAAATCTGTGTATTAGAGTGCACAGTGTTATAGTGAATCGCCAGGGGATAATTATGGTTATTATTACGGATAGCTCTTATGTGTTCCTGTACTCTTTCTTTAAGTGGCCGTATCGTACTACCGACATAGATTAAGTTACATTGGCATACAATGCAGTAAATTGTATATTTTGTATTACAGTTAATAAACTGTTGGATTGTGTGTGTATGTTTGGTATTGTATTGAAACTCCTTTTTCTTATCATCCGCAAACTGACAAACTGACAAACGTTACACATGGTGCACTTGTAGAAGCCCTTAGGTTTACTAGGTAACCACGTATCATCCGTGGTATTAGAGGGATTGCTAACTATTGAAGGACTTAAGATATTTCTTACTGTCCTGCCCCTCTTATATATGATACGAGGTTTGTTTTGGATAACCGGACCCAGTTGTTGGTCTAATTTCAGAAGTTGCCAATGTTTATGTAAAGTACCAAAAACTTGGCTACTGTGTGAATTAAATTTAGTGATGAATGCAATGGTATCCTTACCTTGTACTTTTTGTATTTTATTTCTCCTTCTCAGTAGTTCTGATCTCTTGATTTTATTGATCTTATTATGTGCATTGTTTAACAGGGCTGGTTCATAGCCTCTCGCTACGAATCGTTCTTTCAGCTTAATAATTTCCTGTTGGAAATTATCCTCGGTGCTACAATTACGCCTGAGTCTTATCATTTCCCCAAAAGGGATTGCCTGTTTTTGAGAGCCTGGATGTGCACTTTCTGCATGTTGCACTGAGTTACATGCTGTCTTTTTCCTATATAGTTTACACTCAAGTTTTCCATTCTCAACAAAAAGTGTTATGTCCAAGAAATCAATGCTAGTTCTACTGAAACTGGAGGTAAATTTCAGATTGTATAGGTTGATATTTATGTATTCAATAAAGACCTCTAAATCTGTCACACTGCCACCGCAGATCATAAATATATCATCTATAAAACGACACCAATAAATGATGTGATTAGTAATCTCAGGGGGACCCGATTTCCACATATGTTGTTCTTCAAAAAAACCCATGTAAAGATTTGCGAAGGAAGGAGAAAATTTTGCACCCATTGCAACTCCTGAATGCTGTTGATACCAATTGCCATTATGTCTGAAAAAGTTATTGTCAAGTGTTAAATGAGTCAAGTTAAGTATCATTTGTGTGTGTTCATACATAGAGGCATCGCGTTTGGAGAGGAAGTATGTAAGAGCTTCCATCCCTTTGTCAATAGGGATGCTCGTGTAAAGTGAACACACATCAAGAGTGACAAGAATATAGTCTTCTGTCCAAACAAAATCCTCCAGTTTATTTAGCAGATCTCTAGTGTCTTCGATAAAAGACGGGAGGTTACGTACAATAGGTTGGAGTGAAATATCTATAAACTCGGAGATATGATCAGTGGGTCCTCCTATACCAGATATGATGGGTCTACCTGGGGGAGCTGTTAAGTTTTTATGAATCTTGGGCAGTACATAGATATAAGCTGCCATGGGACTGGGATTGTACAAGTATTTAACTTCCAAATCAGATAACAGGCCTGCACTGTGCCAGAACTTGAGAATGCTATCAATTTGTGAATTGACCTCAGAGGTGGGATTGTTGGTAATTCTAGTGTATGCGGTAAAATCTGCCAGTTGACGATCGATTTCAGCTACGTAGTTTACACTGTCCATAAGGACAATGTTACCTCCTTTATCTGCTTCCTTTATTGTTACATTGTCGTACTTAGAGAGTTTTAGTAATGCTTGTCTTTCTGCAAAAGTAAGGTTATCCACATATTTGAAAGAGCTGTTTTTTAGTTTATCCTCTAACTTATATAAGTCATCAGTGACAGCTTTGTAAAAACAGTCAATGAGGTTGTCAGATTGAAGAACCGGTAAAAAGGTAGACTTCATACGTAACCCACTATCTGTTGTTAAATCCATTTCCATATCCAGGTCCTGAATAATTTCAACTATACTGGGTGGATGTTCTAAACTGTTATCCAAGGATAATAACATTTGCACATCTTGCAGATCTTTGATTGTCTGGCCTGTTTTTTTTGTAGTGTATAAAGGTACAGTGCATGCTTGTTTGTTTGCATCAAAATATTTTTTTAATTTCAATCTGCGAATAAATTTGTACAAATCAATATGTATTTCAGTAAAGTCTGGTTTTGACATGGGGCAAAAACTTAGGCCTCTCTTCAGAACAGACACCTCAACATCTGTAAGTACATTATGTGACAGATTGACAATGGACACATCCATGGAACAGTTAGCTTTTTTGTACATAGCAATACTATTATCTTCTTCCAATGTATTAACTTGCACAATATTCATTTCCTTTGTTCGCGCGATGCTGATCTTGTGACCCTTTTGTTTAGATCCGAGTCTGTTCTTTCTGCCCCCCCTTCTGGTTCTTTTGCTCCCATATCTCTCCTGTTGAATCCTGATTTCGTGCCCTTTCGGTACCTTTCTAATTCTAATAAAAAAGGCGAACCAGAGACAACATTCTCATTCGTCCTTGATGTAGACTGGATTTCACTGGTTACTTCACTTATATCACTGACTCCACTTGACAAATCTGAGTCACTCACTGCTGATACTGGATCATTTTTTCTGTTCTCCTTCAGACCTACAATACCTGATCTAGGTTTAGCATCATCAAACTTCTTAGCAAAGGTGAAAACTCTGCCGTTCTTATAATCGTTTTCATCTCTTTTAAGTTTCCTAATTTTCTTATCCTTTATGTAGTTCTGGTGTGAACTTAGTACTTCTCTTAGTATTTTGAATTGTTTTTCTGTAGCATCTGCTAGGTTGAGTTGTTTGATTGCATCCTCTATTTCAGCAATTTCACTGAGTAATTTGGCCCTTTTACATTCTGCATGACGTATGAGTATGTCCATCATGCCAAAGGAGGATCCTAGTATCAGGTTCTCCCATTCTACTAAAAGATCAGGGTCAAGATCTTCAAATGTCGGGAAGATGATAACCCTAAGTCCCCTCGGAATTTGCTTGATCTCAATATATTTTTTGAGGGTGGTTAAATCCCACCATCTTGAGAGTTCTAATTTCCGCAATCTTTCTAGTTTTACAAAAAGTTGTTTAAGTCCTTTGGGTTTGTCCTCTATATTTGTAGGTTGTTTGTTATCAGTCCTTTTGTTGGAAAAGATGTCATTAAAAATCTTATCCCTGTCATCTTCAAAGTTAGCCATAATAGTCTCAAAACTGTTTAATATATTTTCTGTTAGGTCTCCCTAATCAGATCGTGCACGCAAAGGAACTGAAGTGCAAGGATTCACCTAATAGGTTAAAGAAAAACAAAGGTGGTGGTGTTCCACAAGGGAAATATCCGCACTTTCAGTTTGACATTAGATTATTATTCCTTTAAAGCGTGAAACAGTATACAACAACGGGTGCCCCACCCTAAAAGAGCCTACCACCAAACTGCTCTAATAGCACAGAAAATATAAATTTTCTGAGCAACAACTTGCAAACAAAATATTAGGGTTACTGTGGCACACCTGCATAAATTACATAAATCTCTGAAAATATAGAGATCTGGTTCCTAAGCAACATAGGGTACAGTATTCCCTTAGCTTCTTTTCTACTCAACAAGTTCAATTGACAAGGATTTCAAAAACATAAATCTGACACCATCCAGTTCAAGTATGGGACTGTAATTCTTTATTCTTTCTTTCGTTTGAGTCCACGAAAAATTATTTCATAAAATATTCTCAGCACTTTTTTGCCAACACGTGTTTCGTCTTTCCAAAGACTTTATCAAGGCTGGAATAATAAACATAAAAACAAAAATTACTCACACAAATATGAACAACATATATATGTACAAAAATACATTAAAAACATGAACAAACCCATGATACATAAAAAGTTCATGTCTGTCCCACCTGGACGCAATATTGACAGTCACACAACAGGTGCATAGGCAAAGGTAGTGGACTCAGCACTCACCTGCTCCCCTGGTCTCCCATAGAGCTTGGTGTACTGTGGGAGGAAGACGTCCAGCAAGGCCTCATTCTCCTCCTGGGTGAATGGCTGGGCCATCTCCACAGTACGTGACATGGTCTAGAGGAAGCAGAGACAGCAGCAGTGTGGTCGACTGGAAAGTTGGGCAGGCAAGTGCACTCTCATGGGTTCTGGCTGCCTTATATCTGTCTTGCTGAGGGGCATTCATTTAGAGGAGTACATAGTGATTGCTCAGACTCATTCGCATCCTACGTTTACTCCAATCCCGTTAAACATACACCAATGACTTTAAACATACACCAATGACAGCATTCACATCGTTCAAATTTTGAGCATCATGTCAAGTCAACAACCACTTTGCAACATTGTATTTTGTGGCCAACTGACTGTTCCAGGACACATGATCGACACTTTTCAACTGAAAACTCTGTCTCCATGACAACCAGCATGCATTTAGGGCCTAATACTTGTCCCTTATGTGTCCCCTATGTAATTTTGAAATCCACACACAGGTACGGTGCTTTTCACATGTACCCCTACGGCACAAGTACAATGGTGAAACGAAGCATACACATGCGATGAAAGCGGGTGTACAGTGCGTTTCACACGTACCCCTATGGCACAAGTACAATGGTGAAACGAACCGTACACACGCGATGATAGCGGGTGTATGGTGCGTTTCACACGTACCCCTACGGCACAAGTACAATGGTGAAACGAAGCATACACACGCGATGATAGCGGTGTACGGTGCGTTTCACACGTACCCCTACGGCACAAGTACAATGGTGAAATGAAGCGTACACACGCGATGATAGCAGGTGTATGGTACGTTTGACACCTACGGGTACGCTCTAGTTCACATGTACGGGTACGCACTAGTAGTACAGTGCGTTTGACACCTACGGGTACGCACTGGTTCACATGTACGGGTACGCACTAGTAGTACAGTGCGTTTGACACCTACGGGTACGCACTGGTTCACACGTATGGGTACGCACTAGTAGTACAGTGTGTTTGACACCTACGGGTACGCATTGGTTCACACGTACGGGTACGCACTAGTAGTACAGTGCGTTTGACACCTACGGTATGCACTGGTTCACACGTACGGGTATGCACTAGTAGTACAGTGCGTTTGGCACCTACGGGTACGCACTAGTTCACTCGTACGGGTACGCATTTCACATGCTTACAATGGTAATACAGGCACACACATGCCAGGAATGGAGGGCTACGAGTCGCACAAGGATGTCCATCAAGTACTTGTCATTGCATACTGTTATGTGCAGGCCCTAGGTGTGGCAGCCAGTGGTATTGCACAGGTCATCTCATCTAGTTTCACAATTGATGTGTGATGACCTGTGGACACATGTCATGTGTGATGGGGCACTATGTGGCACACATCACCTTGCCACTTGCCACGTGTGTCTGTAGTCCAACTGTGTCATGCACAGCAGCAGTGGGATGGCACAGTCATCACCACCCGCACCTGTATCCTGATGCCAGGGACAGGGACACTCTATCAACTGACATGTCACGATCTGCGTGCCCCTTTGCGACTATGTCAGGTGTGTGTCATGTGTTCCCATGAGCCTGATGTCAGTGTTCCGTCAACTGCATCTGCTGTTGGTGCATCCAACATGGGTCTGTGTGGAGATGGGCATGGGACACATCTATGCACACCATGCCACATGTGGATTCCCACTGCTGTAGGGTCTGTGTGCATCGGACATCATATTTTCCCAGTCATACATGTCTGCGTTGTGTCAATGGCTGTGTCTTTCTCTTGTCACGTGTACCCCTTCATCGCAATGTGTTTGATATGTACATTTGACATCCCTTGTGACCTGTGCGTGTGCCTTGCAGTCAGCTGTGTGGATGAGATGACATCCTTCCAATGCAGCTATGTGGTTGTATGTCACTCCGGTGATATCTGTGGCTCTTCACTCAGACTGGCCACCAACT